>NC_091440.1:47650127-48395326 GCF_964237555.1 Oryctolagus cuniculus | reverse complement strand
GGCCAAGCTGAAGTCAGGAGCCAGGAACATCACTTGGGTTTCCCAGGTAGGTGCAAGGGCCCAAGTACTTGTGCAATCTTCCACTGCTGTCTCAGGTACAGTAGCAGGAATCCGAATCAGAAGTGGACCAACCAGGACTCAAACCCCTGCCCATATAAATGTCAGCACTGCAGGGAGTGCCAACTGTGCTGGCATCGGGAGATTGTATGTCTTTATGATTATATTAATGCCATATTTTGCTCTCTGAAAACCTGCCCCTTCGCATTACCAGGTGCTAATATCCACCAATCTTATGGAACTCAGCTACATCCTTACTCAAAGGGACATTAAATAGCACAATAAGTTTGACCAACCATGCAAGTTATTCATCAATTCTATTTCAAATAGTCAGTGTTATAAATATCCAAGTAATCATTTGCTTTATGTTTATATCTAACATAAGCATATGATGTTTAGGATACCACAGATTATACATGTGTTTAAACCCTATATTACCATTTTCTAATGCAGGTCATAGTAATTAGCAGGTGTACAAAAGCAAATTGTTGAATAAATAATTGAAAAAAATGACTTTTTTCTTGCTATGAGGTAGCATATTCATAGTATAAGAATAATTTTGGCTACAATAAAGCTACTTTTTTTCAGCAAAACATATAATAAGAATCTAAGTTCCATGAGCATGTAATAGTTTTGCTTGGACTATGCGACATAAATACTACATTCGCTTAATGTGTTCTGAAGAAGGAAAAAAAACTATATCATCAATTTTATCATGGTGTGTTTGTATTCAAAAATAATACAATAACAAATAGTTTTTCAAGGTAATGAAAAATTATCTCACCTTGAACCACTATTGTGTAAAGCTTTAGACAATGACATTCTATCATTCTATTTTATTTATCTATTTTAGAAATCAATGTTGTTGGACAGTTTAGCTTTCATCAGCAAAAACTTGAGATATTACTCCATAAAATATCAAATTAAGAGTGACATATTGCTGTTCTTAAGATATTTAGTCTTTGCCAAAGATTCCCTTTATTTTATCATAGAGAACCACTATTGTCAATAAAAGAGTTGTGGTACTAATGTATTTATTATTATTTAGACTTTCGTCAAAAGACAAATTTCTGTAAAAATAGCTTACTTTATTTTTAACAGATTGAAATGCAGTGATATATGGTAATTAAATAACTTGTCATGATCAAATTTTAATGTTTCTCCTCTGCAGAATAATATAAACAGATCTAAAAACCAATATGATGTATATTTTATAAAAAAAAAAAAAAGTCTCAGAGTTAGATTCCCTCATTTACCTACCACATAGTTCCTGGAATGAATTTGATGAAACAAAAGGCCTAAGAGGTGGATCAGAAACTTCCTTGAACTATGGAGAAAGAGAACTGCTAAATGAAGAAGCTTATGCTATGTATGATCATCCTGGTCCATGCCTTTATCTCTGCCTATATCTATCTCTACTTCTACATATCTATTTTTATGTTTATATCTGTATCTCCCTATAATATATCATATTGCTCTTTTGCATAAATCTCAAACCTGGAGAAACTTTTAGATAATGACAACCTTGGGGACATTTGAAGTATTGTGAGTTCTCATGTCAGCACTAAACTTTTATAGAAATAAATATAATGGCAGCTGAAGACAATGAACAAGGATGAGCTGTTAACTAATGCATGACAATGATTCCGAAGAAGCAAACAAAATGAAGCAGAAATGAAATAGGCAAAATCTGCATTCATATTTTGCTTATTGTCATTAAATTTCTTTGGAAAAAAACAATAACATGTTTATCATGTTAAAATTAGACTTTTAAAACAATTATTCATTTGTTCTATTTCATTTCTCCTAAATTTTTGCTGCTTACATTTTCTTTCATTTGTCAGAGATTTTAGCATGTTAAATGATTTCTCAAAAAGAAATGTAAAATGTAATGAAATGTAAAATTTTCAAATACATCAAGAAATATATACTATTGCAAAAGAATGAAAACCACACTCAACTTTTCTCACCATAGTTTATTATTTATATGTGCTTGTGTACATGTGTGTATATATTTCCTTTCCATGATTTAAAAATCTATACTAAAGCTATAAAATGTGCAAAAGTAATCTCACATACCTTAAAAATCAGTTCACTGACTGTGGGGCCAGCGCCATGGCTCACTTGGTTAATCCTCTGCCTGCGGTGCTGGCATCCCATATGGGCGCCAGTTCTAGTCCCAGTTGCTCCTCTTCCAATCCAGCTTTCTGCTGTAGCCTAGGAGGGCAATGGAGGATGGCCCAGTGCTTGGGCCCCTGCACTCGCATAGGACCAGGAAGAAACGCCTGGCTCCTGGCTTCAGATTGGCTCAGTGCGCCATCCCTGGTGGACATTTTGGGGAGTGAACCAACGGAAGGAAGACCTTTCGCTCTGTCTCTCTCTCTCACTGTTTATAACTCTGCCTGTCAAAAAAAAAAATCAGTTCACTGCATAAAAATCAGTACCAACACATATGTGATATTGCTCTACATATGCTATGTAGTTATTTCATAGCTACATTTGATTCTTAAGGTATTAGCTTACTAAGATATTTTCTGTCATGGCAAAGTTAATTGTCCCCCTTCTTTGAATTTTTCTATCCTGACTGTTTCTCCTCCTACGTTTATGGCAACTAATTCTCAGATTTTGGTTTGAGTTCATTTTGGTTTGTCTTAAACTGAAATGCTGGTGTTGCTCCTTATTCAGTGTTGTCTGTTGTGTTCTCAATTACTTTTGCTTCCTACTCCAAATGTTCATTCTGTGAGATAGCACCATCTTCTTATGGTTACTTGCACTGTTTCAAAGGTACTGGAATCCTCCTCTGTGGGGTCTGTGCCTTTATCTCCCTAGCCCTCTCTTCCCTCTTTATCGACTCTCATTCCCCTCCTATCTCTCTCTTTCTCTTCTTTCTCTGTCATTATCTTGTTACTAAGTTTTTCCATAAGAATATATGAAAAAAACTCAAATTTAAAATACCAATAATTCTTTTTTTTAAAGATTTATTTTATTTATTTTAAAGACAGAGCTACAGAGAATGGTAGAGAGAGGAAGGTCTTCTATCCACTGGTTCACTCCCCAAATGGCCAGAACATCTGAAGTTGAACCTATACAAAGCCAGGAGCCTCTTCTCTGTTTCCCAAATGGGTGCCAGGGCCCAAGAATTTGGGCCATTTTCTGTTGCTTTCCTAGGCTCATTAGCAGGAGCTGGATTGGAAGTGGAGCAGCCAGGACTCAAACCAGCACCCATATGGGATGCAGACGCTGCAAGCCAGGGCTTTAACCCACTGCGCCACAGTGCCGGCTCACCAATAATTCTTCATCCAGATACTCTGTTTCATTATCATTGTACTCATGAATCAAAGGTTTATTTCCTGACTCATACAAACTAGAAACCCAGGAATAATAGTTGATTTTTTTTTTCACTATCAGCTGCTTATTCCACAGGTGAAAAAAAATCTCATTGCAATTGTCTCCTTAATATCTTATATGACACTTTATCTTCTCTCTTCCACATCTCTGCTTTAGTCAAATTTTTATCATTATTCATTATTTCAGAACAGTTTCTGAATAGCTTCTCAAGGTCTCTTATACACTATCACAATGTTCACAGTGTAACAACAGTTAAATATAATCTATATAATTTCGAATTTTAGTGTTCAACCTGTAACCTGATTACACCTCAGTAAATAACTTAGATTAGATTTAGATTTAGATTGCTGGCACGCAATATGAAGCAAAGTGTTACATATTTTGTGACCATTTATTAAGACTAAATACACTTCAGCTTTTAAAATGTGCACTTTTTTTTTTAATCAGTCACTGTGCAATGTGGTATGAATAAAATAGTAAACAGTCTGTGGCTTATGCTGTTATGTATAATTCATTCTTAAAGGAGATAAAGACAAGGAAATAATAAATACAGTGTGAGGGAAGCTGTAGAATATAAGAGAACAAAGGAAGACCTCTAATGTCACTTATGTGACAGAGAAACTTTCAAACACAAAGTCTTTTCTGATAATCGAGTTGAAGGCTAGGGTTAAAGAGGGAAATTTTATGTCAGAGGCATGAGAGAGTATGCCCATTTCATGGGCTTGAAAGTAGTTTTGAATGCCTGCACCACAGTCAGGGTGAGCCACGCAGAGAACAAAGACTGGGTCCATATGCCTCACAGCACATGTTCAGTACATTATAGCATATCTTTTACCTTTCTCCTGTACAAATCCTAGTTATGCCTCCCTGTTTTAATTTCCTTAGTTATCTTTTATTTTTTATTTGACAGGTAAAGTTATAGACAGTGAGCAAGAGAGAGACAGAGAGAAAGGTCTTCCTTCTGTTGGTTCACTCCCCAAATGGCCACCACAACCAGCAATGTGCTGATCCAAAACCAGGAGCCAGGTGCTTCTTCCTGGCCTCCCATGCGAGTGCAGGAGCCCAGGCACATGGGCCATCCTCCACTGCCCTCCCGGGCCACAGCAGAGAGCTGGACTGGAAGCGGAGCAACCGTGACTAGAACTGGCGGCCATATGGGATGCCGGCGCCACAGGCAGAGGATTAACCAAATGAGCCACAGTGCGGGCCCCACTTTAGTTATCTTTGATTGCTAAAGAAAGAATGATTCAAAGTTGAGTATGCTGTGAAAAGCCCTCCATTATCTCAATCCATGAATAAATCTTCAACTTTCCCTCTCATTCCATCCTTCTTTTCTAATGCTTATCCTCTGAAGCAACACAGTCCAACAGAAAGTCCTGAGACAGAAGATATGTTCTATATCTGCACTATCCAGTGTGGCAATTATTAGTTTCTAATTGGACCATTCAGCATGTGGACTTTGGCTAGATTAACACAGAAACTCTGTGCTTTATTCTATTTTATTTCAATGTAAATCATCGCATGTGACCAGGAGCTAGCATATTAAACAGTACAGATCTATTAGCTTTATTTGGTAGAATATTATTTATAGCAAATGGATTTTTGTTTTTAAACAACAAATATCTTTTTATACATGTTGTGTTCATTTGGCATGTCTCAAAAGGTGGAAGCGACTGCAGATATAGGTGAGTTTAATCCTCCCTCCATGCTTTTTCTAACAGTGTATGCATTTATACTTGGGATGTAAGAACTACTGAGAGTTCCCTGAACTCACTATGCTGTTTCACACCTCAAAGAGTTTGCTAACACACATCCTCTAGGAATGCCATTCCACCCTTGGCTGCCTGGTAAACACATTTATCTATCAAAACACAGCTCAATTGTCATTCCTTAAACATGTTTCCAGGAAACACTGGAACTATTATTTAAATATATGATGTTTTCTCTAGAATACTCTGCTGCTCTATGGCTTGAAGCACATAATTCCACTAAATAAATGACAGCAATTATGCTTTTTCCTTTTTGTTAATTATCCTTTATTTATTTGAAAGACAGATAGACAAACATGGAAATAGAGTGCTCTCATCTACTAGTTTACTCCTCAATTGTCTGCAGCCATGATTGGAAGCCTTGGTCAAAGTAGGGAACCTGCAACTCAATATAGGTTTCACATGTGGGTGACAGGGACCCAACTACTTGAGCCATCACCAGCTATATCATAGGGTGCACATTCACAGGAAGCTGGATTCAGGAGGGATGATAGGACTTGAACCCAGGCACGGTGTTTGGGATTGGAGAGATCCCAAGTGACATCTTAACAGCCAGGACAAACAACACTCTATGCCTTTTCTGTTTCTATTCTGGAATTTCTTACTTTTCTTTCAGGTGGATGTTCTTGATACCAATATTTTTAGGGAATTTTTATGACATTTTAGATGTTAAAAATGATGATCTCATAATGCTGACACCTAATATATGTGATGCAATTCAATGACTGACAAAATAGAAATCTATGCAATGTATAATTTCCATTAAAGGTCTCCTGTTAGATTTTTTTATGTTCCATTTTAATTAAATATCTTACTTATTTATGTGGCATTTCAGTAATTTTAAAAACCTATTGAGAAATTTTTGAACAGTTATGCTATCTTCATAACTGTTTATGTTCTATATAACATGTTCTATATTCAAATATATAAGGTATTTCTCTTAAACTACTAATTTACTTGTCTTTGTTTTATTTTACTTTTTGAGTAAGCATAGCTTGTCCTCTTTTCTTATTTAAGAAAGGCTTATATTAGAAGAGGCCAATCTGTTACTGGAATTTATCTTGCTCCTTTTGCTGCAAAAACCTTTACTATTTTATCTTCATCTTTTAAACTTGACACTTTGTATTTAATTTTTATCAGTTTTGTCATCCCATTCTTTTTGCTACATAGGAGCTTGAATATCTTTTTAAGGTTTATCGATTTCTATCTTTATTTAAATATTGTAAAAATTACTATCGATTGTCTCAAGCGTGATTCTGATGCACTCCCCACCCCCACACATCCTTCATCGCCAGTGTCTTCTTGTTCTTGCTGTGAGAGTGACTTTGGGAGAGATCTAAATCAAACCCAAGTCATGCTACCACTCTGTCCTTGGAATACTCTTCTTTTGGCAGCAGCACATTGTCCTTTTTTTCTTCAGCTCTTCCTGCAGTTTTGTACAACAACTTGTTTCAGACATGCAACTATAGTACTGAGTCCAGCTTTGTATCCATGGCAGCAATTTCTGCCCTAGTTTTATCTGACTTTTCATTTAATTCTTCTGAAAGGGCATTCATCCCTTTGTGGAGGAAGCTAATGAGGCGCTGGTACCAGAGGCCTAGTTCCTATGTGCCAAAAACAGCATCTTGCAGAACTGCAAGACGTATGACCTTGGTGAGTAAGTCTCTGAGTAAATTTTGCATTTCGAAATCTGCAAGCATTATCTTACAATATTAAGTTTTGAAAGAATCAGAAAAAGAAGTGGAATAAAGATTTTCAATGAAAATTTTTGTATGCTATTAGAATAAAAAAAGCTCTTTCCCCCATCACTACTGAAATTTGTTAAGCATTATCCAGTTTTTGAAAAATATTGCAAGCACAACTTCCATTGAGTGTATTATGTTGGTAACAATTTGATTGTTATTGTGAAGAAAATCTTATACTATTTGACAAATTCTAGGGGGATTTCATAGTTCATGGTATATTTAATTTCTATTTACAATGAACAGAATCAATTTTAAAAAAATCAGAAAATCGTGCAAAATAGAAACTTACATAGTAATGACATCTAATTTTTATCAAATAACACATAGAATAATACAAAAAGGAGAGTGGTGAATGGAAGATTTTTACCATTGTTCAGTATCTATTACCATTGTTCAGTATCTATTCACTAGTTGATTCAGTTTGAAACGTCTGAGGGGGAAATAGGTAACTAAGTCCAGTTACACATTTCATATGTTCTCCAAATTAGTGCAACTAAGCTAAATACAATATCTTTTTGCTTTGGATTAAAAAATTCAGGCACCATTTTAAAAAATTAGATTGAGCATATAAAACAACAAAGGAAAATAAAAAAGCATTTTATACACTTGAACATAATTGTCAGTTTCTCTCTGTCTCTCTTCCTATCTCTCTCTCTCTCTCTCTCTCACACACACACACACACACGTATACACAGAGAATGTGTAGATCATAAGTCTTTGTTGCATGTGCTTTTTTGGTGTTTGTTCTTTGTGGCGTTTTTTAAATTAGAATTTCTTACTGTATTTCTGAAAATCCCATTCATTTAAAATGTGTATGTTTTAGCATAATAACATTAAAATGAAGAATGACATAACCTTAAAACCAAAAAATTACTCAAAAATAGTTTATTATTGCTATTAAGTATCTGATATATTTGGGATTTTGAGAAATTTAGTATTATTGCCATAGCAATATAGCTATATAAAGTTTGAATTTGCTTGAAAATTAAACACATGTGCATAAAACATACATATCTATTCCAAAAGCAGTTTTCACCTAGTTTGAATAATACAATTCATGCTAAAGTTAGCTTTTTACTTAAGCAACAAAAACAACATTAAAACCAAGTCTTACTTCATTTATCAGGAACTAAAGGTAACATGAAAACAGAGAATGCCACTAAATTATTCTCTTAGAAAAACAAAAAGTAGATTTTAATTAGAATAGAAAAATATATTTTCTAAAAATCTATTTCAATAATATTTATGAAAAGCATACATTCATTTTTATCATGTATCATGAAAATGGTAGAGTTTCATGTACTAAATAATGAGATGTGTCTCAAGTTTAATAGGCGAATAATATCTTTAGCAGAATAAATTTAATGGGTATTTTTAAACTAATTATGCGCTGATGCATTAATGCTAACTAGCAACCAGAGAGGGAAGGAAAACTACTGCTAAAAGAAAAAATAGTGTATTCTGACAGAAAGTTATAACTGATTAGATTTCAATGAATTATACTTGTCACAAAGTGATAGAAAATATTTTAGAAAACTCTGGAAAATAGTAAAAATAAAGGAAATAAAGGAAAGGGGATTGAGAAAGGAGGGAGGGAAGTATGGTTATCTTCTTAGGATTGTATTATGAAATACATGGACTCTGTTCTCTTTACATTAGTAAACATTTCAAACATTAGATCTTCCAATGTAAGTCATAAAAACTGTACTTGGGAATAGTAGAGGGAGTAGGGAGAAGGGTGGGAGTGTGGGTGGGAGGATGGGTAATGTGGGAAGAATCACTATGTTCCTAAATTGTATTTATGGAATGCATGAAGTTCGTATAACTTAAGTAAAAGGTTTCTGGTTTTAAAAAAGATCATTTTCTCAAGAAAGAATATGATTTGATACCAGTTATCTTTAAAGTTATTCCTCTCTTTATTGTTAGATGATTACTGTAGTAGAATGCTGCAAATATATTTAAGGCAATTTTTAAACCCATTACATTGATTTTCAACTGAAAACGCTTGCCTTTATGTCACCTTTTGCCAATTGTAGCTATCATAATGTGTTTCACTTGTCATTTTCTCAGGTTTATCAAAGACTTTCCAAGGAAGCATTACTCAAAACCACTAACCCAGTGAAACTGGAGACCACTATCTGTCACCAACATGAAAACAGAAACTTTTTGGTAATTACTAAGCCACTGTTCGGTTTTTTCTTAACGCTATCCTGATTCCATTTGTGCACAAATGAGATTTTTTCTTTAACTTAATTTTTTTAACTTTTATTTAATGAATATAAATTTCCAAAGTACAGCTTATGGATTACAATGGCTCCCCCCCCAATAACTTCCCTCCCACCCGCAACCCTCCCCTTTCCCTCTCCCTCCCCCCTTCCATTCACATCAAGATTCATTTTCAATTCTCTTTATATACAGAAGATCAGTTTAGCATATATTAAGTAAAGATTTCAACAGTTTGTATGCACATAGAAACACAAAGTGAAAAATACTGTTTGAGTACTAGTTATAGCATTAAATCACAATGTACAGAACATTAACTTAATTTTTTATAGTTAAAGTTATTAGATATTCTGATCAAAGCATTTTCTTTTGAAAATAAGCATTAATAAAAATATTCAAAACATGATTCCCCTTCCAGTTTTCTTTAGATAATGTAGGAAACATGAAAAATAATATGGAGTTAGAAGGCAACAACGCCTGAATAGGTCTATGCTTGTCTTGATTTTCCATGCTCAAGAAATAACAATTTGCAGCTGTCTTCATTTTGTACAGTTAGACACCTCACATTAATTTCCTAATCACTCCCAAATATTTATACACTTAATTAATCCTGAAGATTCTCAATGCCTGCTTATATGTATACAATTTCTAATAACTAGCTGATTTTAACCACTGCTATTAGACACTATTAGATATCAATATACTTCTGAAACCTGTATCTGCATTTTCACTGTACACATCATTTTATGCATGATGATTCTTATGACATTAGAATGAATGGTCCTAACTGTCATTGCTTTGTATTTTCCTATATTTTTCTAACATCTATTTAATAAAATTGAATCATTTGCAAATATAGGCAAATCATGAAAAAATGCAAATAAACTATATTGAGAAGGCTAATTAAAAGGAAATTTGAAAATTAATACTTTTACAGTGAGTTAGTTGGAGCAACCTACCTGTTACTTAACAGAACACAAGATAAAATATATGAAAATCAATAGGAAAATAATGTTCCTGAACAAGTACATAAAGCTTTCATTGAAACTCTGATCAATTAGTCTTTATTAAAAGGTACAATCTATTATTTTGTTTTTTAAATATTTCAGTAATTCTGTGGTTTACTTGTTTATGAGTGTTTCAAATAATTATGCATATAATGAACGGAGTTTTTTTTCATAGTAAACATTTCCTTTTTTGGATTCAGCATTTCTGTGTTCACATCTCTCATTTAAATATTTCATGATATGATTTACTTTATGATTGTTCATCTATTTGGTTGTTCTCTATATGTTTTCTAGATTGTCACTATGCTCTTTTCGAAGAACAAGAAACAGCAGTGGTTTAATCTTGCATTATGATTTAAGTTCATACCTCTCTTTGTATATCGAACCCTTGAATAATTTATCAGCTTATGATAAAATTTACCCTGTGTCCATAGTTCTTCAGTGGCAGGGATTCAGTCATTGCTTTAATCTGAACACCTAGTGTCTCTTTTTGGCACAGTGTATGCATGCATCTTAAATAACAATGTGCATAGTTGCATGATTTAATTATATACATATTGGATGTTGTTCAGCTAAAACACATGATTGCAAACCTTTCCGATGCAAAAGATGAATGTTCTTGAAGTTCTAATTTTAAATGATTGCTGCTTCTTTTACTAATGCATGTGCTAAAGCTGACTAAAGCACCCCTTTTGCCCATTCTTTTAATCTCTCTGTATCTTACTGAATCTTAAATCTTCAAGCATAGTATTTGCTTTTACTCTCAATTTTGAATCATCTGCTTCTCAGCACTCTCTCCAGATTGTTAATAAATATGTTAAATAGCTAAGGGTCTGAAACTAATCCTAGTGGGCCTTACTAGGTGCTATTTTTCTGAAAGCTCAATATGTTCCTCTAATAACATCTATGCATTTTAATACAGTCCTCCTTTTGATAGCCACCATATAATGTTGTACTGGAATAAATTTCAGTAAAATATGCTTGATAATGTACTTCCCAAGTCTTTTATTTTGAAGCTATTATTAATTTAAAATTAAAAGAATAGTATTCTTCATATCTATTCCAAATATAATATATATTATATGCATATGTATGAAAATTTATTTTAAGCAAACATAAAGAGTGAACACATTATACCAATACAGAATCACCCAGGAAGAAACTTTTAAGCTATCCACTGTCGATTACATAATTTTCTGAGTCTTCCTGTGGGTACTGCAATGAGCACAGCAAAGTCCAGGCATTTAAAGATTATTGTGATTTTCGCTTTGCTAATATTAATACATTGAAATGATATCAAAAGTGACTTCTCTTTTTAAGACCCACAGGGATTAATAAAAGCAATGCTGGAAAGAATACTTTCAGTAAAATGGTTCCTTGAAACTAAGTTTGCATATAGCAGGGAGGTTGGTAGTCTTTGAAACCTTAATTGTCAGAAGCAATTGGGTACATTTAGGAATTTGAGGCTCACTGAAATTCAAGTCAGCAGTAGATGAAACCAGCTGTCGGCGACATCTTATCTGGTCTCTTGTAAATCATCTTTTCCTGATTCTTATAGGGTAGATTCATGTAAATTTTTGTAATAAATGCATGCTTTATTTTAATATATTTTGCCTTTCTTGTGTTTTAATGATTTCAAATATGTAATTACATATGCTTTTTTATTCTACCAGGAAAGAAACATAGATCAATAATATGTTAGAAAATAAAAAAAAATGTAAGAAAATAATCTGTAAGAAAATAAGTCTAACATTCGTGTTAGACTTGAAAAGTCATTTGTTATTTTTTTTCCAACTATACTTACGCTAAATTTACAAGATAATATACACTTCTAATAAAAACTGTAATCACAGAGAAGGCTAAATATAAAAGGAGCCACAAAGTTTCTTTATCTTTATGCTGTGACATTTAACTCTTCGTCATTGTCTCCACTCAAGCAGAGATATGCAAATTAGCTCAATCATCATTCAAAGCAAAATAAAACATTTTAACAATTTGTATATAAAATATATAACTCAAATACAGACATGCAAACTCAGGATATTTCCCCAAAAGAGAACAAAATAACACTCCTCCACTAAAGAAAGAGGAAGGAAAAAGCAACAAATACATATAGGGTAGATAAGGCAAAACAAAATAAAAATATTTTGGTGAGCTTATGTGCATATAATATAATTTCAGACACAAAATCTTGCCTATACAGAAAGACTGGGAAGCAAAGATTGAAGGCAAGGTGAAGTAAAACTGATAAAACACATTTGTCAGGTGAGAAGGCAGTGGAGAATCTGTTGCTCTGTACCCAATAAAAAGAATATAATTTATTTATTTATTTTAGTGGTATATTATTTTGTATTTTTTATTTAATAAATATAAATTTCCAAAGTACAGCTTATGCAATACAATGGCTTTCTCCCCACCATAATTTCCAGCCACTCGTACCCCTCACATCTCCCGCTCCCTCTCCCATTCCATTCACATCAAGATTCATTTTCAATTATCTTTAGATACAGAAGATCGATTTAGTATATATTAAGTAAGGATTTCAACAGTTTGCACCCACACAGAAACAAAAAGTGTAAAATACTGTTTCAGTACTAGTTATAGCATTACTTCACATTGAACAACACATTAAGGACAGATCCCACATGAGAAGTAAGTATACAGTGACTCCTGTTGTTGACTTAACAATTTGACACTCTTGTTTATGGCATCAGTAATCTTCCTAGGCTCTAGTAATGAAGTGCCATGGTTATGGAAGCCTTTTGAGTTCACCGACTCTGATCTTATTTAGACAAGGTCATAGTCAAAGTGGAAGTTCTCTCCTCCCTTCAGAGAAAGGTACCTCCTTCTTTGATGGACCCGTTCTTTCTACTGGGATCTCACTTAAAGAAATCTTTCATTTAGGTCCTCTTTTTTTTTTTTTAGCCAGAGTGTCTTGGCTTTCCATGCCTAAAATAGTCTCATGGCTCTTCAGCCATATCTGACTGCCTTAAGGGCTGATTCTGAGGCCAGAGTGCTATTTAGGACATCTGCCATTCTGTGAGTCTGCTGTGTATCCCGCTTCCCATGTTTGATCATTCTCTCCCTTTTTGATTCTATCAGTTAGTATTAGCAGACACTAATCTTGTTTGTGTGAGCCCTTTGACTCTTAGACCTATCAGTGTGATCAATTTTGAACTGAAATTGATCACTTGGACTAGTGAGATGGCATTGGCACATGCCACCTTGATGGGATTGTATTGGAATCCCCTGGCATGATTCTAATACTTTATCCATTTTAGTATTTTTTCTTTATTTTGTTCTAGTACTATTGGTTGAACTCTGTAATTAACACACAATTATTCTTAGGTGTTTAAATTTTAACTGAAAAGTGATCCCTGTTAAATATAACAGTGGGAATAAGAGAGGGAGGAGATGTACAATTTGGGACATGCTCAATCGGACTTGCCCCAAATGGTGGAGTTAGAATCGTGACAGGAATATTATAAATTCTGGTGGATATATAAGTCATTTCACTAATGAGAAATTCTTTGTTATGGGACAGTGGTCGCTTTAGTTTAGAATAAATACCTTTCCAGGATGTTGATATTTCTCATTCCTCTCCAGACAACATTCTCTGTGTGCCCTATAAGGGCAGTATCCTCAGGGGACTGGTTCCAGGAGCCACCAACAGGCTCACATCCAGAGATGCTAAGTCCCTTACATATACTTGCATAGTTTTTACACATAATTTATTTATTTATTTATTTATTTATTTGACAAGCAGAGTGGACAGTGTGAGAGAGAGACAGAGAGAAAGATCTTCCTTTTTGCCATTGGTTCACCCTTCAATGGCCGCAGCGGCCTGCGCACTGTGGCTGGCATATCACACTGATCCGAAGCCAGGAGCCAGGTGCTTCTCCTGGTCTCCCATGCGGGTGCAGGGCCCAAGCACTTGGGCCATCCTCCACTGCACTCCCGGGCCATAGCAGAGAGCTGGCCTGGAAGAGGGGCAACCGGGACAGAATCCGGCGCCCCAACCAGGACTAGAACCCAGGGTGCCAGCGCTGCAGGCGGAGGATTAGCCTATTGAGCCGGCCTTTTACACATAATTTAAAAAGCATATCCTCTTATATGAGTACACTTTAAATCATCTGTATTATCATTTATAAAACCTAATGCAGCATAAATGCTATGCAAAAAGTTGGGGATTTTTTTCTCCTTTTAAAATTTTTTTAAAGTTTTTATTTTATTTAAGGTAAACAAATTTCATGTATGTCATACATACGGAATCAAGAACATAGTGATAGTGATACCTCTTCTTCTTTCTCTCTTATCCCCTTTCTTAATTTTTGCATTGATCTACTTTCAGTTTATTTTATACTCAGAAGATTAACCCTACACTTAAAAAGAGAGTAAACAATCATCAAATTTCAAGTGGTCAACTTCACTCCTATACATCACTTCACTCCTATACATTTTAGTACTCTATTAGTTACTACAGATCAAGGAAAACAATTTTTGACTTTTTAGGACTAGCTTATTTCACTAAATATAAAGTTTTTCAGTTCCATCCATTTTGTTGCAAAACACAGAATTTCAGCTTTTTTTCTTACTGTTGAGTATTATTCTATAGTGTGTGTGTATATATATATATATATATATATCATAATTTCTTTTTTAAAATGATTTATTTATTTATTTGAAAGAGTTACACAGAGAGAGAGGAAAGGCAAAGAGAGAAAGAGAGAGAGAGAGAGAGAGAGGTCTTCGATCCGTTGGTTCACTTTCCAATTGGCTGCAACAGCCAGAGCAGCACTGATCTGAAGCCAGGAGCTAGGAGCTTCTTCCGTGTCTCCCATGTGGGTGCAGGGGCCCAAGGATTTGGGACATCTTCTACTGTTTTTCCAGGCCATAGCAGAGAGCTGGATTGGAACTGGAGCAGCCGGGTCTCGAACTGGTGACCATATGGAATGCTGGTGCTTTTGGCCAGGGCGTTAACCCCCTGTGCCACAGCGCCGACCCTGACATTATTTCTTGATCCAGTCATCAACTGGTAAACATCAGAGTTTATCCTATATCTTAGCTATTGTGAATTGAGCTGCAGTAAACATGGGGGTACAGATAACTCTTTCATATGTTGATTTCATTTCCCTTGGGTAAATTCCCAGTTGTGAGATTGTTGCCAAACTATTTTGCTGCAAAATAATGACAAGAATTAAAATTCTGTGTATATTCAGTACAATGGGATTTTTCTCTAAATTTTCTATCTATGACTACTTGAGTTATACTATAGAACCTGGGGTGGGCCTAGTGACATAACAGATAAAGATGCAGCCTGCATAACCGACATCCTATGTGGGTGCTGGTTGGAGTCCCAGCTACTCCACTTCCTACCCAGATCTGTACTAATGGCCTGGAAAGTGTAACTGAGGATGGCTCAAGTGTTTGGTAGCTGCCACCCATATGGGAGACCCAAATGAAGCTCCTGGCTCTGGCTCAGCCTTGGCCCAGCCCTGACCATTGAGGCTATCTGGCAAGTGAAGCAGCAGATGGGAGATTTTTACTCTTTCTCTCATCTTATCTCTCCCTCTCTATAACTCTAATTTTTAAATAAATAAATAAATAAATCTTTAGAAAATGGATATAGAACTTGTGAATACAAAAGAACAAGTATATTTGGCTTGCGCTTAATTTGCACGTTGAAAATATTTTTTTTCAAAATTCTGACCATCAAATTATTGTCAGAGAATATTGAATTCATTAGCTGCAAATATCAGTTAGACATCTAGTATATAGATTTTTTTTAAGATTTATTCTATTTATTTGTGCAGTTACAGAGAGAGAAAGACACACACAGAGAAAGAGAAAGGTCTTGCATCCACTGGTTCACTCCCCAAATGCCTGCAAGGGCTGGAGTTGAGCCCATCTGAAGCCAGGATCCAGGAGCTTCTTCTGGGTCTCCCATGCACGCGCAGGACCCAAGGACTTGGGCCATCTTTTACTGCTTTCCCAAGCCACAGAGGAGAGCTAGATTGAAAGTTTAGCATCCAGGACTCGAACTGGCACCCATATGGGTTGCTGACATTGCAGGCCAGGGCTTTAACCTGCTGCACCACAATGCTGGCCCCTAGTTTATAGAATTTTAAAAATGTATTTAGCCAATCCTGCCTCAGCTTCAAACCCAGATTCCTACTAATTCTCCCTCTGAAATACAAAATGTGATGGCTCAAGTACTTGACTCCCTGCCAACCACATGGGAGTTCTGGTTTGAGTTCCTGGCTCCAGGCTTTGGTGTGGTCCAGCACTGGCTGCCTGCTTATTCTGGAATTTGGGGAATAAACCAGCAGATGGAAGATTGATTCTCTCTCTATCTCCTCTCTCTCTCTCCCCTCTTTCTCTGTCTTTCTGCCCAATTTTCAAATAAATGATTAAAAAAAGTTTTAAAAATATTAAATCGGTCAATCTATAATCGTATGGTATTGTGAGCCACATACACACACTTAAGAGATAAACCGTATATTTCATTTTGATATTATAAGTTAAAGCATTAAGGGATTTGGAAAAAAAGATAAAAAGCTATAATATTCAGAAACCATTTCATGGATGACATGGAATTTCTTTTGGTCTTTGGTAGATTTTTATCTTTATGTTATCAGTATAAGAAGTGTTAGAATGATATGGTACACTTTGAATATAACAACATGGTGAAGTACTACTGATATTCACCATTACAAATGAAATTTCTTCTTGTTTCATTACAATGGCTTATTATGTAGCTAATTAGGATTTATAATGAGTGTTGTATATAAATTTCTTAACATAATTCAATAAACTGACTTATTAAACAAGAAATATTATTGCACTTTGTTACTTTGTTATTTTAAAGTAAATGAAGCATTATAAGTATTCAATAATAAAATCACATTTTGGTTTCATTTTTGACTTTTTTTGGGAGGAGTCTGGAAATAAATTATTTTTAGTATAAGAAGAAAAATGTAGTTTTAAATGTCTACAGAAATTCATGTTGACTCTTATTTAATTACATATATAATTTTTTATTTATTCTTTTAAAGGTTTATTTATTTCTTTGAAAGTCAGAGTTACACAGAGAGAAGGAGAGACAGAGAGAGAGCGAGAGAGAAAGAGAGAGAGAGGGGTCTTCCATCCGCTGGTTCACTCCCTGATTAGCCACAATAGCGGGACTTGTGCTGATTGAAGCCAGGAACCAGGAGCTTCCTCTGGGTCTCCCATGGAGGCGCAAGGGCCCAAGCACTCAGGCCATCTTCTACTGCTTTCCCAGGCCACAGCAGAAAGCTGGATTGAAAGTGGAGCAGCCAGGACATTAAGGGGCGCCCATATAGGATATGGGCACTGTGGGCAGGGACTTTATCCACTGTGCCACAGTGCTGGCCAGATCATATATATATAAATTTTACCTATTAACAAAATCTGTTTCTGCCAATAGTTGCATTTATGACTAATTAATTTTAAAAGGCTGAGAAAAACTTACCAAGGACTTTTGAATTTCATATATTTCTTTGAGCTTCTTATGACATCATTTCACTTTTTCAATATGTTTGTGCTTCTATTAAAAAGGATAAAGAGATAGATGGAAGATCAGTCCTCTATTATGGCAATTTACATGTATAATTTTGTTAACAAAAATATACGTAATTTTCTTATAAACAGATATTCTGGTTTATATATTCTCCATATCTACCCACTTAGTCTAATCCTTTAGTAATGGCTTTAAATATTTCCAATATTATATTTATATATTCTCAAAATATCAATTTTGTAAAAGCTATATTTAAATAACTTATAATTCTCCAAATATCACTACTTAATCTTGTCTTACATGACTATTTTAATTAGGTTTTTCCTTCAGTATAATTTAGTTTTAAAATGTGTTGCTAGGGAATCGAAGTTTGTATCTCTGCTCCAACATTTTAAAGCGTGATTTTGAGAAGTTGATTCTTTCTCTCTGTCTCTGTTCTTATACTGTAAATTGAGATAATAATAGCATTCCTCCCCTGGGGGTTATACAACTTTGAATAATATAATTTATGAAATATGCTTGACAACTCATGAGTACTGAATGACTGTTAGCTATTATTGTATCGATTGTATTTAGACATCTTCCTTTCCTACCTCCATATTTAACTTACAACCCTCATCATCAGTCTGCAATGGTTAAACTGTGGACTATTGCTCATTAATTGATTGTGAAATCAATTAATTATGTAATGATTACACTATCTATTATGAGGAAAATATAAAAGACTAGAAAAATTAACAGATCACATCAAATACAGTAGAGATAAGAATTTTTCATGATATTTTATTTTATATATGTGGTTTATTAATATTCTTATATGTAGGTCTCTTTAAAATATTAAAAAGTATTGTTTTAGTGTACTTATTTTTAGTATACTTAACAACTTTTTTTTTCCTCTCTGTCTCTGTCCGTCTGTCTCTCTCTCCTTCTCTGTAACTTGGCCTTTTAAATAAATAAATACAAACTTAAAAATATATTTACAAAAAAAAAAAAAAAAAGAAACTAGGAATCCTAGTATCATCATTTTCTATTTATCTTAAGGCTGTCAGAAGTAATGCTCTAAAAATGAGTTCATAGAACAGCAATCTACTTTAACAATGAAAACCAACAGCAAACATCTACTCAAGATTAATATTTAACACAAGCATTCTTCCAAAAAATCTCTATTCACAGTGGTTTGCTTGTACTAAATGTTCTTTACTCTGACAAACCTGAAGTATCTTCCTCCATTCTGTTCCTCAACACATGACTCAAGTATTTCCTACTGTTTCAACAAGTACTTAGTGGATTCCTCCTCCTTTATCTCACAATGGTTTGCTCTTTATTGTATTTATGGGCATGTATTGTTTGCTGTGTATGTGTGTTTAAAATAAGAAAATTAATAATGATGGAATAAATATTAACATATCCATTCAAATTTGGCAATGGCTTGATTTAAGTAATAGTTACTTTGTTACATTAGAGCTAGAAAGTGATATTTATGAAAATAGGCTATAGTTTTTGTCTTACAAATGAAATAATTTAGATAAGAGGGTCTGAATTAGATAAATTAGGAGAACTAAATTCTCACAATCACCATCATGTTCCTCATGTTATAGATACATCATGCAGCACTACAGAAATACGCTTACTTACTGTGACACATATCTATCATTTAAGAATTCAGTATCTGGGGCTGGCAATATGGCATAATGAGTAAAGCCGCCGCCTGCAGTGCTGGCTTACCATATGGATGCCAGTTCAAGTCCTGGCTGCTACACTTTCAATCCAGCTCTCTGCTATGGCCTGGGAAAGCAGTAGAAGGTGGCCCAACACCTTGGTCCCCTGCACCCACTTGAGAGATCCCAGAGAAGCTGCTGGCTCCTGGCTTAGGATCAGTGCAGCTGGGCCTTCGTGGCCATCTGGGGAGTTAAGTAGCGGATCTGCCTCTGCCTTTGTGTAACTCTGTCCTTCAAATAAAATAATTAAATATTTTAGGGGCCGGTGCTATGGCTCAGTGGGCTAAAGCCCTAGCCTGCAGCGCTGGCATTCCATATAGGTGCCGGTTCCAGTCTCAGCTGCTCTTTTTCCGATCCAGCTCTCTGCTATGGTTTGGGAAAGCAGTAGAAGATGGTCTAAGTCCTTGGGTCCCTGCACCCACGTGGGAGACCTGGAATAAGCTCCTGTCTCCTGGTTTCATATTTGCACTGCTCTGGCCGTTGTGGCCAATTGGGGAGTGAACCAGCAGATGGAAGTCCTCTCTCTCTCTGCCTCTTCTCTCTCTGTTTAACTCTGACTTTCGAATAAAATAAAATAATTCTTTAAAAATAAATAAATAAATATTAAAAAAAGAATTCAGTATCTTTAGAAAGCCTGCATAACTTATATGCCTTCAAACCTTTCAACTAATTTCTCAAAATTTAATTGATTTATAATTGTTTGAGCTTCTGTACTATTTTAGCTTTTCTGCAGTTTTAATAGGGCACATTGTACTTGAATACATATATACAGTTTGCAACGATCAAATCAGAGTGGCTAGCTTACTCATTTAAAGCAGTTTTAAAATTTTATTAAAATGGCCGGCGCCGCGGCTCACTAGGCTAATCCTCCACCTTGCGGCGCCGGCACACCGGCTTCTAGTCCCGGTCGGGGCGCCGGATTCTGTCCCGGTTGCCCCTCTTCCAGGCCAGCCCTCTGCTGTGGCCAGGGAGTGCAGTGGAGGATGGCCCAGGTGCTTGGGCCCTGCACCCCATGGGAGACCAGGAAAAGCACCTGGCTCCTGGCTCCTGCCATCGGATCAGCGCGGTGCGCCGGTCGCATCGCGCTGGCCGCGGCGGCCATTGGAGGGTGAACCAACGGCAAAGGAAGACCTTTCTCTCTGTCTCTCTCTCTCTCACTGTCCACTCTGCCTGTCAAAAAAAAAAAATAAATAAAAAAATAAAAAAAAAAATTTTATTAAAATGTAGTAATTGTATATATTTTGGTAGTTACATGAGATATTTAAAACATATAAATTATATAATGGTCAAATATGGGCAATTAAAATTATTTTATTAAATATTATTTATTAAAATATTTTTGGGCGCTTTGATCTCTTCTAATTATTGAAAAAAAAAACAGGTAATGTGAACTGTGGTATCCCTATTGTGCTGTGGAACACATTTTATTTAATGCACTCTATTTATAGATAAATTATCCAACCTTTCTCTATCCCTACTCCCCTTTTCTTCCCAGTCTCTAACATTCCTATTGTATACTCACGTCAACACTTTTTAGCTTTCCTATATGAGAAAGCAAATGGTATTGTTTGTATCTAGCTTAGTTCACTTAACATATAGTGTCCTCCAGTTATATCCGTGTGCTGTACATGCCAGAATATCCTTCTTTTAAATATCGTTAAATTTCCATTGTGTGTAATATTGTGCCTTTTTTTCTAAAAAAGATTTATTTTAAAGACAGAATGACAGAGAAGGATAGAGAGAGACATAAAAAGAGAGAAAATGTGAGAGAGAGAGAAAGAGACTTTCATCCACTGGTTAGCTCCTCAAATGTCCACAACAGCCAGGGTTAGGCAAGTTCAAAGCCAGGAGGTAAGAAATCCATTCAGGTCTCCATCTTGGTTTGCAGGAACCAAGTACTTGGGGTTTCATCTACTGCCTTTACAGGTACATCAATAAAAATTTTTGTCAGTAGTGAAGGAGCCAGGATTTGATCCTGGTATGATGCATGGATGTCCTAAGCAGTAGCTTAAACCCCTGCCTGAAAACACATGTTCCTATGCCACATTTCTTTATCTATTCATATGTTGGTATCTAGGTTGATTCAATATCTTGGCTATTGAAAACAATGTAGCGACAACCATGGGAGTACCGGTATCTTTTTAACATACTTACTTCATTTCCTTTGGATATATACCTAGAAGTGGGATAGCTGGGTTATATGGCGATCTATTTTTTAAGAAAATTCCATATTGTTTTCTATAACTGTTGTTCTAATATACATTCCTACCCACAGTGTATAAATGTTCTCTTTTCTCCATATCACGGCCAGCATTTTGCATTTTTTGTCTTATTCCATAATAGCCATTCTGTGAACTATATGGAATCTGCATTAATATCATATTAACATGAGAATTAGGTTGTAGTAATTATCTTGCATTCACTGTCAACCTGAGACTCTAATGTGTTAGTAAATTTCTTTGAAAAATAAAAAAAAAATGGCAATTCATTGTCTTGATTTACGATGGCCTGATGGCTAATTGTGCTGACCATTTTTCATAATTTTGTGTCCATTTACATTTTCCATTAGTGCAACATTCTTTTCACAGTTAACATCATTTGAAAACATAGCATTATTCTTCCTAATTTGGCTAATGTGTATAAAGTAGATGTACCTTTATGTTTTTACATTTAGGAATCTGTTTATTGTGTTCTGATTTTCTTTTGTTTGTTTAAGTAATGCTTAAAACATCCTTTATAATGATATTAAGGAGGGAAATAGCATTTAAAAATTTAGACACACAACAGGGTAAAAGTAGATATTTCAGTATAACCTGTCCAGGAGGGAAAAAAATGAAAATAAAGAGTTTAAAGTCTATATACTTCCAAATGAAGGGAGGGACAATGGGGGAAAGGACAGAAATAAAATAGATGGCTTTTTTTGGACAAGAGATATTTAAAAGCCCATAACTTTGTGAGAGGATCTAAGATCCCTTCACTGAGTTACACGTAGCTTTTAATTATTTGCTCTGAAGCCTTGAAAGAATTCAGATTATAAAAATAAACAACTCATGATCATAAAATCAAAATGGCATTTCTTGGTTTTATAAAAAGAATTAAAATCAAGGACACAATATATTATCGGTGGCACCAGAAAATATACAATGCAATAGTGGGGTGGCTTAATATTAATTAATAAATAGTGTAATGATATCCATCTTACTAAAAGGAGCCTATTTATCCCTAGCAAGCTATATTTATCATTTTACATATTTATACAACTTATGAATTGACTTCCAGTCTCAGTGCAGTCTAATGGTTCAGAAAACTTTGCATTTCTAAATTTTATTGTTCCATGGACATTTGGGGAATATAATCCTTATACCACTTGCACAGTGTAGCATAGGAAATAAAAACAATTAATCCATAGCACATAGTATTTGCATTCCCAGACCTCAGAAACTGGTTGAAAATAGCATTTAAAGGATTCAAAAATCAGGCAAAGACAGAAACTACACCAACATGTGTGAAGTGTATAGTTATCCATAAGACTAGAAAAATGTGGATGCTTAGCGGGCATGTTTAAGGTAATAGAGAAATTTTTCCAAAATGTCAAGAATCAAGTAAATAATTATGAATGTGAAGTGCATTTGTAACATAATATTCAAATGGTACTAGTAAATCAACACTTTGTTTTGCACTATTAAAACAAAAAGTTCCAGATTAACAGATGGCGGTTGATTAAAATGCCTAAAGTTATTGTATGTAATAGCTTAATAACATAGATATTATGTTACAAGAGGATAACTGATTAAGGCTACATGAGTTATTCATAAGATTTGTTTAGTTGAGGGAAGAATCACTGTGGAACATGAAGGCCAGGGGCATATTACTTGCATTGTAATTGAGTCAGTTATGATTTAAATAGATACAGTGGGATTTGAGATTGTTCTATGCAAGGAGAAGAATATACTTCAAATAAATCTAATAGCGGTTTATTTACAGATAATGACAAAAGATTTTTTCATAATTTTTTTTCAGTAAATAAGAGATAAAACTTGGTATACTGGGCAGATAGAAATTGTTGAGGAATACAGATGCCAGCAAAAGAATTCTAGTGACTTGTGTTATTTGTTGTGTTTTATTACCATTACTAGTCTTCCAGTGTGCACAACTTACAGTGTCAAAATATGCTCATATACTTGACACTGTAATATCAGTTGTCAAAGTAATTTGGTGTGTTGAGTAAGCCTTAAAGAGTTTAAATTATTTGTCTCAGGTTTACATATAAAGAAGATTCACATATGAAGAGACAGGTTGGAAAAGCTAGAAAACAATGATTACATTAAGCATACAAAATTATAATGAGAAAATATGAAGAAGGAAGATTTGTGAATAGAAAGAGGTTTAAATTACGAGAAAGTTGTTTCTTCAAAATATACAGACATACACTCACACACTTGTATTAGCTTTTGCAGTCTGAGAATCTGTAAGTTACCTTCATTGATGTTCTCTTGCTTAAGGAAATTTATTTAAGATACTCTATAAAATTAAATTTTGCAGAGTTATTGTATACCAAATATAAGGAAATATGGAAAATTACCAAAATCCAGAAGTACCCTCATAACTCTTGATCATACAGGTAAGGGTGGGTATTATGTTGCTTTTGTAAAAATGTCTTGATAGATGTTATAGATACATTATAATTGCGATATTTACAACAAGTTATAAATGTCAAAACATAATGAAGTTTGAATAGCTGAATCATGGGGTCAAGATACATAACATTTTAAAGTTATATTAATTATAAAATTAATTAAATTGATAAATTGTGTTATTTTTATTGCAATTTGTATCTTTGGTTTTCGTTATTGAAGTAGAAAGTAAAACACACATGTGCCCATGTGTACACACAGTATAGCTGTCCAAGTAGATATGTACATAACTAAGCCAGACAATAACTAATGTGCTATTACACACATTTTTCTAGTTTACTTTAACATGGTAAATCTTCTTGAGTTATAAGATTCTTAGTATTGTACAATAAGGAATATAGAATGCTCTATTTTTTTTTATTTTTTTAAATGTTTGTTTAGTAAATAGAAATTTCCAAAGTACAGTTTATTGATTACAATGGCTTTTCCCCCCATAACTTCCCTCCCACCCGCACCCCTCCCATCTCCCGCTCCCTCTCCCATTCCATTCACATCAAGATTCATTTTCAATTATCTTTATATACAGAAGATCAATTTAGTATATATTAAGTAAAGATTTCATCAGTTTGCACCCACACAGAATATAAAGTGTAAAATACTGTTTCAGTACTAGTTATAGCATTACTTCACATTGAACAACACATTAAGGACAGAGATCCTACATGAGGAGTAAGTACACAGTGACTCCTGTTGTTGACTTAACAATTTGACACTCTTGCTTATGGCCTCATTAATCTCCCTAGGCTCTAGTCATGAGTTGCCAAGGCTATGGAAGCCTTCTGAGTTCGCCAACTTTGATCTTATTTAGACAAGGTCATAGTCAAAGTGGAAGTTCTCTCCTCCCTTCAGAAAAAGGTACCTCCCTCTTTGATGGCCCATTCTTTCTACTGGGATCTCACTTACAGAAATCTTTCATTTAGGTCCTCTTTTTTTTTTTTTTTTAGCCAGAGTGTCTTGGCTTCCCATGCCTAAAATCCTCTCTGGGCTCTTCAGCCATATCGACTGCTTTAAGGGCTGATTCTGAGGCCAGAGTGCTATTTAGGACATCTGCCTAGAGTCTAGAATGCTCTATTTCTAAACTAAGATGTAACACATAACCCCATCTTGGTGGTATCTTATTTCATTTGATCATCTTTTAGATGTTTGGAAACAGGATGCCAGAAAATCATCTCTGACTATAGAAATATATTTCAGATTAATCCCTTTGAAACTTGCCCATAGCTTTCATTAGTTATGCACATTTTTATTACAGAAACTACTTCAAAGAAAGGTCAAATCTAAGGATTGTAATGCACATGTGAAAATGTATTGTTTATTGTTTTGTTAAAATCTAGTAAATGGTTTTATATCTTTAGATTTTAATTCTCATAGGGTTTTTCTACCAATATATTAATTCCAATACCTATGGAAGGTGAAATGCTCTTTGTCTTTAAGACTCGATGTGATAATAACAAAATTCTAAAATATGAAATATAAAAATAAATATATGCAATAGTTCTATGTATGAGAGGAATTCTCCTAAAAATTTTATATGCCTTTCAATTGTTTTCATTTCTCTAAGAACTTCTTTGGAACTTCAGATATTGACTATGTTTGTTCCTCTTCTTCTTGGAAATTACAGTTGTTAGTGATCATTTCCACTATTGCACCATACAGTCTTTCAATGATTAGAATACACATCATGAAATAATCTTTGAAATATAAATAAATATATTGTTCCTACTATATAGAATATGCATATGTTATATAAAGAATGGATGTGAAGGATTCTTCTGTTTGGATACAACACAGGCATGAGGTCTCCAATAGAGGGCTTAGGCGGTACATCATTCAATTAGAATTGAAAAGATTTTCAGAAAAGCTTGTCTGAATTTGATAAAAATAACAACAGACAAATGCCATGATATAGCTATTGTGAGGAGCAGGGTCCGTCTCCACAACATGGCGGGGCGCCCGGGAGACAAATAAGTACTGAGACTGTGGACTGAAACTAACTCTATGCGTCTGATCTCCCACCATATGGCGCTGAGAGGGTGTAAACAAATCTTACACAGCTGTTTCGTTAATTAGCTGATTCCAGACCCAACCTCTAATTGGAAGAAAGCGGCATGCTCAGCACGTGGGCAGCGGAGCACGGATTGGTGGGAGAGGACTATAAAAGGGGGAGAGAGACAACATGCAGGGCCCCCTGAGAGAGTCGCTCCTTGGTGCCGCTCCTCTGCAAAAGCGGGGAGTGGTGGGGGTGCCGTTCCTCCGCAGAGGCGGGGGAGCGGCAGCAAATCCGGGAAGGGCCCGGGAAAGAAAACAGCGTCCAGTCCGGTGTCGTTCCTCTGCGAGTGGGGGAGCGACAACTATCATGATCATGTTTGTATTTATCTGGTGCCTAAAAAATTGTGTCCAAAATTACAATTCTGTCACGCCTTGTGCTTTTGGAGAAAATCGTTACTTGGATTTGTGGGTGCTTAAACATGGTCTGTGATTACATAAAGTTGGGACAGAACTGAAAAAGGTACACAGTAGAGCAGATCCAGTTATTGTTTAGTAGCTAGGCTTTAGATAACTTTAGCAAATATTTTTCACAGGAAAATATAAAAAATTAAGGATATTTTCTGTGATCAGCTGTGAGTATTCCTTCAAATGATTATAGCCTCTGTTCAGTTTTGAACTACTGTAACAATAGAAAGACATTTTATTATCTTACTGAAAAAATAAGCATGTCATATACAGAATTTGCATATTTTTTCAGTCATTTCAATCTACTTCATTAAAAATTGCATCATTCTGGTAATATGGGATATTTTAGAAAGCTTCAAATGGAGCTAGTGCTGTCATAGCAGGTAAAGACATCGCCTGAAATGCTGGCTTCCCGTATGGGTTCATGTACGGACTGCTCCACTTCTGTTCCAGAAAGCAGTGTAAGATGGCCTACACACTTGGGCCCTTGCACTCATGTGGAGACCTGGAGAAGCTCTTGGCTTCTGGCTTCAGAGTGATCATGCCCCAGCTATTGCAGCCATCTGGGCAGTGAGTCAGCCAATGGAAGATCTCTGTCTCTCCTCTTTTCTCTCTGTAACTCTTTTTTCAATTAAATAAAGAATTTAAAAAAAAATATGTCAAATAAGTCCTTTCCATTATGGGGGTAGAATTTAAATACAGCCTGGTGAATTGAAATATATTGAAATGTGACTTCCCTGAAATAATACAGTAAAATAATTATCTACATATGTAAATAAGACATGGTGATTAATTTATCAATTATTTAGAGTATGGCAAAAGTAACTAGATTATTTCTAATCACTTTTTTATTATTTAATATTTTTATATTTATCTTTAATGCTAATAGCAATTGGGGCAGTAGCTTCATGAGGCCCACATTATTACTGTCACTCCCCGTCTTCGTGGAGGAACGACACAGGACCCTGCGCTGTTCTTTTGTCTGCTCGGCCCTCCCCAGGTTTGCTGCTGGTTCTTCCCCGGGTTGGCTACCAACCCTTCCACCCCCGTGGAAGGGCGGTTCCCCCTAGCCACTTTCCCCACTTCCGCAGGGGAGCGGCACACCGCCGGCCGGCTCTCTCGGGGGCTGCACAGGTGTTCCTTCAGATAGATGTTCCTGGTGCATGTTGTCTCTCTCCTCCTTTATAGTCCTCTTCCACCAATCCCAACTCTGCTACCCACATGCCTAGTACGTTGCTCTCCTCCAATCAGGAGCAAGTCCTACAGTTTATTGGTTGAACTGGAGGCAGCTGTGTAGAAGCTGTTTCTCCCTTCTCAGCGCCATATTGTGGGAGAGCAGATGCATAGAATAAGTCTTAATTCCAGTAACTTGGTCTAGTCCAAGTTGCTCCCCACAATTACCATAGACTGACCATGATTTTAGAATTTTATGCTGACATATAATCCACAAATAGGCATTTATTTAGAATAGTACCTTTGAAAAGAAGTGAGACTGAGAAGACCTCCTTTTTAAAATAATTATTTTAGTAAGACAATGCAGAAATTTGTGTAAAAACAATCAAGTCACAGTATTTCAACACCAAAATTTTATTTTAAGATTATAAGTCCCTCTCCCATAGAACTCCCTAAAAGGCGCTTCTCCTTCTGACTTCCTGTTTCTATTTGTTTCATTCAGTTACCAAAATTAGATTGTGGATTCATTTTTTTACTGCTTTGGCTTTTGATTTCCTGGATTCCTCTCTCTCTTTACTTTCCAGATAGGTCTGGGAGTAAATATGGAGCATGGCAGTTCTAATGAGAACAGAACTTTGAAAGGTGCAGGTAGTGAGTGTTAAAGCCTTTAGCATGCTCAAATGATACAGTTAATAGACAGGTGATAAACCTAGGCCAGTTGTCCAGCATACCATACTCAGTGTGGTAACAGCATGTACTTTAGAGTCCAGAAGGATTCTAGCAGGCAGGATATTCCAACAGGCAGCTTCAGGGCAGGGAATACTCAGAGACTCCAACCAGAACAAGAACATAAGAGACAGTAAACATGGAAAGAAACAGGGTAGCATTGTCAGAGCCTAGATTTTGGGCAGAGAAGAAAGAGCTGGATTCCACAACTTAATACGACTGATGACAGTTATCTCAGTATTGACAATGCTGAGGTGAAATGCTACTCATGGTGTTGGCTCTGTGAGTGAAGCTGACTTAATGTAGGATTACTTAGATGTCTGTATTAGAGACCTCAGCTTTTATCTATAGGTTGTTCTCTCTTGAATTGAAAAGATATCCAGGTCTTTTTAGACTCCTTTTCCGCACCATTTGTTGAGAAATCTCTTTTATTACTGTTGTATGTGTCTTAATAAAAATTATCAATTTATCCTATCAGTATGTAATGATCTTTTCAGCGAGTATTGTATGTTTTTTATTGTGTGTTTTTCTCTTCTTTAATCCGAAGTATGTAATGATGCTTGATTTAATATATGTATGTAAATCTAAATACAACATATGTCAATTGAGTTAATGTATTTATCAAATCAAATATAAATTTCCCTTTATGGTATTTGAATGTTTTATAGTCGAAACTCAATTTATTGCTGAAACCTCGTGTCTTACTCTTCTAGCATTATGTCGTATTCATCCTACATGAAAATTTGCTTCATTTATAAGGAATTAGCATTTATTGAGCTTTTTTAAATGTTTTCACAATTTTGTTTCTATCTCTTATTCTTTCTGCTGAGAATATAATTTTTCTTAATTTCCTTTAAAATTTTCTTCCATAAAAAATTCATTCCTTCCATAAACAAACACCAACTAAACCAATTTCTCTAAATGCCCTTTCATTATCTCCATATTGCAATAAAAATTTTGAACAGTGATGGTGTGAGAATGAGGATTATGGCTGATCACAGATTTCTCTCAAATTTGTTTCAGAAAATCATACGTGCTGATGCAGTGAGGTGATTTTGGAGAATGAGGGAAGGAAAACAGAACACATTGAATTTGTCATGGTTTCTACTTAACACAGAAACTAAAGGTATCTTAAAAATGTAGTCCTTCAGGCCAACTAATGTGCTCTGCTGCATAATTCCTGATTGGCTTTGCTAGGCTTGTGTTTGACAATGTACAAGCGTTAGATAAGTATATGCATATATTCACATAGATATTAAGTTGGAGTTGTCAACTGATGATTTCTACAGCTCCAGGCCGGATTTGTTTCTAGAATGACATCTGTAGTCAGATTTTTCAAGTTCAGTTGCTTGCCCAGAACTGCTTGTTTATTTAATTACAAATTTATACTCATACTGCTTTATACTTAGATTTCCATATGCTGTGCCATTCTGTCACTGAGTAAAGTATGTTGAGTACAAGGTGTCATATATTTATCTCATTTCCATAATTTTTCTTACACTTTATTACTCTGGGTGCCTAAAGTATGGAATTCATGAAATTAAATTGCAATACTTTTGGGAAAATAGGCTAACAAGATTTGTAACTTTTAAAATTTATATTTACTTCAAACTTTTATAATTAGTATCCCACAGGAAATATCTTTTCATGAAAAAAGACTATGATTTTTCGATAGTTATTAATATCTACCAATAATAGTTATTAATATTATTTATATTCATTTCCACAGAAAAAGTGTAATGAATAACCTCGTTAATGGAGATCTAAAACATAAGTTCTAATACATGGATGTTTTAGTCAACATCCAGGGACTATAGTAAGAAAAATAAAGCAAACACTATAATGCACAAAATGAATAAAATACTAATGTCCTGAGTGTTAGCAGGCATTTATACTACATTTTGGTTAGACAGTGTTATTTACTCCTAAGTTGTGCCATGCTGTGTGCTGTGTGTATTTTAATTTTTAATATATCCCAACATTGCTCTGGATTTAAGGTTTGACTTTGAATTGAAAACAATGATATCTCCAAGAACTTTGCAAATACAACTTGAAAAATAAATTCTCTTTCAGCAGGAAAATAAATAAGGCTTCAGGAAAAAAAATAGTTAAGTATGATTATTCTTTGGAGACAATAAGTAAGGTATTAGATCATGAACAAGTAAAGTATTTTAAAACAATGAATGCCAACTAGTTTGTCAACAATGATATAAGAAAAGAAACAAGAAGCATCAGCATTTACATCAAAAAAAAAATACCAAAGACACCAAGAGGCTTTTCATCAAAAATACTTAAAAATTTAAAAACCCATAAGAATATTTATGAAATTAGTTTAAAATTTTATTTAAACTGTAGTCTAACAGTCTTTGTATTTTGTAAATAATAAAATCTTTGAATTGCCACAAATCATTTGAATCTAGCTTGCTTGTATTTCACAGGAAGGGTTCCTCACTTTTTCACCTAGCAGCACACCAGAGGCAAGGAGCTGACTTCAAATAACAAGAGATTGCTTTCACAATAAAAAATAAAATCCTGGATACCTGAGTTTGAAGCTGTAAAATGATGTGTGCATAATGTGCAAAAGAGACCTAGGGGAAAGTGTGTTACCAATAGCAATTTCTGACCTCAGTGGAGTGCTTTTTCACTTACAAAGTGACATTCACTTAATCCTCACTGTAGGGAAATGTCAAAAAGGGTGTCCTTCTCAATTGATGAAGGGGAGAGTTTAGAACAATTTTCAAGTGTTCTGCCCAAGGTCATGGGGAGATTAAGACCTGGAATTAAAACAAAGATTTTTAAATGAAAACTCTGTTATCTTTTCCATTGTATATAGCACTTCAAAATCCACACCCACATTTATATTCTGTTAGAAATAATGCCTTTCTAATTTTATTTTAGAGATTTAGTAGTGCAAAAATTTTCTAAAAATAAAAAAATGGCTTTTTAATTCAAACTAGCTTTAGAACTCTTAGTTACGGTTTAATTTAGTTTTTAATTGGAAGTTTACATAATATTCTTTAGGAAAAAATTTTATCCTATCTTGCATACTTCAGTCAGTGTTTCTCTACTTTGATCATGGAATATGGAAATATATAATATTACAGAGCTTTTCTGACTGACGGTCTGTGGAAATTCCTTTTTTATGCCTCAGTAGTTTTTAATTTCACTATTTCAATTTCCCAAATTGTATTTAGTTTAGCTATACACCATATTGTTTACTGTTCCTGTGCCCTCTATTAGTTTTCTCAATGTTGTAACATTTGTTTCCTCAGCTCTCATTTGGCCAGCTTCGCCTTTGAAAAAGAAATGAAGTTTCTGTGAATGCTGTCTCAGAGGTATAAAAGCACTGAAAAATGTTCACAGAAATACCACATTTCTATGTAATATTTTAGAAAATAATAGAGCACTATAAATGTCAGGATAATTACATTTACTCCGAATCATAACTTTCTTATTTGTATGTATATTCCTAAATTTTACAAAACACAAAATATTGCATCATTGTTTCAAATAATATTTAGCGATTTCCTATTTAGGTTTGGTGATCAGGAAAAGAGTTTCCTTAGAAGCCTGCAGATACTTAAGCTGAAACTTAAAATGTAAGTTGACATAGTCAACAGAAGACATGATATATTTTGGGTAGAGAAGCCAGGTGGAACAAAAATAGATATAGAAATGTTACAGTGAAAATAGGCTTTGCAAACCTTCAAATTTATTGAAATGCTAAAAAAAATTTGTACCTCAGTTTTCTCAACTTAAAATGTTAGTAAAGAGAGTACCTAATATGTTTACTATGAAGACTAAATATGGTACTATATATTAAATGTACAGAACAATGGTGGGAAAATAATAAATTTAAAATAATTACAGCTACTATGAAAGTTTATGGTTACCACATAATCATTACTTTAGCATAACTACATCTGCCATCTATGAAACTAAATATACACAAAATTAAAAAAAAATAGTCTTATTTTTATATAGTGGACGAACTAAGGACTATGTTCTCCAACTTTAATGAGAAAATATATTGCCAAATGACAGCATGCTATTTTTATAATTATAATTTTGATTTTTAAATAAATCTCTGTTTACTGAGTTATTTGAAAGCTAGAGTGTCAGAAAGATAAGAAGAGTCAGAGAAAATTTTTCCATCTTTTTATTCATTCCCCAAAATGCTGCATCAGCCAGAGCTAAGCCATGCTGAAGTCAAGAGCCAGGAACACTGATCTCCATCCTTGAGTCACAGGGGGACAGGTACCTGAGCCATTCTGCACTGCTTTCATATCAACACGCCCAGGACATGAAGTGGCTATCAGATACAGGATCCTGACATTGCAAGTGGCATCTGAGCCTGCTGTGCCACAACACCAGCTCCAACTATGCTTTTACATGTTAATATCCTCAGACATCTAAGATGACTGAATAGGGAGAAATTCCATTGACTTAAGACACAGACAGGTAACAGGAAATCAAAGGGAAGACTGGTTCTAGGAGCCTAATTGAGATAAATTTTCAGTGGAGAATGGACTGAATGTAATAGAGATTCCGAGGAGTGGTGAGCAGAGGATGCAGACACACAGCCTTGGGTGTGTGGCTCCAGGGACTCCTGCATATGCATAGCTGGTACCCCCTGGGAAGTATGGGTTTCCCAGGCAAGAAGACAGGACACTGCCTCAGCCTATGCCATTGGTGGCTTTGACTGAAGGAGCTATCCATGGTCCTCACTGGATATATGTCAAATCTAGGGAACTGGTGGGAGACTGAATGACTATTTTACTACACGAAGGGAGACAACATTGCTTCTATCCCTCACCCCACCAAGGTATCTGGCTATATTTGCTGACAAGCAACTACAGCCATATCTGTCCTGACATGGGGAAAACAGGTAGCTTGTATCAAAGATTGGATAGCTCACAGGGCAAAGATTAGATCCCCTGCACCCTCTGACATTGAGAATTATGGGTACGTGCCATGAATCAGTGAAGGATATGGGTTGTGCCTGGATTCATGCATGTGATCTGATGTGCTGGTGACAGATTGCATAAAGTGCTTTGGGGACACTTTGGGAACACAGTCTGTGTTCTGTTGGTACAAACACCTGGGTGGTTGAGGTGCACAGACACCACGAGCTCACTCTAGGCCTTGAATCAGCTGGTTCACCTTGGCACGGGGAAGGGTTGGGACTGTGAACACACCAATCAGCTCCAACATGCCTTTGCCCAACTGACTGCACACTGAAGCGCTACACCACATTAACCACAATAATTTGGGTGCATTCTGGACTCTTACCACACCTAAAAACTGTGTCCAAAACACATTAATCCCACAAAACCATAATCTGATGCTCCTCACAGTGCACCTCAACAGGAACCTGGAATCCATCCCATATGGGATGCCGGCACCGCAGGCGAAAGAGATTGGATTTCATTTTCTTGTATTTGTTGCCAATTACAACACAATGCCAGCCTTTCTATCAAACATTTAAGGAAGAAATAATCCCAATTCTTCTTAAATTATTTGAAACAATAGAATAGAACTCTTCCAAAGTCATTCCATGAGGTCAGAATTACTTCAATTTCGAAACCAAAAAGATACAGCAAGAAGGAGAATTGCACACCAATATTCCTGATGAACATGATACAAAAATTGTTAACAAATACTAGAAAATGAAATCCAGTCTCTTTCGCCTGCGGTGCCGGCATCCCATATGGGAGCCAGGTTCTAGTCCTAATTGCTCCTCTTCCAATCCAGCTCTCTGCTGTGGCCCGGGAGGGCAGTGGAGGATGGCCCAAGTGCCTGGGCTCCTGCACCCACATGGGAGACCAGGAGGAAGCACCTGGCTCCTAGCTTCAGATAGGCGCAGCACCAGCCGTAGCGGCCATTTGGGGAGTGAACCAATGGAAGGAAGACCTTTCTATCTGTCTCTCTCACTCTCTCTCACTATCTAACTCTATCTGTCAAATAAAAAAAAAAAAGAAATCCAATGATACATCACAAAGATCATCCACCTACATCAGGGATGGTTTAGCTTATGCAAATCAAAAAATATGGCATATCACTTCAACAAAATGAAGGATTAAAATACATATGACTGTCTCAACAGATGCTGAAAAGCATTCAATAGCATACAACATATTTCAAATTTCAAACATTAAAACTTCAAAACAAAGTTCAAATTTCAAACATTCAAATTCAAAAATTAAAATAACTTGGTATAGAAAGAATATACTTCAACACAAAGCAATATATGACAGGCCCACTGCCAGTATCATACTGATGGAGAAAAGCTAGGAGCATTTCCACTAAGATCTGGAACTAGACAAGGATTCCCATTGTCACCATTAATTATTGAAAATATTTCTGGAAGTTTTAGTCAAAGCCATTTGCAAGAAAAAGAAATCAAAGGGATATAAACTAGAAAGAAGAACTCAAATCATTTCTATCTGCAGATTACATGATCCTTTATGTAAAAGAACCAAATGATTCTACTAAGAGAATAATGGAACTCACAAGATAGTTTGGCAAAGATTCAGGATATAAAATCAACATACAAAAATCAATAACATTTTTACGTACCAATAATGATGTGGCTGAGAAAGAACTTATAAGATATGTCCCATCCACAATAGATACTAAAGATGTGAAAGATCTTTACAGTTAAAATTACAATCATTATGGTTTAGAAGAAGCATCAAAATGCCCTGGCTACCCAAAGTAATTTACAGATTCAAGGTGATATATCACATTAACAAACTGCTGAATGAAAACCATATGATTATCTCAATAGATGCAGAAAAAGCATTTGATAAAAGACAATATCTTTTCAGGATGAAAACTCTAAGCAAATTGGGTATAGAAGGAACATTCCTCAACACAATCTAGGCAATTTATGACAAACCCACGGCCAGTATCATACCGAATGGGGGAAAGTTGGAAGCATTCCCACTGAGATCCAGTGCTCACTCTCACCATTGCTATTCAATATAGTCCTGGAAGTTTTAGCCAGAGCCATTATTCCACAAAAAGAAATCAAAGGAATACAAACTCGACAGGAAGATGTCAAACTATCCCTATTTGCAGATGAAATGATTCTATACATAGGCGATCCAAAAACCCTACTAAGAGACTATTGGTACTCATAGAAGACTTGGTAAAGTAACAGGATATAGAATCAATACACAAAAATAAACAGCCTGTGTATACACAAACAATGCCATGGCTGAGAAAGAACTCCTAAGATCAATCCTATTCACAATAGCTAAAAAAAAAAAAAAAATCAGATACCTTGGAATAAATTTAACTAACCAGAATCTACGAGACATCAAGAAACTCCACAACAACAACAAAAAACAACCCAATTAAGAGATGGGCCAAAGATGTAAGCAGACATTTTTCAAAAGAGGAAATCCAAATGGCCAACCTCTTTGATTTTATGATTTTCATTTCCCTTTTGTATAATGATCTTGAGAATTTCATGTGTGTCTGTTGGGTATTTGATTATAGATGCACAAGATGCACAGATTGATTTCTGTTCCATGGGTCTGCATGTCTTCTTTTTCATCTCAGTACTGGGTTGCTTTAATTAGAACTGCTCTGTAATATGTTTTCAAATCTGGTATTGTGATACCTCTGGTTTTGTTATAATATTGTTCTGCTATTTCTGGTCTCTTGTGTTTCTGTATTAGTTTTAGTACTATTTTTCTTGATCTGTAAAGAATGTCCTTGGCATTTTGATTGAGATTGCATTGAATCTATAAAGTGCTTTTGGTAGTGTTGACATTTTGAGATTAAATTTTCTAATCCACATATATTGAAGATTTTTTCCATTTTTGTGTCATCTTCTACTTCTTTCTTTGATATTTTGTAATTTCATCATAGAGATCTTTGACCTCTGTGATAAAATTTATTCCAAGGTGTTTTTTTACAGCTATTGTGAATGGGATTGACTTTAGAAGTTCTTTCTCAACCATGGCATTACCTGTGTATACAAATGCTATTCGTTGTGCTAATTTTATATACTGCCACTTTATCAAACTTGTTACAATAGTCTCTTACTGGGTTTCCCTATATATTCAGAATCCTGTCATCTGCAGATAGGCACAGTTTTACTTCCTTCTCCAATATATATCCTTTTGCTCTCTATCAATGAATCTCAAGAATCTAGAAAAACAACCACAAACCAAACCCAAAATTATCAGGAGGAAAGAAATAATTACAATTAGGGAAGAAATAAACAAAAAATTCAAAATAAAAATACAAAAATCAGTGAACTAAAATGTTATTTTGAAAAAATAAAGTTGATACACCATGACCCAATTAACCAAATAAACAAATAAAAGAGAAAACCCAAATCAATACAATCAAAGATGAAAAAGGAAATGTATAAGATACTAGAGAAATAAAAAGAAACTTCAGAAATTACTACCAAAGAGCTATACACCAACATATCAGAAAATCTAGAAGAAATGGATAGATTCCTGGACACATACAGTTTACTAAAATTGAGCCATGAAGTTAGAAAACGTAAAACAGGGGACAGTACTGTGGCCTAGCTGACATCCCATATGGGTGCCAGTTCAAGCCCTGGATGCTCCTTTTTCAACCTAGCTCCCTGCTAATGCATTTTCAAAAGCAGCAGAGAATAGCTGAAGTGCTTGGGCCCCTGCACCCACGTGGGAGATCCGGAAGAAATTCCTGGCTTCTGCCTTTAGTTCATCCCAGCTCCAGCCATTGCAGCCATCTAGGGGAGAGAACAAGAGGATGGATATTCTCTCTCACACTATCCCTCTGTCTGTTTCTCTCGCTAACTCTGCCTTTCAAATGAAACAAATGAATATTTTTAAAAAATCAGTATTAAAGACCCTCCCAACAAAGAAAAGCCCAGGACCACATGGCTTCACTAATGAATTCTACCAGACATTTAAAGAACTAATTCCAATTCTTCTCAAGCTATTCAGAGCAATTGAATCCTTCTTACCTCCTTATATGACTCCTGCATAATCTTAATTCCTAAACTAGAGAAAGATGAAACAAAGAAGACTATAGACCAATATCCTTGCTGAACACAGATGCAAAAACCCTCAATGAAATACTAGCTAATGGAATCCAAAAAAACACATCACAAATCAATAAACGTGATACATTGCATTAATAAACTGAAGAATAAAAGCCATATGATTATTTCAATAGATGCAGAGAAAGCAGTGGAAAAAATTAAGCAACATTTCATGATGAAAACCTTAAACAAATTATGTAAAGAAGGAACACTTCTTTTTTTTTTTTCTTTTTTTTTTTTTTGACAGGCAGAGTGGAGAGTGAGAGAGAGAGAGAGAGGGAGAGAGAAAGGTCTTCCTTTTCTGTTGGTTCACCTTCCAATGGCTGCCATGGCCAGCACGCTGTGGCCGGCGCATCGCGCTGATCTGAAGCCAGGAGCCAGGTGCTTCTCCTGATCTCCCATTCTGGTGCAGGGCCCAAGGACTTGGGCCATCCTCCACTGCACTCCCTGGCCACAGCAGAGAGCTGGCCTGGAAGAGGGGCAACCAGGACAGAATCCGGTGCCCCAATCGGGACTAGAACCCCGTGTGCCGGCGCTGCAGGGAGAGGATTAGCATATTGAGGCATGGCACAGGCCAGAAGGAACATTTCTTAAAACAATCAAGACAATCTATGGCATACTCACCGTCTGCATCTTATGGGGGAGAAGTTGGAGTCATGCCCACTAAGATCCAGAACCAGACAAGGATGCCCACTCTTATCATTGCTATTCAATATAGTTCTGGAAATTTTAAACAGAGCCATTCTCTGTTGCTTTCCCAGGTACATTAACAGGGAGCCATTGCACACAGTGCCGACCCCAAAAATATATAATTATCTTTATGTCTACTCGAAAGGCAAAGTGAGAGTAAAAGCAAGAACGATAGAGAGGTGGCCAGCACTGTGGCATACTATGTTAAGAGCCCGCCTACAGTGCTGGCATCCCATATGGGCACCAGTTTCAGTCCAGGTTGCTCCACTTCCAATCCAGCTCCCTGCTGTTGCCCTGGGAAAGCAGTTAAAGATGGCTGTAGTGCTTGGGCCACTGCACATATGTGGGAGTCCAGAAAGAAGCTTATGGCTCCCAGCTTCAGACAGCACAGAATTGTCTATTTGCAGGCATCTGGGGAGTGAACAAGAGGATAGAAGACTTCTCTCTCTGCTTCTCCCTCTCTTTACCTGTAACTTTTTCTTAAATACATCTTACAAAAAGAGAGAGAGTGAGTGAGACAGAAAGAGATTTTTAATCCATTAATTCAGTCCCTGAAAGTCTGCAGCCAGAGCTGGACAAGGTAGTAGATAGGAGGCAGAACTCCATCTAGGTTTGCCACTTGGGTAGCAGGGACCCAAATACTCTGGTCATTATCCATCATCTCACGGGAGATATTAGTAATAAGCTGATTCAGAGCAGCGAGGACTTGAACCAAAATTCCAATATGGAATTTGGGTGTTCAAAACAGTAGGACAACCCTACTATACCACAATATCCACCCCCAAAACATTTTTTTAGAGTTATTTATTTATTTGAAGATAGAGTTACAGAGAGGCAGAGGCAGAGAGAAAGAGGTCGTCCATCTGCTGATTCATTCCCCAACTGGCCGCAACTGCTGGAGCTGAGCTGATCCAAAGCCAGGAAGCAGGATCTTCCTCCAGGTCTCCCACGCGGCTGCAGGAGTCCAAGGACTTGGGCTATTTTCCACTGCCCTCCCAGGCAACAACAGAGATCTGGATTGGAAGTGGAGCAGCCCAGACTTGAACTGACACGCATATGGGATGCCAGCACTAAGGCGGCGGCTTTACCTGCTATGCCACAGCACCAGTCCCAACCCAAAACATTTTAATTCAGACCAATGACAAGCCATGCTAAGCTTAATTTGTAGTTATGATTGTCTTTGTGTGTATAGTTTCCCTGTCAATAATATATAGACAGATAGATATGTATATATCTATATATATCATACATATATATGTCATTTATATATATGAATGTATATTTATACACACGGAAATGCATTTCTCATTTTTCAAGTGACACTAAATCTATATATTCAGTTGGCAGCTGGTTTATTATTTTTTTACTTTAAATGTATTTATGGTTTTTAATTATAATTTTACCACTCAACGAACCTCACAATAGAAACATTTTAGCATCTATATACTATGGCAGATGGCAAACTAATGAGGCCTATTCTACTTGCATGCTGATATCTTTGTTACATAACATTTCTATTATCTCTAGGGAGGTCAAGAAGTATGATTTATCTTCTTTGTTTCACTTGCTCCTTAAGAATCATAAGGTTGGTTATTACAGAATATACATTTTACACTTCATAATTATACTCACTAATGCTTATTTTATACATTTGACTGCCATAATGGAAAAAAAATTAAAATCAATGCCTGAAAATGATGTTAACAATTAAAATTGTTAAATGCAGTGTTGGATTAACCTTAATCATTTTCCACAACATTGATTAAGTAGGCCTTGTTTTAGGGTATATACTAATTTTTGATATATATGTGTGTGTGTGTGTGTGTGTGTGTGTTTGTATGAACACCAGTCATTAGTGCATTTTAAAAACACATGTATATGCAATTGTATGACAATACATCTTAGTAATAATTGGTATGTGCTTAAGTTCTTTCCTGAGGTCTATGCAAGCTTTCACATTTTAAATGCCAATGCATTAGGGCTCATTGTAGTCTGAAGATAGCCTGAAATTTATCTCTACATTCAGTGAATATTTTCAGAAGCAAGTCATCGTTAAATGAAATGAGTTTCATGTGAGGAGGGGCCTTATCTAACTTGTCCATCACTATCCTTTACAAAAGTTGGCTTAGAGTGGCTGTTCATTATATAATAAAATGAAGTAATCTCCTTAATATTCACTTTATCTTGCTATGTTTCTATTCGTTTCAAACGCTGGTCAAAGGAACAATTCTGTACAATGACAAGGTCAGGAGAAGAGTTCAAAACTAGCTTAAAAATTTTCACAGCTATTGAATGAACATGGCTTAATTCAGGGATACAGATTGCAGATATTTCTAAATAACTATTAAAATAAGTGTTATCAAATCACATATTGAATTTAGAATTAAAATATGATTATTCATGTACTGCTATTTCATGTTGGTATTGAATTTTTGCCCTGAATTATTTCTATTTATTTACTTAACAAAGAAATATTTTGCTAACTCATCTTTTTTACTTAGCATTTATTTGATGTTTGTTTACTATTTTTTCTCTCCTCTTTACTGGCTGAACATCAGGCAATAAATTATTCTAATTTCTTAGCTTCTTTTCCTTTTAAATCTCCCAGCACACACAGCTCTTCAGAAACTGTTCTGTGAAGTCACTGGAGAATTATCAGTTACCATTAAGCAATGGAGCACACCAAACCTATCCTAATTCACTTCTGTGGTCGATATCTCTGACATTGCTTCCGATATTGCAGGTCTGTGTGGAGTACGCATCCATGCAACTGCTGAAAGGAACCATGGCTACCTTAACCTAATGATGCAATCACTCACTCTGTACACAGGCCTGGACAGTTGTTTGCAGCATTTTCCTTGCAAACAGATTAGTTTAGAAAAATGAGGCATAAGGAGAGGTTTGCTGGGTAAGGCTAGTCCTGGGAAAGAAGTCACCTCATTTTTCAAGGAGAGTCAGGCTTCTCTGTTGTGCTTTGCACAGATACGGAGAAATAAGGATCTGGAACCTACACCAGTCATGACGGTAGGCAACATTAGAAAAAAGTGAGGAAAAGAGGGCACCTTTAGCAAATGAGCAGAGCAACAATAAGCTGCAAAGAGAAAACGTGCACCATGATTTGGGTGAGAGAATATGAGGGGACGTATGAATGGATTTTAGTTGAAGAAATTTTAAAACATGTAGAAATAACATTTTAAACCTCAGTTTTTTATAATAACATTTGGGGCAGATGTGTGGAACAGTGGGTTAAACTACCACAAGAGATTTGAAAATACCATATCACATTGCTTGCTCCAGTCCAGATGACAGCACAAGTATTTGGGTCCCTGCCACAATGCAAGAGACATAGGTGGACTTCCTGGCTCCTTGGTTTGATCTGACCCATCCTTGGCTTTTGTAGGCATTAGGAGTAGTGAACTAGGAGATGGAATATCTCCCTCTCTCCATCTCTCTTTACTTCAACTAACAAATAATTGAAATCACCTTTAAAATATTTAAGAATATATTATTTCTGAAAAATGGAAAGAAAAAATCATAATTTTGACAGTATTTTCCAGATTCTGAAGTCCTTGGTCCTCTTTTTTCATTTGATGGGTAGAGATATAGACAGTGAGAGAGACAGAGACAGAGAGAAAGGTCTTCCTTTCACTGGTTCAATGGTTCACTCCCCAAATGGCTTGCTACGGCCAGCGCTGTTAAGAAGCCAGGAGCCAGGTGCTTTTTCCTGGTCTCCCATGTGAGTGCAGGAGCCCAAGCACTTGGGCCATCCTCCACTGCCCTAGCAGAGAGCTGGATTGGAAGAGGAGCAACCAGGACTAGAACCGGCACCCATATGGGATGTCGGCACCACAGGCGTAGGATTAACCAAGTGAGCCACAGAGCCGGCCCCTTGGTCCTCTTGAAAACTAGCAAGGTAGTTGTTTTTTTTGTTTGTTTGTTTGTTTGTTTTTTAGTATCTCAAGAAGTCTAATTTTACTTTTATTAAATAGTAACAAGTATAAACATAACATTTCCTTTTTTGTAATTTTCCTTACAATTAAATCACCAGACTACATTGGTAGTAGATAGATAATTAAAAAGAAAAAAATAGAAAAAGCAGTGATAGATGGATACATAGACAAAAACATAATGAATACATATTAGACTCACTATTAATAAATCCAGTTTGGTAGTTGGTAAGAAAAAACAGTAAAATATTTGCTTGCTAGTAATATTGAAATCACTATACATTTTTTAAAAATCTCCAATAATAAAATTTTAATAATGCAGGAAGAATTTTCATTTTATACAAATCACTTATTAAAATTGTCAAAGCCTTTGTAAACTTAAATACGTTATCTGGGAATAAAGCAACAGTAGAAACAAGGGATTATGAAACACAAAGCCTTATATTGTCAAACATATTTTTGAATTGAGTATTTCTCATGTTCACTTCTAATTCTGAAGGATTTTTTTATCCTGAATATTATCCATATCAACAGGAAAAAAAATAAACTGACTTAAGAATCCATTTCCCACCAACTAGAAGACTCTGGTGAGCTAATGTAGTTCAAAGAAAGCTTGCATTTGAAATAAAGAACTTCACAGGGAAACCTGGCTGGTCTCCCAGAAACTGCATTGCCTTGTTTGGTTCAGCACAGTTCCAACCAGTTCCTGGTTAAATGCTAAGAAACCTGCTTTGCCAGCAATTGGCCCTACAGTGCAGACATGTCTCTGAGGGCTGGTTTCGTATTTGCTAATCTCAGAAAAAGTGAGAAGGTTTTCTTTGCTGGGACAAATATGGCTGACATAAGAACCAGAAGGATGTTCTGTAATTAAGCTCATCTTTTTCCTTTAAAAATTCTGCAGGCAAGTCTAATTGCCTCTAGTATGTAAGCATATTTACGTGTAAAGCATTTTTAAATGCTTTGCCTGCATTACCTATTTAACCTTCCTAGTAGTCTTTTAAGGAAGATATTCCTGGTAACCTCATTTCACAGAAGAGAAAAAAACAGCTTAAGTAATTCTGAGTAAGAGAACTGGATAACTGGAGAAGCCAGAATTTGAGTTCAAGCAATCAGACTCAGGAATTGGGGCTTTTATGCAACTTGTTACACTGTCTTTCTTAAAAGGAAGTATAATTTGACAGTTTCATTCTCAAATTCCTAATCTAGTTTGATATTGAATTCACCATATTATAGATATATTTGAAACCACAGGAGTCCAAACTCTTGATCAGATCTCCTTTATGTTTAGAGAATTACTCAGTACATACTATAAACTTTAGAGACAATACCTCTCCATTTTCTAAATGTCCATAATAGATACATTCTTTCTGGAAATTTAAATACTATAATCAACTTATAGTGATGTCAATATTAAAGGCTTAAGAGACACTTTATGGTGACATATATATCTATTCTTTGATTCATGTCTCAGTGCTTTTTTAATTTTAATTCTCAAAGAGTTTCATACATTGTGAATTATTGAGAGGAAAAAAAAACTTTGTGGAATTATCCTGGTAACTCTTAAGTCAAAATCTCTTTAAAAGTTTTTAAAAGAAGAGATGAACATGAAAAGTCTTTTTTTCTTTGTCCACATTAAGGGCATAGGAAAATGTATAGAAGAATATTTCTTCCTTGTCAGATTTCTTCTTTTCTATATTCTACAGTGATGGTTAAACCAAAATGGTAAACAACTATAGTTTCAGCCTTACTCATTATTATATCCTCTAAGGGAAATTCTGCTTGAAGTCTTTTAATTTTGCAATTAACAAAGAAAAATTTGACCTTGTCTGAAATTGTGTCTAATTGCCCAAAGTTCTAATTTAAAACACAGTCTCGAAGGATTGCACATCAGATTCTCCCTTTCTGAACTCTTCTACATAAACATACACGATCTCTTACTGCTGTTGGGACCCTGGTTTATTGTCTGCTGACAGGGATTCAAGGTGAAATGCTGGATCTCCACTGACTGTATCTTTTACACAGAGCATCTCATTGTTCTCTGCTTTCTATAAACAAGATTTTTTATCTCTGAATCAAATATAGGGGAGCGGAAGGATTTAAATAAATACATAATTTTAAGACATAAAATGTTACTTATTTTCTAAACTAATATTTCTATAACTATTTTGATATGACACTTAAGTAGATCAAATAGATTCAACATATAAATGTAAATACTGATTCAGAACATTAAACAACTGTTTAAACAATACATTCCAAACTAATTTTATAAACAATGATATTCAGATAAAAGTACAATTCAGAAGAGACACACTCTACTATTCATGTGATTTATATATTTAGAAATATGAACCTGGAAGGCAACAGACCTAATGCTAGAAAGTGAAGGCTCCTAGGAATTTATTTGCTGGATCCTGAGCATTTGGTTACCAGGGTGTGAAGGCATAAAAGGAATTACCTCAAATGCTGGACTGCCTTTGAAAAATATCAAAATGATAACACAAATACCTTTGGTACATATTTAATATGAGAAAAAAATTCAGAATTTACTGTAGACTTGAACAAGCATACTTTTGGTATTTGTTTGTGCTAAATGACTGTTAGAAAATGAGATCACAAATTGAAGAAAACTTGGTGAAATGTCAAAATATAAATATGCCTCTTACTCTGGCCTGTTGTAAAAATTTAGAAAAGTCATTTCTCCACTCTGAGTCTCAGTTTTCTAATCTACTACAGGAGCAGATATTTGGGATACAGTCTATTCCTTGTTTGAACTATTTTTTTGTCAATTTTTATCAATATTCATGCAATCAGATGAGTTACATTCTCAAATACAAACCTTGATTTATAGCACTCATAATGAGGACACTTTCTCTGTTTATTTACCTACAGTAACAGTTTAAATTATATTAATGTACTTCCACTCTTGGTATTAGACCAAATATTTTACATAGATTTTTCACATAACTATTAAAACATTATTAAGATACGAATTCTCATATAACTATCACATTGCCATTTACTTTTTGTAGATGAGTAAAGTATAAGTTAGAAAAATTTAGCCACCCTCCTGAATTAATTTTGCCAATGGAAAGAGTCTTCTGGACTCAGAACTCTGGTAATCTTCCCTCAGTTTGTGTTACAGACCCCTTGAAGTCTATTTATCTTTGCATGTGTGTTGTTCTGTACATGCTATTTCAATAATTTAATTTTCATATTTATGAAATAGAGCTTATCTTTTACTTTGAAGATCTTTAAGTAGAAGAACAGTGAGAAGAATTGATGAGACACATAGAAAATTAAATTGATGATAACTAAGACATCACAGATGCTATAAATATTACGAACTAGTGGCAAAAGGAGTAGACTCAAACTGCCATCTCTGTTCTTTCCTAAAAACTACCTCTCAGTACTTTAACAATTTCATGGAACAAAATTGTTTTTCCAAGAAAATAGTGAATTCTAATATTAAAGTAAAAGATTTGTTATCTCATAGATACTATTTTTAAATAACAGTGTATTATTTTCATTTCTTTGCTTAATTGAAGAAATAGAACCAATCCCTTCTTTACTGCTAAAATCTGTGGAACAATAATTGTGAACTTGTATGTTTGTTTAAGAGGAATGTTAGATTAAACCCCTTAACTTGATTGCAATATTCACAAATCTAGAACATATTTCTGTATTTAAGGTGCCAAAATATGTATATAAAACATATAAAAAATAAATTATTTCAAACTTCAGAAATTCTTGACAATTTCAATTGCACTGTATTTTCGTGTTTATATGAATAGCATTTGGGAGATTTTTCCAATATATCTACTCAACTTAAGAGTTTTTTTGAATGTGATTAAATACACAGTAATCTATTCATTACCCTAATTATTTGCATGGAATGCAAATTACAGTCTGAAGCTATTCAATCAATGTATTTTTGGAAAACTCATGCAGAGAATGAACATTAAACAAGTATTTGCTTTCAATTAGAAATGTGTGACTGTCTTAGAGTCAATCATTTGAAAATATAATCTGTGCTCTAATGTAAATTGCAAAGTCATCTCCCAGTTAAACTGCTTCTCATTCCTTTTTTTTTTTTTTAATAATAACTTTAACTTTTCATCTCTAGATGGTGCTCTAAGTACCTGCATTGCAGCCAGACATGTTAATACTAAAATAAAAGGAAAAGGAGAGCAACAGTTTCAAAACAAAAAAGGGTACTAAAGCCAAATAAATTGATTTCAAAAAGTATTAAAACTTTTACTTTAGGCCAGAAAAGTTAGGTGATTAAGCTCATGACAAAAGAGTTTGAGAATTACCTTTATTAAGATTAGAGAAACAACTACTGCAAAGAGAGAGATAAATTTTTTAGCAAATTCAGAATTGATATTTCCCAAAATAATTTTTATTCCTTTTTGACATCTGCATGATGCCATATTACCAAAAATTTGATGCCAAATTTACCAAAATGAGTTATTTATTTATGAGTCAACTTCAAATCCTTCAAAATATCTTAGAAATAAAACTGGAGCTATAAATGAATAGATGTAAAACAGCTAGTCTGGGTTTTTTGTTTGTTTTTTCAATTGTTAATCATTGATAAACCAAGTTCTGTAAATCAAATCCTGCCTGCTGCCTCTTTTTTTTTTTTTTTCTCACATAAGGTAAGAATGCTTTTTTATGTGGTTGATTTTGGTTTTAAATAAGCAATTTTAGTTATCTTGAGGCACATAAAAATTACAGGAAATATAGATTTCACTGTCTATAAATAGAGTTTTCTTGGGACAAGCTCCTTTAAACATTGTCTGTAGCTTGACAATTAAGGACCACATATCCACCAGAGCATATATTATCTTGCCTTAATGAAAAGCATTTATCGACTGGTGGATTAAATAAAAGTTCTGACTGTTGAGCGATCTAGTTCATTGTTCACTTTTTTTTATTAGGAATGTTTTCAAAATAAATACCACAAGCTCAAAATTAGCAACCACAGTTAAAATAACACAATCATACCACTAGGAGATGTTTAGTAACTTTACAATTTAGTTCTTTAGAAAATTTTTCAATAAAGGAGATTCTGTATCTTATATCTACCCAGCAACAAAACAACATATGCAAAGATTAAAAACTCAGCCAAAGTCATTATTTGGCATCATGTTGGCTGGACAATCACAACGCAAGCTCAATAGAATTTTAATGAATTTAAATGGTTATATGAATCTGTTATCTCCTCAACATAACACTTGCATAATAATGAGAATTTTGATCCCCCTATGTTTGTTAGTTTTCATGAATTGTTCCAATGTAGGATGGGACAATTCCAATAATTCCTTGGAGGGGAATTAAAGAGAGACATATTTCTGCTGATGCACACTTGATAGCCTTATCACTCCTCTCTTATAATCATTTTGAACTTACTATTTATTATTGTGTTACTAATACTCTGGGTTGTAAGTGGGAGAAAAACAAATACAAACTAGCTTACGTGGGGAAAAAGAGTTTGTTGGAAGGAAAAAATGTAATGGAAGAGGAGAAAAGAGCAAATTAATTAACTTTTTCCCCACAATGTCATTGTGGCGATTTTTTTGTGCTTTTATGCTAATAAAATTTAAGAATAATTCAAACCTTAGAAAAATTAATAAGAAAAATAAGAAAAAGTAATCTTGAAAAGAAATATATTCCATGTGCAACCTGTCCTTTTTTTAAACAAGGTCCATATAAAACAGAGTATTTTGAATCATTTATATGAATAACAGAGATACTGCATTTGTTATTGACCCAACTCTCTACTTCATTTTTCTGAGATAGATTGCTATGTTGGAGTTAGAATAGTCTAAATTTTAGAAGCAGTACCCATTTAGAAGTTTTATAAAAAAAATAACTGCATAAGCACAAAATGGAAATCACCACAACATTACACATTAAACTACTGAGGCTCATTTATTTGTACCTTGGATTAAATGTAGCAGCCTCTGATTTGTATTTGACTTCTACTAAAGTAGAAATCATGCTTCTATTATTAGGAAATTTTATATTAGATTGTTATTAATAAGTACATCGTATGTGTGTGTTGTTCATTATACATAGTTCATTCTAGATAATATAAACAACTGGAACACAAGACATCTGTTCAAGAGATTTCTTTTAGCTAAATGGCCAATTCAGTTTGCCACATGGTCAATATGATTCATTGAGTAGTAATTAATTGGCAATTAACATGAACCCTACCACAAACAACCATGAACTAATTTAATGACTGATTATGAAAATGACCACAGATGTGAACAACATGCTCTCAAATATAAAGGTATGATTATTCCTTTGTAAACAGTCTATTAATATACACTCATAAAGACTGTGTGCCCAATATATCAATTCATTTTTTTCATACATTTTATAGGATAGATTTAATTCAACCTCTAAATATTATAAAAGAGAAACTTATAGAATACATTGGACCTTTAGATAAATGGTTTTGAAAGTTATTGTTTAACAGTTAAAATTATTAAGTTTTCACTCTCTATTAAGTTACTAAATGTAAGCAATCTGGGAAGACTGACTTTTCCCCTCATTTCTCTATTCTTTTCAAGATGGAAAATTGATTCTATTACTAAGTACTCTGCATTGAGATGTGCATTCGATCTTTAGACCATATAAAAAGGATGGGCAATATCTTTTTGTAATAATAGCTTGGCCGATAAAAGACCAAATAGCCTATATCAGAGCTTACTATGATTTCACAGCTAGATTTTACCTAGCCATAGGCACAGTAAACAGACAAAACCTCTCTTTTCAAACTAAATGAAGGGAAAGAAAGTTTTACTAATGACTTCAAAATGTATAGATAAGGTGGTCGTCATGTTTGATCTCAAAATGAGTACATAGCTTTCCTCATGTGCACTGTCTACTGCACAGAAAAAGATTTCTAGTTCAGGTCACTGTTGCTCCCCCTCTTCGTGGAGGAGCGACACAGGACCCTGCGCTGTTCTTTCGTCTGCTCGGCCCTCCCCGGGTTTGCTGCTGGTTCTTCCCGGGTTGGCTACCGACCCTTCCACCTCCGTGGAAGGGCGGTTCTCCCTGGCCACTTTCCCCACTTCCGCGGGGGAGCGGCACACCGCCGGCCGGCTCTTTCGGGGGCTGCACAGGTGTTCCTTCAGATAGATGTTCCCGTTAGATGTTCCTGGTGCATGCTGTCTCTCTCCTCCCTTATAGTCCTCTTCCGCCAATCCCAACTCGGCTGCCCACAGGCCGAGTACGCTGCTCTCCTCCAATCAGGAGCAGGATCAGCTCCTGGAGGTCATCACTCAAGTTGGCAAGAGGCAGCTGCATAGAAGCTGTTTTCTCCACTCCCAGCGCCATATTGTGGGAGAGCAGATGCATAGAATAAGTCTTAATTCCAGTAACTTAGTCTAGTCCGGGTTGCTCCCCACAGTCACCAATGATTAAGAAGGTGACTGAGCACCCTCTTGGCTGTCATTAAGGGCTGCCTCTGTGGTCTACTGGATCAGATACCAAGAGGAGAAGGAGCAAGCTAGGCAACAGGAGCAATGTAAGTATGAGTGGCAGGCTTTACACAATGATCTGCCATCAAGGAGACCCAAAAGGCCTGTCCACCCCAAATGACATTGGTTTTTGATGTGGAAAGTCAAGGCTTCATATGGACACAGAAGTCAGTTTCTGAAGATCCCTGGCAGCTTTACCAGCCAAGAGTTGGGTCAATAGAAATGGAACTGCCTTGGAATTGAAGGACTCCCAGGGCAGAGCAGCAAACCCTGCTGACTCCAAGCTGAAGAAAGCCCTTCACTTAGCCCAGCTCCCAAAGTAACCACCACTGTTGAGGGGACAGCCAAGAAGTGTTAGTAACATTGCAGGCAGAACTGTAAATTTCCTTTTAGAAATGGCACCTATCTCTATTCAGGCCAGCTCTCTTTCCAGGCAAGGTAGGTAATGGAAGTCAACAGGGTCCCTTCCTTAAGGAGGTTCTCACCTCCCTTATGATGTTCTTCTGGTACTCCATGTGAAGCAATAGGTAGGTCTGTGCCTCATACCTGGTCAGGCCTTAATGCCTATCTCATTATTGTCAAGCCCCTTCTGTCAATTTCTATTTGCCTCTCAATGGAAAAACTTCCTTATCATTTGGACAGCACCTTTCTTAGGTCCTCTAATAATGACTCGTTCCTTTGTTTTAGACCCTGTGCATTCACTGCTCATTAGATTCATTTTCTCCAGACTTGAAACAGTGAAATTCTAGGTGGCCATCCACAGAAGCCTTGGATGGAAGCAGTTTCTGTGAGCAGGCACTGTGTTCCACTTGAGAGACCACCTTCTGCTGGAACCCTTTCTTGACTGCTGTTCCCTACTGTGCCCCTGCTCAACTTGAAGTAGCCAGAGCATCATTCCATTACCTCTAACAGAAGCTAGGGTCCATTTTTCTGGAGGAGAGAATGTGATGAGTCAGGCAGGTTAATAGGCAGCCAGGTTGGTCCCAGTGGAAATTAAAGGTGCAAGATGCTTGCTTTCCTAACTGTTATCTTTAATCAGGTCAAAAGCACCTGCCCACTCCTTGTGAGCTTACAGTCATAACCTGAGTATAGCAAGAGAGCAATGACATCACACTTTTAAGCTACCAGTTTATTGTAAAACAAGTTATGTATCCCACCCTTCTGATGGCTCTTTTCTTTTGTCATGAGTAAACCAGACAGGGTAAGTAAGATTATAAATCAGGTCTTTTGATGGTTTTTGTCCCCACCTTGTACTGATTGACAGTTTTCCCCAAAAAAATTGTGCTTAAAAACCCCACTATCACCAGCCCCTTTGGGTTTTATCTCTTGGAGCCCCTCTCCATGTCACTCTGACTCTAAGTCTCTTACTTAAAAAAGTCTTGCTTTTACATACAAAAAAAGGTTTCTCCAAATATCTTTTACTATAGCAACATTTCTAGTAATAAAACCTGATACTATATTTTTTTCAATTTCCCACAGTAAAAAAAAAAAACTCAATTTTTAGATCACTCTTTATTCTATCTTTTTTCAATCATTCTGATCATTTACTGCCCATATCCTAGTTTGTCTAAATCTCTTTTAACATATAGTGCCAAAGAATTCAGATGAGTTCTCAATAACTCACTCTGGATATGATAATACTATTAATAGTATATTTTTTAGCAGCTTCACTGTATTTCATCCATAACTAGTAAACTACCAAATGTATTCAAGGCTTTTTCACAATCTCATCTACTAATACTGTTTTCCTCATATTTAATTGTTATTGTTTTCACTATAAAGCACATACATTAAAAAAAGTAACATATCTTATACTACAGAAATGTATGTAATTCTTGAACATGGTTTTATTTTTTTTTTTTGAGTAATGCAATGGAAAAGGACCTTGTAAAATTTGTACATTTTACTTAATTAGAAAGACTCCAGATAGTATCACAATAACAGTATGCACTTACTTGCAAAATAGTCACAGAAATATACATGCAAAATAATGAAATTGAACACTAATTTTACATCACACCGAGAAAGGACTGAAATTGTATTACAGACTTAAATGTAAGACTTGAAGCCATGAAAATCCTAGTGGGAAACAAAAGAGGAAAGCTATTTGACATTCATTTTGGCAATGATTTCTTGGATATGAAACAAAATACACAAGTAATAAAAGCTAAACTATACAAGTGGGAATGTATCAATCTAAAAAGCTTCTGTACAACAAAGGAAACTGTCAACAGAGTGCAGAGGAAGCCTATGGAATGGGATAAAATATCTACAAACTGTATTTGGACAAATGGTTTATTTCCAAAATATATAATTAACTGATACAAGTTAATAGGAAAATACATTTTAATGAAAAATAATTGAATAGACTTTATTCTTCAAAAAAAGATATACTACTGGTGTATGAAAAGGTGATCAGCATCACCAATGATCTGGGAAATTCAATCAAAACCTCAAAGAGATATCACCTCATTCTTCTGAATAGCATAAAATGCTTTTGAGTGTTGGCTAGGATATGTAGAAATAGAAACTCCTGTGCACTGTTGTTGAGAAAGTAAAATGGCTCAACCAGCCTCTATGGAATTAAGTACAGAAATTCCTCAAAAAATTAAAAATGGAGCTACTATAGGATTTAGCAATTCTGATCCTGGGTATATACATCTAAGAGACGAAAACAGGATCTGAAAGAAATAATTGCAGTTATAACAGCCAAGAGTCTGAAAATATTTAAGTGCAATAAGAATGAAATCCTCTGCAAGAAGAGATGAAACCTGAGGACATCCAATCAGACGGGGAAATACTGCATCATTCCATTTACATCACATATCTGAAGTAGTCAAATCACAGAAGCAGAGTTTGGAAGGAGGGAGAAATGGGGAATTGCTGACCAGTGATTAGAGTTTCATTCATACGGTGGCAAATTTTATAGAAATCCTCAACATCCCAGTGTGAACATGCTGAATGACATCCTATTGCACATTTAAAAATTCAAAGGAATAAATTTCATTTTATGCATCTGAGCACATACATAAAAATAAGTAAACAATAGCAAAGCGATTAATAGAAGAATGAAAGAAGAGATTTTGCATCACAAATTTTGGGAAAGAATCCTAAGTGAAATGAAACCAGGCCTAAAATATTTTTCTGAAATCATACACAAATATTTTGATGCAGTCATTTCTTAGGGTATGAAATACTTTGAACATAGATAAGAAATTAGGAAAACACAATTTAGTCTTAGCTGTCAGTTGATAATCTGGGAAATCGAGAACCAATTATTTAACCTCTGGAGTTCTCCTGTCAAATAAATGAAAAGAATACTGCCTTGCTTGCCACTTTCCAGACAGTTATGTATTTTCACACCTCCCTGACATTTCTCACAGTATTCTTTCTGCTTGAAAGATCCTTGTTCCCAGCCCCATTTTAAACATTTATCATGTATTTCAAGGCCTCTCATAATAGTTTTCCCATGTGCCCTCTGTGATATCCACAGCCATAATGATTCTATCGTGCCACTTTCAAGGATGGGGAGGGTATGCACCGGAACGAAGAAAATAGCAGTAACCGACCCAGTTGCCAGGTCTTCTGCATTGATCTGTTCCTTGCACAGGAGCTTTTTAAGCTCTATATTGGAGGCCAAGTGGACTGTGAGAGGCCTGACTATAAAATCTCTGTGGGAGAATATTCATACCTATAGAAAATAAGTCATTATGATTATTTTCAATAACCCTATTGCAAATAATTACCATTTCTAGTGAAGAAATTGCCTGAAAATATACTCTTTCCAAGAGATGTAAAAGTTTTCTGTTTTCACAAAAATAATCTCTAGCAGAAATCTTACTGTTCCATTTCCTTGGACAAACATTTATAAAACATTGTATTATTGTTCTACACATAAAATTCCCAAGTAGAAAAATTTGCAAAAAATATGTTTTGTTTTATTGTATTTCTGAATAAGGCTTAAATCCAAGTCCACCGAATGCTGGCTAGATGTAAAACTGTAAGGTATTTAAGCCAAATTCATCAGTCCTAGCTTGCTTTGTAATGTGCCTCTCCATCTTAGTTATATCACACATGCCAACATAAAAACTTAAAATACACATTATAGGGTTACTAATCTAAGTGGAGTAAATATATGACATTTTGCTGTGCATTGATTTTGAGTACCTTTCATTTCAAAGTGTATGTGACATTTGGTGTGCAAGATGTAAATTATTGCCTGAAGGGAAGAAAAGAAAGCAATATTAATTATGAAAAAGCGGGATTGTAGACCTAGTTCAGCTCATCACTAGCTGAATAATTGGGAAAAAAAGATATCCCTGATAGTTTTATTCCGAATGCAGAAATCCACATCTCTTCTTGAAAATCTTACACTTGGTTTCTTTATCTAAAAAGTGAGTTACATGAGTTAAGCCAGTCACAGTATAATGTGAGTTTACCTGGAAGTGATAATGCACTTCCTAAATAGTAGTTTCTATTTGATCACTTTTCTTAACATTAAATATCAAAATTTAAGCAGAATGAGAGCAAATATTAAAACCATTCTAATATAGCAAATGTTGAAGATGAAAAGAAAATGTCTTCCATACTACACAGGAAAAACTGTTTGTTTTTCATTAAATAAAGTTAATGGAATAACTTTTAAATCTGATACCAGTAAGCTGAAAATTAATTCAATGTCTCCAGTGGCTAGAACAAGTTCTTTAATGCAAAAGTTTTGATTGAATGAAGTTATTTTAATTTGTATAGTTCCTAATAGTATAAAACACTCTTCTCTGTCATTCCCCTAGATCTGCATAGTTATGCTAAAGGTGAGGAAGTAAATGAAAAGGAGCTAAGAGCTTGGGTGACAGGGCTGTCATTGCTGGCATGAGTTAGTCACAGGAGTGGTATTGTTCTCTTCTATGCATTAGAAAACCAAAGCAGTGAAAGTCAAAAGACTTGCCCAGGGGCACAAATCAAATAATTAAGTGAACTTGGTTTCACTGGGGTAAGGCTTTAAGAGCCCATATTCTCTGTTTCTTCTCCCAAGTGACACTGGATTTCAGAAACACACGCAATTTTAATTTTATTCCTGTACTTCAAATAATTGGAAATTATCTTGGAAATAGGAAAGATTAACACTCTATAAAACAACCATTATTAAGGGCATATTTGAAATAATTTACAATATAAGAAAAAACAAAAAAGCTACAATTTTAAACATTTCAAAGGTATTTTGAATCAGTATAGAGATAAACACAACAGGTAAAATGCTTAATGGGGTTTTTAAAATATAAACTCCAATGTATTTCAGAACAAAGCCTAATTTTTGTTCAAAATACTGATTCCACAAATTATTGTTCTGACTAAATAGAAATAAAAATATATTGCTGAGAAGTAAAAACAAAAAATTGAAAGACTGTCAAGTACCATCATTTTCACCCCAAATAGGAACAGTTTCTTCCCTGATTTTGACTGGCATTTTGAAATGTGCTTATGAATAAAACAGAAAGAAAAATGGCATACCTCACATTCAAATGCCCATATAGAGATAATAATGGAAGCTGTGTTTTATGGGTCAGTGGGGAAGGCAATCCTATCTCAATGCTTGTTCCTGAAGATAAGAGTAGAGTGAACATTCTTCTGCATCATATAATCCAGGCTAGAGGAAAGACTGATGGATGATCATTGATTTAATACTAAAAGCACGAGTAACAGAGAATGGAGGAAAAAAAATACCTTAACAAGAGCTATTCCAAATTTTTTGATATTTTCACAAATTTAGAACTCCAAATGAAATCGGAAAAGACCCCCTAAAATTTACCCTGAAATGTGGCCTCTTAAAGTTCCATAGAAATGCTATCTGGGGTGCCACATGTGCTACTGGAATTTGGGGTGCCTTACGATTTCACCACGGGCTTATTACTAAATTCCCGATATTAATAAGCCTGAGAGGGTTCTTACCTAATATTTAGAGAATTCTAAATACCAGCATAGATAAACGAGGCAGCATGGTATGTTTTAAGCTTTTATTTAGTAAGTAAGGTGCATAAGAGAGTGAGAGCTTTATTTAGGAGAGAGAAGTGAATGGGGGTTCATACCGAGCACCAGGAACCAGCCACAGGGATGAGCATCTAGGCCAGGAAGCCTAGAGCACATGGCCTGAAGGCCATGCCCCCTGGAGGCGCAGGGCTACAGCAAGCCCTGTCCTGGCCAGAGGCCAGGGAAGAAGAGCAGGCCCGGGCACACTGTGCCCTAGTCTTTTAACCCACTCCAAAGGGGAGTGGTTAATTAACCTGATTGGCTGGTGGGCACCCAAGTGTGGCCAGGTAGGGGAATGAGGCCACACAGGGGCGTGGCAAAGGCATCAGGTAAGAGCATGAGGTCACACAGGGGCGTGGTCTTCCAGTTCACAAATCTGACCAATTTTAACCTGTATGCCTGCCTACTTCATTCCCCGCTCAGAGACTCCAGATCTTAATCTTAAGGGGATGGTGATGGGCATCCATCCTAGACTAGAAGGTACCTATAATTACTTGTAGGGAGCATATTGGTAAAATCAACCTGCCAGTCTTCAGCTGTTTATGTTCCCCTCCTCTGCACAGGAGTCAACAGGGGAGGTTACCTTACATGGTGAGGGTTATTCTGTAAACATAGAGGCCAAGAGCGAGTCATTTCCTTTATGACGATATTTGGTCCCTTTCCTCTACAAGCTCAGGAGACCAGTTGTACTAAGGCATCTCTTCCCAAGTGGGTAGAGTTGCGTAATTTTCCATTAAGTGGCCATTGGTAGCATAATTCTGTGATTTAGCATCCACTATCCATTTGCATTTTTAGTATAACCTCGCTGTGGGGCCCATTCATTCTCAGGCTCCATATAGTGAGATTCCTTAGCTGCTTCCATAGATTGGTGTATAAGGGCCATTTCCAAACTTTCCTGTGTAGCTGCTCTATCTGTTAACACATTTCCCTGGTTAATATAATTATCTCCCTTCTGATGTCCCTTGCAGTGGATGACGGCCACTTCTAAAGGCTCCAGTACTGCCTGAAGTAGAGCCAGTATCTCTTTTCCATATTTAACAGGGGAACTCTTTGCAGTCAGTAAGCCCCTCTCTTTCCAGATTGCTGCGTGTGCATGCAACACAAGGAAAGCATATCTGGAATCTATCTATCTATCTATCTATCTATCTGCATATATATATGTGTGTGTGTGTATATGTATATATATATATATATATATATATATATATATATATATATATATATAAAGTCACTGGCCTCTTCCCAGTTGTAAAGCCCTAGTCAATGCAGTAAGCTCTGCCTTTTGGGCTAAAGTATTGTGTGGTAGTGCTTGGGCTCCTATCTTTTGCCTTTCTAACTCCTTCCTTCAGATAGCTGCTGCCATCAGTAAAGCATTCAGCATCTGGATTTTCCAGGGGCTCATCTTGAAGGTCTGGCCTACTAGGGTATATCTACCTAATTCACAAAGACCTGAACCCAACCTTTAGGTTGCATCTATAACCTTGTCCTGGTGACTTTAGATGTGAAAGAATACTGGAATTACACAGCAAACACAGGGAACATTTTAAGAAACAGGTTTTTCATTTGTTTTGTTTTCCAAGACTAGAATAAGTTCTTCCTCCTAAACTTTCCAAAACAGATGGTTGTCTGTTCTAGTATGAAAGATTAGTAGTGGAAGAAATTCTTCAACCTTGCTCAGAAGCACACAGTCTGTGCTAGCAGGCAGTAATCAGAAACAAACTGCACCTTTCCAAGCAATGTTTCCATAAAATTTGTATTTGAATGGCAGAGTGGTGGATAATATTATCTTGTTTCTTATTGGTATTTTTTCATCTTTCCCATAAACACTGCATTTTAGCAGTGTTTATAAATATCAAATTTTTAAATATGAAATTATATATTCACTTTAAAATATTTACACTTTTGGGATTATGTGGAAAAATAAAATTTATTACAATTTTCACCTATAGAATGCAAAAAAGATGAACAAAATGTGTTCATAATAGTTGTATATAAAAATAATCTGAGTCTTCATTCTGCTTTTTTTCCCCTCAAAGTAGCTAAGTAATTATGTGTATTCTTTTTTTATTCTTATTATTTATTTGACAGGTAGAGTTATAGACAGTGAGAGAGACAGACAGAGAGAAAGGTCTTCCTTCCGTTGGTTCATGCCCCAGATGGCCGCCACGGACAGCGCTGTGCCGATCCAAAGCCAGGAGCAAGGTGCTTCTCCCTGGTCTCCCATGCGGGTGCAGAGACCCAAGCACTTGGGCCATCCTCCTCTGCCCTCCTGGGCCATAGCAGAGAGATGGACTGGAAGAGGAGCAACCGGGATTAGAACCCGGCGCCCACATGGGATGCTGACGCTGCAGGTGTCAATGCTCAAATAAAATGATCTACAGAGACAGTACTATGCTTTAGAGCCTAGAAGAAGACCAATGGATTTATTAGTTCATAAAAGCAAGGTCATACTTTCAGAAGAGATCGGGTGCATTCAGGGTGGTATGGCCATAGACAAGGTCATACTTTCACAAAGAATGCATTATATTGGACAAGCTGTGAGAATATTTTTAATAGAAAGTTAGAGAATCAGAATGAGTTCATTTAGAAGAAACATGGCATGATTTAGAGGAAAAAAATACTATATGAATACAGGATGTTGATTACTAGAGGCTGGGAAGAATGGGAAGGATTAAAAGAATTTGAATAAAACAAATGGCGGAAGCAGTGTGTGGTTCACTACTTGTGAGGAAAATACTAATATGAGATGTTAGTAGGGAAAGAGGGTGAGTGGTACATAAGAACTCTGTATTTATGCCTCATAGTTTTTTTTTTTTCTGTAATTTTAAAACAATTATGAAATACACAGCAGACTCATAGAATGACAGATGTCCTAAATAGCACTCTGGCCTCAGAATCAACCCTTAAGGCATTCAGATCTGGCTGAAGAGCCCATGAGACTATTTTAGGCATGGAAAGCCAAGACACTCTGGAAAAAAAAAAAAAGAAGAAGAAGAAGAAGAAGACCTAAATGAAAGATCTCTGCGAGTGAGATTCCAGTGGAAAGAACAGGACATCAAAGAAGGAGGAACCTTTCTCTGAAGGGAGGAAAGAACTTCCACTTTGACTATGAGCTTGTCTAAATAAGATCAAAGTTGGCGAACTCAGAAGGCTTCCATAGCCTTGGCAACTCATGACTAGAGCCTAGGGAGATTACTGATGCCATAAACCAGAGTGTCAAATTGTTAAGTCAACAACAGGAGTCACTGTGTACTTACTCCTCATGTGGGATCTGTCCTTAATGTGTTGTCCAATGTGAAGTAATGCTATAACTAGTACTGAAACAGCATTTTACACTTTGTGTTTCTGTGTGGGAGCAAACTGATGAAATCTTTACTTAATATCTACTAAATCAATCTTCTATATATAAAGATAATTGAAAATGAATCTTGATGTGAATGGAATGGGAGAGGGAGCGGGAAATGGGAGGGGTACGAGTGGGAGGGAAATTATGGGGAGGGGGAAAGCCATTGTAATCCATAAACTGTACTTTGGAAATTTATACTTACTAAATAAAAGTTAAAAAAATTATGAAATGAAATATTAACAAAAAAGAGCAATTAAGATAACCAACTTTAGTAAACAGCAAGGTATTTCCAATTGACTCAGAGGTTTTTGAGCATTGTTCTGTTTTTAGTCATATTTGGTTCTGAGCAGCAGAGAGTTATTTATGTATTCCTCCTACTACATATTAAGGGTAAGCATTTACTTCTTTTACTTTCCATCATACCTGTTTCAAGATTGTGTAAAACTAAACTTTCCATTATAGAAGTTCTTTGAAAATTGGCCTTGGTTGCTTCTGTATTTATGTGCTGAATGATTTATACTTCTATGCTCCTCTTCTTGAATCTGAACAAGTTCGTGATTCACTGTCATACCACATAGTGTTGCAGAAATGGTGCTGTATGACTTGGAAGTTGAGGCCAGTAAAGGAATGTGTCTTCTCTCTTGTTAGAACAGCTTGGATTTGGAGCCCTGAGCAAAGGAGTTTGCTGTTCAAATCTCATCATTCTGTGAAGAAACTTAAATGAGCTCTTGAAAAGAGATCCCATGGAGAGGACCTGAGAATTCATGAAGAGGAAGAGACACTTAGCTACTCACAACTTGCTCAATCTCCTTCTCTTTCAATATCTACCCAATCTAATTGCAACCTTGTGAGATATTCAGAAACAACATTCTTGGAGTGGGCAATTGACCTAGTCGTCTATATAAAGTGATTGGGATTCTTAGTCACTTCTTCCTGCTAATGCCAACCTTGGGAGAGAGTGGTAATCAGTCAAGTAATTAAGTTTCTGCCACTTAAGTGAGAAGCTAGCTTTGTATTCTCAGCTCCCAGTTTCAATTTGGTCCAGTCTGGAATATTGGAGGCATGAGGTGTGAATCAGATAGTTCTCTCTCTGTCTATCTCTCTCAATCAATCTCTCCTCCCTCTCTTTCTTTCTCTTTTTTTTCTCTCTACCTCTCAAATAAGTAATAAAAAATTCAGAAAATGAAAAATAATACTCTTTATTTGAATCTCCCAGTTACCTGTAGATCATTACAATGGTAGTGCTGAGTACATGTCAAGTGAGATATGATATTTTTAAATTATAGTGCCTAATGTAGTAATATAATGAGCTATTATATTAGCTTGTCAAAACTGTCAACATATAAAATATGTACATTTATTCAAAGTTATGTTATAATTTTATACTAAAATGGAGTAACATATTGGTGATATCGCTCCTCTAGGCCACTTGGTCAGCCACTCCAAGGGGTATTTATATATACATAAATCAAAGTCAGGTAACTGGAATGTAAAATAGAAGTGAAGAAGACTTCCAGAGATTTAGAAGTTTGTGGGGTAGGCTGTCCGTGTAAGGGAATTTGTAATGCCTAAGAAGATATGCAATATAATGTAAGAAATTAGAGTTATACTAAAATAGGAATAAATGTTTCAGAAAGAGTAAGTAGGGTTTTGAGGGAAAACTCTACCTATATTAGAAATTGTCTTCTTGGTTCCTAGCTTTCTGATGGTCTTGATTTGAATTGTTATTGTAGTTAATAGTAACTTTGCATTCAATTTACATGAATTCATATTAAGGTATTTTCTTCCACTTTTACCACTTTAAACTAAGCACATTTAGCTTGACATTTTATGTTCAGCCAAGCCAAGCAAGCTTCCAAATTGAACATAAAATGGGTGTTTCAGCCAACTCTCTTGGATTCACAAGATTTTGACAAGCATTGTCATATTCTGCAAAGAAGCATGGAGATGAACTCAAGGAATCACAAAACCCTATGAATACTCAAGAAGTTTTTATAAAAATTGGACAGCTCAACTAAATAGAAACAGTTAACCTAGGTCTCAGCTAATCCTAAAACAATGGAACATGTCATTTCAAAAGCTAACCAAGGTCTAGACAAACTTGACTCTTTTCTGAAAGCAAGTTCCTAAATAGCTGAGTTTGCATGCTGTTGGATTTAAAATGAAATCTCATTTTGACATTTGCTGAGACAAAAATGATGAATTGCAGAAAGTTATAAAATAATAAAAAGGAGTTCTGAAACACTCTGATTATATACTAAAAAAAAATCAAGAGCATTTGTTCCTGGTTTTAAAACTCAGCACACTGTGGAAGAAATGATAGCCACAATTTTTTGGTATCATTTCAATCAACAGGTGGATTATATTTCTCCTCTCACAAAAAATTGGCTGGCCAATGATCATGTCTGAGTCAATGCTTTTACAAGAACTGTCAGGTCCTACCTTCTACATTTTGGAGCATTTCTTTTTGGTACACTGAGTCATCATATAAGCACAATATTTACTAGCTAGACCCTAGAAAAGCCCAGAAAAACTATACTTCTTGAGGTAGCCCTCCAAATATCCCTACTAAGGCCCTTGGCATGTTAATAAAGATACTCCCATATCTGCAGATCAGCACAGGAACCAAATGAGTAAATTCAGTGACCATAGGCACCACCAATAGAATATTATCTAAGAAAGTCTTGTCAAGTTTTTTGAGAAGAATTTACTGCAAATTTTTGAAATCCTTCTTACACACACACACACACACACACTCACACATATAGTGCATTATGTTATTAGCTAACTTTCATTTACTCACTATTTAGGCATTGAAAGAGAATGATTTCTTGCATCAACATATTATCCTAGATGTAATTTCATGAGTTTTATAAGATTTACAGTAGAAAAGGTCTGTTTCTGTCAAGGAAGCAAAGATGTTGCTAAACTACCCATTTTTCCCCCAACTAAATCACCCCAAGAATAATCCAGCCATATATCATCCAAAACAAAAGCCTCCAGTTTAAAATCACTTTATATCAAAGCAAAAAATAAATTAACAGGAATACAAAATGCAAAGAAGCCACAAAGTACATGGATAATTGGTTAGAATTTTTTCCAGAGGTTATAAAAACAAGTCACATTAGTCTAATATGTGTTCCTTCAGAATACTAAGAGCCATAGTGTCAGTTGTTTTTACATTGATTCTGGTTTTTGCAATATAAATGATCAATTTCTGCACCATTGATTCAACTAGTCACATAGTCAAAAGCATAACAGAAAATGGCATGAAGATTAGACAAATTTTGAAAGTTTTATTATAAAAGTATGGTGATCATTTTTAAGAACATAAACTATATTGAAAAGTGTTGTTTTATAAAATAATTGTCTGTTTCTTAACTGCCCTAAGAACAATTTTAATATTTGAATATGAGATTTAATTTAAAATATTTTACTTATTTGTGAAGTTAAATTACTAAACAATAAAAATTTCAATACAAAGAAATAGATTAATAGTGAAAAGAATTCATAGCAAAAAATTAAACACAATAAGAAATTAACTTAATAGCACTAAATATTCGTTCTAGAGTTGAACATAGGATAACAAAATGACTACATAATTTTATTTCATTTTATATTTAATTTTTCTCCATAAATAATAATAATAATAATGGTAATGATAGTAGTAGTAGTAGTAGCGGTAGTAGTTGTAGCAACCATAGTAGTAGAAGTTGTAGTGAATTCCTTAATAATGATTTTAAAAGTTTCAAATCACAAAAATTAGACATCATTCTTCTTCCTTGTCACTGTGTAAACATTCTAGTTATTTAGATAGTACTTGTTTAGTATTTGAAAATTTACTTTTTAGCACTCCCAGGTTAGCCAATTTGAATGTTTGTGATTTACATTTTTTAAAAATTATATATTTTCATTTGAAATACAGAGTTGCAGAGAGAGAGAGAAGTCTTCCATCTGCTGATTCATTCCCCAGATGGATGCAATGGCCAGAGTTGCACCAATCCGAAGCCAGGAGCCAGGAGTAGTTTGCCTCCAAAGTAGTTCTTTCTCTTTGTAAACAGCTCTGAATTTTGGGACATTCTTCATTACAATGAGGACACATGCAATTATTTTTCACTTCCCTTTACTCATATATTGTCTTTTAAAGCTTTTTATTTCAGATTAGTTTTAAATTTACAAAGCAAATTTGGTGAAGTAATAAAAACAGTTTTCATGTACCCCAAACCCAGCCCCCCATTCTTAACATCTCAATAGGATATATTTGTAACAAACTATAAACCATCTCCAGTTTAAATGCTGTTATCATGTCTTGTTGGCATAATATATTTGTCATACTTTTACTCATACTTTTACTCTTTGGGGATATATAGAACTTTTCCTCCCATTATCTTAGTTGCTTGAAGATAGCTCTCCATTGCTCTGCATCCAATAAACTCTCTAACAGTGATCAGACCTTCATTCATTCTTCACATAAGACATTTCACCATCCTGACATGAATATTCTGAATATGACTTATAACACAAAGTTCAAAATTAAGGATAACATATTAACTGTGACTGGAAGAACACAAAGTAAAAAGGATCCATACGTATTTATTTTAGTGCTTACCTCAATTATATAATAAACACTTCCTCTTTAGCACTTGCATTTAATCACATGTTGTCCCAAGATGGAAATGTAGCAGTTTAAATTAAAAAGTAAATATCAAAAGTTCAATTCTTATGAAGACAAATTAAGTGACCATGCTTCCATGTAAGCAAAGGTCTTATTGCTAAGACAATACAATAAAAGGAAGGCATGAATAAATTACATACTCTCTTAGAATATGAAAAGTGCCACAGGAAAATAAATGGATATGCAATGGGTACAGAAAATGATGAAGACGGTGAAATGTTGTAGAAGAGGTAGTGTAACACAGGCAAAAAAATTACAAAAGCAATGAAAAGGAAGCAAGTTCACATATCACAAAAAGGGTGGAGTCCCTTAAAATAATAGGGTTGCCAATGATATTCTATCACACCATTCTATAAATTTTTAAATTAACAAATTGTATAGTACATATTTATAGCTATAATGTACCATTTCAATACTTGTATTAAATGTATACTGGTCAAATCAGTATAGTCAGCATTTTCCCTTCTTTGACATTACTTTATACCTGTAGTGGTAAAACTCCTTTCTGCTGTTTGTTCTTAATTTTTTTTTTATATTATAGGTTATTGTGAACTATCAACACCTCTCTAAGATGTGCAACAATAAAGACATAGTCCTTTTGTCTAACTCTTAGCTGGCATTCATTATCTAAACTCCCTCTCTCCTCTCTACACTTCCCAGATACTAATAACCATCACTCATTGTTCAGATTCAGCTTCCTAGCTTTTACATTTGAGCAAAAATATGCCATATGTTTTTGTGGCTGGCTTATTGCAGGTAACACAATTAACTCCAGTTCCATCTAACTGGCTGAATTCTGTTCTATTTTCTTAACTGCTCTCATATTGGTGAATTCCTTGGTTGGTTACATAAGCTAGCTATGGTGAATAATGCTGAAATAAACGTGGTGGATCATGCACCTCTTTGAATTAATGATTTCTTGTCTTATGGATATATAGCCAACACTAGGATTGCTGGATCATATGCCAGTTCTATATTAAGATCTTAAGAATCTCCAAATTGATTCCCATACTGTGTACTAGTGTATATTCCCACCAACATTGTATGAAGCTCTCTTTTTCCACACCTTCTCCAGCATTTGCTACTTTCTGTCTTTTTGATAAAAGTCATTCAAATAGTGAGATGTGCAGTTCGGGACATGCTCAAGCTGACTTACCTCAAACGGTAGAGTTAGAAACATACCAGGGGATTCCAATTCAATCCCATCGAGGTGGCATGTACCAATGCCAGCTCACTAGTCCCAGTGATCAATTTCTGTTCACAATTGATCACAATGATAGGACTAAGAACCAAAGGGATCACATAACAAGACTAGTGTCTGCAAATACCAGCTGATAGAATCAAAAAGGGAGAGAATGATCCAACATGGGAAGTGAGATACACAGCAGACCCATAGAATGGCAAATGTCTTAACAGCACTCTGGCCTCAGAATCAGCCCTTAAGGCATGCAGATCCGGCTGAAATGCCCATGAGAGTATTTCAGGCATGGAAAGCCAAGACACTCTGGGAAAAAAAAAAAAAAAAAAAAAAAAAAAAACTAAATGAAAGATCTCCATGAGTGAGATCCCAGTGGAAAGAACAGGTCATCAAAGAAGGAGGTACCTTTCTCTGAAGGGAGGAGAGAACTTCCACTTTGACCATGGCCTTGTCTAAATATGATCAGAGTCAGTGAACTCATTGGGCTTCCATAGCCTTTGCAGCTCATGACAAGAGCCTAGGGTGATTACTGAGGCCATAAACAAGAGTGTCAATTTGTTAAGTCAACAACAGGAGTCACTGTGCACTTACTCCTCATGTAGGATCTTTGTCCTTAGTGTGCTGTACATTGAGATTTAATGCTATAACGAGTACTCAAACAGTATATTTCACTTTGTGTTTCTATGGGGGTGCAAACTGTTGAAATCTTTACATAATGTATGCTAAATTGATCTTCTGTAAAAAAAAGAAAGAAAGAAAGAAAGAAATTATCAATTCCCAACTTGACTCTCACTGGGATTAAACATGACAATAGGTCTGATCTGATTTCATCATCATTTAAAAAATCATCTATTATTTTTCACTTTATGTTTCTGTGTGGGAGCAAACTGTTGAAATCTTTACTTAATGTATACTAAACTGATCTTCTGTATATTAAGAGAATCGAAAACGAATCTTGATGTGAATGGAAGGGGAGAGGGAGTAGAAAAGGGGAGGGTTGTGGGCGGGAGGGACGGTATGGGGGGGAAGCCATTGTAATCCATAAGCTGTACTTTGGAAATTTATATTCATTAAATAAAAGTTAAAAAAAAAAGAAAAAAAAGTCATTCAAATAGTGGTGACTTGTTGTTGTCTAAAAATATTGAACATTTTTTCATATATTTTATTGGCCATTGGTGTTTCTTTTGAGAGATATCTATTCAGTCTCTTCACTAATTTATTTTGTTTCAATATGTTTATTACAACAGATAAAATTCACATCTGATTAGCTTATTTATTTGTTTGTAAGGCAGAGTGACAGAGAGGCAGAGGCAGAGACAGAGGTCTTCCATCTGCAGGTTCATGCCCCAGATTGCCACAACAGCAGGACAGGAGCAGGATCAGCTGGAGCCGGAGCTGTGGCATAGTGGGTAAAGCCACTCCCTGCAGTGCTGGCATCTCATATGGGTGCCGGTTCGAGTCCTGGCTGCTCCACCTCCAATCCAGCTCTCTGCTAAGGCCTGAGAAAGCAGTGGAAGATGGATCAAGTCCTTGGGCTTCTGCACCCAGGTAGGAGACCCGGAAGAAGCTCCTGCTCCTGGCTTCGGATTGTCTGAGTCCTGCCGTTGCAGCCATTTGGGGAGTGAACCGGTAGATGTAAGACTTTTCTCTTTCTCTCTCTCTCTTTCTCTCTCTCTTTCTCTCTCTCTCTCTGACTCTCCTTCTCTCTATGTGTAACTCTGACTTTCAAACAAATAAAAAAATAAATAAATAAAAGTGGAGCAGCCGGGACTCGAACTGATGCCTATACAGGATGCGGGCACTGCAGGCCGTGGGTCTACCCACTACACCACAGCACAGGTTTCTCTGACTAGCTTTGTTTCCTCTTTCCCTTCACACAAGGATGTTCATTGGGACATTTCCTCATATTGGAGCAATAACTGTACTTTCAACACACATGCCCAACAGTGCTTTTAAGTCCATTCTTACACAGTGCAAATGGATTTCAATAATTTATTCAAATAAGTGGGTTATGGTCAATCACTTCAATTTAAGCTGCTGTATACAGGAATGAAAAGATTATAGAAAAAGTACCATAGCAACAGTGCTTAAGCAAGGAGAAAAAAAGGAGCCTTTCAAATTGGATAAAATCAGATCAGCAGCTGTACCCCAGGATCTTCACCAATTTTGAAATGGATTGGTTTGTTTGTTGTTGTTGACTTTTTTGAGTGCCTGATATACTCTGGAAATCAATCCTGTGTCAGATAACTAGCTGTAAAAATTTTCTCCATTCTTTCAGATGTTTTTCCACTCTATTGCCTATTTCCCTTGCTGTGAAAAAAAAAAAAAAAAAAAAAAAAAAAAAAAAAAAACCTTCTGTTTGATAAAATCCTATTGGTCTAGTTTTGCTTTTGTTATCTGCATTTCAGGCAGTGTTTATCCAAAAAGTAATTGCCTATACCATTGTGTTGATCCATTTCCACTATGTTTTCTTCAGCACTCCATGTTTTCAGGTCTTGTATTGGGGTCTTTGCTCCATCTTAAACTGATTTTTGTAAATGATGAGATTTAAATGTCTAACATTTTTTCACATAGGTATATCCTCTGTTGCCAGCACACTTTATGCAGAAGTTTACTCTTTTCAGTGCATGTTCTTGACACTTATGTAAAAAAACAGCTGGTTCTTTGTACAAGGATTATTATCTAGTTCTCTATTCCGTTCTATCGGTCCATATCTACCATGCTGGTAGCATAATTTTGTATTGTGAAGCTTTGATGCGAGGCTTTGTGATACCTCCAATTTTACTTCTTTTACCTAGCATCATTTAGACTATTCTGGATGTTTTTTGGTTCTTTATGAATTTTAGGATTATTTTTCTGATTACGTTTTTCTAATGTTACCAAATTGAAGGTTCTCTACAATATTAGAGATATTGTCAAAATAAATCATAGAGGACATGAAATGTACCTAATACCCAATCTACAGATTTAATATTTTCACTTATTCCTTATTTTTTACCTTGTTATATTTAATCACTAAAATATTGTCCTACATATTTTACTTGCCCCTCAGAATTTTATCACTTTAAATTTCATGTTCTCAGATATTTAATTCACTTCATTGCTTATGGCTTTTTAAAGAACAAAGGTCATGCCAGACCATTGTCCTAAATATGACATTACAAATTTCCTTTATGCTTGTTTTGGGCATTCAGTTTTTGTCATGAAGAACTTGTTATTTCAAGGGTTTTTAATTTGTGAAGGTATTCTAAAATTTTTTTATAAAAATTATATAGATATATATGCTCATCATTTTGTGTACAATTGAATGTTAAAGAAAATCAGGAAAATCAGAATATAAATTATATATAAATATTATATATATCAAGTACACATAATTGTTTATAATACATATATAATTCAAGGCAATGAGAAATTGCTTATACTTCTGGTGTTTAAAGAGAAATTTCATAGGTTGATGTGTGATGCACCACGATAGAAATAAGGAGAAGATAGAAAAAACTAAAAATGGAAGGTGTGTAAGGATCAAAAACACAGAAATGGGGAAAATCATGCATTTAGGAGTTGAAAAGCAGAGCAGTTTGAACCTGAAATATCATATCTGAAACTAGAAGGTATTTTAAGGCCACTGTGTGAAGTCCTTGAAAAGAACTCTAAAGCATTACAACCTGAAAATATAATTAGAAGATTTTGAGTTGGTCTTTGAAACTATCAAATGATATTTCTAGAATTACAAATATGCATGAAAGTTTAAATATTATAAGTTCCAAGACTAGAAAGAATGAAAACGTCTACTCTGAACTTCAGTCAAAGGAAAAAACAAATGTCACAAATTCGGAAGGGTAAGAGAAAATTATAATCTCAGAAGACCAGTGAATATAACTTTGTCTGCATCTTAGTAGATACACGTGAGAAATGTTGATGAATGAATTACTCTTAATTAGATTTGTAAAAGTGAAAATCAAAAGATGACATATGAAAACAAAACAAAAAAATCTATGTTAAAACAACACTGAACCAAGTACATAACTATGAAAATTATCAGGTTTCAAAACAAGCAATGCCCAGGAATCTTTATTTCCTTTCTGTGCTTTGTCTGCCAAGCCGGTGACATGCCAACGTGGACAGCTATTGCTATTTTAGACTTCGTTATTATAAACAGAGCACACATATCAGGAAGGCTTCAGTCTCTCTGGGTATTGGTCAGAGAGGACCGGGTGTACTATGTATGGTACTTCCTCCCCAAAGACCTATCTTCACCTTTTACAGGATAAAATATAGAGACATATTGAATTGAAGGCTTTGTCCAATTTAACTCCAACCTCTATTTGGAAAATCAACTTCAGTTATCACCACCTCTAACTTAGTAATTTGCAAATATCACAAGAGCTTTCTTATTCAAAACCTAGATGACCCAAATGCTCAACTCAATAAAATGTCATTTACAAGAAATTTTATAAGGGAACAGATTTTAGGTATATTAGCCAAACTAATACATATACATACACATGCACACACATAAATGCACATATACACATAAAATAACTAGGGGGTGATGGATGCTATTTTATCTGACTGTGGCAATCATTACACAATATGTATTTATATAAAATCCTCAGATTATAACATCCTGAATATGTGCAATTTTTGCTGTGAGTTAAATTTATTTTAAGAAAATATGGTAAAGTTAAATAAGAGGGTTTTGATGAACAGAATAGTCAGGACGCCATTTGTATCCAGTCACGTCAATGAGTAAAGTACTGGCTGCCTGCCAGGCAGGCAGGTGCTATTGCTTTGCAAATTAGCTTTTTGAATGTACTTATCATATTAACATTTTTCTTGTTTTCTTTTTTTTTTAAAGATTTATTTATTTATTTGAAAGTTAGAGTTACACAGAGAGAGAAGGTAGGCAGAGAAAGAGAGAGTTCTTCCATCCGCTAGTTCACTTCCCAACTGGCCTCACCAGCTGGAGCTGCGCTGATCTGAAGCCAGGAGCCAGGAGCTTCCTCCGGGTCTCCCACGTGGGTACAGGGGCTCAAGGACTTGGGACATCTTCTACTGCTTTCCCAGGCCACGTAGAGAGCTGGATTGGAAGTGGAGCAGCCGGGACATGAACCGGCATTCAAATGGGATGCCAGCACTGCAGGCGGCGGCCTCACCAGCTATGCCACAGCACTGGTCAGTGTGGTGGCTTATGGGTTGTCACTGTGGCTTGTGACACTACCATTTCATATTGGAGTGGCAGTTCTATCTCTGGATAATCAGCTTCAATTCAGCTACCAGCCTGGAAGACAATGGAAGATGGCCAATTACATGGGCTCCTGCCACCCACATTGGAGACCAGGATGGAGTTTCTGACTCCTGACTTCAGCCTGGCCCTTAACTGGTTTTTTGGCCATCTGGGAGATGAACCAGCAGATGGAATATTTCTGTCTCTCACTCTCTGTTATTCTGCCTTTGAAAAACATACTTACATACATATATACATAAATCCTTACAAAATAGAAATTTCAAGATTTATGGGGGGGAAGCCATTGTAATCCATAAGCTGTACTTTGGAAATTTATATTCATTAAATAAAAGTTAAAAAAAAAGAAAAAAAAGAAAAGTTCTTTTTAAAACAAAACAAAAAAAAAGACTTATAAAAGTGTTATGTTGTAAGCAAAATTTTTTGTATGAAATAAATATTCTAAAAATATTCTCCTAGTTATTGTTGAAGAAAGACTTTACTCATTATTCTGGTAATAAAATGCATAGAAAAGTTGGAGGCTAAACAAAGCACAAAGGATATAGCACCTTCCATTTTTTTTTTAAAGATTTATTTATTTTATTTGAAAGTCACAGTTACACAGAGAGAGGAGAGGCAGAGAGAGAGAGAGAGAGAGAGAGAGAGGTCTTCAATCTGCTGGTTCATTACCCAGATGGACGCAACGGCCGGAGCTGTGCCAGTCCCAAGCCAGGAGCCAGGAGCCTCCTCTGGGTCTCCCACTCTGGGCTATCTTCTATTGCTTTCCCAGGCCACAGCTAAGAGCTGGATCAGAAGTGGAGCAGCCAGGTCTCCAAGGAGCACCCATATTGAATGCCGGCACTGCAGGCAATGGCTTTACCCGCTACACCACAGTGCCAGCCCCTAGCCATCCATTCTTAATAATTGTATAAATGGGTGCTGGTATTGTGGCACAGCGGGTTGAGCTATAGTATCACAGGTTCAAGTCCCAGTTATCCCACTTCTGAAACAGTTCCTGCTAATGTGTTTTGGGGAAGCACTGGAAGATGGGCTGAGCACTGTGACCCTGTTATCCATGTCAGAGACCCAGATAGAATTCCAGGCTCTTGGTTTTAGTTTGGCCCAGCCTTGGCCAATGCAGCTCTTTGAGGAGTAAATCAACAGATGGAAGAACTCTCTCGCTGTTTTCACTTCTTTCTCTGTAACTCTGCTTTTCAAATAAATAAAATAAATCTTTTTTTAAAAAAAAATAGTTCAAATGGAATGGATACATATATGTTGGTATTAGGTTGATTTAAAAATCCAAAAAGAAGGCTGATCAAAGTATGATGCAGTTCAAAAGATTTCCTAGTATCTAGGTAGGAAGGTTAGGGTGCTGTGATTTTTTTTAGCAGACTCTTAATAGAAATAGTAATTATTCTAAATGTTGAACTGTACACCACCAAATGAGTCAGTTGTAATGACTCATTTCACACTTGTAACATTTTATGTATTTTTATGCATAAATACAAGTAAGACACTAACATAAAGCATTTTTTTCTTGTCCCCAAGTCCTTACCTAACAGAATTTCTTGTCCACAAGTCCTTACCTAAGAGAAGTGCTATTTGGGTTTCACCCCTCTTTGTATATCTGTGACATAACTCATAACATTGAATCAGGTTCCAAAATCATCTGTTCCCAGCTACATTGATTTATAGGAACATTTTCCTTTTCAGAATTCTGGGGCACTTGTCATTGAGATGTTTATTCATTGCATTCAGAATCTTAGTTTCCATTGGTTTTGTTGGTCATCTTGTATTCTCAAAAGTGATGTTGTTCAGACAATAAATTACATGATCAATCTGCTTACAAAAACCCCTATTCCCAGGCCGGTGCCATGGCTCACTTGGTTAATCCTCCGTCTGGGGCACCAGCATCCCATATGGGCACCAGGTTCTAGTCCCGTTTGTTCTTCTTCCAGTCCAGCTCTCTGCTGTGGCCCGGGAGGGCAGTGGAAGGTGGCCCAAGTACTTGGGCTCCTGCACCCCATGGGAAACCAGGAGGAAGCACCCAGCTCCTGGCTTTGGATTGGCGCAATGCTGGCCATAGCTGCCATTTGGGGAGTGAACCAATGGAGGGAAGATATTTCTCTCTCTCTCTCTCTCTCTCCCTCTCTCTCTCTCACTGTCTATAACTCTACCTGTCAAATAAAAAAATAAATAAATAAGATAAAAACCCCTATTCCTACTCTTTTTCACTTCACATCAGAATCTAATTTTTTACACAAAGAAGTGTACTGAAGAGGATGGCAATGCAGTTGGGAGAACTGATAGTGATAAAGCCTGCCTTAGATCCAAAGACTTGGCCTGGTGGAGACAAGGAAACTTGTTCATGAGAATACTGAGAAATAATGCTGTTCATGGTTCCTCTCTATTTTTCTTCTTTTCTTTCTCCTCCCTTTTCTCCTCCTAATTGCAGCTACACATTCCACTGTGTGTGAGTACTATAATTTATATAAAACAACTGATGTTGTTGGAAATTTTGATAGACTACTACCCATAATGTTACTATTAATATTATTGACCATATGCTACTTCACAAAACTGAATATATTTGTGATAACATTTTTAGAAGTGAAATTGCCAAGGGAAGTACATATTTACATTTATATTTTATTGAGATTTTCTCAATAGAGTGTTATTTATACTAATTTACCCTCACACTAATTTCTTCAAGTCCTTGCCAATGTAGCATTTAATCAAATATTTTGCTTTTTTCTAATCTAATAAAGTGGCTTGCTTTTAATTTATCTTATCATAAATTAATTTGAATGTAGTTTTACATAAGAATCATTTTGTTATTTTCTCTATGTAATGCTTTCTCATCATATCCTTTGCTCAATATTTTATATCTTATAATATGTCTTCCTTATTTACACAAACCCTTTATACTTTGAAGAGAATTGTTAGTTGTTTGGTTTTATTCTTAGAAATTTATAACCTTTTCTGTTTAGTTTTTTTTTAAGTTTCCTTGTGTTTAGTTATACTAAAAATACATTATGTATTCAAATCTTACAAAGGTATTACAATATATCTAAATGATATAGTTGTATAAAATATTTTGTTAATTTTTTTTTTACCTTTTAACCTTTTATCTAAGGTATACAAGCTTCATGCATTTGACAAATACAAATTTAGGAGCATAGTGTTCCTTCCACCCTATCCAGTTAATTTATTTTTTAACCCAGATGGAATTTGTTTTATATGAAGTTTAATGATAGGATTTTCATTTATTTTTCTTGCATACAGTTATGCAGATGCTTGAACACATTTCTTAACAGATCAATATTTACCTTGATGACTTTTCTTAATTAGTTTTTCCTACACAGCAGTAGTTTTTCATTCTCTTTAGTGGACAGTATGGGAAGGTGTGAAAATCAGAACAACACAAACAGAATCAATTGTTCAAATAACTGCAGCCTCTTATAATCAGTTTAAATATAAGCAAATTAAACATTTCCAAAATCAGTTTAAGATCTGATTAGTGCTGGTTACCATCACTTTTTAATATTATGAGAACAAAATTAGATATGGTATATGCATCTTCATATTTCACATACTGTAATATTTAATGAATAACAAATCCTCTTATTTCATTAATTGTGCCACCAAAATACTCATCACCATGGCTTCAAACAGCCTCACTATCACCTGGGATCTCATTAGATATTTAAATACTGTGCCCCAAACACAAGCAAATGCAAGTAACATTTAATAATCCCTAAAATGCACCTCTGATTTGAATCAACTAACAGCTACTTACTGTATAGGGACTCTTTAGAGAATAAAGGAACCTGTGGTTCCAAGAGAAAGCTGTTATTACAAATTGTAACAAAGTATCTAAAATATTTAACTTGCTTCTCAATGTTGCTTAGAGCTATGTTTACATTAAAGCTTTGATAAGGAATGATTTTCTAGTATGATAGAAAATGTTCATATGGCTTGTAGAGGAGTTAGAAGATAAAATAAGTTTGACTATTGTTCCAGAATATTAATAGTCACATATAAATGAGTTTCTGCATTAGGTATTAATATTAGCTAACTTAATTAGGTTTTCTATTATTAGTCAATTCCTATTTGCATGGTAAAATTTGTTCTTGGATTATATCAATTTTTTTCTGAATTATTCCTGCTGTCTCCTTAAAATCTCAACATTTTACATTTTAATTGCTAAACTCAAGCATTTATGTAGATTAAAATAAACTCACTGTAATAGTAAATGCTTATATAAACAACAAACCAATTTTAAATAGCACAAATTGATATCCTCCTCTCCTCTTCCACTTTATTACTATGATATGGTGACCTTTAAATTGTAGCTTTGGAGTTATTATAATACAGATGGTTGTGTCAGTGATATAATTCTCAAAATGTTTAATGTCAAGTCTCCCCCTCAAGGAGTATGCTCTATATTGGGAAATGAATATAAGGTTAGAAGTAGAGGTGAGACATAAGTACACTGGCTCAGATGTGCTAATAAACTCATACGCTATGTTGGGTGGTAGATGATGGGTGGGAATAGGGAGCATGGAGTTCTAAAGTGCTTCCTAGATTCATGTGACTGGCTCTTGAAAACTGTCATCTATTCAGACTAAAAGTCAAAAAATATATTTTACTTATTCTTCTACTAACCATAATCGGGGATATTTGAATATTCATTAAGTCTGAAATATAGATGCAAACATTTCAAAGACCATGTAAGTACATGGAGAATTTTTTTGTCAGGCAACAGGAAGAAAAATATGAGATAAAACCTAATAAATAAATAAATATATGTATGTATATATGTGTATATATTTATATATTTGTACATATATATATTGCTGTTGGCATTGCAGTGCAGTAGCTTAAGCTATATCTTCCATCATTGGTCTTTCAGCAGATGAATATAAACAAATTAACATAAAAGAAACAATATATCAACAATGTTTATCATATTCCAATAAAGCTATATACTAGCCCTTGGAATATGTCAATGTTATAGACAATGAACAAACAAAAATAAGCCATCAACAAATACTAGTGACTCGTATTTATGTATACAAGTGGCTTTTTCTTTTCCTTTTCGATTTGAAAGCCACAGAAAGAGAAAAACTTCCCACACTTTGATTCACTCTCCAAGTAGCTGCAACATCCAGGGCTTTACTAAGCTGAAGTTGGACGCCAGGACTCAATTCAGGTCTCTCTAATTGATGGCATGGATCCGACTACTTGAGCCATCATCTGCCTTCTCCCTGAGGGAGCATTAAAAGGAATTTGGAATCAGGAATAGAGCCAGAGACAGTACTCAAGCACTCTTATATGATATGTAGGTGTCCTAATTAGTGTCTTAGCAGCTACAACAAATGCCCACCACATGTACACAATTTTGGTTGGTTCTACAAATGACAGAGAGAAACAGGGTAAAAAGGTTGAGGGTATTGAGCACTTGAATAAATAACCAGAGTAACAGCAGAGATACAGAGAAAAGGAAAAGATTAACAGAAACAGAAAGAGGATTTATTTTTCTGAGAAGTTTCACATTATCTTATAATTTAAAAGCTGTCTTTAACTTGGAAGTATTTACAGTGGGGAAAAACAGACTTGAAAAAGGAACCTTATAGATTCCTTCAAAGCAACAACAATAAATTAAAGTAGAAACTCTGCAAAGGAACAGGAAATATCAAATTAAAATAAGTGAATTTGGGCCAGTATTGACAAATGCTGCATTTGATTGTGAGGATTCATGACTAGAAGTGGTGAGTACAAAATTAATGGCATGACTAATGCAAATAAAAAGAAGATGAGACTGGGAGCACTTCCTAAAGAGAGTGTCAGTTGTTCTGAGAGACAAAAGGCAAGTATGTCATTGGTCAGGAAACAAAGAAATATTATACAAAGTGAAATTTTAGTAGGAGAACACACTCACTGGTCAATATCAATTTTATTTTTTTTAATTTTTTTTTTTTATTTTTTTTTTTCATTTTTATTTTATTTTATTTTTTTTTAAATTTTATTTAATGCAAATAAATTTCCAAAGTACGACTTATGGATTACAATGGCTTTCCCCCCATACCGTCCCTCCCACCCACAACCCTCCCCTTTCCCACTCCCTCTCCCCTTCCATTCACATCAAGATTCATTTTCGATTATCTTAATATACAGAAGATCAGCTTAGTATACATTAAGTATGGATTTCAACAGTTTGCTCCCACACAGAAACATAAAGTGAAAAATAATAGATGATTTTTTAAAATGATGATGAAATCAGAGCAGACCTATTGTCATGTTTAATCCCAGTGAGAGTCAAGTTGGGAATTGATAATTTCTTTTTTTTTTTTTTTTACAGAGGATCAGTTTAGTATGCATTAAGTAAGGATTTCAACAGTTTGCACCCCCATAGAAACACAAAGTGAAATATATTGTTTGAGTACTCGTTATAGCATTAAATCTCAATGTACAGCACATTAAGGATAGAGATCCTACATGAGGAGTAAGTGCACAGTGACTCCTGTTGTTGACTTTACCAATTGACACTCCTGTCTATGGCATCAGTAATCTCCCTATGCTCCAGTCATGAGTTTCCAAGGGTATGGAAGCCCTCTGAGTTCTCCGATTCTTATCTTGTTTAGACAAGGTCATAGTCAAAGTGGAGGTTCTCTCCTCCCTTCAGAGAAAGGTACCTCCTTCTTTGATGGCCTGTTCTTTCCACTGGGATCTCACTCGCAGAGATCTTTTGCCAGAGTGTCTTGGCTTTCCATGCCTGAAATACTCTCATGGGCTTTTCAGCCAGATCCGAATGCCTTTAGGGCTGATTCTGAGGCCAGAGTGCTGTTTAGGACATCTGCCATTCTATGAGTCTGCTGAGATTCTCACTTCCCATGTTGGATCACTCTCCCCTTTATTTACTCCATCAGTTAGCGATAGCAGGTACTAGACTTGTCTATGTGCTCCCTTTGACTCCCAGTCCCTTCACCATGACCAACTGTGAACTGAAACTGATCACCTGGAACAGTGAGATGGCATTGGTACATGCCACCTCGATGGGATTGAATTGGAATCCCCTGGTATGCTTCCAACTCCACCACTTGGGGCAAGTCAGCCTGAGCATGTCCCAAATTATACATCTCTTCCCTCTCCCATTCCCACCACCATGTTCAACAGGGATCACATTTCAGTTAATTTTCAACACTTAAGAATAACTGTGCATCAATTACAGATCTAAACCAGTCATATTAAGTAGAACAGATAAAAAAAAAAACTACTAAGAGGGATAATGTATTTAGTTGTTCATTAACAGTCAGGGCTATGCTGATCAAGCCACCATTTCCCATAGTGTCCACCTCACTCCAACAGGTTTCCCTCTTGGTGTTCAGTCAGTCGTCACCGATCAGGGAGAACATATGGTATTTGTCCCTTTGGGACTGGCTTATTTCACTTAGCATGATGTGTTCCAGATTCCTCCGTTTTGGTGCAAATGACTGGATTTCGTTGTTTCTTACTGCGGTATAGTATTCTAAAGAGTACATATCCCATAATTTCTTTATCCAGTCTATCGTTGATGGGCATTTAGGTTGGTTCCAGGTCTTGGCTATTGTGAATTGAGCTGCAATAAACATTAGGGTGCAGACCTCTTTTTTGTTTGACAATTTAAATTCCTTTGGGTAAATTCCAAGGAGTGGGATGGCTGGGTCGAACGGTAGGGTTATCTTCAGGTTTCTGAGGAATCTCCAGACTGACTTCCATAGTGGCTTGACCAGTTTGCATTCCCACCAACAGTGGGTTAGTGTCCCTTTTTCCCCACATCCTCGCCAGCATCTGTTGTTGGTAGATTTCTGTATGTGAGCCATTCTAACCGGGGTGAGGTGAAACCTCATTGTGGTTTTGATTTGCATTTCCCTGATTGCTAATGACCTTGAACATTTTTTCATGTGCCTGTTGGCCATTTGGATTTCCTCTTTTGAAAAATGTCTATTGAGGTCCTTGGCCCATCTCTTAAGTGGGTTGTTGGTTTTGTTTTTGTGGAGTTTCTTGATCTCTTTGTAGATTCTGGTTATTAACCCTTTGTCTGTTGCATAGTTTGCAAATATTTTTTCCCATTCTGTTGGTTGTCTTTTCACTCTCCTCACTGTTTCTTTTGCAGTACAGAAACTTCTCAATTTGATGCAATCCCAATAGTTGATTTTGGCTTTGAGTGCCTGTGCCTCCCGGGTCTTTTCCAGAAATTCTTTGCCTGTGCCAATATCTTGAAGGGTTTCTCCAATGTTCTCTAGTAACTTGATGGTGTCAGGTCGTAGATTTAGGTCTTTAATCCATGTGGAGTGGATTTTTGTGTAAGGTGTAAGGTAGGGGTCTTGCTTCATGATTCTGCACGTGGAAATCCAATTTTCCCAGCACCATTTATTGAATAGACTGTCCTTGCTCCAGGAATTAGTTTTAGATCCTTGATCAAATATAAGTTGGCTGTAGATGTTTGGGTTGATTTCTGGTGTTTCAATTCTGTTCCATTGGTCTATCCATCTGTTTCTGTACCAGTACCATGCTGTTTTAATTACAACTGCCCTGTAGTATGTCCTGAAATCTGGTATTGTGATGCCTCCGGCTTTGTTTTTGTTGTACAAGATTGCTTTAGCTATTCGAGGTCTCTTGTGCCTCCATATAAATTTCAGCACCATTTTTTCCAGATCTGAGAAGAAGGTCTTTGGTATCTTGATTGGTATTGCATTGAATCTGTAAATTGCTTTTGGGAGAATGGACATTTTGATGATATTGATTCTTCCAATCCATGAGCATGGAAGATTTTTCCATTTCTTGGTATCCTCTTCTATTTCTTTCTTTAAGGTTTTGTAATTTTCATCGTAGAGATCTTTAACGTCTTTGGTTAAGTTTATTCCAAGGTATTTGATTGTTTTTGTAGCTATTGTGAATGGGATTGATCTTAGAAGTTCTTCCTCAGCCATGGCATTGTCTGTGTATACAAAGGCTGTTGATTTTTGTGCATTGATTTTATACCCTGCTACTTTGCCAAACTCTTCTATGAGTTTTAAATAGGAAGGGAGCACACTGATAGTCTGGGGAGAGATAGTTTAATAAAAGTGGAGATACTGCAGGTTCAAGGAAGAGTAGGGGAGGAAACAGCAGAAGAAACTCTTCCGGAACGCGTGACTCACAGCGGACCTGCGTGGAGAGCGTGGGAGCCCACAGTTCGGGACATCAGCAGCAGACTCAACACACCAGCGCTGGAACGCGAGGTGAGCCGAACCTCAATAGCCCGAGACACCGGCAGGCAAGCGGAGAGAGGAGACTAGAGGGAACGACCCCTGGGGGGGGAAGTTCACAAGGCTAACTGGAAGAGAGAGAGAGAGAAAAAAAAAAAAAGGTGACTAGTACGGACACGGGTTTCTCTCTCTCCGCTCACCTCTCAAGGGCGAGCAAGACAAAGAGCAGGCGCCATCTTGGACATACGTCATAAGCAGAGCGACCTCAGGTCTGCACCGGCCCTGAGCCTAGCAGAAAAACCCGACTCTGGGTGGGGCGAATTAACAGGAGATTAGGAGCTAGTAAATTTGTGGTGCTACTGAACTGAGACTGTGAAAAAAGAGACAGTGGGGGAGAGAACTCACGGAATTCACGTGAGCACTCTCCAGAGACGCTACAATTCCGTAACTTTGGCAACCCAGTGGGAGGCTGAAGGAGAATTTGAGCCCACTCTGAGGGCCGAACAGATTCCCTGTGGGGATCTTGGGAAAGAGCTTCCGATCTCTGGCTCCTGTGGGTATATCATTTGCCTGCTAACTACCTCCAACTTCGTTCAGCTGTGCGGAATTACTTCCCTTTTGAATCAAAAAAAAAAAAGAGAGAGAGAGAGATTTACCACGCCTAACCTGGGAGTGTCACCTTTGGCACACCAAACAGAGCTCTCAGGCCACACCCATCTCAAGCCCTAAGGCTCCATCAAAAACAGATAGTCCACTTAATCTAGAGTCATAGTATAACAAGAAAAAGCACCACAGTGAAGAAACCAAATATCTCCAATATGCCAAATAACAAACACAAAAACCGAGGTAATAAAAACAAGGAAGTCACCATGACGCCCTCAAATGAAAAAGACACCCCAATTCAAGATTATGAAGATGATGACATAGAAGAAATGCAAGAAGCAGATCTCAAAAAATTGATAAGAACATTAAGAAGTTCTCAAAAACAAATTCTGGAACTACACAAATCCTTAATGGACAAGATAGAAAATCTCTCTCGTGAAAATGAAATATTAAGGAGGAATCAAAATGAAACGAAACAACTAGTACAACAGGAAACTGTGATAGTGACTGAAGTGAAGAATTCAATAGATCAAATGAAAAACACAATAGAGAGCCTTACAAACAGAATGGGTGAAGCAGAAGAGAGAATATCGGACTTAGAAGACAGAGAACAGGAAAGGATACAGTCAGACCAAAGAAAAGAAGAGGAAATTAGAAATCTGAAACATATTGTCGGGAATCTTCAGGATACTATTAAAAAACCCAACATTCGGGTTCTAGGAGTTCCTGAAGGCATGGAGAGGGAGAAAGGATTAGAAGGCCTTTTTAGTGAGATATTAGCAGAAAATTTCCCAGGTTTGGAGAAGGACAGAGAAATCCTAGTACAGGAAGCCCACAGAACCCCTAATAAACACGACCAAAAGAGATCCTCACCACGACACGTTGTAATTAAACTCTCCACAGTGAAACATAAAGAAAAGATCCTAAAATGTGCAAGAGAGAAACGTCAGATTACTCTCAGAGGATCTCCAATCAGACTCACAGCTGACTTCTCATCAGAAACTCTACAAGCTAGGAGGGAATGGCGAGATATAGCCCAGGTACTAAGAGAGAACAACTGCCAGCCCAGAATATTATATCCTGCAAAGCTATCATTTGTGAATGAAGGTGAAATAAAGACTTTTCATTGCAAACAGAAATTGAAAGAATTTGTTGCCACTCGTCCAGCTCTGCAAAAGATGCTTAAAGACGTGTTACACACAGAAACACAGAAACACGGTCATCAATATGAAAGAAGGTAAAGGAAGGAAACCAAGGAAGGAAACCTCACAGCAAAAGATCACAGGGAATTCAAAGCATATATTAGAACTTGTCTTTGGCAAATGGCAGGGCAAAGTTACCACTTATCATTAGTCACTTTGAACGTGAATGGCCTGAACTGTCCAGTTAAAAGACACCGATTGGCTGATTGGGTTAAGGAACAAAACCCATCTATTTGCTGCTTACAAGAAACACATCTTTCCAACAAAGATCCATACAGACTGAAAGTGAAAGGCTGGAAAAAGATATACCATGCCAACAGAAATGAAAAAAGAGCGGGCGTAGCCATCTTAATATCGGACAACATAAACTTTACCACAAAAACTGTTAAGAGAGACAAAGAGGGACACTATATCATGATTAAGGGATCAATTCAACAGGAAGATATAACAATTATCAATGTATATGCACCTAACTACAGGGCACCAGTTTATCTAAAAGATTTATTAACGGACTTAAAGGGAGACTTAGACCCCAATACAGTAGTACTGGGGGACTTCAATACTCCACTCTCAGAAATAGACAGATCATCCGGTCAGAAGATCAACAAGGATACAGTAGATTTAAACGACACTATAGCCCAAATGGATCTAACAGATATATACAGAACTTTCAATCCTACAGCTAAAGATTTTACATTCTTCTCAGCAGTACATGGAACCTTCTCTAGGATTGACCACATACTAGGCCATAAAGCAAGTCTCAGCAAATTCAAAAGAATTAGAATCATACCATGCAGCTTCTCAGACCATAAAGGAATGAAGTTGGAAATTACCAACTCAGGAATCCCTAGAGCATACGCAAACACATGGAGATTGAACAACATGCTCCTGAATGAACAATGGGTCATAGAAGAAATCAAAAGAGAAATCAAAAACTTTCTGGAAGTAAATGAGGATAACAGCACAACATACCAAAACTTATGGGACACAGCAAAAGCAGTGTTAAGAGGAAAGTTTATATCAATAGGTGCCTACATCAAGAAATTGGAAAGACACCAAATAGATGAGCTTTCAATTCACCTCAAGGATCTAGAAAACCTACAGCAAATCAGACCCAAATCTAGTAGGAGAAGAGAAATAATTAAAATCAGAGAAGAAATCAACAGGATTGAATCAAGAAAAACATTACAAAAAATCAGCCAAACGAAGAGCTGGTTTTTTGAAAAAATAAACAAAATTGACACCCCATTGGCCCAACTAACTAAAAAAAGAAGAGAAAAGAACCAAATCAATAAAATCAGAGATGAAAAAGGAAATGTAACAACAGACACCACAGAAATAAAAAGAATCATCAGAAATTACTACAAGGACTTGTATGCCAGCAAACAGGGAAACCTATCAGAAATGGATAGATTCCTGGACACATGCAACCTGCCTAAATTGAACCAGGAAGACATCGAAAACCTAAACAGACCCATAACTGAGACAGAAATTGAAACAGTAATAAAGGCCCTCCCAACAAAGAAAAGCCCAGGACCAGATGGATTCACTGCTGAATTCTACCAGACGTTTAAAGAAGAACTAACTCCAATTCTTCTCAAACTATTCAGAACAATCGAAGAAGAGGGAGTCCTCCCAAATTCTTTCTATGAAGCCAGCATCACCTTAATTCCTAAGCCGGAAAAAGATGCAGCACTGAAAGAGAATTACAGACCAATATCCCTGATGAACATAGATGCAAAAATCCTCAATAAAATTCTCGCCAATAGAATGCAACAACACATCAGAAAGATCATCCACCCAGACCAAGTGGGATTCATCCCTGGTATGCAGGGATGGTTTAATGTGCGCAAGACAATCAATGTGATACACCACATTAACAGACTGCAGAAGAAAAACCATATGATTATCTCAATAGATGCCGAGAAAGCATTTGATAAAATACAACACCCGTTCATGATGAAAACTCTAAGCAAACTGGGTTTGGAAGGAACATTCCTCAATACAATCAAAGCAATCTATGAAAAACCCACAGCCAACATCCTATTGAATGGGGAAAAGTTGGAAGCATTTCCACTGAGATCTGGAACCAGACAGGGATGCCCACTCTCACCACTGCTATTCAATATAGTTCTGGAGGTTCTAGCCAGAGCTATTAGGCAAGAAAAAGAAATTAAAGGGATACAAATTGGGAAGGAAGAGCTCAAACTATCCCTCTTTGCAGATGACATGATTCTTTATTTAGAGGACCCAAAGAACTCTACTAAGAGACTATTAAAACTCATAGAAGTATTTTTTTTAATTTTTTAAAGATTTATTTATTTATTTGATGGGCTGGCGCTGTGGCTCACTTGGCTAATCCTCTGCCTACGGTGCCGGCATCACATATGGGCACCGGCTTCTAGTCCTGGCTGCTCCTCTTCCAGTCCATCTCTCTGCTGTGGCCCGGGAGGGCAGTGGAGGATGGCCCAAGTGCTTGGGCCCTGCACCCCATGGGAGACCAGGAGGAAGCACCTGGCTCCTGCATTCAGATCAGCATAGCTCTGGCTGTAGCGGCCATTTAGGGTGTGAACCAATGGAAGGAAGACCTGTCTCTCTCTGTCTCTCTCTCCCTCTCTCTCTCACTAACTCTATCTGTCAATTAAAAAAAAAAAAGATTTATTTATTTATTTGAAAGTCGGAGTTACATAGAGAGAGGAGAGGCAGAGAGAGAGAAGAGAGGTCTACCATCTGATGTTTCACTCCCCAGTTGGCTGCAATGGCTGGAACTGCACCCATCCGAAGCCAGGATCCAGGAGCTTCTTCCAGATCTCCCACACAGGTGCAGGGGCCCAAGGATTTGGGTTATCCTCTAATGCTTTCCCAGGTCATAGGAGAGAGCTGGATCAGAAGTGGAACAGCTGGGACTTGAACCGGTGCCCTTATGGGATGCCAGTGCTTCAGGCCATGGCATTAACCCACTGTGCCACAGCGCCGGCCCCTCAATATCAATTTTAAATCAATCTTTCCTAAACATTTACTTTATAAATATTATTCAGTGTTTTTCAAATGAATAGGACTCTCTTTTTGGATCCTATCTAGAAATAATTGGTATATTACATTCCATTGGCTAGAAAATTGAATCAGTGGAAACATCCTATGAATTTAAAAGAGAGATTTTAAGGCTCTTGATTAAATTCTTCATAAAGCACCACCAATGATGGGGGAAATTTTTGCTCAAATGGCATTCTGCCCTTCACATGAAAGAGGTTTGTGAAAATAATTCAATTTGTCTCAGCATTTGAATCTTAGAAGCACAGTCAATGAAATCCATTGCTTAATTTTTCATTAGTCTTTGACTGTAGAGCCAAAATTAATTTGTTGCAAGAGTACGAGATAGCGTCTTTACATTTTACTCCATGTAATTTTGTCTTAGCACTTAATTAATCTTTTCAAACACATACTGGTAAGATAAAGAATTGTCTTGTAAATTTTTCTTTAGCAATAAAAAATCTGTGCTTGATGTGTAATTGAGTCCATGGTAATAAAGTAAACAGATATGGTATTTTTTTTCTCTTGACTTAAAGACAAGAAAATGTCACTTAAAAAATGAACAAACAGAATTGGAAACATCGCTGTCATTTGATTGTCTTTTCATCACATTTTGGTTTCAGAAGCATATAAATAGCTTACTTTGAGGCATTCTTTACTGAGATTAAACTTCCCATTTTACAAAATAAAAGTAACACAGAAAACAAAAAAATGTAATTCTTAGAAGTCTCAGAATTTTAAAATTCCGATTTTATATCTAGTAGAAATGGACCATGTTCGTCATTTGAACACTCATGACACATAGTCCTATGATATGTTCTCTAGTAGAAATCAACAAATATTGTGTGGAATCAATGCCTGATCTTGTGTTTTTGAAAAAAAAAAAACCATGTGATAAAGTAATTTAATTCAACCAAATGAAGAGGAATTTACACTCAAATAAAATTCTGGTGGTTCTAATTTTATTTCTAGTATATTTATTACCTGCTGTAGTTATGAAGGCTTCCATTACTGTGTTATCATCCACTAATCATTCATAAATTTAACATAAAAAAGCAAAGCATCATGGAGCACTCATGTTTCTTTTTTTCTTAGTGTTTTTAGTAAATCTAGCCGGCGCCGTGGCTCAATAGGCTAATCCTCCACCTTGCGGCGCCGGCACACCGGGTTCTAGTCCCGGTCGGGGCGCCGGATTCTGTCCCGGTTGCCCCTCTTCCAGGCCAGCTCTCTGCTATGGCCAGGGAGTGCAGTGGAGGATGGCCCAGGTGCTTGGGCCCTGCACCCCATGGGAGACCAGGAAAAGCACCTGGATCCTGGCTCCTGCCATCGGATCAGCGCGGTGCGCCGGCTGCAGCGGCGGCCATTGGAGGGTGAACCAACGGCAAAGGAAGACCTTTCTCTCCCTGTCTCTCTCTCTCACTGTCCACTCTGCCTGTCAAAAATAAAAAAAAATAAATAAATAAAAAATAAAAAAAAAATAAAAAAAAATATTTAGTAAATCTAAATTTTAAAAGTCTGGTTTTGTGAGTAATATTTCTTTTTCATATTAAAGTCCTCTGGTTGCAATGAGGCACTGACAATATTTTTAGCAACAGTCTGATCCAGGGCCTGCATTAGACACTTAGTTGGTTTTTCTATGTGTACCAGTAGGCAAAGATGAACGATCATGGTGATTCTTTAGTTTAAGTAGTGCCCAGCCAAATTAGTACCTGAAAGTGATGTGAGAAAGCAGAAGTGTGGGCACTGTTCTGGCCTGAGAAGCAGGCAGCGCCGTGGTCATCTTTACTGACACTAACTCAGCCACACAACTCTATCCCTGCTGTTGTCAAGTCTTCAGAGTGTTTATATGGCTGCTGATGTGTCCTTTGTGTAGAGTTAACACCATCTCCTTTTGGCTTAAAAACCTAAAGATTAGCGGTGTAGCAGCTAAAGCCACAGCCTACAATGCCGGCATCCCATATGGGCGCCGGTTTGAGTCCTGGCTGTCCTGGCTGCTCCATTTCCAATCCAACTCTCTAATACACCCTGGGAAAGCAGTAGAAGATGGCCCCTGAACCCACGTGGGATATCTGTTGGGTTGGGAGGCTGAAGATCAATTTTAGCTTATTTGTTCTTTGTTTGGTGCTTGGCTAAGTCCAGAAACAAAACTGATAACAAGATTGACAGCAGGAATTACTAATCTTACATGCGCATAGGCTGTATCATAATAGGATGAATAGCTAAATAAATGATGGAAGAAAGAGGCTTTTATATCTTTAGACAAAGTTGTGAAGAAGTAACAAGAAAAAGCTTTAGATCTAGAAGCAGTAAATTGTGTGGAATTCACCAGATGGAATGAGAGGAATGGGAAACTAGCAGAAGATAAAAGTTAGCTTAATAAGTTTATCTGTCCAGATATATTGTAGCACTAAGTTCCAGTCTCTGGTGATAACGGCTACACGTTTATCCTGGCACAAGAAGGGCATATTTCACAAAAGAATGCTTATGGCTTACAAGTGTAGTTAGAGCAGGTCACACAGCCTGTCTGCATCCATTGTTTCTGAAGTGCCTTGAGCTTGAAATAATTAATACATCAAATTGGCATATTAGGGGGATGGCTTTGTCTTAATTTTCCAAATTCAGACATCAGTAAAATATAAGTGATGGTTGGAACACCCATGGGAAACATAGAGCATACAAATAATTGTTGGAAAGAAATGCAGTTCTGAAGAATAAACTGTATACAATGCATCACAGGAGAAAAAAAAAAGATTCTCTTAAAGATTAAATTGTGGAAAAGTCAAAGAAATCCAAGGAGAAAAGGATAGTGTAACATTATTACAATAGTCAAGGGATGGAAAATTTTATGAACAGCTACCAGTGTAGCAGAGAGCATAAGAAAAATGTTGCAGCATGTTATTTGAATTGTAGGATGTTTTTGGCAATGATATTGATGATAACCCATTTAGTCGAGATTACAACCGAAAAGTAAAGTATGCAAATTTTAGATGCGTACTCTTTCCAGAAAATCTGGATAAAAGAGAACAGAGGTGGATTGGATCTACACTCAATACCGAGAAAATACAGGAAAATGATCAATATTTGGGTGAACCAAATAGGGAGGAAACCCATGGCTGTAAGGAGGATGGGAAAATACAGCAGATGCAAGCTCAATAGGGATGTATAGAAAAGAGTCATTTAATGAGATTTCTGAAAAGACATATATTGTTTTCAGCCATTCTCTAGCTTTTTAGTATTTGTGGCTTGACTTATGATATCATGTGTCCATATAGCTCTTTTTAGAGGTAAATTTTTCTATCATATACCCACTCTGCTTAAGGTTAGGTCAATTCATCTACTTTTGCCAGAAATACATTGAAATAGAAATTATACTAAATTCTATTTATTTCTAAGCAGTTCTTAAAAATCTGGGAAGAAAAGACAAAAAGTTTATAAACCATACAAAGAAATAATACACTTCTCTTTAAGAATCTGAAAGTTAGTGATACACTTTGAAATGTCTAGGAAATATTACATGAGTTTATATTAATGTTTAACTTATTTACTACTACATTCTTTTCAAGTTTAATAATGGCTCCACATCTTCAGTAACACCTGTTCTATTGAGTTCTGAAATGAACAGTACAGCAGATTTTCTTAGGAGATTGTGAACATGTTCAAAGGCAGTGCAGGGTGAGGATGTGTTCCTGGTGCAAATTGCTTTTTAATATTTCTAGACATATAAACCACCCTTCAGCCGTCCTCTGCACACAACATCATATTAACCTAATGATCTGACTATAACAAATTGTTGAACTACATTTTGCTGCCAAACCATTTTACAGTTAAGCTGTTGATTTCCTCTTGCCCCTTTCTGTTCAGCCAAATCATTTGCTACTCAGCACCATGGCATACTCAAAAGTGATACACAGGGATTTGGAATGGATGTAATCATGTACACAGCAAGACAAATCACATTAATTTATTTTCAATGCATTCTACAGTGCATATTTTGTGTTTAGTTGTAGAATTGCTTCTTTATTGAGAAAATATAATGTGGAGAGATTTATTTTATTGTTGCTTACCATTCAAAAATAATATTTGTTAGCATACCATAATAATTCACAATAATAAATATTGGATAACATTTTCCTGTTCAGAAATGTTTTATGACTTCTAATCCACTGTTAGAAGAACAGTTTATAATTGTAGGGCAATAATATTTGTCTTCCATGTTACCTCAGGTTTAATTTTTAACTTTGATTTAAGGGATATTTGATCACTAAAGAAATGAAGAAGCTCCTCGTAGAAGAAACTCCATAAGCCATAGGAACAAAGCTAAGTTGTCCAATACAGTATTATAATCGTAATTACTGAGTTTTTTCATAATCTGAATTAATATTTATTGCTCTTAAGATCATTATAGCCATGTAACTATCATTTAGTGCCATGCTACCTTCCTCCACCTTTTAATCACATCATATTTTAAACTGAGTTATGTTGAAGGTATTGATGCATACTTATCTTACAATTTTTATTGCCCAGATTCAATGCAGATATGCTTTTAAATTAAATAAAGATTTTAAAACATGTTTTTTTTTTTCATTTTCTCCAATGATTGTGAAAAGATTGAAAGGATCGGCTACAAATTCTTCATATGGGTGACTTTTGAAATGAACTTGTGCATGAAAATGCAGTAATAATTTTCTGAAGTGTTTATATCATGCTATTGATTGTTTAGGCCAATGGATTTCTATTTATTTATTTATTTATTTATTTATTTTTGACAGGCAGAGTGGACAGTGAGAGAGAGAGACAGAGAGAAAGGTCTTTCTTTGCCGTTGGTTCACCCTCCAATGGCCACCGTGGCCGGTGCGCTGCTGCCGGCGCACCGCGCTGATCCGAAAGCAGGAGCCAGGTACTTCTCATGGTCTCCCATGGGGTGCAGGGCCCAAGCACTTGGGCCATCTTCCACTGCACTCCCTAGCCACAGCAGAGAGCTGGCCTGGAAGAGGGGCAACCGGGACAGAATCCGGCACCCCGACCAGGACTAGAACCGGGTGTGCTGGCGCCGCAAGGCGGAGGATTAGCCTACTGAGCCTCAGCGCCGGCTCTATTTATTTATTTATTTGGGCATTTTTCTAGGCAATGCTTTAAATCATATTATCTATTCTCAATGAGTTAATTCTTTAACATTTTCTTATCTTTTTTGAAATTCTTGGGGATACAACTGCTTCTGAAGTAGGAATCCCTCTCACTACATTTACATACAGTGTTATATAAGTAAACTACATAAAATAATTATTGGCAAATTGAGGACAAGTCTTTTTTTTAAGATTTTATTTATTTATTTGAACGTCAGAAAGTCAGTTGAGAGAGAGAGAGAGAGAGAGATCTTCAATTTGCTGGTTTTTCCCTAGTTGGCTGCAACAACCATGACTGGCTCAGGATGAAACCAAGGGCCCACGACTTCATCTGATTCTCCCATATGCATGGCAGAGGCTCAATCACTGGGTCCATCTTCTGTTGATTTTCCTAAGTCATTAGCAGGGAGCTGGATTGGAAGTGGAGCCTGGACTCCATCAGCACTCAAACGGGATTGCCAACATCTTGGCTTTATCCACTACACCACAATGCCAGCCCCGGCTCTGCTTCAAGAAATTCTTTTGAAGAGCTCTGTGTTCGATATGACCAGACTAATGTGACGTTTGGTTTTCTCCTTCATCGTCAGCTTTTTTTTCTGATTAATTTGATTCTGATTAGTTTTTTGATTCAACAATTTTGAATTGACACCTCATTTCATCAATTATTTCCACTTCACTGTCTGGAACATTTTCGATCAAATTTCATTATCATACTCTATTCTTGTGACTTCTATGATACTGCACTAATCTCTATTTGTTTTTCTGTCTGATGGTTCTTCATTGTCACATGGTGTTTCAGTCTTTATATAAGGAAAATTACAAATATACTTTGAGTAAAATTTCACATCAAAGAATTTAAAGAAACTTAATGTAATTTTCCAAAACTTCATTCTATATAATTAATGGAGATTCTCTTCAATTTTCACAATCAAATATACAAAGATCCTCAAATATTCCCTTTCATGTCACTTTCCACTCAAATTTAAAAATAACAAAGTAGGGGCCGTTGCTGTGGTGCAGCGGGTTAATTCCCTGGCCTGAAACGCCAGCATCCCATATGGGCTCTGGTTCGAGACCTGGCTGCTCCACTTCCCATTCAGCTCTCTGCTATGGCCTGGGAAAACAGTAGAAGATGGCCCAAGTCTTTGGGCCCCTGCACCGTGTGGGAGACCCAGAAGAAGCTCCTGGCTTGTGGCTTCAGATCAGCACAGCTCTGGCCATTGCAGCCAATTGGGGAGTGAACCATCAGATGGAAGACCTCTCTCTCTCTCTCTCTCTCTCTCTGCTTCTCCTCTCTATGTAACACTGACTTTCAAATAAATAAATAAATCTTTAAAAAACAAAGTATTTAAAAAATATTGTAGAAAATGTATTTAAAGACAAATTTTTGTGCAAAAGATAATTGAAATACATGCATTCAAGGGGTCATCAAAAACTTCCAGAAAATGATTAATATGAATAGATTTTTACATCAATATTTTAAAAAGTTTACACCAAAATAAGTGTAGTTTTAAATTCCATTTTCCATACACTTTTTGAAATACCGTCTTACACTGAACTCTTGACTTATGAAAAACACAATGAAGGCTTGATAAATGAATCATATTCTAGGGACTAGTTGGGACCTTAGACAAAGCCCTTCACCAGTAAATGCTCTTATTCCCAGTAGTTTAAAATAAAATTAGATTAGATCATCATTGACAGCCTTTATAATTCTAGCTTTCTATAGGGTTATAAATCAGTTCTAACTGGATATCCCAAGAAGGCCATTACTTTACACTCCAAATTTATTTCCCTCATTAATTTATTTAAGGATTCCAGGCTTATCATTATATAACGTTACTATAAATAAATTGTCATATATTACATATACTTAATATGCATGCATGTCTATAGAGTTTCTATACATGTGTATGTATATATCATTTATCTCTTCCTCTTTCCTAATCTTGAAGCCTAATTAACTGCCTAAGTGAAAGAATAAGAAATATCAGACAAGATATAAAGCAAAAAAAAAAAAAAAGTTTATTGAGTTATATATGGGGACACCCAAGTGAGAATTTTAATATTTTACCATGTTAAATGTATTTTATTGGCACATTGATGCAGCTATCTCACAGAGCACATCAGATTTTGTTGTTTAGGCCTTCAAGAACTTTTTTCAACCAAATGATTATATAGCTCAGTTTGCATAAAATGAGCTTAAGTCTGTAAATAAAGAAGTGTAAAGAAATGTAGCTGGAGAAAGATGCAGAACAAGAGACTCAAAGATATTATACCTTGTATTATGAGAATTGGATTTTACCTTGAAGGAAAGAGGAACTCAGTGGAATAATTTACATAGAACTGTGACACCAACATTTTCTTTTTTAAAAGATCAAATTTTGCGATAGTTAAAAGAGGAACTGAAGAGACAAAACAAGAGACAAGAGGATCATTTAAAATGCTTTGCTGACCCCACATATGAAATGGTGAAGTCTTTCCTACGGGTCACAGGGTCACATCAAGGGTAGATTACATGACAATACTGAAGTAATTTTAGGAATCTATGATTGACAGTATGCTTTTATAACAATTTTTTATAAAGAGTATGGTGGGTGAAAATTGAAAATGGCAAACAATAACATAGTCTAAACAATATTGAAGATGGTGGTACAACTCACAAAACTCGGGTGTGGATAAGAAGAACCATCAATAGGGAAATAGTCACTTAGGAAATTTGAGTAGCCTAAGGGACATGTGACCACAATTAGTTAGCTGTTTGGATGTTCTGTGTTGCCAGGTAAGAGTTATATATCAGAAATACATCCTCCAGCCAGCGTTGTGGCTCACTAGGCTAATCCTCGGCCTTGCGGCGCCGGCACACCGGGTTCTAGTCCCGGTCGGGGCGCCGGATTCTGTCCCGGTTGCCCCTCTTCCAGGCCAGCTCTCTGCTGTGGCTAGGGAGTGCAGCGGAGGATGGCCCAAGTCCTTGGGCCCTGCACCCCATGGGAGACCAGGAAAAGTACCTGGCTCCTGCCATTGGATCAGCGCGGTGCGCCGGCTGCAGCGCACTGGCTGCAGCGGCCATTGGAGGGTGAACCAATGGCAAAAGGAAGACCTTTCTCTCTGTCTCTCTCTCTCACTGTCCACTCTGCCTGTCAAAAAAAAAAAAAAAAAATACATCCTCCAAACAGTTTAGGTTGAAATCACCACCTCCATATCAACAATAGCAGCTGTATTTATATATGATATATTATCACGAAACATTTAATGCATGTCACAGATGTGCCTAAGGCTTTAAGAAAGATCAGATGATTTTAAAAAGCCTCTGAGAAGTTGTAACTTTTCTGTTTAGACATAATTTTTATTAATGGTAAGAACAAAAACTAATGGTGTATTCTTAATTTCAATGATTTCAAACTGTCTATATACTTTAATATGTTTCAGAGAATTACAGAGAATTGGTGCTGGGATTTTCAGACACACCATGCCACTTTCAAAAGTTTTACATTTCAGAAATTTAGAAATATTTGCCTGAAACTAGAATTGCCCATAGCGAGTCAAGCTGCTGCCTATGATGCCAGCATCCTATATGGTGTTGGTTCACATCCTGGCTGCTCCACTTCTGCTCCAGCTCCCGGATAATGCAACTGGGAAAGCAGTGGAAGATGGTTTAAGTGCTTGGGAACCTGCACCAATGTGGGAGACCCAGACGAAGTGCCTGGTTTCAGTTTGTTGCAGTCCTGGCTGTTGCAGCCATTTTGGAAGTGAACCAGTGGAAGGAAGATCTCTGTGTCTTTCTTCTCTCTCTCTTTGTAACTCTGTCTTTTAAATAAGTAAGTAAATTAGTAAGTAAATAAATAAATAAAACTATTTTCTTATAATTGGCTAGGCAGTAAATGCCACTGTCAAAAAGTTCTACATTTCAGAAATTTAGAAATATTTGCCTGAAACTAGAATTTCCATAGCAAGTCAAGCCGATGCCTATGATGCCAGCATCCTATATGTTGTTGGTTCACATCCTGGTTGCTCCACTTCTGCTCCAGCTTCCTGATAATATAACTGGGAAAGCAGTTATATTTCTGATTTTCTTTTTTTAAAAATTCAGGCCCAGTGGTATTTCTTACAACTGCCAACATTTGCTGTTTGCAGAATTAAAGCAGCCTTAGATAGTCTACGAAATAATGTTTGTTGCTGTTTCCCTCTTTCCCTACCGACAAATTACACCAATAAGAATTAGGTCACAGGGTAGAATCTGTTGACTGTGTGATGAATTTGTCATACACTCAAAGAGATTATATGACTCTATAGGAGAGCATTTAGGGTTATAATATATGTTTGCTAGTAAAGAAAAAAAGAAAATCTAATCTGTCAATTATCAATAATGCAAAGTAATTTCAATAATATTAAAAAAAGCTCTGTTTTTAAAAGCAGCAAAAAGTTTTGTTGGGGAAGGGGGAAAGAATATACTTGTTAATGATACACACAGGCTGCCTGCCCTCTCTGCCTGCGTTTCACTGCTGTGCTAAGCTGCTTGCCGATGCTCATAACCAAACGCTTGCTGCACGTGGCTCTTGGCCTGCACTCTGGTTGGTATGGACCCCAACTTAATTTCCAGACTTTTCCTTCTCCCTTAAATCCCTCACTCTCCTATATATTTCTCTCACTAAATAAAATGCTTAAAAACTAAAAACTGAAAAAAAAATTCACAGTACTATTGTACTTCTTAATCCCAGAAATTATTCTATCAGATTCTTGGGTGAATATTAAATCTTGATTCACAATTCTTTGAAATGACAATAAGAATTGCTAACTGTATTCGACTAGTTTAGGAAAAAGATAATAATATATTCTCAATAGATTATTCTGAATAATCTTGATTTTATATATGGATGTGATGAGAAAATCATCTATGATTGCACTTTTTGTGAGAAAGTTATCATAAATTTATGAAAATTAAAATTATTTTTTGGGCCAGCACTGTGGCATAGCGGGTAAAGCCACTGCCTGTGGTGCCTGCATCCCATATGGGCTACGGTTTCAGACCCAGCTGCTCTACTTCCCATCCAGCTCTCAGCAATGGCCTGGGAAAGCAGAAGAAGATGATCCAAGCCCTTGGGCCCCTGGACTGATATAGGAAACCCGGAGGAAGCTCCTGGCTCCTGGCTTTGGATTGGCACTGCTCTGGCTGTTGCAGCCAATTAGGAAGTGAACCAGTGGATGAAAGATCTCTCTCACACTCTCTCTTTCTCACTCTCTGCCTCTCTGTAACTCTTCCTTTCAAATAAATAAAATAAACCTTTAAAAGTATTTAAAACTATGATAAGAGCATTTGGTATTTAAGTATGTTTGACCACAAAATATTTAGTAGAACTCTGCACTATATTTTTGGTATTCTGGCCTTCTATGGCAGCGCCATTATATAATGAAAAGAAATTTGAGGTGGCTGAGGTATCTTTTCCAAACACATTTTCTTGCCAGAGAAGTAATTCCTTGGCCCCTTTTTATTTGACTTGCTGTCTCTTTTCTGATTTCTTTTCAGGGCAATGAACAATGTGTCAGAGTGTGAGATACATATGAATTGAACCCAAAAAAGCAGAGTTATTATTAACATTCAATTGTAAAAATTTTGCATTGCATTTATTTAATTGGGTGCAAAAGGGATAATTAGAATTTGGCTCAAATCCATGGTTGACTTTTTTTTTAGTCAATACTCTAACATTCTAGACATTTCCTCAGAAATGAAAATGTGCATTTTTTAAGAAGAAAAATCACTCTACTAAATTTTTCCATTACAAATCATCAAAATGTGTTGGCTTTAAGACCTCAAACAAAATTAACATAAAAATTACATACACAAACTATAAACAGCTATAGTGTTTTTATTTGAGAAGATATAGCTTAGAAAGGGTGGTAAAATTATTTTCTGTTTTCATATATTTTGAAAAATAAAAATTAGCAAATTTCTTTGTAAGTAAGACAAAAATCATAGACAACTACAGAAAAAGAAAATGCTGCAATATTTTCATTTTATCACTTGTGAGGGAAAGTTGTATCCTACTGTTATTAAATGTTTAATGTAGCAACTGGCAGGTGTGTATAGTCAGGTATGTTTCAAATCTGTGAAACAGCTAATGTAACTTTCTCATTCATCTATTACAAAATGGGCAAATCATTGCTACTCTTCTGAAAATCCATTATTGTATTTTTCCTTTAAGTTAAGTTTGCCTGTGGCATGCAGTGGTTTTAAGATTAGTTCAATTTTTTTCTTGAGAGTAAAATAGACATTTTCATTTCATAGGAAAAATAAAGCTCAGCCTCTGGAACACTTAAGTTTGGGAGCAGGCATTGTGCTGCAGTGGGTCAAGCTTCTGTTCATGGCTGTCCTGCTAATCAGAATTCCTGGGATGGAATTCTGCCTCTGCTTTAGATCCCATTTCCTGCCAATGTGCATCCTTAGAAGCAGCAGACTAAGGATGTAAATACTTGGATCTCTCTCACCCATGTGGAGGACCAGGATGGAGTTCCTAGCCTCTAGCTTCATTCTGGCCCAGGCTCAGCTGTTGAAGGCATTTGGGGGAATGAACCAATGATTTGGGGATCTCTCTCTCTAGTGCTCTCTCTCTGTGTGTGTGTGTGTGTTTACCTCTATCTCTGCCTTTCACATAATAAATAAATAAACTGAGACAAAGAAGCTTGTTCATTAAATGGCAAGTGCATTGGAGAGTATTATTTGATATAACAAGGGCTTCCTTAAGCCTAAGAATGTACTCTAATAAACTGATCAGCTATTTCATTCCTTATGAAATTAACTCATTTCATTTTTGATCATCAATTAGTTGATTTAGTTCCTTCACTCACTATCCTACAAATTAAACTTGTACTCAAATGAAAAATAGAATTTGAAATTTGAAAGAATTCAATATGTAAACATTTAAAGTGGCAAATATTTTTCTAGTTATATGGTTTAGATTATATATTTTCAAACACTAGAAGAGATTACTTATTTTCAAACTCCAGACTGTTTAAGTATAAACCGTCTAGGTTGCTTCAAAAACAATAAGGCATTATCTCTAAAGGTTTTTTTCATGAGACTCAATAAAACACTCATTCTTATAAAGCACTCCTTATGAATCAAATGCAAAGGGCAAACCCACTAACAAAAAAAAAAACCTAAATAGATAATCATAATGTACCCATATTGAATATTAAAAACTTACATAAAATAATCTCTTAGGGAAAACATGAAGCTGAGCATTTGCATAAAATTTGTATTTAATATAAGGGCAGCTTTGAGCAAAACATTTAGATCTTCTTTCTCAAATATATGTGTGTATGTTGATATTGCAAAATCACTGAAGTTGCTACTTTCTAAAATGCTTATTGCTAGAAAAAATGGAAATATTGCTTGTATGACAAAGTAAATAAAGAACACATGGATGTTTGAAGGTAAGTAATGAATTAGTTATTAATCCATATTATTTCCACAGACTTACTGCATATTTAAAAGGCATAATAATCAATTATGACACTTGTTAGTAGTATACAATCTTTGATACTATATTTAAGTCTTCTGATCTATAAAGTCTGACCAAGCAAATCAATTGCACAGTGTAATAGTATTCTATAATGTTGTTTTGTTCCAACTGACTTGGACACCATATCCTAGAACACTGCAATGGAATTGAACACTGGAATTGAACACTAGAATGGAATTGAATGACAAAATTATCCAGAAAATAGCTTGCTGGATATTTACTGGAAAAACAGAGTCTGTATTCAAGGCTAGCAGTAATTCAATTTCTTGTCATTAAGACATTGAGTTAGCTACTTCTACTATTAGAAAGAATGCTGTTATTTACTCCTAAGATACATTTAAATGAGTAGATGATAGTCATCACAATATTTCTTCAAGTACAAATTTCTGTTTAAAATTTATTTTGCTCTTAGGTGATGTCTGGAGTAGAATATGAATGAAATATAAGAATAAATAAGTATTCCTAATTAGAAAGAGTGGGCATGCCAAATGCAGTGTAAGTTAATGTTCTTTTGGTTTCAGATAATATAATTTCATTCAATATATCTGACCAAAAATGAGATGTGCTATTACTTACCGAAGTATCTTACACAGTCCAATGGGAGCAAAACATCCATTTCTCACAATAAATCAGGAGTTATGTTCTCAATGTCTCACTCTGTTTCTCTGGAACCAAATAATCTTACATCCTCATATCAGTTTCCTTATTCCTTTTTACTTTGCCATTTCTCAGAATAAGATTTTCCTACCTTCTCACCTGAATGAGTTGCAAAATATGCTACTAGCTCCTATATTGACAATTTTCTTCTTCCTTCAAATTTTATGCTCCAAGGAATTGTTTTATAGAAAAATATAATTTTAAAATATATTTTCAGCTTGTGTTTTGACACCACTTAAGTCAAATGTTCCACATTCCTGCAGTTCAGGACATTCAACATTTATTTATTCAATAAACATTTATCTAGAATCAACAATGTGCTTGACACTCATCATAAATTTGGAAGAAAAGTATATGACAAGTTACAGTCAAAAAAGATGAAATGTAGTAGGAAGAGAGGCAAGCAAGTAAACTACATATGATGTTATGTAATATGAGAATATAGGAATATATCCCTAAGCTTTCTTATATAATGAATGGAATCATGAGAAAGCTCATTTTGGAGATGGTAGAAGAACAAATATGGTATTTTCAGATGGACAAAATGAAAGATTATTTGATAGAGGAGAGAGAAGATATACAAGCAAACTGATTTGGAATATCATAATTTATGAGCCAAATGATAAGTTTTACACTAAGGAAAAGCATGAGATTCAAGTGGGAAAATGACAAAGAAATTGGCTGGATAAAAAGTCAAAAACCAGATAAGGAGTCTATTAGATATAGAAATACATAAGGAAAGTTACACCTGTTAGTCAACATCTTTTGTATTCACACCTATTACACATAAATTCTTTCCTGATGTCCCATGATTTTCCTTAAGATGATTCACCTGCATAATAGTAAAAGATTGGTTGTATGTATTTTGTGTTCAGGTTCAAATATATGTCTCAGTGTTGACTAGTCAGAGCACAGTATATTCCAAACCACATCAACTTTTTCAGATATTGCATCATCACACACACATACACACACACACATTTAGAGACCTTTTTCTGCAATCATTTTATAGAGGTTGGCATTCAAATAGCAATATTCCATCATGTTTAGGAAACTCTTGATTTATTTTAAAGTTGTGTGCCAAAAGAAGTGAGAATTTTTCCCTTTAGAAAGAAAAAACATTATTTTTTAAAAAAGTATACCTATATATAATTTCACAAATAAAATATCTGGCACACAACCAAAAATGATCACACATATGAGGAAGCAAAAAATGTGAGTGAAAAATATCAGAGAACAAAGAAAAAGCAATTAAAGGCGATCATAAGAAAAGTAATGTATCAAATGAAACAATTAGAAATTTCAGAGTAATTTTTTGATCAATGACCAAACGATTAAAGAAAAATTAAGAGTTTCAATAGAAAAAAAGAAATCATGGCGGGAATGACTTGTAAATTCTAGAATTCAAAAATAAAATAGCAAAGGACTGCATTTTATCATATCAAGTTAAGCCATCCTATGCTGAAGCCCCAATTCAAGTTCCAGTTGCTCCATTTCCTATCAAGCTCCCTGCCAACATCTTTGGGAAGGTAACAAAAATGATCTGAGTACTTTATCTCTACCACCCGTGTCGGAGACACATATGGTGTTTCAGGCTTCTAATTTTGGCCTAACCCAATGGCAGCCTTTTGGAGAGTTGAGCCAAATGGCTCTCTCTCTCTGTCACTGTGCCTTTCAAATAAATAAAATATTTTAAAGTAAAAATATGAATGAATAAATTAATAATAATTAATAAGTTAATAATCAGGAAATTTCTATATTGTTTTCGATTACTTGAAATGGTCATAAATATGATAACCTTTGTTGACTCATTTTAAATTCATTTTAAAAAATCAATTCCACATTATTGGAATAAGTATACTCTTTGTTGTGATATTATACTTGTTACTTGTGTTCAGATTCCACTTTTTAAAATTGTGTTTAAAATATGTACATCTATAATCATAAAGGATACTGTAATAAAATTTGTTACAAATATACACCATAACACAGAAGACCTTTACAAAATGACATTAAGCAAAAGAAGTCAACACAAAATGCTATAAAGTGGATAAATCGTTTTAAGTAAAATTATTTTATTCAGAGTGTGACTCAGGAATGATGTAAGGACCATAAATGTGAAGAAGGGAGGGAAGATGGTTGTCAGGAAATAGAGTTCCTAGAACGATGTGCACAGGGGTTTATTGTATTTCTCAAAATGTGTGTCAACTCAAGCTGTGTTTGTTTTGTGATAAACTGAATATTCATTTTGTTTTCTCTAGATGAGAAGTGGGAGTGGCAAGCACACAATTTGGTATGTGCAACATTTAAATAAAGTTTTAAAATATATAGTTTGATCATCTGAAAGTAAGTTTCTACTAGTTTAAGAATACACACACACACAAAAAAAATCTCACCGTTAATTCTAAAGTCCATCAATTTTGAGAAACACTCTCAACATGTATTTGAAGGTCAGTCTCTCTCTTGTTTCAATTCTAAACTCTGAGTTCAGGGAACCATCACCTAATACCAGAATGATTCCAACAGCTGGATTTGTATGTTTTAAGCTTATTCTCAAAGTTTGCTCATTTTTATAAAATAAGCTGGTAATATCTTTATCTTAACTTGTCATTTTGCTTGAAAGCCCTCAATATGCTAATCCTCCGCCTGCGGCACCAGCGCACCGGGTTCTAGTCCCGGTCGGGGCACCAGATTCTGTGCCGGTCACTCCTCTTCCTATCCAGCTCTCTGCTATGGCCTGGGAGCGCAGCAGACGATGGCCCAAGTGCTTGGGCCCTGCACCCGCATGGCAGACCAGGAGAAGCACCTGACTCCTGGCTTTGGATCAGCGCAGTGCGCCGGCCGCAGAGGCCATTGAGGGGTGAACCAACGGAAAAGGAAGACCATTCTCCTCTCTGTTTCTATCTGTCACTGTCCACTCTGCCTGTCAAAAAAAAAAAAAAAAAAAAAAAAAGCCCTTTAGCATGACTTGGAAGACAATTTTCTCTTTCTGTGCTTCACTCCTTCATTGCTCCCTGTTGACAAATCTGTCTCATGAAATCTATTCTTCCAGAAGAACTTACAGTTCTTCATGCTTTTTTTTCCCACTCCATATAGATGAACACCATGATCTCTATAGCTGAAGAGCTCCCCATGTCTTGAGTGTCTGACAAATGATTTTTCCAGGTGCAACTAAAACATCATCTTCAATAAAATCATATAGGTTTTCACTGACACATTAAGATTTCTAAGCTCTGATCTTCTCCTAGTACACTGTTGATATCTGTGTAATGCTGGAAAATTTAGTATAACATATTATTCTGTACCTAGGGTTTTTATTAGCCAAACTTAAGAATTTTATTGACATTTCTACAGAAAAGATTTTTTTTTCTTCTCTAACAATTCCAAAAAAAAAATAAATAAAGAGAATGAGATAATGATAGGATAGAAGGGGGTGGGGGTGGAGAATTGTGCCTCATTGAATCTAATGGGACAAATCTGAATGAGGTTTGTTTTTTTTTTTCTTTTCTTTTTTCCAGTATACCTAGCTGTACTCCCAGAATTTTGAGCATGGAGAGGTGTTTTCAAGACAAGTGAATGAAAAACAGGAAGAGCTGTGTTCCTATAACTAAGGTTGTAGGGGTCTAAGTAACCACATCTTATGAAAAAATAGAAATAAAAATAAAATCAATGCAAGTTAGAGGATCTTTTGTAATGTGGTCCACATTCCGTGCACATATTCAATACATGCCGTCAATTTTAATACTAGTTACCTATGTCTAATGTTGTTCAATGCATATTTTATATTATTATGACTTAACTAAATTGTATTAAGAGGTCCTAGAACAACCATTTTCACTCACTTTAGAATGTGGCAAAATGAATGAAACTCAGAAGCACTGGGAAACCTTCTCCCATGAATAAATATTATTCCTACTCAAAGAGACCTTGTTCCTACTCAAGAAGACCTTGTGCTGATTTGTCCTTGTGAAACAGAGCTCCATCAACAATATATAACTTGAAGTGTGAAATTTGAAGCCTTTGTGAATAGATTAAAGATTTATTTGAAGCACATGCATTTCATGCACCAAACTTTTCTCTCATGATTAGCATTTACATGGATCTTTTATTGAAGCTCAGTTGTAGCTAATTTGGAAAATAATTGCTTATTTCACTTAATGCACATCTGGGATATACAAGTTTTGGATTCCCCTTGTCATCCCAAATTCTGGAATATAATTCTCTGAAAGTTTCTCATATTGTTGCGCATCTGGAAAGAGACTTAAAATGCCCTTGTCTAAGTAGCATGTTTTTAAGGCTATTTATGCTGCTTTACTTGTAGGGCTTTAAATGATAACAGGTTTATATTTATGGTACTTTATGATTTATGGAAAATTAAGCAGATAGACATATTTCCCACATACTTTCGTTTCCTCTCAATCTCAATTACCAATGGTTGACATTTTTTTTTTTTTTGACAGGCAGAGTGGACAGTGAGAGAGAGAGACAGAGAGAAAGGTCTTCCTTTGCCATTGGTTCACCCTCCAATGGCCACCGCGGCCAGCGTGCTGTGGCCGGTGCACCGCGCCTATCCAAAGGCAGGAGCCAGGTACTTATCCTGGTCTCCCATGGGATGCAGGGCCCAAGCACTTGGGCCATCCTCCAATGTACTCCCGGGCCACAGCAGAGAGCTGGCCTGGAAGAGGGGCAACCAGGACAGAATCCGGTGCCCCGACCAGGACTAGAACCCGGTGTGCTGGCGCCGCAAGGCGGAGGATTAGCCTACTGGGCCGTGGCGCTGGCCGACATTTTACATTAGTGTGTTATCTTGTTTAAATAGATGGGTGAATCTTGGAATATTATCATTAATTGATTTTCATTGTTCATATTGGGGTTCACAATTTATGCTGTGTAATTCTGATTTTTGACTCCTAGTACCATGTGTACTCTGTCACAGAATCATGGAAAATAATTTCAGTGTTTTAAATATCCCTTTGCTCCACTTACTCATCAATTCCCTCCTAATACATTGTAGCCACTAATCTCTTCCAATATCTATAGTTTTCCCCTTTCCTGAATGTCGTATAAGTAGAATCACGCAGCCTTTTCAGACTGACTCATTTCACTAAGAAATATATATTTTAAGCTCTGCAATGCTTTTCATGGCTTAATAGTTCATATATTTTTACTGCTGAGTAATCTTCTATTGAATAGAAATATTTGTTTAGCCTTGCTTTTGAAATAATTCTTGGTTACATCCAGTTTTGCGTAATCATGATTAAAACACTCTTGTGTGCAGATTTTTTACTATTGACACCAACATTTGTAATAAATTCCAAGGTGAGAGGTTGATGGTTTGTTTGGTAAGATTATGTTCAACTGTATAAGAAACTTCAATAACGCCTTTCAAAGTATTTGCACCACTTTGCATAACCATAAGGAATGATAACTTATTATTCTACATTATTTTAGTTAATAATAAAAATTAATTATTTTTCATTCTGTTTGACAGAGGGAAAATCAGTAAGAGACAGAGAGTGTTGTTCGATACTTGCTTCAGTCACCAAAAGGTTATAAAAGCTAAGCTGGGCCAGGCCAAACCAGAAGCCTGAAATGTAATTCAGGTCTCCTACATGTGGTCAAGGTGCTATGTACTTGAGCATACCGCTGCATTTCAAGTTACACTTTGTCAGGAAGCTGGATCAGCAGTGGAGGAGCTGTGACATGAACCAGGCATTCCAATATGGGATGAGTTTGTCTCTGGTGGTGCCTGAACTGTTGTGACCAAGGTCCATTCCATGTTCTACGTTCTTCATAGAATTTGTTCTTATCACTCTTGGAATTCCAGCCATTTTATTAGGTATATAGTAGTGTCTCATTGTCATTTTTAAAATTCTCCTCTGATACATGATGCTGAGTACCATTTTATGCTCATTTGCCATCTGTTTATGTTCTCTCATGAAATGCCACTGAGTCCCTTTGTCCATGTTTTGGTTGCATTGTTCTATATACTAAAGTTCTTAGTATATCTTGAATATACTTACTTTATTGGCTTTGTTTTTATAAATAGCTCTAGTATTTTACAAATATTTTTTGTCTTTCCATGTTCTTAGCTGTGTGACTGAATATCAGTTTTTAATTTCAATGAATTACATTTTATCTATTTTTTCTTTCATGAATTTTTTTTTTTTTTTTTTTGACAGGCAGAGTTAGACAGTGAGAGAGAGAGACAGAGAGAAAGGTCTTTCTTCCGTTGGTTCACACCCCAGATGGCGGCCATGACTGGCGCGCAGCACCAATCTGAAGCCAGGAGCCAGTTGCTTCCTCCTGGTCTCCCATGCGGGTGCAGGGCCCAAGCACTTGGGCCATCCTCCACTGCACTCCCGGGCCACAGCAGAGAGCTGGCCTGGAAGAGGAGCAACCGGGACAGAATCCGGCACTCCAACTGGAACTAGAACCTGGGATGCCGGCGTTGCAGGTGGAGGATTAGCCTAGTGAGTCGTGGCGCTGGCCACCTGAATTGTTCTTTAAGTGCTGTTTCTAAAAATTTAATGCTAAATTCAACTTGACATATATTTTCTCCTTTTTTACATTCTAGAATGCATATAGATTTATATCTTGAATTTAGGTACATGATCAATTTTCAATGAAATTTGATTAAAGCATAGTTGTATCAGATTATTTTTTGCATCTGACTATTCAATTACTCTAAATTTTTTTGAAAAGATGATCCTTTCTCTATTGTATTAAAATTGATTCTTTGTCAAAGATAAATTGACTATATTTATATGGATCTATTTCTAGGCTCTCTATTCTATCCCTGTATACTTATTCTTTCACCAAAGACATAATGTCTTGATTACTGAAGTTTATATAATAAGTTCCTAAATTGGATATGAATATTCCAACAATGTTTTTCTTCACATTATTATATACATTGTATTTGTGTAGTTTTTTTCAACATATTGAGATAAAATTAGTCTTCTCGGGCTGGTGCCGCGGCTCACTAGGCTAATCCTCTGCCTTGTGGCACTGGCACACTGGGTTCTAGTCCCAGTCGGGGCGCCGGATTCTGTCCCGGTTGCTCCTCTTCCAGGCCAGCTCTCTGCTGTGACCAGGGAGTGCAGTGGAGGATGGCCCAGGTGCTAGGGCCCTGCACCCCATGGGAGACCAGGATAAGTACCTGGCTCCTGCCATCGGATCAGTACGGTGTGCCGGCCGCGGTGGCCATTGGAGGGTGAACCAACAGCAAAGGAAGACCTTTCTCTCTGTCTCTCTCTCTCACTGTCTAACTCTGCCTGTCAAAAAAATAATAATAAAAAAATAAAAAATAAAAAATTAGTCTTTTCTTTATTCCTTTCATGATTTCTGATGAAAAGTTTAATGTAATTCATATTCTTATTCTGTGATAGTAAAGTGATTTCCTGAATCTGTTTTTTTTCTAGATTTTATACTTTGGTTTTCTAAAGTTTGAATATGACATACTTAGATATGGACTTTTTCATATTTATTTCACTTAGTAAAGTATCTAAATTTTGGCTATGTTGTTTATTTTTTGCAATTAATTTGGGAAAATGTTCAGTTATTATTACTCAGAATAGCGTTTCTACTCTTTCTTCTCATATTTGATATCTTTTGAAAATTTCCCACAATTGTTAGATAGCTGTTTCATTTTTTTCCAAAGCCATTTATACATTACTTGAATGGGCTTAAAATAGCAGCAAATCCATCAAAATCACCCCTCAGTTGGGTGGTTGTTTGGCATTGTGGTTAAGAAGCAACTTTGGATGTCCATATTCCATAGAAGTACCTGGGTTCCAATCCCAGCTTCACTTCTGATTCTATTTTCTTCATACACTTATTTGGAAGCAGCAGGTGATGGCTTAAATTCTTTGAATTTGAATCCCTGTCAACTAAGTGGGAGATCCAGATTGAATTCCTAGCTCCTGGTTTTGGCTGTGCTCCAACTTTGTGAGAATCTGGCAACTGAACCACAAGATGGAAAATCTTTCTCTCAAATAAATAAAAACAAATCATTTCTCATTACTTTTGTAATGTTTTCGATTGCTAGCATTGTGTTTTTATTCATTATTACATTTTCAATCTCTCTACTTATTTTATCCATCTCTTTTTTTTCAGGCTGTACACCTTTTCCACTTGAAGTCTTAGTATATTCTTCATGGTTACTATAAATTGTTGACCCGTTAAGCTCCAAATCACTGTCAACTGCATCTAATTCTGTTTCTGGTATTTTCTTTTTTGACTGTTTTTTCCACGTACCTGTAAGCATGATTTGTAATCTTGTTTTTGTTGAAAGAATATGTGACATATTAGGGAATAGAAGTTGAGCTGAATTGGATTTTAATAGGAAATTTATATTTATTTGGATGGGAGTTTCACTGTGTTTCTAATTTGATGTACTTGTAGGTGGCCACAGCTTGTATTTTCCATAAAAACCTTATGTTTTTCTCTTTTGCTGTTGTATATGTGTATACTTTCCCTAGGAACTCTTCCTTAAATAGAGTCTGAACATTGGAATTCTATCAATCACAATCTTCTATAGGTGTAATGTGATGAAGCATCATGTAATTGTGCGATTATGAGACAGTCTTTCAATAGAAATTACAATTTGGATGTGTTCACAAATATTTCTCAGCTTTTATTTTTCCTGTTTGTGTGAGACATGAAAGCTAGAGCAGGCTGGACTTGGATATTTCCCTTCCTATATTTCAGTTAGGTAAAGTACTTTCCCTTTGAAGTAGTTAGATAAGAAGAGACTCTCAGTGTATCCCAAAATATTTAATTTCTTCTACTCCTGTGGCTACATGAAAAGATTTTTCTCTGATATTCTCTGTGAAAAACCTATTAAGATTCCTGGAGATAAGACAAAAAAAGGTCCCTTAAGATTGAGCTTCCAGAAGTTTTTATATCTAAAACCATTCTATAGTCAGCCTCCAGAATTTCATCAATTAGGCTTAAATTTTCATACAAGTTTCTGGCTTGAAGGACTCCTGTATCTGGTAAGCTGTGGTTCTACTTCAGTATTCAAGGTATAGGTTTGCCCTATAACATCTATTCTCTGATGAATCTAAAAATGAGTCATTGATTTTATTTGTAAAATCAATTTTCTTATAATAACTAGATTGATAACATCTAAACCACTTACATGTTGGAACGGAAAACAGAACTGATTTTTTTTAAAGTTGGTCAAATAAAGGGCACAAAACTTAAAAAATAGGTAATATTTCCTCTAGCCAGCAAAAGGCCAGATTTGTTGAAGCATGTGAAAATAGTGGTTCCCTCCATATCAAAGAGCAGGTATACTTATTGTCCACAATTAATAAGACAATCTGCTTCCAAAACAAAGGGCAAGTTTGTTAACTGTCCATTATAACACATTGATGATTCCTCTGTTTAGAATTTGACTTTAATGCAACACGTGGTATTCACAGATGTCACTTGGGATTTTTGTTTGTCTCTTTCATACTGTGAGACCTACAGCTCACATTATTGGTGCAAATATCCTGATACTTGGATAAGTTTTAGTCTGTAAGGTAAAATCTCTGATGCTTCACAGATCTGGACTTAAAAAGTAATTTCTAAAATTAGAGAAATCTTTTTCATTTATTTTCAAGTGAGGAAATTTTAAGAGGAATGTAGATGATTAACAATATTCACATAGAAAATTTCCAGCACCAAAAATAGTATGTATAGTAAAAAATATATAGTAATGCTGTCTGAGTGTATCAATCTATAAATGAATGTTATGATTCATTCTATGTATCAACTTGGATAGTGTTTTTGGATGAGATTAGAATTTAAATGGAGAACTAGAAGTAAACAGCTTGCCTCTCCTAATATAGATGGGCTTCCTCCAATCAGCTGAAGGTCTGGATACCACAGAAATTCCATCATCCTCAAACATAAGGGAATTCTCCCAAAAACTGCCTTCAGATTTCATTGACACCTTTGACTTTTCTGGAGTATATCACCTTTTAGACTTACTTTCCTACCAGCAATCTTGGATCTCAAATGAGGTAGCCCACACTGCAGATTATGGACTTGGCAGTCTCTATAATTGTATGAAATAGTTCTTCTTAATACACCTCTTACTATAAATAACATTCTTTGTTCTTTATTCACAGAATAACTAAAATTAAAAATTATTTTCCAAAATTTGCTGTATTTTGAGTAAAAAATAGATAATTGGGAACAATATACAAGAAGTTAACAATTCTGATTGTTAGTTATTTAGCAAAACATGATGAGACAACATATTGAAAATCTGAGAACTCAATAAGCTTGATGAATTTTGGCAGAATACAGAAACCACATATTAGCATGGCTTCACTTAATTTGGAATCCAGAATAAGACATCTAAACTGTTTTTATACCCTTTGTTGTGCATTCATTAGCTACTAAAAAAGATGAATGCATATTAGCATCATCTCCAAGAGATTACTGTGAACATAGGAACCCAATAATTAAAATTAAAAAGAAAACTTTTAAATTTTAACAATGTAGTGAGTTACTTGCTATCTGATTTGCTTTTTCTGTGGGATTTAAGAGAGTAAAGACATGCATAATTTGCATTTTGAATTGATAATTTGGCTATACTGGCCATAAGGTGGAGCAATATAACAAGATGATGATCTACTGAACATGGGATACAGTCAGAAGAACCAACAGGAAGTCTATAAAATTATTAAGCATACATAATTTTAGTATTTTGCAAATTATGACAAACAAAACCACAATATCTTCTGGAGAAATAAGACATTGGGAAAAGTTGTAAAACATATGCTGATTACTAAGTAAATGAAATATTTAAATTAAACCATAGAGACAAGGGCTGTAATGAATAATCAGTTCTCACAATGCCAATTTTGTTCATATACATTATATTTTTTGTACTCTATTAGTTATAACAGATCAGGGAAAACATGGTATTTGTCTTTTTGGGGACTGCCTAATTTCACTAAGTACCCATTTTGTTGTGAAAGAGGATTTCGTTCTTTTTTTGCAGCTGAGTAAAATTCCATAGTGTATATATACCACGTTTTCTTTGTTCAGTAATTGGTTGATGGACATCTGGATTGATTCCATATAGCTATTGTGAATTGAGCTGGAATAAGCATAGGGAAATAGATAACTCTTTCATGCACTGATTTCATTTCCCTTGGGTAACTCCTAGAAGTGGGATGGCTAGGTCATATGGTAGATCTATTTACAGATTTCTGAAGAAACTCCATACCATATTTCACAATGGTTGTACCATTTAACAACCCCGGCAACAGTGTATCAGTATACCTTTTTCCCCACATCTTCACCAGCATTTATTATTTTTTGATTTCTGTAGGAGAATCATTTTAACTGGGGTGAGGTGATACCTCATTGTGGTTTTGATTTGCATTTTCCTAATGGTTAATGATCCTGAGCATTTTTTCATGTGTATTGGTCATTTGAATTTCTTCATTTGAAAAATTCCAGTTCAAGTCAATTGCCCATTTCTTAACTGGACTGTTTGTTTTGTTGTTGCTGAGTTCATTGAGCTCTTTATAGATTCTGGTTATTAATGCTTTATCAGTTGCATAGTTTGTAAATATTTTCTCTCATTCTCTCAGATGCCTCTTCATTTAGTTGGGTATTTCTTTTGTGGTGCAGAAGCTTCTCAAGTTGGTATAATCCCATTTGCCTATTTTGTCTTTGACTGCTTGTGCTTCTGGGATCTTTTCCAAGAAATATTTGCCTATGCCAACGTCTTGCAGAGTTTCTTCAATGTTCTCCTCTAGTAATTTTATGGTATCAGATTGTAGATTTAGTTCCTTGATCCATTTTGAATTGACATTTGTGTAAGGTGTAAGGTAGGGATCTTGTTTCATACTTCTGCGTGTAGAGATACAATTTTCCCAGCCCCATTTGCTGAAGAGACTGTCCTTTCTCCAGGGTTTATTTTAGCTCCTTTGTCAAAGATCAGTTGGTTGTATAGATTGATTTCTGGGGATTCTATTCTGTTCCATTGGTCTATGTGTCTATCATTGAGTATTTCTTTTTTTTTTTATCTTCAATTATCTTTATATACAGAAGATCGATTTAGTATATATTAAGGGGCCGGCGCCGCGGCTCACTGGGCTAATCCTCCGCCTAGCGGCGCCAGCACACCGGGTTCTAGTCCCGGTCGGGGCGCCGGATTCTGTCCCGGTTGCCCCTCTTCCAGGCCAGCCCTCTGCTGTGGCCAGGGAGTGCAGTGGAGGATGGCCCAGGTGCTTGGGCCCTGCACCCCATGGGAGACCAGGAAAAGCACCTGACTCCTGGCTCCTGCCATCGGATCAGCGCGGTGCGCCGGCCGCAGCGCGCCGGCCGCGGCGGCCATTGGAGGGTGAACCAACGGCAAAGGAAGACCTTTCTCTCTGTCTCTCTCTCTCACTGTCCACTCTGCCTGTCAAAAAAATAAAAAAAATAAAAAAATAAAAAAATAAAAAAGTATATATTAAGTAAATATTTCATCAGTTTGCACCCACACAGAAACACAAAGTGTAAAATACTGTTTGAGTACTAGTTATAGTATTAATTCACGTTGGACAAAACATTAAGGACAGAGATCCTGCATGGGGAGTAAGTGTACAGTGACTCCTGTTGTTGAATTAATAATTTGACACTCTTGTGTATGGCGTCAGTAATCTCCCTAGGCTCTAGTCATGAGTTTCCAAGGCTATAGAAGCCTTTCAAGTTCACCAACTTCTATCTTATTCTGACAGAGTCATAGTCAAAGTGGAAGTTCTCTCCTCCCTTCAGAGAAAGGTACCTCCTTCTTTGATGGCCCGTACTTTCTACTGGGATCTCACTCACAGAGATCTTTCATTCAGGTTTTGTGTTTTGTTGTTTTTTTTTTTTTTTTTTTTTTTTTTTTTTTTTTTTGCCAGAGTGTCTTGGCTTTCCATGCCTAAAATAATCTCATGGGCTCTTCAGCCAGAACTGAATGCCTTAAGTGCTGATTCTGAGGCCAGAGTGCTACTTAGAACATCTGCCATTCTATGAGTCTGCTGTATCACACTTCCCATGTTGGATCATTCTCTCCTTTTTAATTCTATCAGTTAGTAAGAGCAGACACTAGTCTTGTCTATGTAATCCCTTTGTATCTTAATCCTATCATTATGATCAATTGTGAACTGAAACTGATCACTTTTGACTAGTGAGATGGCATTGGTACATGCCACCTTGATGGGATTGAATTGGAATCCCCTGGCATGTTTCTAACTCTACCATTTGGGGCAAGACAACTTGAGCATGTCCCAAATTGTACATCTCTTCCCTCTCTTATTCCCACTCTTATATTTAACAGGGATCACTTTTTAGTTAAATTTAAACACTTAAGAATAATTGTGTGTTGATTAAAGTGTTCAACCAATTGGATTAAGTAGAACAAAAAATAGTAAAAAGGGATAAAGTATTAAGTTGTTCATCAACAGTCAGGACAAGGACGGATCAAATCACTGTTTTTCATAGTGTATTATTTCTTACAACATAAAATTACTATTCAAATGAGTTACTGACACTGTTTTGTTTGGAAAAAATAACAAATTAGAAAGTTTCTTAGTATGTTTGGCAATCTTTGCAAATCAACATTTTTCTTCTGTTCCTAAAAATTAACTTGAAACAAATTAAAATTAGAAAAATTCGTGTGGTAAATTCATAGCTTAAGTTCAGGTACTAATTTAAGATAAGATTCAATTTATTATTTTCTGTAGTTATGCTTATACACAAATTTAATACATTTCTAAATTATTTTGAAACAACGAAAAGCCTACCAATTTTTAAATGTCATATGCTTTTAATTACAATCAAAATGTATATGTACATATACAAAAATGCACACACATGCTGATAGCTGTACTAGCAAATTTGAAAATCCACAAAAATAACATGAAAACAAAATTTATGACAGAACAAAAATTCTCAGCTAATGAATATTTCAGTATTTGATCTCATCAAAGTCATTATCATGTAGTCACAACAATATCATTTGCTTTAATGCAATAGTATTGTGCCTTAAAATATGAGTAATCAAAAATTCTATTAACTTTAATTATTGTTCAAGATCTAAGGGTTTTTACATATAGGTAATATTTAGCAGGTAAGTGAAATATAATTTACTTCATCTGCCTCACCCTTTAAACATATAGACTATTTCACATTCCCTTTATTACTAATAGTTAATTGTGTTTCTACTTTTCCCCAAATCATTACAACTTGTATTCTTGGAATTCTATCTATGGAATTCATGACATCCATTGTCTCTAAATTAATTAATAAATGAAGAAGTCATAAAAATATAAAATAACATAATAACGTATAGGTAAGTAAATATCTCTTTCTTAGTCTGAGAAACCTAACAGAAATTCCATGTCCTAAGTGGTTTAAGAACATTTATTTCTTACTTCTGGAGACTCGAAATCAAAGACCAAGACCTCTGTCCTAAAAGTTGTGTATTTAGTAAGGGCTAGCTTCCTAGATAATATATATCATGCAGTGTAAATTCTGTTTACAAAGTTGTTGTTTATCCTGTTTAGATACAAAATCTGCACATGTTTAGTGCAGGTACTAAACTAAAAAAAACTAAATCCTAAACTAAAAAGCTAAGTTTTTAAAAATTATTATCAATATGCAATTATTTGAATCCATAGATGGAAACAGAGGGTTGATTGATTTTCATTGTATCAGAGCTTCTAAATTTGTACAATATCTTCAAACAAATTTCCATGAAATGAAAGGAATTTGCTTATAAAGTGTTGCTTCTTTTCATTTCTCAGATATATAAAAAATGATGCTGAAATTCACAAGAAAACACAGAATACCTCGAATAGATAAAGCAATCTTATACAACAAAAACAAAGCTAGAGGCATCACAATACCAGATTTTAAGACATACTACAGGGCAGTTATAATCAAAACAGCCTGGTACTGGTACAAATACAGATGGGTAGACCAATGGAATAGAATAGAAATGCCAGAAATCAATCCAACAATCAACAACCAACTCATACTTGACAAAGGAGCTAAAACCAATCCCTGGGACAAGGACAGTCTCTTCAATAAATGGTGCTGGGAAAACTGGATTTCCACATGCAGAAGTATGAAGCAGGACCCCTACCTTACACCTTACATAAAAATCTACTCAAAATTGATTAAAGACCTAAATCTATAACCTGATAGCAACAATTTATTAGAGAACATTGGGAAAACCCTGCAAGACATTGGCATAGGCAAAGCGCTCTTGGAAAAGTCCCCAGAGACACAAGCAATCAAAGCCAAATTCACAAATGGGATTTCATCAAATTGAGAAGCTTTCATTTCTCTATTTCTTGCTAGATAACTTTAATCAACATTTTATCTGGTGATATTCAATGATTAATTGAGATTGAACAAAACAGAGTTCAACTTGCTAAATCTTAGACATTCTTCTTCCTGATTAATAGGCCTCTATTTTCATTTTTTAGGAAACTCACTTTTGTAAATTCTTACCTTTCCTCTTTGAGGCAGAAAATCTTCTACAGCCTAAGCATCTCTTTTTCAAGGCTATGAAAGCCATCCCTTTGAAATGTAAACATAGTCTCCTATCTAGGAGTCTCTATAAGAGAATGGGAACCTAAACTGAATAAACACAGGTTAACAAACCTAATGAAGCAACCACATACTCCAAGTTTCCCATAATGCCCTCCAGTCTTTTCCACAGATCCAACACAGTGGCTAAAACTCTTCTACCTGGGACAGACATCCTGGGGCAGTGGGGGAAGCAGCTGCTTGCAACACTGGCACCCATATCAAAATATGCGTTCCAGTTTCATCTACTCAGCTCACAGTCCAGTTTCCTACTTAAACAGTTGAAAAGCAGTGGAAGATGGCACCCACATGGCAGGCCGGGATGGAATTCCGGACCGCTGGCTTTGGCCTGGTCCAGACCTAGACGTTGTGTCCTTTTGCGAAGTGAACCTGGCCCTGGGAGATCATTTTGCCTCTCCCTCTCTCTGTTCAGACATTGTACTTTTCAAATAAATAAATAAATATTCTAAAAAAATCTCTTTCTCCTCTTGTTTCAGTTAATTTAAGCTATTCTCACTCTCACAATAGTATTTACATTGTTGAAATAGTTTGTTTTAAATAAATTCCTCTTTGTTGTTTTTAACAAGTACCCCATGCAAATATTGCTTTGGCGATATATGGTACAAGGTCATCCATTTTTAAATGGGAAAAAAATCCATTTTAAAAGAAAAAAAGGATAAAAAATAACAGTTTTGAACAGACTTAGAAGATGCTAAAGTGTTGTTCTTGACTTTTGTTCACTGAGGTATTTCTATGTTTACATTTTATACATTTTAAGTCATATGTACTTGAATATATGTGAGAGCACATCAAAATTTCAAGGAAAATTCAATGAAATATATTTATTTGGGTACAAAACTTTTGAAATAAGCGTATTTTTATAATATGCATTTTTCATAAACTTTTGGAACACCACACATTTATATATGATGTTATTTCATTGTGAGGTATAATATAAATAAATAGATGGAATAGATATAGAACAATGAAGTATAAATGTCTTTACCTTTCCACACTTAAGATAAATAACACAAAATAAATTGTTCTTAGCTACTCCTTCTAAGTTGTTTTTGGCACGTTAATTCCAAGAAGGATTTTTGACCAGTTAAAATCTAGTTACCTAGATAGAGCACATGCTGAGAATGGCACTGTTTGTATCAGCTGCAGTTGTATGTCGCAGTACCTTCAGGTAAATGAAATTTGAAACTCAACTCGTGTGCAGATACGTAATGACAGCTCCAGGTTAAAAGGCCCAGGACTTAACCTACCTCCTCATACTCTGCACCTAAGTTTTTTAAATTGTTTTGCAGATTATTGATATTTAAATTTGATAACAATCTATGAAATACTCTGGTAAATTCCAGCTCTCAGTGCAACTTGCAATTCTCTCTGTTGTTAATTTTGTATTTAAAATTGAAGTTTACATTTAAAGTCTTATATGTATATTTGTGTGCATTTGTGTAAATGAAACCTACTCTGAAAAATATTTTGAAAATGTCATTCTAAAAGTAATTGTGTTTTTCTACAAGTTACGATTTCTTTCATAAAAAATGGAAATAAAAGATATCCTAAATAAGATTTTATGAACATATCTTCAAATCTACAAAAATAGTCCAAAATCATGAATTCTGGTAGTTATTGAAATCTACAAGTGGCATTGGGTCAACTGCAGCAAGCAATGATTTCAATATAGTTTTAGAAAACATTCTTAATTGATAAATTCTTTCATGTTTCTTCCTATTTGAATACTACATGTTCTTCCTCTGCATTCACTTTATACCCCATCATGATTCCCCATGTATTTCGGATGTTATGTAGCTGATAAAATGGATATTTTTGTGCTGATTACTATTCAACTTCCAGAGAAAATATCTAATGTCTATTTCTAGATTTTAAAATGAATATATAACTTTATATAATAATTTATTCTTTATTTAAATATATAATTTTGTCATAAATTATATTAGTATAATAATATTTATCTTGCCACCATTGGAGTAAAAAAATAATGTTTAAAAGTGTGCAAAAGGGGGCCAACACTGTGGTACAGTGGGTTAAAGTCCCGACCTGCAGTGCCAGCATCCCATATGGGTACCGGTACAAGTCCCGGCTGCTCCATTTATGATCCACCTCCTTGTTGTGTCCTGGGAAAGGAGTAGAGGATAGCTTAAGTTCTTGGGCCCCTGCACACACTTAGAAGACCCTGAAAAGCTTCCTGGCTCCTGGTTTGGGATCAGCTCAGCTCTGGCCATTACGATCATTTGGAGAGTTAAGCAGCAGATGTCTATGTCTATGTCTCTACCTCTCTTTGTAACTTTGAATTTCAAATAAATAAAATGAATCCTTAAAAAAAGTATGAATGTTATAGCATTTCATACTTTCCTATAGTTGCACCAAATAAAACATTTTTTAAAGATTTATTTTATTGATTTGAAAGAGTTACAGAGAGACATAAACAGAGAGAGAGAGAGAGAGAGAGAGAGAGAGATCCTCCATCCACTGGTTCAGTCACCAAATGACCATAACAGCCAGAGCTGAACCAATCTGAAGTCAGGAGCCAAGAGCTTCTGCCAGATCTCCCACACACATTCAGAGGCCCGAGGACTTGGACCATCTTCTACTGCTTCCCCAGGCCATAGTAGAGAGCCGGATCAGAAATGTAGCAGCCAGGACACAAACCGAGGCCCACATGGGATGCTGGCGCTACAGGCCAGGGCTTTAACCCACTGGGCCACAGCACTGGCCCCGAAATAAAACCTTTCGATTGAGCTTAAATGGAGAAATTTCTTGATGCCATAAATAACACTTAAATTGTTCACAGTTCTGCTAAGATTGCCATAGAAATGTTATATAAAATAGAGTGACTTACTTTAGCAGAACATTTTCAAGTGAAATAAGATTTTAAAGCAGAGTACAGCTAGAATAGTTATTAAAAGACATCGAAGCAAAACCAAATAGGAAGAATTTATGTTCCTGAGTGCTTTACTGAAATTCTTTCAGTCGTGCTGAAGCAAGATTGAGTCTGTGCTTTTCCAGTTTAGTGTGTCAGGTAAAACATAGCAGGGGGTGAAATGAATTCATCTTTCTGTCTTCAAGTAAACTAAAAGCAATTTTTGTCTTCCCATGTGGTCACTTGAGGTGCTTGTCATGTTCAAGCTAATGATATCAGGCACCCTCAGGTTGTTTAAGTATTCATGAAGTAATTAAATTCTCATTAACATATAAATAAAAGAAAACTGAAAACAAGTTTAGCAGGCACCTAACATCTGTTCTAATGCTTTTAAGTATTAAAATGTGCCACACACAGAAGGAAAAGTGCATTCTGTTCAGGGGAGTATTTTGCATAGATTATTTATAGAAACTGTAATTAAACTGATTTGGCGTATTATAGAAAGTTAACAGTAGAGGATTATTTAGACAGTTTGTTGGTCTCTGTCACCTACATAGGGATTTAAAATAGATATGGGGAACATAAAATTAGGTTTTGTTTGTTTTATGTTCAGGTGAAACTACAAGAGTGATTAAAATGCATTTACAATGAGAAAAAAATGGTTAAATTTCACACTGTACAGGCTTACATCCAACTTCACAGCTCTATCACCTTCATTGTAAACCTTAAAATGACTTAGGTACTTGCTGAAACATTTCACCCAACTCTTAAATTTCCTTCATTCACACATACAATTATTTCCTCTTTAGTGCTTTTTGGATACAGATTTGTCAAAAGGTAGAGTGAAATGTGCTGAAGAGAACGTGTCTTTTATGATTAACCTTTCTGTTCCATGATATTTTCCACTTACACTAACTCTGCTGATGGTATGTTTTCTATGTTATAATTGCAAATTTCTCAAATCTTTTGTATTTCCCAAGCATCGCAATAACATTTGGCATTCAAATAAAAAAATCCACTAATTTTGCCTAGTGTTGTATAGGATAAAGACAATATTTCTTTTTAATCAATCCTCATGGGCAGTTAATTGAAATGAACTCCTATTAAAAAGATTAGTAAGAGAATAAATTTATTAATATTTAGGGAGCTCAAACATGATATACTGAAATATGACAATTTGGCACACTGATTATTTTGAAGTGAAGAAAACTGTATAGACCTCAGAAGCAATGTCTTTCTAACCTCCCTGCCTCTTGTCTCCCTCTCTCTCCACTCAGCAAGTTATAGAAGGCAGAATTCCATTTCCTCAATGTGAATCACAGCAGATAGCACTCTTAGCTCTCAAACAAGGCTTAAACCTAGAAACTTCTTTCTCCCTTCTTCTTTGAAGACCTTCTGTAAAGTGATACCTTGCCCCAGAATGCAGGAAGAAGGAATGCAAAGAAAAGAAACCAAGAATTAAGAGTGGGAATGTGAGAGGGAGGAGAAGGAAGGGTTGGAGCATGGCAGGAGGAAGGGTAGGGAGGGAAGTATCACTATGTTCCTAAATCTGTACATATGAAAAAACATGAAACTTTATAACTTAAATAATGTTTTTTTAAAAATCATCTGAACAAAAAAGACTTGGTCCCCAGCTACCCCCTGCCCAGTCCACAGTCTATTCCCAGAAATCAGACTCTTTTTCTCCAATTAATTTCTACTTGGTTGTCCGTTCCTCAAACCTAAGCATAAACACATGTTTCTCTGAGTCTTCATTTCTGAAAGTTCCCATCACATACAACATCAAAGAAACGGATGTTATGCTTTCCTCTTGTTAATCTTTCTTTAGTTAGAGGAGTGTTATCCATGTCCCTTGTGATGGGTGAGGAAATGTTCACACTTTTGTACACCTACAATGTGTATCCTTCATATATTCATGGGAGGCACCCAGAGAACTAGCAGTTTTCAACAAGGTGACTTTGAATTCCAGTTTATATAGCAATTTTAACCTTTGTTTTTCAGCAGAAAATATTTATAGAAGTGACAAGACAAATGAAAAGTACTTTGTATTTCTATGCGTAGCAATTTATGAAGGCAAAAATGTCATAAAGTCTAGTTAATAAAGTTGGTATTTTGTTTTTTTTTAAAGATTTATTTATTATTTGAAAGTCATGGTTACACAGAGAGAGGAGAAGCAGAGAGAGAGAGAGGTCTTCCATCCGTTGGTTCACTCCCCAATTGGCCCCAGTGGAGCTGCACTAATCTGAAGCCAGGAGCCAGGAGCTTCCTCTAAGTCTTCCCAGGCTGGTGCAGGGGCCCAAGAACTTGAGCCATTTTCCACTGCTTTCTCAGACCATAGCAGAGAGCTGGATCAGAAGTAGAGCAGCCAGGACTCGAACCGGCGCCCATATATGAAGCCGGCACTGCAGGCGGTGGCCTTACCTGCAATGCCACAGTGACGGCCCCATAAAGTTGATATTTTGAATTTTTATTATATTTATATGAAAGAGAAAGAGAGAGATGAAATTCACTGATTCACTCCCTGAATGCCCATGAGAGCCAGGGATGACTCAGGCCAAATCTAGAAGCTCAGGACCCAATCTGGGTCTCCCATGTCAGTGACAGAGATGCAAAAACTTATTCCAATACCTACTTCCTCCCAGGCTGTGCATTAACAGGAAGCTAGAATCAAAAGCAGAGCTGTGACTCCAACCCAGGCACTCCAACATAAGATCTGGGTGTCACAAGCAGCGCGGTGACTGCTGTGCTGAAAATTAGCCCCAGTAAAACTTGTTAAAGTAGATTCTTCTGTACCTTTCACAGACAACAAGTCTCTAAATATTTCTTTGGCAGTAAATCAATTCTTTCTTTTTCCTTCCTCCCTCCCTCCCTGTCTCCCTTTCTTTCTCTTTCTTTTTCTCTTTTCTTTTCTCTCCTTCCCTCCCTCCTTTCCTTGCTTGCTTTCTCCCTCCCTCCCTCCCTCTTGCTTTCCTTTTTCTTTTCCTTCTTTCTTCCCTTCCTTCCATCTTTCTTTCTCTCTTTCCTTCCTACTTCTCTTCTTTCCTCTCTTCCTTCCTCACTCCTTACTCCCTTCCTTTCTCCCTCTGTTCTGATCAATAAGAGGGAAACATTTTAGAGGACCCAGGGCAGGGCTTTGGGGTGGAAAGTCATCCTGCTACACACACAACTTTGGATGGGTGGACCTTATCTAACATTCCTGTGGTGGAGGTTGTTGGTGTGGCCACACTTACTGCAGTAGTTGACACACGGAGGGCACCCAGCATACAACTTGCAGCAGATCATCTTATTGTAGTTAAGGCTGAATGATGCTTCCTCCCAGGCAAAGAACTGACTGCAGGGTGGACGCTTTCTTGATAGTGTCGTTTGAGAGAATGTGGCCATCCTCTCTCTTCATAAGAGCACAGATAAGACCCTGCTGGTCAAATGAGATGCCCCTCTTTTGGATTACAATGTGGCTTGTGCATTCTCCATGTTTTATTTGGGCATTCTAGGTTTTTTTGTGATTCCATATGAATTTTAGAATTGCTTTTTCTAATCTTGTAAACAATGTCCTTGGTGTTTTGATAGATATTACATGAATTTGTAGATTGGTTTAGGTAGCAGAGACATTTTAATGATATTGATTATTTTGATCCATCAGTAAGAGTGATTTCTTTCATCAATTTGATATTTTTGATATATATTTTATTTGAGTTATACAAGTTTCATATATTTCCTTTATACCATTATAGGGACGGTGGCATTTCCCCTGACCCTCTCTCAACCCTTCCTCTCTCTCCCTCTCAGATTCCCCCTCTTAATTTTTACACAATGATCTTTTGTTAGGTACACATAATGCTGCCATAGTTAACAGTACCCTAAGTAACAGAGTTCAACAAGTAGTATGAGGAGGAAACAAAACAAAGCAAAACAAAATACCGTTCTTCAATGAAAGAGACAACGGCTATATAAACCATCACTGGTTATCAAAATGTCTATTTCAGTTCAATACATTATATTCCAGGTACTCTATTCATTACCTCAGTCTTTTTGGGACTGGCTTATTTCACTAAGCATAAAGATTTCCAGTTATGACCATCTAATTGTGAAAGACAGGATTTCTTTTTTTTATAGCTGAGCAGTATTCCATATATAAGATAGAGTTTTAACAGAAACTCTGCTATATGAGTTTGCCAAAAATTCTCCATCCTTTGTATCTGACCATCTTGTGTATCTAGTTGTGCTTCTCATCCTTTAGCACTCCAGGAGACTTGGAATCTTTCTGACTTGTCATCACCAAATGTACTGCTATGTTGATTTAGCAAATATCCTGCTTGCATATGTCTTCTTAGTCATTTTCTACCCACTATTTCTGATGCTGCTTCTTAGCTACAAAATCTTCCTTATCCATCTTGCTTTGAGAATTGAGGCCACTTTTGAGCCAAGTTTCTCCTCTCATTGCAATAGCTCTGAATAAACTTTTCTTCAACCACTTTAACTACTGTCTACTTCAGTTATTTCCTAGATACATGTAATATTTGTTCTATTCTAAAATCATTTAAAGCAAATACAAAAGGATGATATAAGATTTATTGATATTTAAACTGGACAATTTAGGGGCCAGCATTGTGGTATAGCAGGTGAGGCCTCCTCCTGTGATGCTAGCATCTCAAAGGGGTGTCCGTTTATGTCCAGGCTGCTCTATTCATTACCAGCTCCTTGCTGATGGCCTGAGGAAAAACAGCAGATGAAAACCTAAGTGTTTGGGCTCCTAATGCCCACATGGGACACCTAGCAGAAGCTTCTGGCTCCTAGCTTTGGACTGGCTCATCCCTGACTGTTGGGGCCACTGGGAAGTGAACCAGGAGATGGAAGATCTCCCTCTCTTAACTTTCCCTCTCTCTGTAACTCTGACTCTCACAATAAATTTTTTTTAAAAAGTTGAAATTTTAAGCTATTTAACTTGACATTTAAAATATCCTTTAGATTGAATGAACATACAATCCCTTATTTTATATCCTGTTTATCAACTATGTGTAGGACCCAGAATATATTACCTCTTCCTTAGGAGCGTTCTCTTTTTTTATTCTAGGCAAACATTGATCACAAGTTTCAAAAGTATTTAATTTCCTCATTTAATTAGTATTTTGTTGACTCTCTCATACCTCATATAGCACGAATTTCCTAGGGGTTATGTGACAAATTTCCACAATCCTGATGGCTTAAACCCACAGACACATATTCTTTCACATACCTGGGGTTCAGAAGCCCCAGATCAAGGTGTCTGGAAGAAAACACTCTCAGAGCTAGAGGAAAGGGTCCTTCCTTGCTCTTTCAGTTCTGGTGGCTTCAGGTACTCTTATTCTTGCATCTACATCACTCCTATCACTGCCTCCATATGCATATGCTTTTTTCTCTGTCTTGTGGCTTCTCCTCTCCTTACCAAGACTCCTGACATTGGATTTAAAGCTCACTTAGATAATTCAGGATAATCTCACTTCAAGATCCTTCATTTAACATGGGTAAAGATCCTTTTTCTAAATAAGTTCACACTCAATGGTATTGGTGGTTAGGACTTGGACATGTCTTTTGCAGGTTAATAACAAACCACATGTTTTACATTTTATATCTTCATATCCTATGAAATTTGACATTTTTGGAGTCCTATGAAGGTTATAATGTCTGTGCATCTTGCCTGGGTAGTTTATCCCAGTTCTCTGCACATAGGGTCAATTTAGTGTAGATCACTGATTTCAAATATTCATTTAGAGGATTACCCTATTTTCTATTTGATTATGTCTAATTAAAATAATGTTACTTACAGATAGGAAACAGTATAAATTTTGATTTGGGGGTATAAATTACATGTATTCAGATACATAACTATAAAGATGAAAACAGTTTTGAATAGGTACAATACTATAATATATAAATGATCACTAAAAATATGTTACGATCTTATAAGCTTTCTGAGTCTTTTTTTTAAAGATTTATTTATTTATTTGAAAGTCAGAGTTACACAGAGATAGGAGAGGCAGAAAGAGAGAGAGAGGTCTTCCTTCTGATGGTTCACTCCTTAATTGGCTGCAACAGCCAGAGCTGCGCCAATCCAAAGCCAAATTTGTACCAGACTGGCATTGTGGCATTGCTGACAAAGTCACAGTTTGTGACACCAGCATCCCATATCAAAGGACCAGTTCCAGTTCTGGCTGCTCTGCTTCCATTCCAGCTTCCTGCTAACGTCCATGGTAAAGTAGCAGAGGATGACTCAGGAACTTGGCCCCCTTACATCCATATGGGAGACATGGATGGATTTCCAGATCCCTGGCTTCAGCCTGACCCAGCCCTGACTATTGTGGTCCTTAGGGGAGTGAAACAGAGGATGCAAGATTCTCTCTCTCTCTCTCTCTTTTTTCTTTTTCTGTATGTATATGTGTATTTGTGTGTGTGTGTGTGTGTGTGATTGTGCTTTTCAAATAAAGAAAATAAATACTTATGTAAAAGAATTTTGGGACCTGTGCTGTGGTGTAGCAGGTAAAGCACTGCCTGCAATGTTGACATCCCATATTGATACTATTTCAAGTCTCAGATGCTCTACTTCCTATACAGCTCCTGCTTATGCACCTAGGAAAGCAGTGTAAGATGGTCCAAGTCCTGGAGTCCCAACACCCACATGGGAGACCTGGAAGAAGCTCCTGGCTCCTAGTTTCAGATTGGCCTGGCTCCAGCTGTTGCAGCCATGTGGGGAATGAACCAACAGATGGAAGATCTCTCTCTCCTTCCGCCTCTGCCTCTCTGTAACTCTACCTTTCAAATAAATAAATAAATCATAAAAAGAATTTTTACCTATAATTATAAAGAAATAATAGAACTACAAAGTTCTTTTATAGTAAGATCTGAGACAATCACAAGACTAATATATCATCTGATGAAAAGGAAAAGTGTCAATGAAAAAAATCATTGTATTATTGATATATTTTTCCTGGATATTCTAAGAAGTGATAGTATATTAGTTAGGTACCATCCTAGCTATAGTGTCTTTTATTTTAAAATTACATAATCACTGTTTTAGTTTTGAATAGTCTATAGACTATTTATGGTTATTTTCTCACCAAAATCACTTTTTAATGTAATTTTTTTAATTACCCATTGATTTAGCGCTGGCATTGTGGTGCAGCAGGTAAAGCCGCTGCATGTGACACCAGCATCTCATATGGGCCTATTTCTGATGAACTACTCCACTTCCAATCTAGCTCCCTGCTAATGGTCTAGAAAAGCAGCAAAAGATGGCCTGAATGTTTGGGGCTGTGTTGCCCATGTGATAGACCCAGATAAAGCTCTGAGTCCCTGGCTTTGGTGCGGCTCATCTCAGGACATTGCAACCATCTGGAGAATGAACCAGCAGATTGAATATGAATCAATCTCTCTCTCTCTCTCTCTCTCTGTCTCTCTCTTCTCTTTCTATAATTCTGCCCTTGAAACAAATCAATCAGTCTTAAACACACACACACACACACACACACACACACAAACTGGGGTCTTCGCTGTGGTGCAGAGGATTAAAGCCCTGGGCTGCAATGCCATTATCCCAAATAGGCACTGGTTCAAGTCCCAGCTGCTCTACATCCGATCTAGCTCTCTGCCATGGCCTGGGAACGCAATAGAAGATGGCCCAAGTCCTTGAGTTCCTGGACCCATGTTGGAGACCTGGAAGAAGCTCCACATTCCTGTTTTTGGATCAACTCAGCTCTGGCCAGCATCAGTCATCTGGTGAGTGAACTAGCAGATGGAAGACCTCTCTCTCTCTGGCTCTATCTCTGTAACTCTTTCTTTCAAATAAATAATAAAAATTAAAACAAAAAACTGATTCATTGATTTAGCAACTATTTACTGTTTATCAGGTTAACTTACTGTGTTTTGGATCTGGGTATATGGTATGCATACAACAGGCAAAACAAAAATATATATGAAGAAATATAGATATAATTAAATGTTTATACATAGTAGCACATATATTTGTATGTTGAATGAATATGCATATAAATATATTCTGATGTAATTGTATGGCAATTTTATTCCAGTTATAGAACAATTTTAAACTGTAGCCAGGGGAGACCTCATTGAGATAATAAAGGATACTTCAAATGGTTTGTGGAATGTGGAATTAAAATGTTTATTTTAGTGTGAAAATATTTGGATATCTGTGTATATGAGAGACATTTATTGTTTTTAGAATTCTAGCTTCTCTTTAATCTCTGAATTTCTGTTTTTATAAATAATCTTAGGACAATTCAGTTTTTATACATGACAGACTATTGCACACTGCATTTTTCTGTAAATAACAGATGGGCTGGATTAACAAACAAAAAAATTTTAATCCATAGATCATTGCATTTTTGTTTATATAAGGCCAATTTCTTCTTTAGTAGGAGAACTTCAGATATTTCAACATTAAGACGGTGATGATTCTAAAACATAACAAAATTCTAGGTTAAGGCTTTGTATTTGTTTTGGAACTTAAATGGCTAGGCAACTGTGACCAAAGCATTCTTCTATCTACTAGGCTGAGTTCATTTGCCCAGGAGATGCTAGTAATCGACTATCAACAACTCTTCTGTGTCTGATGTATGGGACTATACTATCAATGTAATGAGTCATTAGTTCCCTCAGTAGCACAAGGCTGTTCCACAGAAAAGGAAGAGCATTTGTATTTTTCTTTTTTGTTTGTTTTTTTTTTGTAAACTAGAGAACTTACAGGCTGTACCAACACTCAGTTGCCTGAAAGTTGGAAACCAATGATGATTTCAGGGTCTCATAACTGCAGAAAATGCCCTGCAGTGTGCTCCGATCTCAAAACATAGAAAACATTCCTGGTTATTGAAGCAATACATCTCCACTTATTTATTTTCTTTGGAGAAGACAGTTTGGTATTACTCTTTTTGAAAATAAATAAGTAAAGTAACAAAATTCAGAATGCCATATTTTAGGGGGTTCTATATTTGCCAGCCTTAAGAGACAAAAAATATCCTTGCTAGACCAACGTGTTCCCTACTTCTAGCAAAGATGTTGAGTGGAAGATGGAAGGAGAATTCACTTCAAAGTGGTTGCAGTTGGCACTCTTGCCTTAACAAGCTTATTGAAGCGTAGAGTTGGTGATGTCCTTTACTCATTCCCCTTTTTTCCTCTAACTTTTCTTCCAAGGCACAAACCTGAGATTCTGCCTATGGGTATGCTTTCGGAAGCAGCTCCAAAGTTCCACACTGGCCAGTGGTGGAGGGCAGGGTGTTCCCATGTGTGATTTTGTGATGGATTTAGTTTCCTGGCATACAGCTCCTAAAATCCTTTGACTTCAGAAAATGACATATCTTCTTGTACACTGAGTAGACTGGTACTGGCAGTCCCTAGGTAGCTTCAGGATGGGGACTTGTCCAAGGAAAGACCAAGTGCAAGATTAGAGGATCCGGACTTTGCAGCCCCACTTGCTGTAATCGCCAGGGAAGAGGGAGAGGTTTAGGCTTAAATTGATCACCAATAGCCAGCACTTTGTTCAATCATGCCTAGGGAATGAAACCTCCATAAAACTCACAATCAACAGGGCTTGGACAGCTTCCAGAAAGCCAAGTATCTGGAAAAGGACACAGAAGCATCAAATCTTTCCATGAGAGATCTTAAAATAAAGTTCATGGAAAATGTCTTATAAAAAAGCTAAGCACTAAGCACAAATTTTTAAAATATCTTTTGCGGAAATGAACATTTCTTTTAATTCCCTTTTCAAGGGATTTTTTGAAGTACACTTGTATAATATTTGAGCAAAGTATTTGTTATGGGTTATGGAATGAGAGCTGTGCGTATTTATGAGAAAAGATTTCAAACAGGCCATGAGGGTAAACTATGCTTGTTATTTTCAAGCAATTTTATCAAGGTAGCTATGGTAGAGGATATAAAGGGGAGAATTGCAAGAGAAAAAGACAAAGAAGCAATGGTGATAGGTCATTTGACACCTTATAGTCCATGACAAGATCGCTACCTCAGGAATCCAATGCAGGCAATGAAGGACAGGAATGATACAATCTGATATCATAAAAGCATCACTCTTACTTCTTTCTTGAGAATAAACTCTAGGGAGGCATGAATAAAAAGCAGGGGGATCAGTAGGGAGAGTACCACAGTAAGCCATGATCAAATGATGATTTGACTCTGATAATAGTGCAGACAAATTTACAGGCTCTAAGTTTTTCAGGTATGTCTTGAAGATGAAGCTAATAGTGTTTGGGCCATAAAAAAGAGAGGAGTGAAGAAAAATTCAGGGTGTTGGTCTTGAAAAACTTGAAAAATGAAGTTGTCATTTACTGAGATAAAGACGATGGGTAGAACAGCATAAAGGGGCACTTATGAATGTGTTACACTTGAAATGTTTCTTATCAAGGAAAGTACGTCAATCAAATAGAAAGTTGAATTAAATGTCACTACATTTCTGAGGGAAGGTTTAAACTTAGGAGGTAGTGGAAAATTAATGGGATTTGAAACCACTGGACTCAATGGGATCACAACAGAAATAAATGTACATAAAAGGAGAGATGAGTCTTCAGGGGTTAGTTATGTGGGCACACCAAGATTTTAAGGTCCAGGAAATCAAAATAAAGAGTCAAAAAAAACACTGACGAAAGTTTGCTAAGGACTGAAAATGTATTATTGAATTTTTTAACGTAGTGCTCACACATGGTTTTGATCAGAAAATCTTTGCTGCAAAAGTATAGGTTGTGATTGACTAAGTGGGGTAAGTGAAAATGTCAAGAGAGAAAAGTTAAACAGGAAATACAGACACTAGAAATGTGGGACTTAGGTTTCATTTCTTAATTTTTTTTGTTTATTTAGAATGCAAAGGGGGGGGAGGGAGGGAATGAGGAAGGGAGGAAGGGGGAGAGAGAAAGAGAGAGAGAGAGAGAGAGAGAGAGAGAGAGAGAGAATCTGTTGGTTCACTACACAACTGCTCACAACAGAAAGGCTGTACCAGGCCAAATCTAGGATCTAGGATCTTCATCCGGATCTCTCCCATGGGTTGGGTGGACCCAACCACTTGAGCATCACCTGTGATCACAGGGGATTCACATTAGCAGAAGCCTAGACTCAGGAGTGAGCCAGGATCTAAACCCTGTTATTTAGATATATTTTGCAGGTATTCCAAGAGAGGCACAAAATGATGGTCCTGGGATTTACTTTTTAAAAGTTAATACTGATTTGTGTTAATATTTAGGGTATGTAATCTACTTATATAGCACTTATATCACAGTAGGTAGTGAATATTCCGAGGATATGTGGATAAATGAATTAATAATGAAAAAAGGATGAAAGCTCAGCCTAGCAAAAACACATCTGCGTTTACCTCAGCTTTAAGCACTAAGTTAGCAAACCAAAAAAGACCACTGATTAGAAGTTTAAAATATGGGCCTACACCGCGGCTCTCTAGGCTAATCCTCCACCTTGCGGCGCTGGCACACTGGGTTCTAGTCCTGGTCGGGGCGCCGGATTCTGTCCCGGTTGCCCCTCTTCCAGGCCAGCTCTCTGCTATGGCCTGGGCGTGCAGTGGAGGATGGTCCAAGTCTTTGGGCCCTGCACCGACATGGGAGACCAGGAAAAGCACCTGGCTCCTGGCTTTGGATCAGCGCGATGCGCTGGCCGCATCGTGCTGGCCGCTTTGACCATTGGAAGGTTAAGCAACGGCAAAGGAAGACCTTTCTCTCTGTCTCTCTCTCTCACTTCCACTCTGCCTGTCAAAAAAAAAAAAAAAAAAAAAAAAAAAAAGAAGAAGTTTAAAATATGTATTAAAAGCAATGAATCATGGTAAATTAAACCTTATATCACAAAATCAAAAATTTATTAATTTTTGTAGTGGATATTTTTCTGTCATTTTCTCAGACCTGCAACCACCCTCCATGAGCCTGAAAATTATACATCTCAGTCCCTCCTGTAAATTCTATTTCTTACTCATTTCTACCTGTGGTAGATACAGTTAGAGCATTAGAGGGTGGAGACTGTTGGTGACAGTGGCTGGAGATTGCTACAATATCATGATCTCTGTGTAGACACCCTATTCCCAGAAGAGGGTGACTGCATCCCTTTGGCAGTACAAGCTTTGGCAGTAGTGACGGATCTTTGCTGATTTAGTCTCTAGACTCAGCAGTGTCAGCTGGTGACCCTGGCACCACCAGCAACAGAATGCCTTTTGCAGAGAAAATTCAAGAACTTGGCAAACCTAAGGATTTTCTTGCTGGGTCCCTGCCTTGCCATATCACCACATATGTGCTTCAGAAAAATTGAAGTCTCATAAATTTCGTGAAAGAATCTAAGGGGACTTGAGAAAATTAAATTTTTGGTTTCTTATTGACTATCCACCTTGCACCAACAGGCTTAGTTTGCAGTGACCAGAAATTGTTAAGAGAAGCTTATAAGATAGACCTTTTTTCAGATTTTTTTCCCTTTAAATATTTGAAAAGGAAAATGATTTATATCCTTAGAAATTTTCTTGATCCACATAACAGATATTTTACTTTGGGTCAACACTAAAAGAGTGGTTAGGTTGGAGTTCATATTACAATTTAAAGTTCATTTAATTCTACTCATTATAATCTCTGAAATCATAAATAAGGATAATTCTCTATTTCTTCTTTCTTTTTGAGTCAGATAAAATTTCATAGCTGGCCTCTTTGTTCATTTGACAATCTCAAGGGAATGTCATGAAGCTCAACTCTAAGAGTGAGAATTGATAAATGACTTTTGTTAATATAGTGATACTTAAACAGGACCAAGTTTGTCTGCTAAGGATTTTTTGTTTGAAGACATTTTGAGTATAACAACATGGAAGAGGTTATAGGACACTGCTATTCATGATATTTTTATACACAAGATGGCAATAAGCAACAAAGAATTATCTAGTGCCAAGCATCAATAGAGCTAAGATAGAGAAATCTTGTTTTAGATAAAATAATTCTTTCTTATTGTATATGCTAATTAACTAAGATATAAATTTATGTATAATAATACCTTTTTTTGAGCCGGCGCCGTGGCTCAATAGGCTAATCCTCCACCTTGCGGCGCCGGCACACCGGGTTCTAGTCCCGGTTGGGGCGCTGGATTCTGTCCCGGTTGCCCCTCTTCCAGGCCAGCTCTCTGCTATGGCCAGGGAGTGCAGTGGAGGATGGCCCAGGTGCTTGGGCCCTGCACCCCATGGGAGACCAGGAAAAGCACCTGGCTCCTGGCTCCTGCCAGGATCAGCGCAGTGCGCCGGCTGCAGCGGCGGCCATTGGAGGGTGAACCAGCGGCAAAGGAAGACCTTTCTCTCTCTGTCTCTCTCTCTCACTGTCCACTCTGCCTGTCAAAAAAAAAAAAAAAAAAATACCTTTTTTAAATCTAAGGGAAATGAATCAATCATTATTGGATTTTTATTTTTTCATTGATATATCTATGTGTGCACTGCTGTCTAGTGCAATAGAAACACTGATGTGTCAAAGTGATTACAATGCACTAATCTTTGCCGAAATCTTTCTAGAGAAGCAGTGTCTTAATTTTCAATTTAATTTAGTTAGCATTTGCTGTTTGTATAAGCACTTATGGAAAATTTAAATATATCCAAATATATATCTAAATGAAAGCTTCTTTCAATCCAGGGACTTAACTGGTGAGACTTACTCTGATAAGAAGCATAATTTCATTTAATAAAATGTCTCTTAAAGGAGAAAGAAGCAAAGATTAATTCTTGTTGGGAAGCTGTGGGAATGTCTCAAGGAAACAAAATGATTTAAGTATTTTGGAAAATAATGTGAATACATTAATGAATAAGAACTTGTTGGCACACACAATAGTCTGAATGTCACGGAAAAATGAGTTAATTTTAATAATTTAAAATCATTCAAAATGCTTCATAAAAGTAGTGAGAATTAAGAAGACATTTAAGAGACTTTTGAAAAAAAACTAGTAAACTGTTACCTGGATATTGGAGATTGTCTTCAAAGCATATGGTCTCACATGAAAATATGCAAGGAAAATTGAAGTAAACTCAAACATGCACAAAAATGGCTTATTTGAATTTCAGATTGGTTGTTTAACATATTGTACACTAATAAGTATTCATTTTGCATTTCTTTGGAAGAGAAAATTGGGAGCATTTTCCTAATCAACAATATATGTACATCTTCAGACATGTATCTTCTTGTAGACCAATGTTTGATTTAATCACAGGTTAATGAGCTGGGTTTCAATCTAGCCATATTTAATGATGATTTTTGTAGGGATTTAGAGTTATAGATTAAGATCTTACCTTACATAGTAAAATTATAAAGGTAAAACTACTTCACTGCAGTTCAGACAAATTATTTTTCCAAGTTTTAACCCTAGAATGTAAGCAAGGTAAAAGGAAAATGTCCTGTTTTGGTGCCATTGAGGGCTAGTACAATCCTATCAGCAACTTCTACAGAGGTCAACAGTTTATGTCTATAAGTGTAAGCTTCAATTATCCTGGATACACTCAGCAATTGCCACATTAATTTATGCATTAGGTTTGACTATTCAAACTAAGTCAAAAAATGCATTTATGAGGTTCATTATACTTTGCCAGAAAGGAGAACCCATAATAATTATCCTAGCTTTGAGGACTAAATTTTAATGAAATATAGAGTTGAATTTAACTGGATTCTCTCTGTAAGTAATATGTTTTGTACAACATCTTTTATGTTATTTAAATATATGCAAAGATGTAATGCAGTGATTGTATAATTTTGGGGTCAAGGTCACCGGAACAACTGCTCCATTACTCACTAGCTCTTTATAATCAGAGTTCCATAAGAATCTATTTTTATTTATACAATAGAGATAAATATTAAATAAGATAATGTATGTAAAACATTGAGAGTGACATAGCATATAGAAAGCACAAATTAAATATTAATAATACTTTATTTCACTTAAAAATTTAGTTATTATTAATAAATTTAATATAAACCCAAATGTAGCATATTAGCATGGACTGATATTCTGTTACCTGAGAAGTCTTATCAAATAACACTTACATGATACTTACATGTTCTACTTGTATAAAGTAACCTATATCTTCATTCAGTACCCATATCCTACCACATCTCTTGAGTTTTAGAACAGGCCATAGAAGTAATTATCAGATAGCTAATTATCTAATATTTCTTTTTGTTTGACAAGTATAACTAGAGAATCCAAAAATAAGTTTTGAAACTAATCTTATATTATGGTAGGTGATATAAATCATGCATACAGCACAAAGGGTCAGAACATGTATTCCAGAGGAAGTAACTTTTTTTTTTTGACAGGCAGAGTGGACAGTGAGAGAGAGAGACAGAGAGAAAGGTCTTCCTTTGCCATTGGTTCACCCTCCAATGGCCGCCACGGCCAGCACGCTGCGGCTGGCGCATCGTGCTGATCCGAAGCCAGGAGCCAGGTGCTTCTCCTGGTCTCCCATGTGGGTGCAGGGCCCAAGCACTTGAGCCATCCTCGACTGCACTCCCGGGCCATAGCAGAGCTGGCCTGGAAGAGGGGCAACCAGGACAGAATCAGGTGCCCAGACCAGGACTAGAACATGGTGTGCCTGCACTGCAGGTGGAGGATTAGCCTATTGAGCTGTAGTGCCAAGAGGAAGTAACTTTTACAAGAGTTCATATGGAGAACTGATCATATGAGAAACATGGTGTGGAGGGAAAATGAGATAAATGCATCTAATAAGTGATAAACACTTGAGTAGCCCCAGAGATAAGAGAAATTCAGAAAAACTGAAGTAAGGACATAATAAAGGGGGGTTGTGATAAAGGATAAAGAAGATGGAAATGGATGAAGCCATGCCAAGTTATTTAAAAATTTTTATTCAGGAAGTAGCATATTGCTGAAATAAATTACATATGAAGGATAACAATCAAATTCACCTTTAAGAAAAATCACTCAAGATATTTTGTGGAGAATTAAATGCACAGGAACAAGTGTCAAAATTGTGTTCATCTAATTGTGTTTGTGAATCACTTGGAAAAAGGATCCAGAGAAAGGGTATTCAATTAGGAGATATTTAGGAAGTGTAATTGATCCTGATAGATTCTTGGCACTGAAGGAGAGGGAAAAATTAATCCTTATAAACATATTCTCTTGACCAGAGTGAAGACATTTAATGCTAGAAGAGAGTGAGTTGACATTGAGGAATTTTATGACTTCTTGGTGAATATTTTGGGAGCTCCTTTTCTGTATTGAAATATAATTTAGGAAAGTGCTACAGAGCATTTCCTGGAATACAAATTAAATTACATTTAATTGAGCCCATAGGAAAGATCAGAAATTCAAAGTAAGAATAAATTATCATAGACTCATTGATAAAACTATAGGAATATATTCTCATAGAAGCTTGAGCAAAAGGGTCTTTAAAGAATGAAAACTTGGGCCTGCCCCATGGCGCAGTAAGTTACTCCTCCAACTGCAGTGCCAGCATCCCATATGGGCACTGGTTCTAGTCCCAGCTGCTCCTCTTTCAATCCAGCTCTCTGCTGTGGCCTGGGAAAGCACTAGAAGATAGCCCATGTCCTTGGGCCCCTGCACCTACATGGGAGATCCGGAAGAATCTCCTGGCTTCGGATCAGCCCAGCTTCAGCCATTGCTGCCATGTTGGTTGGAAATGATCCAACGAATGGAAGAACTTTCTCTCTGTCTCTCCCTCTCACTGTCCATAACTCTACCTCTCAAATAAATAAATTTTTCAGAAGAATGAAAACTAAAAGAACCCCAGGTTTCTCTAATATTTTAATCAGAGTAATCCAAATAACTCCCATAATTCAGTAAGGTATGTATCAGTGTAAGCATAGACAACTTGCTGAGAGAGATGTTTTATGACTTTACTGGAATGTGACCAGAATTCTTTCGTTCAATAATTTATGTTACACTGCATGTGTAAATTCACCTCTGTGTGTGTGTGTGTGTGTGTGTGTCTTTCTCAACACACACAAAATTATACATACACATACATACAGACATGAAAGCTTTTGTAGGTAATTCAACAAAGCAGATCATCTTTTAATGTCTCAGAACACAGACTTTCTCTGAATCCAGCATACTTAGAATGTGGTGATGATGTAAGATAGGTAGGTAATTAATTTAGGTCTGCTGAGCTGGAAGTCACTAAAAGCCCCATATTGCATACTTGGCAATAAAATTTCCCCTTTTCTGGGATTCATCTGCTTCAACTGGTATCTAAGGGGAGAACACCCTGAATATATGCATATATATATATATATATATATGCATGAATATATGCATGTAGAAATGGAGATGTGGCATTTAGGTCTCAGATGGCTTCACACCTGGAGATCCACCACCTGTACTTCAGAATAACGACCACCAACTGGGAAGGGATCTCTTTCTCTCTCTTTCTCTCTCTTTCTCTCTCTTTCTCTCTCTTTCTCTCTCTCTCCTACCATAGTCCATGGCTGGTGGTGCTGCTCAGGTACTCCCTGTGTCTCCTCTGTACCCTTACTCCTTTTGGGAAATTTTCTGGCCCTCTGACCATTCATGATAGATATTTCTCTGGGTGGAGAAACTCAAGCTCACTTGTGTGTATTCACTTTCTCACCTTTGGGATAAATGTTATTATCAATTTTATTATCATCTCATACCTATGTGCATTTAGAATGCTGGTCTATGTGTATGTATATGTGAGTTAAGAGCTTGGAGAAAAATTAACAGACCCTAGCCCCCATCATATTGGTGAGCCAGTCAGACATTTGAGAAAGCCAGACTGTGATCCCAGAAGCTCCCAAATTGAAAGTGTCTCAGATAAATGTGTTTCCTACCTGCTTTTTCTACCTCTCACGTTCTCTATTTGGAGTTTCAGGCAGGCCTTTCAAAAGACAAATCTAGATGTTTTTGTCCTTAATGCTAATAGCTGCAGGGCAAGAGCAATAGCTTACTGTTGTTAATGTTAACAGAATTCTGATGGTTAAAGAAGGGAAAGAACAGGCCGACTCTTGGGCATCTGCTGATAATTTATGAGTGCCCACAGTTTTGCTGCAATGTGTATCCAGACGTAGTCTCCACCTCAAGACAGGTCGGCTCTTAACACTGAGCACCTATAGACACACTCCCTGTGCATGGCGCATCCTTCCTTTTTTTAAAATCAATTCTGGGGGCTGGCGTTGTGGCCTAGTGGGTAAAGCCACTGCCTCTAGTGCCGGCATCCCAAATGGGCACTGGTTCAAGACCCAGCCATTCATCTTCCTATCCAGCTCTCTGCTATGGCCTGGGATAGCAGTGGAAGATGACGCCTAGTCCTTCGGCCCCTGCACCTGCGTAGGAGAACTGGAAGAAGCTCCTGGCTCCTGGCTTCAGATTGGGGTAGCTTCAGCGGTTGAAGCCAACTGGGGAGTGAACCAGTGGATGGAAGACCTTTCTCTCTCACTCTCTCTCTCTGCCTCTCCTTTTCTCTGTGTGTAACTCTTACAAATAAATCTTTACAAAAATAAATAAAAATAAATTCTGTTAATGCAACCCCTTTGCTGGGGAGGAGGAAGGAAGGATGTGGGGAAAAAAAAATGACTCTGTTGCCTGGTTACTATGCCTGGCATCAGGATTTGGGACCTATAACAGTGAGGAAGGTTTCATATCTAGCCATGGAGGGTGGGATTTCTGCTATTGCTGGAAGATAGAAGGTAGTTGCCACCCCATTATGGCACCAACTGTTCCCAGGCATGCACCACTTGCCATGTTGTAGTGTTACAGTATTTCAGCTCAAGGCTTCTACCATCCAGGAAAACAAAATCAAGTCATGACATTCAATACCTACTAAGTCAAGGGCCCTAGGTGCAGCAGTGCAAACCCGTGAAAAAATTTGGGGCATATGAACTTCAGAATTTGAGCTGGATTCTATATGCTAGCTTCAGCTTCAAATAGGTTTTGAAGGCTAGGGTCATTGTGGAGTATAGATTTTATGCATGGCAATGCCAGTTCCCACAAATAATTAAGGCACCAAAAAAAGACACTGAGTAAAGTCATCTTAGGGGCAAGTCAAATGCCTCCTATGGGTTATTGGCACATTAGCTATTGTGGTGCCCCAGTACTGACCAGATAGCCTGTTGTGATGGCTAAAAAATGTCCCCCCAAAATTTGGGGCACAGGGTAATGACAATACCCTAGAACTAAATCTATCTCCAGGGAGCACCTGAAATGGGCAACAACAGGAAACCCTATGTTAAAGTGCAAGGGGGTCTAGGATGCCAGATTTCATCTCGTACAAGGGGATCAAGTCACATGCTTAAGCATAACTGGGCTTACACTGAGCCCTTTCCAACTTTCATTTTCTGAGGTTGTGGAGATACCCAGCTATGGATTCTTCTATACCCATTCCCATGAATATACACATACTATGCATACTTAATAATTGTTCATCTGAGTGGTATAATTAAGAAAATTATCATACCTGTAATATTAAATGTATTACATATTTAATATAATACATAAATATTATATATGAATATAAAATCTGTAATATCATCTGACCAAAATATCAGCTGGGAAATGGACAGACCTTGCCAATAAACCTGCCTCATAGCCCTAATACTTTCTCAAAACTTGATCTCTTGTACAGAACAACAAAATTGGATAAAATTTGCTTATGTGCCTATATGGCATTATATCTACACCTTACTTTGTAGAGTAGTGGGCTATATTATGCTCCTACTCCTGCAAATACAAAGGTACATCTGGTAAGTATAGTAAGTGATCCATTACTAGCTGGTCTTAATCATAAAAAACTCAACAAGCTCCAATGGCAGAATCATCCCCAAAGTGTAGATCCTCTCCTATGCCTTTTTAAAGCTTTAAATGCCTTCTTTACCTCCTATCACTCCACAGACTCCATATTTTAACCCTTCCTGTCTCCTTTTACCAGAAAGCAAACTGACTGTAATTACTCAGAGTGGGACCCCCTCCTTGCCGAAAGTGGGTATAATCTGTCGTTTAAGAGGAGCGGCAAATGGAGATGCTGGAACAATTAGAGTACATTCTCTTTCATCATGTGTAACTTAAGTTAATGTAAGAAAAACTTAGGAGCATCTTTAGTGCACCATAGTAGATTCACTAAGGAATTTCAGGCCCTAACTTCATCTTTGAGCTAACTTGGAATGACTTACATATTATTTTATCTACTTGTTGCACTACTGGGGAGAAAGCATATATAGGCTGAAGTTCAAAACTATGCTGACTCTCTGATAATTCAGGAGCCTGGGTGCTTTGCTATAGGGACAATAGCAGTCTTATCAGATGCACATAATTAGATTGTAAGAAGGGACATGAGGATTTTCAGCAATGAGATTTTATGGATTCACAACTACTGGTGCAGATGAGGAAATATATTATCAAACCTGTAAATGATGATAAAATCAGAAAGGTTACACAGGAAGAGGAGGATATGAAAATACAACATTTTCCAGGGATGGCTAGTAAAACATTTTTAAAAAGTACTAATGTAGACTCCAACTCTCCTGAAGAACATCCCTTCTTGGTATTCATTTCTTTAGTTAATCATTATCAAATATTAGAAAAAAGCTTAAAGAGTTGTCTATGGACCCCAAGATGCCATGAGTCAAGGGTATAAAGCCTTTAGTGTTTAACAGAGACAGGACTGTACAAGAAAGGAGTTTCCAGCATGGGCAGCAGTCTAGGCAACAGGTCAAGAGGTTGGCAATGGCTGTAACCAACACTTTATTTAGAATGCCAGGAAATTAATAGTTTGTTCCTCTCTAAGGAAGCCCTTGGACTTTGCCCCTAATACAAGAAAATTGGTGATTAATAAATGGACTGTTCCCTCCTCCAAAGGGAGGGAAATACTCTTGCTCTGCTGATAGCATTGTCTGAAGATTGGACCCTGGAATTCATACGGCACCCAAGGAAATAAACATCTCATGTCAAAGGCTGCAGGTGACTCTTGAGGTTGTAAGTAAGCATGCTAATCTCCAGTTGACACTCTGCTAACTTTTACTGTATGCTAACTTCCCATGCAGGGCACCATGTTGTATTACTATCTAAGTTGAGGGTGAACCTCACTCTCAGAGTGAGGTTTGTTTTAGTGTGTTACAAAGAAGATATTCTTATGTCTCACCAGTTTTGATGATGTCTGAATGTTTAACTCCTTTGCCTGAAAGTAATTTGTACTCTTTGCTGTATGTTTCCATCTAGGTAATTGCTCTAAAATTTAAGTCATTTGTTATGATGCTAGCGAGTACTGAAACTAATCCCAGTTTACTGAAATGAAAGATAGAGTAGACCCATAAGACCGTGATCAGGGAAAAAACAGACTATACATGCTGTGCCTGTCAGAGTCCTCCTAAATGACAAAAGTACATTTCTTTTTTTTTTTTTTTAAAGATTTATTTATTTATTTGAAAGTCAGAGTTACACCAAGAGAGGAGAGGCAGAGAGAGAGAGAGAGAGAGAGAGAGAGAGATCTTCCAAGATGCTTGTTTACTCCCCATCTGGCCACAATGGCCAGAGATGTGCCAATCTGAAGCCAGGAACCAGGAGCTTCTTCTGGGTCTCCCAGGTGGGTGCTGGGGCCCAAAGGATTGGGCCATCTTCTACTGCTTTCCCAGGCCATAGCAAGGAGCTGGATTGGAAGTGGAGCAGCCAGGTCTCAAACCAGCACCCATATGGGATGCCAGAAAGGAATGGGATGCCAGCACTTCAGGCTAGGACGTTAATCCTCTGTGCTACAGCACTGGCCCCAAAAGCACATTTTCTAATCAGCATTGGTACCCCATAAAATCAGAAGCTAGTTGGGAACTTCAACCCAAGATTGATTTTTCTCAAACATGAATTCCTGGTTCCATGTCAGTCTCCCTATAATATTCCCATTCTTCCACTTTTAAAGCCAAATGGGGGAACACGAATTATTCAGGATTTCAGTGATATGAACTGATGTAATCATTACATTTCATCCTATTTTGTAAGTCCTTATAATATATTAACACAGATACTTGAGAACACTTGATGGTACATAGTCCTAGACTTAAAGGACACTTGCTTCTGCATTACATTAAACCCAGAATCCTAGTTTTTGTTTACATTTGAATGGACTGAACCATCCCCAGATATAACTCTGTGATCTCCTTGGGCATTTCTCCCTGAAGGCTTCAGAGACAGTCCTCATTTGTTTGGTCATGCTTTTATGAAGAAACTCAGAGTGTTTTAAATATAGATGGAGCAATTCTTCCTTGTGTGGATGATATTCTTATTTACATTCTCTCCAAATTCCTTAAAGGAAATAGGGATATATAGTTGCTGTGGGGAGCAAACCGGACTAGACTGTTACTGGAATTAAGACTTATTCTATGCATCTGCTCTCCCACAATATGGCGCTGGGAGAGAAGTAAACAGCTTCCGCACAGCTGCCTCCAGTTCAACCAATTAACTGTAGGACTTGCTCCTGATTGGAGAGCAGCGTACTCGGCGTGTGGGCAGCCGAGTTGGGATTGGCGGAGGAGGACTATAAAGGAGGAGAGAGACGGCATGCACCAGGAACATCTATGGGGAACATCTAAGGGGAACATCTAGCTGAAGGAACACCTGTGCAGCCCCCGAGAAGAGCCGGCCGGCGGTGTGCCGCTCCCCTGCGGAAGTGGGGAATGTGGCCAGGGGGAACTGCCCTTCCACGGAGGTGGAAGGGATAGTAGCCAACCCGGGAAGAACCAGCAGCAAACCCGGGGAGGGCCGAGCAGACGAAAGAACAGCGCAGGGTCCTGTGTTGCTCCTCCACGAAGAGGGGGAGCGACAGTTGCCCTAATCAAAGCTCAGATTCCCAAACAAGAGACAAACTACTTCCTGACCCCCAGGAAAGCATACTCTTTAACTTAAGAGAAAGGCATCTAATTATGTATGTTGTCACCACAGGCAAAGAAACAGCTAAGGATATTCTTGGGAATGGCAAGTTTGTATAAGATAAGGAATCCAGGATTTGGATTGCTAGCAATGCTCTTGTATCAGGCTTTTAAAAGTCCAGACACAGAATCACCTTGCTAGACGGAGAGCTATATGAAGCCATTCACTTTGGTGGTAAAAGAGAAACAGCAGATAGCTCTAGGTTTACTGACTCAGAAACTCGGCCCACTTTCAAGGCCATTGGCTCATTTTTATAAGCAGCTAGATTCACTGGCTGTAGGATGGCATGCATCCTTATAGGTGGCTACTGATACAGCACTTTTGATGAAGGAAATCATGAAGTTGGCAATAGGTCAGAAACTTGAAGCTCAAAGTCTGCACCGGTGCAAAGTATTCTAGAAATAAAAGAACATCAATTGCTAATGGAGGATGGCTTATACAATATCAGTCTCTTTTAATAAAATCTACTGAGTTCTGAATCCAAATCCTGATGCCAAGTCCTGAATCCAGCTATTCTCTTACCATCTGAAAGTAGAGGAGAATTAGCTCAGTCTTTTGTAGATACCATAGAGTATGTGTATTTCAGCAAGCTTGATCTATGAGATGAACCTCCAGAAAACCCAGATGTTGAATGATTTATTGATAGAAGTAGCTATTGAAGAAAGGGATTAAAAAGACAAGCTATGCCACAGTGGATCCAACTGAGGTTGTACAAACTCTGACACTGTCATCTGGTACATTGACACAAATGGCTGAATTTATGTTGCTTTACCTATGCCTTACAATTAGAAAAAGAAAAATGAGTTAATATCTACGCACACTCCAATATGTTTTCGTTGTGTTACATGCTCATGAAGCAATTTGGAAAAAAAGAGTCATACTGAATGCAAACAACTTTCTATAAAATATGGGAAAGAATCTTTATCTTCCTTCAAACAGTACTTGAACCTCTGCAGGGACACCAAAAGGAAGATAGCCATTTTAGCAAAGAAAATGTACTAGGAGATAAAACACAAAAAAGTTTTGCTGCACAGGAGATTTTAGAAGTAGCTGTGGCCGGTGCCGTGGCTCAATAGGCTAATCCTACGCCTTGGGGCGCCGGCACACTGGGCTCTAGTCCTGGTCGGGGTGCCGGATTCTGTCCCGATTGCCCCTCTTCCAGGCCAGCTCTCTGCTGTGGCCAGGGAGTGCAGTGGAGGATGGCCCAAGTGCTTGGGCCCTGCACCCACATGGGAGACCAGGAGAAGCACCTGGCTCTGGCTTCGGATCAGCGTGATACACCGGCTGCGGCGGCCACTGGAGGGTGAACCAACAGCAAAAAAGGAAGACCTTTCTCTCTGTCTCGCTCACTGTCCACTCTGCCTGTCCAAAAAAAAAAAAAAAAAAAAAAAAAAAAAAAAAAAAAAAAAAGAAGTAGCTGTAATACTTCAGTTGTTGGGGTTGTTGGGGTTAATAAAAAAATTTACTGTACTGAGCCTAAGAATGGGCTAATTAATGAGGTTACACTAAAGATGCCATTGGTTGGTGGATTTAAATCATAAGTTTATGGTCCCAAATGGTTGATCAGTAGAAATTTACTAAGAAAATAAGTGACTCCACCCATAGGGTGATTCTCAGATATTTGGAAGGAAGGATCAGCATAATGTCATGAGGGAAGTACCTCAATCTTGTCCTCTCTATTTATAAAATAATGTTTGTGGTTACATCAAGCCATCTCTCTTACTCACTCCTGTAAAAAGGAGTGGAACATACCTAGGTGAAGACCAGCAAATAGACTTCACTAACATGCTCTCAGAAAATAATTATAAACATCTACTAGTCATTACTGATACTTTCACAGGATGAGTAGAAACTTTTCCAACTTAACAAAGGAAAAAGAGATATCTAAAGTCCTACTGAAATAAATAATTCCTCACTTCTGCCTCTGAAAGTCACTCTAATGTGAAAATAGACCCTGTTTTGTGTCTAAAGTAACTTAGCAAAACGTCATTGCTTTAGAAATCTAGCATCTCTATTCCTTTTGGAGACTTTTTTCATCAGGTAAAGTTGAAAACTCTGATCATGGCCGGTGCCATGGCTCAATAGGCTAATCTTCCACCTGTGGCACTGGCACAAGGGGTTCTGGTCCCGGTCGGGGCACCGGATTCTGTCCTGGTTTCCCCTCTTCCAGGCCAGCTCTCTGCTGTGGCCAGGGAGTGCAGTGGAGGATGGCCCAAGTGCTTGGGCCCTGCACCCACATGGGAGACCAGGAGAAGCACCTGACTCCTGGCTTTGGATCAGCACAATGCACCAGCCACAGCAGCCACTGGGGGGTGAACCAATGGCAAAGGAAGACCTTTCTCTCTGTCTCTCTCTCTCACTGTCCACTATGCCTGAAAAAAAAAAAAAAAAAAAAAAAAAAAAAAAAAAAAAACCTCTGATTATTTTCTTCAAGAATTATGGCAAATTATTGCTAGGAGACCTCAGAATCATGACTTATGTTATTGCCTATCAACCTCTTTGGAGTGAGGATAGCACCTACAGGTGCTTGAAATCTTTTCCATTTCAAATACTATATGGAAGGTGCTTCATTAGCTCTGACATCCTCTTTAGTTAAAAAAAATCCTCAATCTCAGATAAAGGCATTATCAATATAAGTGAGGTATGAAAAGCTGTGATGAAATATGGTAATAAAATTCTCTCAAGGGGCATTGTGGCATTACAGTAAAACCTTTGCCTATGATGCTGCGATGCAAAATTGCCACTAGTTTGGGTCCTGGCTATTCAACTTCAAATCCAGCTGCCTATATGGCTTGAGAAAACTGGTAGAAAATGGTCCAAGTGTTTGGGATCATGCTACCCACTTGATAGACAATGATGAAGTTCCTGGCTCCTGGTTTTGCCCTGGCCCCAGACAGGGCCTTTGTAGCCATCTGGGGAATGAAACAGTGAATGGGCAATCTCTCTCTTTTCCTCTCTCTCTGTGTCTCCATCTCTCTCTATAGCTCTGACTTTTAAATAAATGAATGAATGAATAATCTCAAAAAAATCTCCCAGTGCCAAATCATAAAGGTCATGATCAGCCTAGCTCCCCCGGACACCTGGTTTTGTTAAAGAGTTGAAAATGATGCTCTCCCTCTGACCAATTATACCTAAAGGGGATGGACTCTACCAGGTACTACTTAGCACTCCTACTGAAATTAAAGTATAGGGTATTCGAAGCCAGGTGCATTTGTCAAGAATTAAACTTTAATCTCTTGTTTCTTCATAAATACATGTAGAGGATAACTCTGCCTACTGCTGTGAGCCAAATGAAGACCTCAAACACCTCTTCAAAAAATAAAAAAAGATATGTAGACTATTTTACTTTTGTCATTTTAAGACTTCTGCACTTTATGGAAGACATATTTTATTCACCTCTTTTCCTGATTTTCTCAGGAAGCTGCTACTGGCAGGAAAACTTCTTAGTGAGTTCTTCCATTGTAACAGGAGTAGATACTGATATGCTTCATAAAAGTATTTTGCAGAATCTGTTGCCTGGAGCAATGTAACCCATACTTTAGGTTAGCTTTTCAGCAACTACTTAAGTCTGTGGATGCACTAGCTAATGTACTCATCAGCAACCAACTGCCCTTAGAATACATACTGATACAACAAAGAGCATGTGTGTGATAATGAAATATGTCACATTTACTCTAACAGCAGTATGTTAACTGAAAAATGCACTATAAATATTTGTACCTCATCTAGGTGGTTGTACAATTCAGGCAGGGGCAATCAGCTCCCACAATTTGGGAAACAATGGAGTATATTTTTCTTTCCTAAGAGGAATCCAACCTATAATTTACCTTTTTCCAATTATACTCATCCTGATTGATAAATTTGTCTCTGAGAGCTTGACAGCTTCTCAAAGTAACCATGAGAATGTATTGTTCACAGCCACTGACAATAATCGATAAAAAAATCCTTCAACTCTTGAAATGAATCTAATACAAGATAGGTAGAGATTCTATACCCAGGATAGGTAGTGCCCATGACCCTGATCAGTAGAATGTAAATACAGAAAGTAAAACATCATTCTTCAGCACCCTTTAAGATTTGTTTTTTCAGCACCCTTTAAGATTAAGCATCAAATGTCTCTAAGGTGGGGAATGGTGTGGGTACAATGATAATTAGTTTAGGAATACTGAGTTGGAAGTCATTGTAATTCTATCATCATATTTCTCAATCCACACATCCCCTCTCTCAGCATCCTCCTGCTTCACCCTGGAACTAAGGGGAGGACACCATAAAAATACGGAGATTGAGCTTCCTGTGGAATTTTGTGAAAGCATTATATAATTCTCATATGCTGTCACACGTGGAGAGACACCACCCTCTACTGTATTTATTTTTTTAACACAGAAACCTTTTATTTAAGGTATCAAACTTCATGCATTTCGTAAGTTCAACTTTAGGAGCATAATGATTCTTCCCACCATAACTACCCTCCCACCCACACTCCCACTGTTCTTCCTCTTCTCTCTCCTATTCTAATTGTTATATTTTAAATAAGATCTATTTTTAATTAACCATACACACATAAGATAGGATTAACTTATACTAAGTAAAGAGTTCAAGAAATAGTATGAAAAAAAAAAAAAAAGCCTGAACTGTTCCACAATAGTCAAGACAGGGCTCTTCAAAGTCAATGCATCTCAAAGTGTCAATTTTAATATTCCACTTCTATAGACTTCTATAGATCACCTTTTAGGTGTTCTATTAGTTACCACTGATTAGTGAGTAAATATGGTATTTGTCCTTTTGGGACTGGCTTATTTCACTAAGTAGAATGTTTTCCAGTTGCATCTATTTTGTTGCAAGCGACAGGATTTCTTTTTTTTTTTTAAGACTGTAGTCTTTCATTGTCTACATATCACATAATTTCTTTAGTTGTTCTTCAGTTGATGGACATTTGGGTTGATTTCATTTCTTAGCTACTGTGAATAGAGTGGCAAATAACATGGGGGTATTGATAACTTTTTCATATGCTGATTTAATTTCCCTTGGGCAAATTCCCGGAGTGGGATGACTGGATCATATGGTAGGTCTATATTCAGATTTCTGAAGTATCTCCATGCTGTCGTCTACAGTAGCTATACCAGTTTACATTCCCACCAACACAGGATTAGGGTACCTTTTCCCCCATATCCTCACCACATTTATTTTTTCTTGATTTCTTTCTGAAAGCCATTCTAATGGGGGGTGAAATAAAACCTCATTGTGGTTTTAATTTGCATTTCCCAGAGGATAGTGTTCCTAAGAATTTTTTTTTCATGTGTCTGTTGGCCAATTGGATTTCCTGTTCTGAAAAATGCCTGTTTACGTCCATTTCTTAACTGAGTTGTTTTGTTGTTTAGTTTCTTGAGTGTTTTAGAGTTTGAGTATCAATCCTTTATCAGTTGCATAGTTTGAAGATATTTTCTACCATTTTTCCTGTTGCCTCTTCACTTTACTGAGTGTTCAGGTTTTTTTTTTTTTTTTTTTTTTTTTTTTTTTATTTGACAGTTAGAGTTACTGACAGTGAGAGAGAGAAAAATCTTCCGTCTGTTGGTTCACTCCCCAAATAGCCACTACAGCTGGCGCTACGCTGATCCGAGGCCAGAAGCCAGGTGCTTCTTCATGGTCTTCCATGCCAGTGCAGGGACCCAAGGACCTGGGCCATCCTCTATTGCCCTCCCCCGGCCACAGCAGAGAGCTGAGTTGGAAGAGGAGCAACTGGGACTGGAACGTGGTGCCCACATAAGATAACAGTCTTCCTTCACACTTCTGCATGTGGAAATACAGATTTTCCAGCACCCCTCATTGAAAAAACTGTACATGATCCAGAGATTGATTTTAACTCCTTTGTCAAAGATAAGTTGGTTGCAGATGCATGGATTGATTTCTGGATTTCTATTCTATTCGATCAGTCCATCAATCTGTTTTTGCCAGTACTATGCTGTTTTCATTGTAACAGCCCTGCAGTATGTGTTGAAATTTGATATTGTGAAGTCTCCGACTTTGTTTTGGCTGAATGAGATTGCTTTAGCTATTCGGGGTTTCCTGTGTTTTCATATGAATTTCAACATCAATTTTTTTCTATATTTGAGAAGAATGTCCATGGTATTGTGATTGGGATCACAATGAAACTGTAAATTGCTTTTGGTAACATGGACATTTTTATGATATTGATCCTTGCCATCCAAAAAGGAAGATTTTTCTATATTTTTGTGTCCTCTATTTCTTTCCATAATTTTTCATAATTCTCATTGAAGAGATCTTTGACATCCTTGGCTAAATTTATTCCAAGGTATTTGATTTTTTGTAGCTATTGTGAATGGGATTGATCTTAGAATTTCTTTCTCTGACATGTCATTGTCTGTGAATACACAGACTATCGAGTTTTGTGTGTCAAATTTATATCCTGATACTTTTTGAAACTCTTTTATGAGTTTCAATAGCCTTTCTGTGGAGATTTTGGATCCCCTATGTATAGAATTATGTCATCTACAAATAAAGATTATGTCATCTACAAGTAAAGACTTCCTCCTTCCCAATTTATATCAGTTGATTTCCTTTTCTTGCTTAATGGCTCTGGATAAAACTTCAAGGAATATATTGAAAGTAATGGGGACAGCAGGCATCCTTGTCTGGTTCTAGATCTCAGTGAGAGGGCTTCTAACTTTCTCCCATTCAATAGGGTGTTGGCCAGGGGTTTGTCATAAATTGCCCCGATTTCGTTGAGGAATGTTCCTTCTTGTTTTAAAATTTATTTAATAAATATAAATTTCCAAACTGCAACTTTTGGATTATACCAGCTTTTCCCCCCCATAACCACACTTCCACCCACAACCTTCCCATCTCCCCCTCTCTTCCCCATCCCATTCTTCATAAAGATTCATTTTTGAATTATCTTCATATACAGAAGATCAATTTAGTATATATTAAGTAAAGATTTCAACAGTTTGCTCCCACAGAGAAACACAAAGTATAAAGTACTGTTGGAGTAGTAGTTTTACCGTTAGTTCACATAGTACAACATATTAAGGACAGAGATCCTAGAAGGGGAATAAGTGCACAGTGACTCTTGCTGTTGATTTAACACTTGACATTCTTATTTATTGCGTCAGTAATCACCCTAGGCTCTTGTCATGAGCTGCCAAAGCTATGGAAGCCTCTTGATTTCACCAACTCCGATCTTATTTAGACAAGGCCATAGTCAAAGTGGAATTTCTCTCCTCTCTTCAGAGAAAGGTACCTCCTTTTTTGATGGCCCATTCTTTCTGCTGGGATCTCACTCGCAGAGATCTTTCGCTTAGGTCATTTTTTTTTTTAGCCACATTGTTTTGGTTTTCCATGCCTGCAATACTTTCTTGGGTTTTTAGCCAGATTCTAATGGTTTAAGGGCTGATTCTGAAGGCCAGAGTGCTGTTTAGGACATCTGCCATTCTATGAGTCTGCTGTATCACACTTCCCATGTTGGATCATTCTCTCCTTTTTAATTATATCAGTTAGTATTAGCAGACACTAGTCTTTTCTATGTGATCCCTTTGACTCTTAATCCTATCATTATGATAAATTGTGAACTGAAACTGATCACATGGACTAGTGAGATGGCATTGGTACATGCCACCTTGATGGAATTGAATTGGAATCCCCTGACATGTTTCTAACTCTACCACATATCAAAAGTTATGGGATACAGCAAAAGCAGTGTTAAGAGAAAAGTTTATAGCAATAGGTGCCCACATCAAGAAATTGGAAAGACGGCAAACACATGAGATTTCAATGCATCTCAAGAGTCTAGAAAAACTGCAGCAAACCAAACCCAAAACTAGTAGCAGAAGAGAAATAATTAAAATTAGAGAAGAAATCAACAGAATTTAACACAAGAAAACATTACAAAAGATCAGCAAAACGAAGAGCTTTCTTTTTTTTTTTTTTTTTTTTTCTTTGCTTTCAAACTTTTATTTAATGAATATAAATTTCCAAAGTACAGCTGGTGGATTACAATGGCTACCCCCCATAACGTCCGTCCCACCCACAACCCTCCCATTTCCCACTCACTCTCCACTTCCATTCACATCAATATTCATTTTCAATTCTCTTTATATACAGAAGATCAGTTTAGCATACATTAAGTAAAGATTTCTACAGTTTGCTCCCACACAGAAATATAAAGTGAAAAATACTGTTTGAGTACTAGTTATAGCATTAAATCTCAAGGTACAGCACACTAAGGACAAAGATCCTACATGAGGAGTAAGTGCACAGTGACTCCTGTTGTTGACTTAACAAATTGACACTCTTGTTTATGGCCTCAGTAATCACCCTGGGTGTGGGGAGCAGCCCGGACTGGACTGAGTTACTGGAATTAGGACTTATTCTATGCATCTGCTCTCCCACAATATGGCGCTGGGAGAGAAGTAAACAGCTTCCGCACAGCTGCCTCCAGTTCAGCTAATAAACTGTAGGACTTGCTCCTGATTGGAGAGCAGCATACTCGGCGTGTGGGCAGCCGAGTTAGGATTGGCAGAGGAGGACTATAAAGGAGGAGAGAGGGCATGCACCAGGAACATCTAAGGGGAACATCTAAGGGGAACACCTGTGCAGCCCCCGAGAAGAGCCGGCCGGCGGTGTGCTGCTCCCCTGCGGAAGTGGGGAATGTGGCCAGGGGGAACTGCCCTTCCACGGAGGTGGAAGGGATAGTAGCCAACCCGGGAAGAACCAGCAGCAAACCCGGGGAGGGCCGAGCAGACGAAAGAACAGAGCAGGGTCCTGTGTCGTTCCTCCACGAAGAGGGGGAGCGACATAATGGTGCCATGACTCGGATAGGAAACCTGACTCGGATAGGAAACTTAGGACGGATATGAAACTTAGGAGGGAAGAAACAGGAAGAACTGGGAAAATATCGGAGAGAGAGACTAGCAAACAGCCTAGGGAAAAGCCGGACGAAAAAGGTGCCGGAAGAAGCTATTGAAAGCCTAGGCATAGACTCGGATACGGACTACGGGGGGAAGCTGGGAGAAATCTCTAAGGTCGAAAGCGAAAGTGAAAGCTAGAACAAACAGACTCGGATACGGACTGTGGGGAGAGGCCAGGAGAAATGAGGGAGGAATATTGTTGGAGGAAAGCTTGGGGAAACATACCGGGTAGAGAAAAATGTTAGGGAAATTGAAGCCGCGGGGGGCAGGCCAAGGCGGACATGAAAGCCACTTTGGGGTTCTCAAGTTAGCCCGGGAATAGGGGGCGAAAAGTTGAAACCAGAAGCTGAAACGTAAGCCAGATTGGGATCTGTCTGATTAGCCCGGGGAGCAAAGGACGGGAAGCCAAACCGTGGGGCGGAGACGTAAGCTGGGTTGAATTCGTCAGGCTAGCCCGGGGAACTTAGATTGAATGCTAGTGGCGGACACGTAAGCTACGCTGTGTGACTCGCGGAAGCCACCGCGTGCAGAGAGAGTACGGGGCGTGAATAGATAGGGAACGGGGCTGGCGCGAGGCCGTGGTTCAGACGCGAAAGGGTTAAGTGCGAGACTGCGGAGTGTGCGCGCAAAGCGGGCTGAAGCGGCTCAGCCGGAAAGCCGCGCGGAGAAATAGCCTCGGGGCGGAGCCAGCCGGCAGGGCGAGGCGCCGGGAAGCTGCGGGGATAAGAGAAACAGAAGTTTTAGAAGTAAAGTGAGAGAAATAGGAATGCTGGAAGATAGAAGTGGAATGGGAGAAATAGGAATGCCCGGAGATAGAGAAATAGAGAAATAGAAAGGCCTCCCCTCAACATGGCAATAAGAAAGCTTGGATTTGGTCTGCCTGATTAAGTGAGGCGATGAGCACCTGCTGCGGCTAGCAGCTTATGCGCCACAGGTCACCAAACACAGGCACGCATCAGCGCCTAAAAACCTCCTCACAACATGGCGAAGAGAGGACCCGGATTCGGTTTGCCTGATTGATAGGACTTGTAAGAAACTGTGGCAACTCTAGCAAGTAGAGCAGAGTGTGTGCCGCGGGACACCGAAGACAGGCGCGTATCAACGCCAAAAAATAAAAAGAAAGGGGGATCTGTGGGGAGCAGCCCGGACTGGACTGAGTTACTGGAATTAGGACTTATTCTATGCATCTGCTCTCCCACAATATGGCGCTGGGAGAGAAGTAAACAGCTTCCGCACAGCTGCCTCCAGTTCAACCAATTAACTGTAGGACTTGCTCCTGATTGGAGAGCAGCGTACTCGGCGTGTGGGCAGCCGAGTTAGGATTGGCGGAGGAGGACTATAAAGGAGGAGAGAGGGCATGCACCAGGAACATCTAAGGGGAACATCTAAGGGGAACACCTGTGCAGCCCCCGAGAAGAGCCGGCCGGCGGTGTGCCGCTCCCCTGCGGAAGTGGGGAATGTGGCCAGGGGGAACTGCCCTTCCACGGAGGTGGAAGGGATAGTAGCCAACCCGGGAAGAACCAGCAGCAAACCCGGGGAGGGCCGAGCAGACGAAAGAACAGAGCAGGGTCCTGTGTCGTTCCTCCACGAAGAGGGGGAGGGACACCTGGGCTCTTGTCATGAGCTGCCAAGGCTATGGAAGACCCCTGAGTTCACTGACTCTGATCCTATTTAGACAAGGCCATGGTCAAAGTGGAAGTTCTCTCCTCCCTTCAGAGAAAGGTACCTCCTTCTTTGATGATAAGCCAATCCCAAAGGGACAAATACCACTTGTTCTCCCTGATAGGTGACAACTAACTGAGCACCAAAAAGGAAACCTGTTAAAGTGAAATGAACACTTTGAGAAACGGTGACTTCATCAGCCCTCACCCTGACTGTTGATGAGCAACTTGATATGTTATCCCTCTTATTTTTTTTTTGTTTGTTCTACTTAATACTTTTTTTTTTGAATACTGTAAGCAATACACAATTCTTCTTAAGTGCCGAAACTTAACTGAAAAGTGATAACTGTTAAATATAAGAGTGGGAATAAGAGGGGGAAGAGATGTACAATTTGGGACATGCTCAAGCTGACTTACCTCAAACGGTAGAGTTATAAACATACCAGGGGATTCCAATTCAATCCCATCAAGGTGGCATGTACCAATGCCAGCTCACTAGTCCCAGTGATCAATTTCTGTTCACAATTGATCATAATGATAGGACTAAGAACCAAAGGGATCACATAAACAAGAATAGTGTCTGAAAATACTAACCTATAGAATAAAAAAGGGAGAGAATGATCCAACATGGGAAGTGAGATACACAGCAGACCCATAGAATGGCAGATGTCCTAAACAGCACTCTGGCCTCAGAATCAGCCCTTAAGGCTTTTGGATCCAGCTGAAAAGCCCATGAGATTATTTCAGGCATGGAAAGCCTAGACACTCTGTGGGGAAAAAAAAAAAAAAAAAAAAAAACCTAAATGAAAGATCTCCACGAGTGAGATCCCAGTGGAAAGAATGGGTCATCAAAGAAGGAGGTACCTTTCTCTGAAGGGAGGAGAGAACTTCCACTTTGATCATTGCCTTGTCTAAAAATGATCATAGTCAATTGAACTCAGGGGGCTTCCATAGCCTTGGCAGCTCATGACAAGAGCCCAGGGTGATTACTGAGGCCATAAACAAGAGTGTCAATTTGTTAAGTCAACAACAGGAGTCACTGTGCACTTACTCCTCATGTAGGATCTTTGTCCTTAGTGTGCTGTACCTTGAGATTTAATGCTATAACTAGTACTCAAACAGTATTTTTCACTTTATATTTCTGTGTGGGAGCAAACTGTAGAAATCTTTACTTAATGTATGCTAAACTGATCTTCTGTATATAAAGAGAATTGAAAATGAATATTGATGTGAATGGAAGTGGAGAGGGAGTGGGAAAGGGGAGGGTTGCGGGTGGGAGGGACGTATTGGGGGTAAGCCATTGTAATCCACCAGCTGTACTTTGGAAATTTATATTCATTAAATAAAAGTTTTAAAAAAAAGAAGGAACATTCCTCAATACAATCAAAGCTACTTTTATAACAAACTACAGCCAGCATCCTGTTGAATCGAGAAAAGTTGAAAGCATTTCCACTGAGATCTGGTACCAAGCAGGGATGCCCACTCTCACTACTGCTATTCAATATAGTTCTGGAAGTTTTAGCCAGAGCCATCAGGCAAGAAAAAAAATTAAAGAGATACAAATTGGAAAGGAAGAACTCAAACTATCCCTCTTTGCAGATGATATGATTCTTTATTTAGGGGATCCAAAGAACTCTACTAAGAGACTCTTGGTACTCATAGAAGTGTTTGACAAAGTAGCAGGATATAAAATCAATGCACAAAAATCAACAGCCTTTGTATACACAGGCAATGCCATGGCTGAGAAAGAACTTCTAAGATCAATCCCATTCACAATAGCTATGCAACAATCAAATACCTTGGAATCAACTTAACCAAGTATGTTAAAGATCTCTACGATGAGAATTACAAAACCTTAAAGAAAGAAATAGAAGAGGATACTAAAAAATGGAAAAATCTTCCATGCTCATATATTGGAAGAATCAATATCATCAAAATGTGCATTCTCCCAAAAGCAATTTATAGATTCAATGCAATACCAAAGAGATTCTTTAAAAGGTGAGAAATACCACATACCAAAGACATTCTTCTTGGATCTGGAAAATTGATGATGAAATACATATGGAGGTACAGGAGAACTTGAATAGCTAAAGCAATCTTGTACAACAAAAACAAAGCTGAAAGCATCACAATACCAGTTTTCAGGACATACTACAGGGCAGTTATAATCAAAACAGCACGGGCAGGCACTGCGGCTCAGCAGGTTAATCCTCTGCCTTGCAGCGATGGCACACCAGGTTCTAGTCCCGGTGGGGGCACAGGATTCTGTCCCGGTTGCCCCTCTTCCAGGCCAGGGAGTGCAGTGGAGGATGGCCCAAGTACTTGGGCCCTGCACCCCATGGGAGACCAGGATAAGCACCTGGCTCCTGCCTTCGGATAGGTGCAGTGCTCCGGCTGCAGCACGCAGGCCGCGGTGGCCATTGGAGGGTGAACCAACGGCAAAAAGGAAGACCTTTCTCTCTGTCTCTCTCTCTCACTGTCCACTCTGCCTGTCAAAAAAAAAAAAAAAAAAGACAGCATGGCACTGGTACAGAAACAGATGGGTATACCAATGGAACAGAATAAAAACACCAGAAATCAATCCAAACATCTACAGCCAACTTATATTTAATCAAGGAATGCTTCTTCTATACCCAATTTTTCTTACGGTTTTCATCATGAAAGTGCATTGTATTTTATCAAATGCTTTCTCTGTATTTATTAAGATAATCATATGGTTTTTGTTCTTCAGTTTGTTAGTGTGATGTGTCACACTGATCGATTTGTGAATGTTGAACCTTCCCTGCATACCAGCGATAAATTGCATTTGGTCAAGGTGAATGATCTTTTTAATCTGTTGCTGGCTCACTAGTGGTTCATATTTTGTTGAGAATTTTTGCATCTGTGTTTATCAGGGAATTTGGTTTGTATTTCCCTTTCTTTGTTCTATCTTTTTCAGGTTTAGGAATTAATGTGATGTTGGCTTTATAGGAGGACTTTGGGAGGATTTCCTCACTTTCAATTGTTTTGAATACCTTGCGAAGAATTGGAGTTAGTTTTTCTTTAAATGACTGGCAGAATTCAGCCATGAAACCATCCAGTCCTGGACTTTTCTTTTTTGGGAGGATCTTTAATACTGACTCAATTTTGTCTTGGTTATAAGTCTGTTTAGATTTTCTATATCTTCATGTCTCAATTTAGGTAGGTTGTATGTATCCCCAAATCTATCCTTTCTTGGTTTCCCAATTTATTGGCTTACAGATCTTTGTAGGAGTTTCTGATGATCATTTTTCTTTCTCTGATATCTATTGTTAAATGTCCTTTTTCACCTTTAATATCTTATTTTATTGATTTATCATCCATTACTTTATAAAGGGGGCTATTATCTCTCTTCTAACACAGACCATGTTTGGATATGCTACTCAGATGCTCTCTTTGTCTCCTGACACTGCCTGTTTTCCTTTCATGCAATCTCTGGTTCACTACCCAGAAATAATATGCATTTCTCTGTGTAGTGCAACCTAGGCTCCTATGTGTGTGTTCACTTTCTCACCTTTTTAATTCTGTTATCACTTATGCACCTTACACATGTTTGCACTTAGAATGTTTGTCTTCATGTGAGGCAAGAGCCTGGAATGAAATTAATATACCCTGAACCACATCAGAGACAGTCATCTATATGGCTCAAATAACAACTTGATTTCACAGAGAACAGAGGTGGAAAAGAAAAGAAGAAGTTTGTATTGCAAATTTTCTGTAAGAAACAAAGCCATTCCTGTTTATATTTATGGTAACATTAGAAAAAAACATCTGGAGGCCCGCTCTGTGGCATAGGAAATGAGATCGCCACCTGCAGTGCTGGCATCCCATATGGGCACCAGTTCAACTCTCGGCTGCTGCACGTCCAGTCCAGTTCTTTGCTGTGGCCTGGGAAGGTGGTAGAAGATGCTCCAAGTCCTCAGGACCTGCACTGCCTGGGAGAGTCAGAGGAGGCTCCTGGTTCCTGGCTTTCGATTGACGTGGCTCCGGCCATTGTGGCCATCTGGGGAGTGAACCAGCAGAACCCCTCCCCTTTGCTTCTGCCTCTCTTTAAAAAAATAAATAGATTTTTTTTTAAAGAAAAAGATGTCTGGGTAAACCAGTCTTGATTTTTTAATAGCTATAAAAACATCTGAATATTACCCTAATACCTGAAGAAAGAAATTGGGTATTGGAGGATATAAAGTATCTTCAACTTTCATATTTTTGTTTCCTGTTTTTTAAGCCAAGTATATATAATTAACACCTAAACCTGAATCTCAGGAAAGGATTGAGACTTCAATCTGCATATTCCTTCTAGAGTTTTTATGGTTGTAGGTAGGAGCCCTATGTCTTCCCTCTCCTTCTTCTGGAATATTGTTTGTTGCCGTTTCTAAAATCCCACCCAGAACTTCACAATGGACTTAATAGCCCCCTTTGTGTACAGTGGGGAGAATTCCTCTCAGCTTCCCTCAGGAGAGAGTTGGGACCTAACCACCAAGGTTATTGAGCAAAAGCATTACATTTAATATATAATTGCTGGTCAGGTTTGCTTCTACATTTCTTCCCTCATTGAACTACACAGAAGTTGGTTTCAAATATTTTAAAATATTTAAGCTATTTCTCTCTTCAAAAGAGAGAAATGCATAACTTCAATGAGGTATAATTTCTTTCACTCCTTTTCTTTTCTGGTTATTTCTTTGATGTATTGACACAAGAAGTTCTTGCCTACCAACATCGCATGACAAAATTTTTTCTATATACCCATCAAAATATTATATAATTGGTTTTTAAATTTAGATCTCTGATGTACCTCTTATTGAGTTTTGTTAATCATATGAAAGGGAGGTTGAGTTCTTTTGTTTTTTCATGTTGATACTCATTCTTTCTGACAACATTTGTTGAACAGATTTTCTGTTCCCTTTTGAATACTTTGGCAACAATGAAAATCATTTGACCATCTATATGTGGGTTTGTTTCTGCATTCTCTGTTTGCTCCATTAATATATTTTTCTATCTTTTTGGCAAGAATACTGTCTGGGTTACTGTAGCATTGTAATAAATCTTGAAGTCCTTTAAGTTTTTCTTCAATTCCCTGAATTGAATTTGCCATTTTTCATCTTATTTTATTTTATGTTATTTTATTTGGGAAATAAGTTTCAAATTGCCTTGCTGATTTCTAGAAAATAATCCAGTTTCAATTGTGTCTGATCATATTGATGTTCTACCTTAATATTGGATGAATTAATATTTAAAAATATTGAGTGTTTCAATATATATTCTGGTATCTATTAGTTCAAATTTTCAGCAGAATTGTTGCTAGTATTAAAAACTTGGCATATTATTACCGCCTCCAATAGTTCAAAAACTAAAAGAATTCTCAGAATGATAAATATATCCTCCATAAATCAGTTTTATTTGATGAAAGAAAAACTGTATTTGTGGTTAAAATAAATTGATAATTATCAGCCAATAATTGCATCCAAAATTATGTGTACAGAGAAATTTATCGAAGTATTATTCCTAATACATATAACTTGTAACCTAATGTTATCAATAACTGGATGTGTAACATCATTTCAAAAATTGATATTGTGAGATAATGTGGCTTTACTAAAATGAAAGCTTCTTATTTTTAATGCAAAAGTGAAGCTATCTTGTATTTATGGTAAAATAAGGAAATCTGTGAACATTAAGATTTATTTTTGTAATCACATATATAATTATTAGACTAAGTCTAAAACAGAATTTATTATTTAAAATTTTATTGTTTAATTTACTTGGGAAGCAGAAACACATACAAAAACACAGATTGGAAATCATAGAATTGTATGTTCACAAAGGTCAGAAGACACTTTGTACATGATAAGAAATACCATTGCACAGAAGGGGCAGAGAGTTAGGAAGAGAAGGCTTCTCTCATCTCACATCATGTTTTCCAACATAGGGATATGAGAATGAGAGAATGAGAAAGAATAAGAGAGTCTATTATGAAAACTGCAGGAAAGAGGATACTACTGGTTGCTGAGATTTGGGTTTCAGTAAGACAAAGTGAAAATAATATTCCCAGAGCATAATATTAGGATAATTTATGAAACTTTTTTATTGTTTTTATTTAAAGAATAGGATTCTTAAAAAAGTGTAGGAAAAACTGAATTTGCAAGGGAAAAATCAGATGGTTATAATTGGTGTCAGCTACCTAAAGTAGATTACAGGTAAAGGTGAGGAAAAGAAATAATAGGTAACAGGTTATTTTTTGCTAATACCAAGAGTATTTTCTAATACCAAGAGAAGTTAGGAAGTGCTGGAGCCAGCTCATTACTGTCTTCTTTTCAGTTTTTTTTTTTATTTTAACTAATATTTAGAAAAAATCATCTATTCTCAAAATGTCTATTTTGCTTCAATACATTATATTCAGGAATTCTGTTAGTTAACATCTGATCAGGGAAAACATATGATATCTGTCTTTTTGGGACAGGTCTATTAATTTTTAACAGATTCTATATGATTTGTAGACACAAGTCTAAAAATGTGACGATGTTCCCTTCCTCACATCTCTTTCCTTCTGTCCTTCTGCCTTTTTTTTTTTTTAGTTTTTGAGGTAACAAATGTTAAATTTTCATTGCAGTAAAAAGGCTCAATACTTCACAGAATAGGAAGTATAACAATTAAATATAACAATTAAAAACAAACAAGACCCAATTTAGACAACAGTCATAAACAATAATTTAATGTGAACATGATCATTTTATCCACATGCAGTTTTTATAATTTCTTTCAATGAACTGAATCAATGACAATGTAACATCTAAATAGTTCCTGTGTAGTTACAAAACAATAATTCAGTTCATTGAGACTTTAAACATCTTATCTCAACAGTTTATGCATAAGAATAGCTTTGAAATCCACATTTTCCTGCCTCTGCTCAGCCATCCATAGTGAGGTGACTCCTGGTGACTGTCAGCCTTTTAACACGGGCAGTATTTATACCCACTATACCTCACTGAAACAGGGCAGGGGCAAGTTGGGAATAACTTAAAAATTGTCTGGATAGTTATATTCTATTTTGTTTAATTTATTTGATTTGCTAGCAAGACATTATTGCCTTTATGATGCAACTGAGGATGCCAACACCTAGTTCCATTTTTTCTCTAGATGTCTGCATCATCACTTTAGAATTTTTTCACAAAATTCAAGTATTTCACTAATGAGACTCATAATTCTTTGCTCCTCACGTTTATGAACATAACAGAACAAAAGGACAGAACAGGATGAAAATATAAAAAGGATAGAAGATAGTATTGTATGATATGAACATTTGTTTTAGATAATGCACAAGCATGAGAAAAGTATAAAGCTTGATGTTAATAATTATACATGTTTTCTCCAAATTAATTATGGTGGGTCCAATTTTATTTGATTACATTTCAGAGGGAATAAAAGTGTAAGAATTCTGATCGATGATATTGAAGGTAGGGGTAGCAGACAAAAATGATTAATTTAGAGCGAAGCATTTGGTAGTAGTTAGGAAGAAGATTGGGATGTCTGCATTCCATATCAGAGTGCCTGGGTTGCAGCCTGATTCCATCTTCTTGCTAATGTGCAACCTACAAGTCATTAGGTGACGCTCAAATACTTGAGTCCCTGCCATTCAGGCGGGAAACCTGGATTGGGTTCCAGGCCCAGGGCTTGGACCGGACCCATCGCCAGCTTAAAAGGGCCTCTATAGTGTGAACCAGTGGGTGAAAGGTATTTTTCTGTTTCTCTGACTTTCAAAAAAAATGAAACAAAATAAATAAAAATTAATCCATTTAAGTAAAGACATCCATTTTAGTAATGAAATATTCAAATTTGATATGAAAAATCTCAAAAATGTTAATATGGAATAATAGATGTGATGGAATTAAGACATTTTGTTTTCCCAATCCTACACTCCATACTACTATTCCAATACCAAGCATAGTCAAATGCAATTAACAAAGGGTTGCACATTGCTTAATCAAGAATATATTTAGGGGCTGGTGCTGTGGCTCAGTATGTTAATTTTGCTCCTGCAGCAGCGGCATCCCATGTAGGCTCTGGTTCGAGTCCTGGCTGCTCCACTTCCAATCCAGCTCCTTGCTAATGTGCCTGGAAAAGCACTAGAAGATGGCTCAAGTCACTGGACCCCTGCATCCACGCGGGAGACCCAGAAGAAGTTCTTGACTCCTGGCTTTGGATCTGGGCAGCTCCATCCATTAAGGCCAATTGGGGAGTGAATCAGTGAATGGAAGACCTCTTTCCTCTCTCTCTTTCACTCTCTTTCTTTCTCTTGACTTTTGAATAAATAAATAAAGCATTAAAAATGATATATTTAATTAGAAAAAATATTTAATGATGTTTAATGATATTTATAATAAATTAATAATCTATTACAAGACTCCAATTATCAGAAGGACACTTATTCAGCTGTTGAAAATGGTCATACTTGTGTGGAACAAGCTTTATTTTATCCCATCCCTCTCCATTCTTGCCATATTAAATGTGAGTTACCATTAAAATTCAAGCAAACTCCACTTGAGTTTTTGCTAACTGATTTCTGAAAGGCATTTTCCCCTTCAGTGACTTTTGTTGACAGTTCTCAGAATAGACCTCGTTACTTTTCCTTACATTACATATCTTCTAGTCACTACCTAAGGACACTTGTTTTCTGCATTCGGAGATGAGGATACTTTGGTGTGTTTAAGAAAATTAGTAAATCTAACTACTGAGGAAGCTGCATTCTACCTCATCAGTAACCTGTAGCGATCACATGCATTCTAAAGAAATCAAATGTCTTTGAATATTTTATAAATAAAACAAGCCACATAACAAGCTATTTTGAATTTTCTGGGGTGTTGATACTGTATAATGTGATGTAGCTTGACATTATAGAGATAGATTCTTTTTGGTTTGATCTGTTTTAAAATGTTTTATAGCAAATCATTATGCAACATGTGTATTTATCTTCATATTACATTGACACTGTTGTAAATCACTGAAGTACTGCATTATATTTGCATTTATTTCCTTTGGCAAAACAATAGTTATATAATTATATATTTTTTATTCTTATAATTTATATAACTTTAGTCATATACACATTAACAACCACAGTGAAATAACAAAATCTTTAGACTGTTTTTATAATCATACAGCTGTAAAATTATTAAGCAAAAGATGTGATAATGAAATGCTATTACATATACAGTGACGATGCCACTGAAAGCTACTCAATTTTTCATTTGAATATTTCAATTAATTTTTGGTCTTTTCTGGACTCCAAGTAGCAGCCAAGGAAAATTCCTTCTTTAGCTTTCGTAAATCTCACTCAACATACTAGAGTGCTTGGTTCCAGACCCAGCTCCTTCTCCTCTGATAAGTTCCTGCTAATAGGTACCCTGGGTCAGCAGATGATGATTCAAATGCTAGGGTCCTCAGTACCCATAGGGGAGATCAGGATTGATTTCCGGGCTCTGCTTTTTCCTTCCCAGTCCTGGCTGATACAAGCATTTGGGGAGTGAACCAGCAGATAGAAGATCTTTTTCTCTTTTTCTATTTCTGTTTTTCTCTCTCTCTGTCTTTCTCTCAGGCTCTCTTGCTCTCTTTCAAGTAAAATGCAAATAAATATATAAAAATAAAAATAAGTAGCTCTTAAATCTTACCAGCTCTTTTATAAGTTCTAGGAAATTAACACCAAGGAATAATTGACTGTCCTCATGGAGATGATGTTTTATTGGAATAAGCTAAGAAATAAACAGCAAATCATAAATTATATAATGTGTGAGATGATGATACCTATGGAAAAATGAATCAGGGTGAAGAGAGAATAGGCATTTCTGCTGTTAAGGATAAACTTCATTTTATATTGGGTACTCAAACAAAGTCTCACTGAAAAGATGACGTTTGAGCAGAAGGAGAGAAGTTTGCATTTATCTGGGGAAAACAGCAAGTGCAAAGACCCTGGAAGGTACAATATTTTGGGAGATCATAAGTCACAGCAAGGAGGGTTGTGATCAAGATAGAAGTTGGAAACAAGTCATAGGTAACACAGTTGAAGTCCTTATAAGCTTAGGCAAGTTACTAGGTCATTTGTTTAGTTTTATGTATTGAATACTAAAGAGAACAGACATAAATTTTCAGGGGATTATTCTTACTATAAGATTATGTCTGTATCTGTACCAAGGTTGTGGTGGTTAGTGGAGAATTTGTATCAGAATCTGGAAGTATTTCAAAGATAAAGTTCATAATCTTTGCTTATATTTTGGATTAATAATATGAGAGAAATACTGGAATCAAGCATAATATCAAGTTTTGGACCTATACTAAAATTTGCAGGGAGTTAACCAACAGATTGGAAACTCACAGTCTATTTCTCTCTGCCTCTGTCTCTTTGTGTCTCCTTTCTTTCTTTGTTGCTGTCTTTCTGCTTATCATGTAAATAAAAGTTTTTTAAAAGTTAGGTTATGAATACCAGATTAAAAGTAAAATATAGATCAGTTTAGTATACATTAAGTAAAGCTTTCAACAGTTTGCACCCCCATAGAAACACAAAGTGAAATATACTGTTTGAGTACTCGTTATATAGCATTAAGTCTCAATGTACAGCACATTAAGGACAGAGATCCTACATGAGGAGTAAGTGCACAGTGACTCCTGTTGTTGACTTTACAAATTGACACTCCTGTTTATGGCATCAGTAATCTCCCTATGCACCAGTCATGAGTTTCCAAGGCTATGGAAGCCCCTTGAGTTCTCCGACTCTTATCTTGTTTAGACAAGGTCATAGTCAAAGTGGAGGTTCTCTCCTCCCTTCAGAGAAAGGTACCTCCTTCTTTGAAGACCTGTTCTTTCCACTGGGATCTGGGATCTCACTCACAGAGATCTTTCATTTAGGTGGTGGTTGTTTTTTTTTTTTTTTTTTTGCCAGAGTGTCTTGGTTTTCCATGCCTGAAATACTCTCATGGGCTTTTCAGCCAGATCGGAATGCCTTTAGGGCTGATTCTGAGGCCAGAGTGCTGTTTAGGACATCCGCCGTTCTATGAGTCTGCTGAGTATCTCGCTTCCCATGTTGGATCACTCTCCCCTTTATTTATTCTATCGGTTAGTATTAGCAGGTACTAGACTTGTTTATGTGCTCCCTTTGACTCTTAGTCCTTTCATTATAATCAATTGTGAACTGAAATTGATCACTTGGACTAGTGAGATGGCATTGGTACATGCCACCTTGATGGGATTAAATTGGGGTTCCCTGGTATGTTTCTAACTCTACCATTTGGGGCAAGTCAGCTTGAGCATGTCCCAAATTATACAATTATCAATTCCCAACTTGACTCTCACTGGGATTAAACATGACAATAGGTCTGATCTGATTTCATCATCATTTAAAAAATCATCTATTATTTTTCACTTTATGTTTCTGTGTGGGAGCAAACTGTTGAAATCTTTACTTAATATATGCTAAACTGATCTTCTGTATATAAAGAGAATCGAAAATGAATCCTCATGTGAATGGAAGGGGAGAGGGAGTGGGAAAGGGGAGGGTTGCGGGTGGGAGGGACGTTATGGGGGGGGGGGAAGGCATTGTAATCCATAAGCTGTACTTTGGAAATTTATATTCATTAAATAAAAGTTAAAAAAAGTAAAATATAGTTATAAAACTTCTAACTTATGTGATACATGTTAAGTATCATGTATATATTTTATTGTATTATGCGGGAATAATTTGGAGATATTTAGATTCAGTTCCAGACCATCACAGTAATACAAATATAAAAACGAGTCACGTAAGTGATTTGGTTGTGTTTACAATATACTGTATTTTGTTAATTTTGGCTTTTAAAAACACGGTACTGATAAAAATATGCATGTTATATAAACCTTCAGCAAATCATAAAGTTGTTGATGTTGTAATGTGTAGCCTCAATGTTGACAGTTACTGACTGATTAATGGGGTGGTTGCCAAAGGTTGGGAGGGGGCTGTGGCAATTTCCTAATGTAACACAAAATGGTGTTTGCTGCACTGATGGGCTCTTCCTTTAGCAGAAGATTTCTCTGTAGTTGAAGTTGTTTAACAACATTTTATTGACAGAGAAACTTCTTTCAAAAGTGAAGTCATTCCTCTAAACTATTGACCCTACTTTGTCAATTAAGTTTATGTAATATTTGCTTTGTAATTTCAACATGGTTCATTGCATCTTCACCAAAGGAATTTCTATTTGAAGAAATCCATTTATTATACTTCTTTAAGAAGCAACTCCTGACCTGATAAACTTACTTCTTTCCTGAAATTGAAGTTTAATCAAACCTTCAATCTTTACTTGTAATTCTAGTTTTCTTGCTACTTTTACCACATCTGCAGTTACTTCCTCCACTGAAGTCTTAAACTCCTCATGAGAGTCAGAATAGACTTACTTCAAATTCCTATTAAAATTGATATTTTTCCTTGCTCCCTTGAATTGCGAATGTTCTTAATGCCATCCAGAATAGTGAATTCTGGGGCTGAAGTTGAGGCATGGCGAGTTAAGGCATCATGTGTGTTGAAAATATCCGATATCAGGTTGCCAGTTCCAGTCCTGGCTGCACTGCTTCTAATCAAGCTTCCTGTTACTGTAACAAGGAAGGCAGCAGAAGATGGCCCAAATACTTGGACCTCTACCATCCACAGGGAGACCAGGATGTAGTTCCTGGCTCCTGGCTTTGGGCTGGCCCAGATCTGAGTGTTGTGGTCATTGGGTCAGTGAACCAGTGAATGGAAGATTCATTCTCTCTCTGTTTGTAACTCTCTCTGTCTCTCTCTCTATCGCTCTGTCTGTCTCTCTCTTTCTGTGTGTGTGTGAATGTCATTATGTCTTTTGAATAAATAATAAATAAATATTTGAAAATATAGTGACCCTTTTGCAAATGTTTTTCAATTTACTTTGTTCACAATTGTTAGAAAAATCACTATCCAGGGTGACCATATGCTTACAAAATGTATTTCCTAAATGTATTTCTTAAACAATAAGACTTTAAAATTTGATGTTACTTCTTGGTGTATGGCCTATAATATTGATATTGTGTTATTAGTCACAAAATAATCTTGATTTCTAAGTATATCTCCATCAAAGTTCTTGAGTCCTTGAGTGACTAGATACATTGTCAATTAACAGTATATTTTGAAAGGAACCTTTTTCTTTTCTTGAGAAGTAGGCATCAACAGTTGCCTTAAAACTGGTAAATAGATGAGCTTTCATCTAGGATTTCTCTTTTAGATTTATGGAACATAAGCAAGGTAAATTTGGTATAATTCTTAAGGGCCTAGGATTTTCACTACACATGATGGGTTTCAACTAAAAGTAACCAAGGGTATTAGAGTCAGCGATTGACTTGTACTCTCCAGCTAGAAAAGTCACAAATAGTATCTTCCAATGTTCGGCTGTTTCATCTACACTGAAAACCTACTGTTCTGGATAACTGGCTAGAACTTCCACATCAGAACTTGCTGGTATACCTTGCACGTTCTTATTATGGGACAACTTCTTTTCTTAAACCACTATGCTACCTTCAAGTTTTTTTTTATTATTATTATTTGCATCCTATTCACCTCTTCCAGCCATCTTAGTATTGTGGAGAATTGAGGTCTTACTCTGGATTAGGCTTTGGCTTGAGGGCATAATGTGACAGGCTCTATCTTCCATCTAGACCACTGACATTGTCAGCATTAAAAATAGTTATTTTGATTTCCTTCCTTCTGTGTGCTCACCAAATACACACATGGAACTTTCTTCAAGAACTTCTCCTTTGCATTTACAACTTGGCTGCCTGTTTGTTGACAAAGGCCTGGCTTTCAGCTAATCTTGGCATTTGATATGGCTTTTTCACTAAGATCTATAATTTTTAGCTTTTATTTTAAATTGAAAGAAGCAGGTCCCTTCCTTTTTATGTCAGCAGCTTTGAGTTTCAGATAATAAGGATGCCTAAAGGAATGAAGAGATGCAGGAATCAGTGGCCGAAGAGGGAATCAGAATATACACAGATTGTTGATTAAGTTCACTCACCATGGTATAGGGGCACACATCATGGCATAGGCATACTCAAACAGTTATAATAGTAACATCAACAATCACTGATAAGATAACCATAACAGATGTAACAATAATAATGGAAAAGCTTGAGTGTTGTGTGAATTACGAAAATGTGACCCAAGTACATGAGTGAGCATGTGTTGTATCAACGGTTTACTTATAAAAACTGTAAAATCTGTGAAGTACAATAACCTGAAGATATACAATAAAGTATGACCTAGGTAATATTTGTTATTATTTTATTTTTTAATAAAATTGTCATTATACATATGCTTTCATGGGCTCTAGAGAGAGATGTGCATTCCCCTAACTGTACCTAAGCTAATTTCACAAATTATCTAAGCCACAATTGACTAATCAAGAAGTTCTCCAACCTTCACTCATCCTTTCCTATGATATCCAATCATATTAATGTGGAAATTCTTGGCAGCAAAAAGCACATTTTCTTTTACAACAAACAAAATTTTATAAGTCTATAATATTACATAATATACAGACATTCAGGAAATAAAAACTTAGTTTTATTTGATTTAATTCAACATCCCAGTTTACATAATTAAGAATGAAAATTCTTTCCCCTCTTCATAACATACAACTTTCAGTGTATCTGTTTTGTCCTTAACTGTCTCCCTATAGTTACACAATGGTTATATAGTTTCTTTCAGTGTTTGTTTTCTGTTTCTGGGCATTGAAAGCTGATTATTGTTATTTGTTCCTTTCAATGCCCAAATAAATTTTCTATAGAATCTATTAAGTAAATTCCCACTTAGAAATGCATTTGCTACAGCTCTGGTGATTGCCTGTTCCATTGTAAGGTGAATTGAGGAAGAGTAATATTTATCTGATCTCAAATAATATGTGGACTTCATTAAATATAGAAATAATTATCTTTTATAATCGCTTATACTAAAATGACACAATAGTCCAAAGTGTGACTCCAGGGCATAACACTTCAAGCTGAAGGAAACAAAAAACTTCCAAAGTAGAGTTTTATCTTCCTCTCTCTTCTTCCCTGAGAAATCATCACTGGACAGGTGTTCTGCCCTATGCCATAAGGAAAGGAAGAAAAACACAGAAATGGACAAGATAAATCTAAACAGGTTTTGCTTAGTTCCTCCCAGTTCAATAATTTTTGCTCACTTATACCTGTATATGGTCATCATTATTCTTCAAACCCAAGCACATACCCATGGATTTTTCTCCATTTATTTGTGTCTTCACTCTTTTGTAAAAGATTTATTCATTTATTTATCTATTTGAAAGGCAGTGCAACAGAGAAAGAGAGAAAGGGAGAGCAATCTTTCTTTCAGGTCTGGGTAATGCTGAGGCCAGGAGACAGGAACTCCATCCTGGTCTCCCACATAAGTGGCAGAGACTCAACTACGTAGACTATCTTTATCTGCCTTCCCAATCACTTTGATATGATGCTGGATCAGAAATGGAACAGCTGACTGTAACTAGCACTCCAACAGGGGATGCCATTATCACAAGCAGCAGCTTAAGCCACCACATGATATCATCGACCCCTGGTTCTTCGTTCTTGAAGCTATCATATCTTTTAAAACTTGTTCTCAATAAATTTGGTTTGTTTTCTTTTCTTAATCCAGCTTAGTGGTAGTGGTGCCAGTGACAAATCTTGCAATGGAAAGGAAAAGACACTACTTGGTTTCTCTTCCAAAATGTACCAAACAGATTCTGACTCCATTCCACTTAATGTCCCTAAAATGTTAACTTCAACGGCTCTTGAGAGAAAATTGTGTGGCTCTCCATAATTAGACTCTCACAGCAAGGAAAATCCAGAATTCAACTCCATTATTAAAGCATCCTACCATTCCTATTACAGAATGTTTTGCAGTACCAGTTTCCAAATATTTTAAAGAAGTATAAGTCAGGGTTTGCATTATTGTTGGTTTTGTGAATCCCATAAATATGAGGTATGTAGGTTCCCAATTCAAAATTAAAGTTTTGAGGAAATGGATACCAATTAAGCCATTTATAATATCTGCTACAACAACTAAAATATAGAAAGCCTCATTATGTGTGATACCACTAATAATGGAGAACACTCCCCAAGAAATTCATATATTTATAGGTATAGTCAACTAGCCAAAACAGAAAGCTAATCTATTCCCTTCAAAGTATCATTTATTATTCAACAATGCTTCTTCTGATATCAAAATATAGATCCTCTGTATGCAGACATCCCCAAACACAAAGCCCCAACACAGACAAAAGAAGCCATAAAATTCAGCAAGAATTCATAAAGAGCTTGAAGAGTCCAATGAAGGAGCAGTGTAGGGATTTTTAAGAACTGCAAATACATAAAATTCAATGTGACTTCTGAAATACATTGACTACACAAGATTTTTATTGACTTTTCTTTTCCTTAGGCTCCTGGCTACTGTTTAGTTATAGGAGTCAGTTAATTTCCGCCTGACTGAGATTCCTTAATCACATCCCTCCCTACTGGAACCTAGCCCCTCCATTCGTCTTTCACTGCAATGTTAAGGCTAAAAATGAAAGCAAAGATATCTGTGTTATTCTACAGAACAGCATCATCATGAAAATTTTCCTGAAAGGAGGCAATTTTACCCAGAGAAAAACAACTTCAGACATAAATATGCAGAGCAATTTGGCATTATCTCAGAGTCTTACATTCATTGAAACTATGTTCTTTCTCATATATGTCACCAAAGGCCCTTTTAAGTGATTCCTATACTCCTACTTCCTCAAATCCTCTCCTTCCTTTGTTTTTTCCCTTTAATTTTTGCAAAAGCATTTTCTTTCAAAGAAGAATCTGTTTTCATGTTCTCCTGTTCCAGGAGGGAGTTGATATACTTCAGAAAGTTTTTAAAAAATTAATAGCAGAGGGAATATATATTTTACTTTCAGGAGGACCTAGGAGATGGATAAGAAAGAGTTAGGGAGCTAAAGAAAAATAATCAAGGGCTATATGAAGAATCTAAGTGGATTGTCTTAAACAATCCCATGTAGTAAGAAAAATAAGAATGATTCCCTTTAATGCAACTATTAGTATTTTAATGGAGAATGACTTAGTAGAAATGTGTATGCACTGACAACTAAGGACATGGCAGGATGTGAATGCTTTAGTAAACTCCATCATGGACAGGTGATGATAAGAACCAGATGGCACTCTATCTGCATTCAGTAACAAACAACCCAACTGACATGGATTTAGGTAATAATGGCATTCTTTACCTCTGCTAACAAGAATTGAGGAGATCTGATTAATTTAGTAACAATGGTGTCATTGAGTCCCTGGGGGTTTTCACATCCCTGTCATTGAACTTCAGCAGTTGGTTTTTAGTTGTTATTGTTCCCTCAAGGATCATTGAATTTGTACCACAGACCTTGGTAACATGTTTACAACACTGTCTCCAAAGAAAAGGAGGATATGATTTTGAAAACTTCTGCTTACCTAGAGTGGAAAGGGGGAGACTTGTCTGGCGTATCTGATACATTCTGCCTATTGGTGTAACAGAGGACATGTTTATATCTTACTAAAATACAGATGGAACAATTGATGTTTTGGCATTCTCTGGTTTCTGTAAAATGTGGCATTTTGTATTCTTTTATGTGATGGTCTTTCGTGGTTACAAGATCAGACAAAATAAAATTTCACAAACAAAATTTATTACAGTCACAAGTCCTGGGCACAGGTGGCATGCCATGCCATGAAGGATCACGTGATGTAGAGTCAGCAGACAGGGGGTGCTAGGGAAGCACTTGGGCCATGATCATTCATAGCAGGTTCTGAAGAAACGTCAAGGTAGGGATTGGAAATCTGAACATCTGAAGCAGAGTTTGAATCATGTGGTAATCTCTAGTTGCCTGGAACCTGTCCCTGAGATAATTAAAATGGAGTAATACCACCTCCTGAATTTTGCAGGCCAGATGAAAGGAGTTTGACTCTGGAATGGTTAGCTTGTATGTCAAAGGGATGTTTCTTATTTCTAAGAACTGAGTAGTTCACAGAAAGTCTCTCTGCAGCACAAAGTGGAAAAAATGGAAAAAAAAAGCCAATAACAACCTGGAAGCTTACATATTCCAGTGAGAACACAGCATTATTCATTCCTATGGTATTCCTGCCAACAATGCATATATCTACAACATAATCGTGGGGAAATAACAGATAAACTAAAGTTGATGAGCTTTGAACTAAAAACTTTCTTATAATCTTCAAAATTATAACAAATCTTCCTATATGAATGTGATATAGAAATATCATAACTAAAAGCTATGAATAAATTTGGATTGGTTCATTCTATCATTGAGACATTGACATTTGATGGAACTGGAATTGGATCTCAAGGTTTCAGTAGTATAATCAGTAAACATTTCCTGATACTGAAGAACATTCAAATGGATATGTAAGAGAATGTTGAAACAATCCACTGATTGTTATTTGGTAATATCACATCTAAAAGTTACTCCGATAATCATAAATAAGATATATTTGTAATCTACTCTTTTTTTTTTTTTTTTTTTTTTTTGGACAGGCAGAGTGGACAGTGAGAGAGAGAGAGAGAGAGAGAAAGGTCTTCCTTTTGCCGTTGGATCACCCTCCAATGGCCGCTGCTGCAGCCGGCGCACCGCGCTGATCCGATGGCAGGAGCCAGGAGCCAGGTGCTTTTTTTTCCTGGTCTCCCATGGGGTGCAGGGCCCAAGCACCTGGGCCATCCTCCACTGCACTCCCTGGCCATAGCAGAGAGCTGGCCTGGAAGAGGGGCAACCGGGACAGAATCCGGCGCCCCAACCGGGACTGGAACCCGGTGTGCCGGCGCCGCAAGGTGGAGGATTAGCCTATTGAGCCACGGCGCCGGCTTGTAATCTACTCTTAAATTGTTCAGATGTCAGGGCTGGCACTGTGGCATAGCAGCTAAAGCCACTGCCTGCAGTGCAGGCATCCCATATGGGCGATGGTTAGAGCCCCGGCTGCTCAACTTCAAATAGAGCTCTCTGCTATGGTCTAGGAAAGCAGTAGAAGATGGCCCAAGTCCTTGGGCCCCTGCACCTGTGTGGGAGACCTAGAAGAAGACGCTCCTTGCTCCTGGCTTTGGATCGGCACAGCTCTGGCCTTTGTGGCCATCTGGGGAGTGAATCAGCAGATGCAAGACCTCTCTTTCTCTCTCTCTGCCTCCCCTTCTCTCTATGTGTAACTGTAGCTTTCAAATAAAAAAGATTTTTAAAAATTTCTCAGCTGCACATTTTTATAATTCTATAATTTCCCCTCCTATTGGATTTATTAATAAACTTAATTTTATTAATTAATCAATAGAAATAAAGTGACTCAACCCAGGAGGATAAAAGTCAATATCTCAGACAAGCAAGTTCATATGCTGAATGCCTTCTGATTCTTGGTATTGTTTTCTAGTGTATGATCACTAAAGGAGAAAGACCTGTTTAGAGTTTGCATGATTACAGGAACAGATGTAAGAGTAGAGCACTTTGACAAGAGAATGGTGATACTATGTTAATCCCACAGGAAAAGGTCTTTCCTCGAGAAATAACAGAGTATCTAAAACTGAGGATGTCTTCTTTTACTTAGTCACATTTGCAAATTCCCCTGAGAAATGTCACAGATTTTATGACTAAAGAGAATAATCTATAAATCTCTAACACCTATGTTTATCATGCATAAAAATTTGTAATCTAGTTGCTTCCATTGGTTGATTAAGAAAAAGAATAAGAGCAGGCACAATGGCATAGGAGGTTAAGCTTCCCCCTGTGGTGCTGCCATACAATATTGGTGCCAGTTTAAGTCCCAGCTGCTCCACTTCAGATCCAGCTCTCTGCTAATGGCCTGGGAAAGCAGTGGAAGATAGCCCAAGTGCTTGGGGCCCTGCACCCATGTGGGAGACCTGGAAGAAGCACCTGGCTTGGGATTGGCCCAGCTCCTGCCGTTGCAGCCATCTGGGGAGTGAAACAGCAGACAGAAGACCTCTATCTCTGTCTCTCCCTCTCACTGTCCATAACTCTACTCATCAAATAAATAAATAAATAAATATTTAAAAATAAGTAAAAAATTAAAATATTTATTTATAAAAAAGAGCAAGAACATAGGGAGATTTTACCATGAAACTTTGAAGTGTGAATTTTGAGCATGCATTTGTGTTCAAAGGAAAAATGATTAACTAAAATATTCTATTTTAAGTGTGCCAATGTCAAAATATGGAATTACTTCACTTTTTCCTGTTTGGTAGAGAAAAGGCATTTCTAAAGTATAGAAGGAATGGTGAGAAAGGAAACAAATATTCACATTTCTTCTCTTGGACAAATTCAGTTTATTGAGGTCATGGATTCTTAAATTCTTGATAACTTTCCTTCAATCCATTTACATAAGCCTTAGGACTGGTATATAGTCTATCCAATTTCTGATGTTCTGCTGCCAATTAGTTATGGCTTTGTGTGCTGCTGAGTATTTTATATTTTTGGGAGTCACTGTGGGCATTTTAGAAAAATTCTGGTTAACTCTGCATCAGAAACTTTTAGCCAAATACTATTGGATGCCAAAACTCACAAACAAATAATTGAATCACAAAATAAATATAATTAGTCTTAAGTTTTAAAGTTTAAAGTAATAACAATATTTAATTATTATGTAACAAACAACTATGAAAATGTAAAGTATATTTTTAAATTGTTGCAAACACAAGTAGACTGAACAGGCTAAACAAAACTATGCTCAATAAAGTAGTTATCCTGTTTTTAAAGCATGCTGCAAATTAATTTTATATAATGATATTATTATTGCAAATAGCTTCAAATAGCAGACTATGACATGAATAGTGATTGTTCTTTTTTTTAACTTTTATTTAATGAATATAAATTTCCAAAGTAAAGCTTATGCATTACAATGCCTTCCCCCCCATAACTTCCCTCCCACCCTCAACCCTCCCATTTCCCGCACCCTCTCCCATTCCATTCACATCAAGATTCATTTCCAATTCTCTTTATATACAGAAGATCAGTTTAGTATATATTAAGTAAAGATTACAACAGCTTGAACCCACACAGAAACACAAAGTGAAAAATACTGTTTCAGTACTCATTATAGCATTAAATCACACTGTACAGCGCATTAAGGACAGAGATCCTACATGAGGAGTAAGTGCACAGTGACTCTTGTTGTTGACTTAACAAATTGACACTCTTGTTTATGGCATCAGTAATCACCCAAGGATCTTGTCATGAACTGCCAAGGCTATGGAAGCCTTTTGAGTTCACTGACTCTGATCATATTTGGACAAGATAAAAGTCAAAGTAGAAATTCTCTCCTCCCTTCAAAGAAAGGTACCTCCTTCTTTGATGACCTGTTCTTTCCACTGGGATCTTGCTCGCAGAGATCTTTCATTTAGGTCATTTTTTTTTTTTTTTTTTTTTTTTTTTTTTTTTTTTTGGCCAGAGTGTCTTGGCTTTCCATGCCTGAAATACCCTCATGGGCTTTTCAGCTGGATCCGAATGCCGTAAGGGCTAATACTGAGGCCAGAGTACTGTTTAGGACATCTGCCATTCTATGAGTCTGCTGTGTATCCCACTTCCCATGGTGGATTGTTCTCTCCCTTTTTTATTCTATAGGTTAGTATTTTCAGACACTAGTCTTGTTTATGTGATCCCTTTGACTCTTAGTCCTTTCATTATGATCAATTGTGAACTGAAATTGATCACTTGGACTAGTCAGATGGCATTGGTACATGCCACCTAGATGGGATTAAATTGGGGTCCCCTGGTATGTTTCTAACTCTACCGTTTGAGGTAAGTCAGCTTGAGCATATCCCGAATTGCACATCTCTTCCCTCTCCTATTCGCACTCTTATATTTTAACAGGGATCATTTTTTCAGTTACGTATCAACACTTAAGAATAACTGTGTATTAATTACAGAATTCAACCAATAGTATTAAGTAGAACAAACAAAAAAAATACTAGGAGGGATAAAATATTAAGTTGTTCATCAACAGTCAGGGCAAGGGCTGATCAAGTCACCATTTCTCATAGTGTCCATTTCACTTCAACAGGTTTCCTTTTTGGTGTTCAGTCAGTTGTCACCGATCAGGGAGAACATATGGTATTTGTCCCTTTGGAGCTGGCTTATTTCACTCAGCATGATGTTTTCCAGATTCTTCCATTTTGTTGCAAATGACCGGATTTCATTTTTTTTAACTTTTATTTAATGAATATAAATTTCCAAAGTACGGCTTATGGATTACAATGGCTTCCCCCCCATAACATCCCTCCCACCCGCAACCCTCCCCTTTCCCACTCCCTCTCCCCTTCCATTCACATGAGGATTCATTTTCGATTCTCTTTATATACAGAAGATCAGTTTAGCGTACATTAAGTAAAGATTTCAACAGTTTGCTCCCACACAGAAACATAAAGTGAAAAATAATAGATGATTTTTTAAATGATGATGAAATCAGATCAGACCTGTTGTCATGTTTAATCCCAGTTGGGAATTGATAATTTCTTCTTCTTCTTCTTCTTCTTCTTCTTCTTCTTCTTCTTCTTCTTCTTCTTCTTCTTCTTCTTTTCAGAAGATCAATTTAGTATGCATTAAGTAAAGATTTCAACAGTTTGCACCCCCATAGAAACACAAAGTGAAATATACTGTTTGAGTACTCGTTATATAGCGTTAAGTCTCAATGTACAGCACATTAAGGACAGAGATCCTACATGAGGAGTAAGTGCACAGTGACTCCTGTTGTTGACTTTACAAATTGACACTCCTGTTTATAGCATCAGTAATCTCCCTATGCACCAGTCATGAGTTTCCAAGGCTATGGAAGCCCCTTGAGTTCTCCGACTCTTATCTTGTTTAGACAAGGTCATAGTCAAAGTGGAGGTTCTCTCCTCCCTTCAGAGAAAGGTACCTCCTTCTTTGAAGACCTGTTCTTTCCACTGGGATTTCATTGTTTTTGACTGCTGTATAGTATTCTGTAGAGTACATGTCCCATAATTTCTTTATCCAGTCTACTGTTGATGGGCATTTAGGTTGATTCCATGTCTTAGCTTTTGTGAATTGAGCTTCAATAAACATTAAGGTGCAGACCGCTTTTTGTTTGCCAATTTCATTTCCTTTCGGTAAATTCCAAGGAGTGGGATGGCTGGGTTGAATGGTAGGTTATATTCAGGTTTCTGAGGAATCTCCCGACTGACTTCCATAGTGGCTTGACCAGTTTGCATTCCCACCAACAGTGGGTTAGTGTCCCTTTTTCCCCACATCCTTGCCAGCATCTATTGAAGGTAGATTTCTAAATGTGAGCCATTCCAACCCGGGTGTGGTGATACCTCATTGTGTTTTTGATTTGCATTTCCCTGATTGCTAGTGAACGTGAACTTTTTTTCATGTGTCTGTTGGCCCTTTGGATTTCCTCTTTTGAAAAATGTCTATTGAGGTCTTCGGCCCCTCTCTTAAGTGGGTTGTTAGTTTTGTTGTTGTGGAGTTTCTCGATTTCTTTGTAGATTAATCTTTATATGTAGCATAGTTTGCAAATATTTTTCCCATTCTGTCGGTTGCCTCTTCACTCATCTGACTGTTTCTTTTGCAATACAGAAATTTCTCAATTTGATGCAATTCCAATAGTTAATTTTGGCTTTGACTGCCTGTTCCTCTAGTCTTTTCCAGGAAATCTTTGCCGGTGCCAATATCTTGCAGGGTTTCTCCAATGTTCTCTAATAATTTCATGGTGTTGTGTCATAGATTTAGGTCTTCAATCCATGCTGAGTGGATTTTTGTATAAGGTGTAAGGTAGGGGTCTTGCTTCATGCAAAATCCAGTTTTCCCAGCACCATTTATTGAATAGACTGTCCTTGCTCCAGGAATTGGTTTTAGATCCTTGATCAAATATAAGTTGGCTGTAGATGTTTGGGTTGATTTCTGGTGTTTCAATTCTGTTCCATTGGTCTGTCCATCTGTTTCTGTACCAGTACCATGCTGTTTTGATTACAACTGCCCTATAGTATGTCCTGAAATCTGGTATTGTCAAGCCTCCGGCATTGTTTTTGTTGTACAAGATTGCTTTAGCTATTCGAGGTCTCCTGTGTCTCCATATGAATTTCAGCATAATTTTTTCGAGATCTGAGAAGAAGGTCTTTGGTATCTTGATTGGTATCACATTGAATCTATAAATTGCTTTTGGGAGAATGGACATTTTGATGATGTTGATTTTCCAATCCATGAACATGGAAGATTTTTCCATTTTTTGGTATCCTCTTCTATTTATCTCTTTAAGATTTTGTAACTCTCATCGTAGAGATCTTTAACATACTTGGTTAAGTTTATTCCAAGGTATTCATTTGTTTTTGTAGCTGTTGTGAATGGATTGATCTTAGCAGTTCTTTCTCAGCCGTGGCATTACTTGCTTATACAAAGGCTGTTGATTTTTGTGCATTGATTTTATATCCTCCTGCTACTTTGCCAAACTCTTCTATGAGTTCCAATAGTCTCTTAGTAGAGTTCTTTGGATCCCCTAAATAAAGAATCATATCATCTGCAAAGAGGGATAGTTTGACTTCTTCCTTCTCAATTTATATCCCTTTAATTTCTTTTTCTTGCCTGATGGCTCTGGCTAAAACTTCCAGAACTGTATTGACTAGCAGTGGTGAGAGTGGGCATCCCTGTCTGGTATCAGATCTCAGTGGAAATGCTTCCAACTTTTCCCCATTCAATAGGATGCTGGCCGTGGGTTTTTCATAAATTGCTTTGATTATATTGAGGAATGTTTCTTCTATACCCAATTTGCTTAGAATTTTCATAATGAAAGGGTGTTGAATTTTATCGAATTCTTTCTATACATCTATTGAGATGATCATATGCAGTTCGTTGGTGTGATGTATCACATTGATTGATTTGCAAACATTGAACCATCCCTGCATACCAGGGATAAAACCCACTTGGTCTGGGTGGATGATTTTTCTGATGTGTTGCTGTATTCTATTGGCACGTATTTTATTGAGGATTTTTGTGTCTATGTTCATCAGGGATATTGGTCTGTAATATTATTTCAATGCTGCATCTGACTCTGGCTTAGGGATTAAGGTGATGCTGGCTTAATAAAAAATATTTTGGAGGATTCCATCTTTTTCGATTGTTCTGAATAGTTTGAGAACAATTGGAGTTAGTTCTTCTTTAAATGTCTGGTAGAATTCAGCAGTGAATCCATCTGGACCTGGGCTTTTCTTTGTTGGAAAGGCCTTTATAACTGTTTCAATTCCTGTCTCAGTTATGTACCTATTCAGGTTTTCTATGTCTTCATGATTCAATTTAAATAGATTGCATGTGTCCAGGAATCTATCCATTTCTGATAGGTTTCCCTGTTTGCTGGCATCCAAGTCCTTGTATTAATTTCTGATGATTCTTTTTATTTCTGTGGTGTCTGTTATTATATTTCATTTTTCATCTCTGATTTTATTGATTTGGGTCTTTTCTCTACTTTTTTTAGTTAGTTGAGCCAATGATGTGTCAATTAATTCTTTTTTTTTTTTTTTTTTCAAAAAACCAGCGCTTCGCTTGGCTGATTTTTTGTAATTTTTTTTATTCAACCCTGTTAATTTCTTCTCTGGTTTTAATTATTTCTCTTCTCCTACTAGATTTGGGTCTGGTTTGATGCAGTTTTTCTAGATCCTTGAGATGTGTTGAAAGCTCATATATTTGGTGCCTTTCCAATTTCTTGATGTAGGCACTTATTGCTATAAACTTTCCTCTCAACACTGCTTTTGCCGTATCCCATAAGTTTTGATATGTTGTGCCGTTTTCCTCATTTACTTCCAGAAAGTTTTTTATTTCTCTTGTAATTTCTTCTATGACCCAGTGTTCATTCTGGAGCATGTTGTTCAGTCTCCATGTGTTTGCAAACTCTCTAAGGATTCCTGAGTTGCTAATTTCCACCTTCATTCCACTGTGGTCTGAGAAGCTGCATGCTATGATTCTAATTCTTTTAAATTTGCTGAGACTTGCTTTATAGCCTAGTATGTAGTCAATCCTAGAGTAGGTTCCATGACTGCTGAGAAGAATGTAAAATCTTTAAATGTAGGATGTAAAGTTCTGTAGATATCTGTTAGATCCATTTGGGCAATAGTGTCGACTAAATCTGCTGTTTACTTGTTGATCTTCTGTCTGGTTGTTCTGTCTATTTTTGAGAGTTGAGTATTGAAGTCCCCTAGTACTACTGTATTGGAATCTAAGTCTCCCTTTAAGTCCCTTAACATAACTTTTAAATAAATCGGTGCCCTGTAATTAGGTGCATATACATTTATAATAGTTACATCTTCCTGTTGAATTGAACCCTTAATCATTATATAGTGTCCTTCTTTGTCTCTCAACAGTTTTTGTGTTAAAGTTTATTTTGTCTGATATTAATATGGCTACACATGCTTTTTCATTTCTGTTGGCATGGAATATCTTTTTTCCAGCCTTTCACTTTCAGTCTGCATGCATCTTTGTTGGAAAGATGTGTTTCTTGTAGGCAGCAAATAGATGGGTTTTGTTCCTTAACCCATTCAGCCAGTCCGCCTTTTAACTGGACAGTTCAGGCCATTAACGTTCAATGTGACTATTGATACGTAGTGACTTTGCCCTGCCATTTTCCCAAATATATTTTCTAGTATATGCTTTAAGCTTCCTATGGTTTTTTACTGGTAGGTTTTCTTCCTTTACCTTCTTTCATATTGATGGCCGTGTTTCTGTGTTTCTGTGTGTAACACATCTTTAAGCATTTTTTGCAGGGCTGGACAAGTGGTGACAAATTCTTTCAATTTCTGTTTGCTATGAAAGGTCTTTATTTCACCTTCATTCACAAATGAGAGCTTTGCAGGATATAATATTCTGGGCTGACAGTTTTTCTCTCTTAGTAACTGGGCTATGTCTAGCCATTCCCTTCTAGCTTGTAGGGTTTCTGATGAGAAGTCTGCTGTGAGTCTAATTGGAGATCCTTTGAAAGTAATCTGATGTTTCTCTCTTGCACATTTTAGGATCTTTTCTTTCTGTTTGACTGTGGTGAGTTTAATTACAACATGTTGTGGTGAGGATCTCTGTTGGTCATGTTTATTAGGGTTTCTATGAGCTTCCTGTACTAGGATGTCTTTGTCCTTCTCCAAACTTGGGAAATTTTCTGCTAGTATCTCACTAAAAAGGCCTTCTAATCCTTTCTCCCTCTCCATGCCTTCAGGAACTCCTAGAACTCGAATGTTGGGTTTTTTTAATAGTATCCTGTAGATTCCCAACGATATTTTTTAGATTTCTAATTTCCTCTTCTTTTCTTTGGTTTGACTGTGTACTTTCCTGTTCTCTGTCTTCTAAGTCCTGTATTCTCTCTTCTGCTTCATTGATTCTGTTTTTAAGGCTCTCTAATGTGTTTTCATTTCATCTATTGAATTCTTCATTTCATTATGATTTCTCGTCACTATCACAGTTTCATGTTCTCCTAGTTGCTTCATTTCATTTTGATTCCTCCTTAAGATTTCATTTTCATGAGAGAGATTTCCTATCCTGTCCAGCAAGGATTTCTGTAGTTCAAGAATTTGTTTTTGAGAACTTCTTAATGTTCTTATCATTTTTTTGAGATCCACTTCTTGCATTTCTTCCATCTTGTCATCTTCATAATCTTGAATTGGGGTGTCTTTATCATTTGGGGGCATTGTAGTGTCTTCCTTGTTCTTGTTACCTTGGTTTCTGCGTTTGTTTGGCATTGTGGAGATATTCTTTGGTTTCTTCACTGTGGTGTTTTTTCTCATTATACTATGACTCTAGATTAAGTGGACTGTCTCCTTTTGATGGATCCTTAGAGGCTGTGATGGGTGTGGCCAGAGAGCTCTGTTTGGTTCTTCAGGGTTAAAAGTGTGCCAAATTTGACTCACCCAGTTTGCTCTGTCTAGCTCGCTTCCTCTTTCTCTCTCTCTTTTTTTTTCTTTGACCCAGAAGGGAAGTAATTCTGCACAGCTGAGTGGAATTGAGGGTAGTTGATGTATGAAATCTGGCCCCTGTGGGTATTCGTCTGCTCTACCCCAAGGACCACACAAAGGATCTATGCATTCCTCAGTGTGGTCTCAAATTTCTTAGCAGTCTCTCCCTGGGTTGCCAAAGTTACCAAGTTTGTGTACTCGGTGAGTTCTCGCGCTCCCCCTCAGATTTTCACAGTCTCAGTTCGTTAGCTCCACACTTTAACTATGTTCTAACCTCCAGTTTTTCTCCCTACCAGAGTCAGGATTTTCTGCTTGGCTGATGGCGGGCGCTGCTTAAGTATGTCCAAAATAGTGCCTGCTCTTTTTCTTGCTCAGCTTTGTAAGGTGAGTGGAGAGAGAGGCTAGTGTCTGTGCCGGTTCCCCTTATTTATTCGTTTTTTTTTTTTTTTTCTCTCCTCCAGTCAGCCTGGTGGACTTTCCCCAGCAGGGCTTCAAGCCTTATTCCCTGTAGGCTCTTTCTGCCTTTCCCTGCCAATGACTCGGGTTACCGAGGTTTTTGTCTCACTTCCCCGTCCAGCGCTGGTGCGCAGACTCCGCGGCTTGGCTTCCGCAGCTAGGCTTCCATGCCGTGGGTGTCCTTGCTCTCCCCATAGGTCCTCCATTTCACATCCACTAGATCTGGAAGAGTTTCCTCTGTAATTTTTTCCCGAGCCTTTTTCTGAGACTACAGTAACTCCACTTTTATTAAACTATCTTTTCCCGGAGTATCAGTGCAGGCCCTCACTATTCCGCCATCTTGGCTCTTCTGAATGTTCTGAAGATTCAGATATCATGAAAACCAGTTAACAACACATTTACCTTTTTAGGCTAATGCAGATTCCCTTTAACTATGAGAGATTAAGGGCCTGCGTGTGTCTTAATGGGTTAAGTTGCCACCTGCAATGTTGGCATCCCATAAGGATGCCAGTTTGGGTACCAGCTGTCCCAATTGTGATACAGCTCCCTGTTAATGCTCCTGGGAAAGCAGTGGAAGATGGCCCAAAGGCTTGGGCATCTACATCCATGTGGGCGACCAGGATGAAGCTTTGGGATCCTGGCTTATTCCTGGCCCAACCCTGGCCTTTGCAGCTACTTGGGTAGTGAACCAGCAGATGGAAGATCTCACTCTCTCTATAATGCCCCCCTCTGTAACTCTGCCTTTCGAATAAGTAGAATTAAAATCATTAAAAATGTAAATAAATACATTTCAGGGATTTAGCAATATGCCTCCAATAATTATGAGAATCAAGATTCTAACACCTATGTTAACAAGTGAACCTTATTAGAAGGGCTGCACAAGCCACAGAATTTGGTAAGAATAAAAATAAATTGAACATATATTTTTCAACTGTGTCTTGAAAGTTGTGTCATCATGTGAATACATATGATATATAACAATTTAGAAATCTGTGTGGAGGAGTTGATAGAAATTATTAAATGAAATATTTTTGAAGAAAGACCATTTTTAATCCTTAGTAGAAATAATTTCTCATTGTTTTAAATATGTACACATATACCACTCAAAAATACCTCATTTTGTTTTACCATTTTTGTTCTTAGCTCTTCTCAATTATGCCATAGCATATATTCAAAATTTTCACATTACCAATTTTATTATGAAATTAGATCATTTTATAAATTACAGTTTTTGCTTACCTTCCTTTTATTGTGATTAAAAATCAGTACCATAAAGTTTACTCTCTGAATCATTTTTAAGCACACAGTTCAAATACTGGTAAGCCTATTCACATTGTAGTATAACAGATTAGAATAATTTGTTTCATCTTAAACTCTAGAAATTTTTAAACAACTGTCATTTTTGACTCTTCAGACTTTATTAGCCATTATTCTGTTTTTTGTTTCCAAAAATTTGACTTCTTTAGATTCTTCATATATGTAGAATCATGTGGTAGCTGACTTTACGCTGATTATTTCACTTAATATATTAATCTAAGTCTTCATCCCTGTGATAGGAATCCTGTGTTGTGAAGGCTGAATAATATTCCACCATATGTACGTTTCATATTTTGTTAGTCCATTCATCCTTTGATAAACATTTTGGTTGCTTCTGCCTCTTTGCTATTGTGACTGGTGGTGGCATCTATGTGGGCTTGAAAATATCTGGTTGGAAAAAGCTTTCCATGCTTTTGGATATACACCAAGAAAAAAGGAATGATAGGTTCTATGATAGTTCTATTTTTAATTTTGATGGACTGCTATAATGTTTCTCATGGTGATGCACCATTTTACCATCCCACTAACAGTACAAAGGGATTATAATTTTTCCACATCCTTCACACCTTTTCTTATAATTTTAATTGCTAACCTAATGATTATGAGGTGATTACTTACTATAATTTTCAGTTTCATTTCTCCAGTGGTTATGTTGAGCTTCATTTCAAATATTTGTTGGAAGTTTGGAGAAATATCTATAGTAGTTCTTTGCTCACTTGCAAATTGGATTAATATGCTTTGTTGCTGAGTTTCAGGAGCTTTACCAGGATTTTATAAAATATATTATCTGATTATATGGGATAGAATTTGATTCTATAGGATATATTTTTGACTGTTATTTTCTTTTGCTGGAACAAGTTTGATGTCCCATTTACTTATTTATGATTTTATTGCCTATGATTTTAATGTCATATGCAAGAAATCATTGTCAACACCAATGCCATGAAGGTTCCCCCTATATGTTCTTCTAGGAATTTTATACTTTCTGCTCTTACATTATAGTATTTATCGAATTTGAGTTATTATTGTTTGGTGTAAGAAAAGGGTAAGTTGTCATTCTTTTGCATATAGATAGCCAGTTTTCCTAAGATCTCTTGAAGAAGAAACTGTCCTTTCCCCACCAAGTGACGTGATTACCTTGTCAAAGATCATTTTATCACATATATGAAAGTTGGTTTTCTTCTGCTTCATGGATCTATATTAGTGTATTTATGTCAGTACTACACTATTTACATTACTATAGCTTTGTAATATACTTTGAAATCATCGAGTGTAAGTTCCATACGTGTATTCATTCCTTGAAAATATTTTGGCTATTTAAGATTTTACATTAATATTAGGATGCAATTTTTTTTATTCAAAGAAACATTTTTGGGATTGTGATAGAACTTGCATTTGATCTACTGATTGATTTGAACAGTATTATCATCTTTTTTTTTTTTTTTCAAAAAGATTTATTTCATTTATTTGAAAGGCAGAGATACAGAGATAGAGATATCTTCCATCCTTTGGATCATGCTACAAATGGCTGCAATGGCTGGGGCTGGGCCAAGAAGAATCCAGGTACCCAGAGCTTTTTCCGGGCCTCCTAGGAGGCTTCAGGGACCCAACCACTTGGGCCATCTTCTGTTCCTTTCCCAGGCACATTAGCAGGAAGCTGGATGGGAAGAAGGGCAGCTGGGAGTTTAACTGGCACCCAAATGGGTAGGCAGCATCACAGGTGGCAGCCCAATCTGATAGGCCATGAGGCAGATCCCCAGTGTTATTATCTTCACAATATTGTTAGTCAATCCATGGACATGTAATATCTTCATGTGTCTCTTTAATTTCCTTTTTTTAAAGATACATTTCACTGCATCTCAAGGATCTAGAAAATCTGCAGCAAACCAGGCCCAAATCTAGTAGGAGAAGAGAAATAATTAAAATCAGAGAAGAAATCAACAGGATTAGGCCGGCGCCGCGACTCACTAGGCTAATCCTCTGCCTTGCGGCGCCGGCACCCTGGGTTCTAGTCCCAGTCAGGGCGCCGGATTCTGTCCCGGTTGCCCCTCTTCCAGGCCAGCTCTCTGCTGTGGCCAGGGAGTGCAGTGGAGGATGGCCCAAGTGCTTGGGCCCTGAACCCCATGGGAGACCAGGAGAAGCACCTGGCTCCTGCCATCGGTTCAGCGCAGTGTGCTGGCTGCGGCGGCCATTGGAGAGTGAACCAACGGCAAAGGAAGACCTTTCTCTCTGTCTCTCTCACTATCCACTCTGCCTGTCAATAAAAAATAAAAAAGAAAGAAAAGAAATCAACAGGATTGAATCCACAAAAACATTACAAAAAATCACCCAAACAAGGAGCTGGTTTTTTGAAAAAATAGTTTGTTTACTTTATAATCATAAGGTAATCTGAAAACCTTTATACATTATGAAAACATAATGCTTTTAAGTGCTTTTAGCTTTTAAATTCTATACTAAAATTAAAGTGATAAAATCATAAAAATAAAGTTTATTATTTGTCCATATGTTTATATTTATTATTTATTTTATATTAAATGTATTTATATTGCTGTTAAATATCATGTTTTTTCAGCATGAAGAAATTCTTGGGAATTTGTTATAGAGAAAATCTAGTTGTAATGAACTTCTTTAACTTTCATTTATCTGCTGAAATTTTACTTTTGCTACATTATTAAATGCTTTTATTTTTAATGTTTAAAATATCATTTATTTATTATTTGAAGGCAGCGGAGAGAGAGAGATGAGATAGAATGCATAAGAAGTCTTCTCATCTTTCCGACCATTTCATCAACATCTGTAAGAACTCCAGGCTGAAGTCTGGGGCTTAGAAGTAGATCCAAGCCTCCATGTGGCTGTCAGGGAGCCAACCACTTGACTCGTCATTAGCTGCTTGCCAAAGTATGTATCAGCAGGAAGTAGGAATTGGGAGTGGAACTGGGACTTGAACCCAGGCACCTCAATATGAGATAAAGCCATCAAAAGTCGCATCTTAATTATCTTGCCAAATGCCTGCCATTTTCCTCGATTTTTGAAGAAAGGTTTATCAGATATAATATTCTTGTTTGACTATTTTGCCTTTTTAACAACTGGAATATAGCATACCTCTTCCCTCTGGCCTGAAAAATTATCCTGAGAAATCCACTGATAATCTTCTAGATGCTCATTTGTATGTGGGCAGCTGCTTTCTAGAGTGTTTATTTAATTTTGTCTGTTTGATGACAACATGTGTTCATGCAGGGATCTTTAAGTTTATCCTAATTGACTTACATTGAGCTTCTTAAATTTTGACATCCATTTCTTTCCTTGTATATGGGAGGTTATTTTCTTTTATTTTTTTCTTTTTTTCTTTAGGAATTTTTCATACTGGCTGTATCGGTCAGTTTGATATTGATAAAGGCTATCTTTCTCCAAACTCTTGCGCTCAAAGACTTGAACAAACTCTAGTATAGTTTCTAGTGGCATGAAATTATCAAGAAAATCACACATCTTCACATTATGGGATAGTTCCTGGAAGTTTCATTTTGTGCCATTGATTGGGATATGTATCATATATATTCACTATTGGTTTATGATTTATTATCTATTGATTGACTTATGGTTTTCAACTTTGTTGATTTTATTTCATTGCTTATATTTTTGTTTATACATCTTGACTTATTTTTTTCCTGTTTAGTAATGGCCTCTAGTAGATGAGTTTATGTCTTTTTCCTAATGTATGAAATAAATGTGAATTTCCCTGTAAGCTGTTTTCATGGCATTACACATATTTTCAAAGGTTATTTATTAATTTTAGAGACATATGCACACCAAGAGGGAGTTTTAGGAGTTCCCATCTGTTGGTTGAGTCCCCAGGTGCATTCAGCAGCCAGAGCTAGTCCATATTCAAAGGCATGAACCTGAAATTCAATCCATGTCTCCCACATTGGAACCCAAGTAATTGCTTATCCCTACTGCCTCCCAAGGTCTACATTTGCTGTAACTGAAAATAAGGAGCTGAAACTGGAATTTACACTTCCAAAATTGCATATTTTTAGCATTTATTTAGTAAATATAAATTTCCAAAGTACCGTTTATGGATTACAATGGCTTTCCCGCCCCCATAATTTCCCTCCCACTCGCACTCCTCCCATCTCCCGCTCCCTCTCCCATTCCATTCACATCAAGATTCATTTTTAATTATCTTTATTACAGAAGATAGATTCAGTATATATTAAGTAAAGATTTCATCATTTTGCACCCACACAGAAACACAAAGTGTAAAATACTGTTTCAGTACTAGTTATAGCATTAATTCATATTGGACAACACATTAAGGACAGATCCCACATGAGAAGTAAGTACACAGTGACTCCTGTTGTTGACTTAACAATTTGACACTCTTGTTTATGGCGTCAGTAATCTCCCTAGGCTCTAGTCATGAGTTGCCAAGGCTATGGAAGCCTTTTGAGTTCACCAACTTCGATCTTATTCCGACAGGGTCATAGTCAAAGTGGAAGTTCTCTCCTCCCTTCAGAGAAAGGTACCTCCTTCTTTGATGGCCCCATTCTTTCCACTGGGATCTCACTCGCAGAGATCTTTCATTTAGTTTTTTTTTTTTTTTTTTTTTTTTTTTCCCCAGAGTGTCTTGGCTTTCCATGCCTGAAATACTCTCATGGGCTCTTCAGCCAGATCCACATGCCTTAAGGGCTGATTCTGAGGCCAGAGTGCTATTTAGGACATCTGCCATTCAATGAGTCTGCTGTGTATCCCACTTCCCATGTTGGATCATTCTCTCCCTTTTTGATTCTATCAGTATGTAATAGCAGACACTAGTCTTGTTTGTGTGATCCCTTTGACTCTTAGACCTATCAGGTTGATCCATTGTGAACTGAAATTGATCACTTGGACTAGTGAGATGGCATTGGTATATGCCACCTTGATGAGATTGTATTGGAATCCCCTGGCACATTTCTAACTCCACCATTTATTAAGTGCTAGGCCAAATGTCCCTTGCCATGCTGATTTTCCTCATTTGATCAGTACACATTGTATATGCATCTTGAAATGTTACACCCAGCCCCATAAATAGGGTTTTTTATTGCCATAAAAATAAAAAGAAACAACTATGTTTGCTAAAAATAGAAAATAAAGATTAAAAGAACTCTCTAGAAAAATCTATAAATTGCTTTAAAAATCAGCACCAAAATAAACATATCATTAAAATATTATTTTTCCATATGGGTTTAAAGAAAAATACAGAGACACACCTTTTTTTGTCTCGACCACCCCAAAAATGCCTGCATCAGTCTGGGTGCTGAGACGGGGACTCAGGTCTCCCATGTGGGTGGCAGGATTCCAGTTATTAGAACCATCCCTTGTACTTTCCTAAGATGTGCATTAGTAGGAAGCTAATCAGGTGTAAAAGGAGTGATCAAAACCAGATCGTCAGGACTGGAGTGGTGGTGTAGAGGGTAAACATGTCGCCTGCAGTTCCAGCATCCCATATGGGTACTGGTTCCAGTTCCGGCTGCTCCATTTCCTATCCAGCTCTCTACTATGGCTTGGGAAAGCAGTAGAATATGGCCCAAGTGCTTGAGCCCCTCCACACACATGGGAGACCCAGAAGAAGCTCCTGGCTCCTGGCTTCAGATCAGTCCAGCTCCAGCTGTTGCAGCAATCTGGGGAGTGAACCAGTGTATGGAAGAACCCTCTCTCTTCTCTCTCTCTCTCTCTCCCTCTCCCTCTCTCTCTCTCTACTCCTGTCTCTCTGTAACTCTACCTTTCAAATAAATAAATAAATCTTAAAAAATAAACACAGAAAGTCCAATATCACAAAAGTATGCTAGTGTCTTGTACATTATGCCAAATGTTCATCTCTAGCTTATATTTAATTACATTTTTCTACAAGCCTTTAAGTACATGATAAATATGATTTAATATGAGGATATAGGAATATATGTATATAAGCATGATCATGTAAAAGAGAAACTAATTTTCTAGTATTGAGCAATCTTATATTTCTGTAACTTTGAACCTTGTTTTGTAATTCAATGATGCTGTTATTTTTCTCCTTAAGATATATATATATATATATGTATATGTGTGAGTGCATGTGTGTATGTGTGTTTATGTGTGAATAAAGACAGGAGAGAGAGAAAGAGAGAAGCAATAGGATTTGAGTCTAAATTTGGCCTAAATTTTTGTCAGGTTTTGTATCAGGATGTTCTGTGTGTTGGCAGAATTTCCAGAAGCAAATCAACAAAACTCACTTTATTTCACATAAAATAAATTTTTAAATCATATGAGGTAGCACACACCTTTTTCAAAAATAATCATAGAGTAGCTTGGAAGTAGTTGGAACACTAATATTTCAGCAAGATTCATGTTTTCCTGAAAGCATGAGACTAAACACAAAAATTCAATATATGTGGGGCCAATCACTTTTATTTTCAGAGCCTATAAAAAGTGGGAGAAGGAAGTAAAATGCAGGAATTTTAGATGTTAATCGTCTTGGTTCCTTGATGAAGTCAAAATAAATTCCCTATGTAGTGTCTGTTTTATGAATTTTATTACAAAACAACAAAAAAACTATCATGTCTAAAAACTTTTAGTTTCTTTTGTTGTTCATTTTATATGCAGTTAAGCTTTATTTTTACAAGCATCAAATTGATATTCTGGGAATTTCATTTTTTCTTGGTTTCAGAATTTAAATCAATACACTTTTAACCTGGCATAATCCCTAAATTGGCAGAAAAAGCCAAGTGGAAACAATTAGAAGTCTTGCTTCTTACCAACATTTTAGACCAAATGGAATGATGCATCCCTGTGGGAACTGCAGAGATTAAGCCATGGTCAGATTTTTTAATGAAACCTCTATGCTGATGCTTATCATCTACCCACTAATTTTCCTGAATTGAACCATGCAATAATTTGACATATTTTGGAAATTGAAAATAAATTATAAGGAAATTAATCAAATAGTGACTACAATTATAGCCATTATTCCAGATGCAGTTTCTTTTCCTAGATATTGTAATAAACCTCTGGCACTGGGAAGTAGTTGTGTGTCTGCAAACTTGCTGCAGAGCAATGGAACCCATTGCTTCAATAAAGAGAAGTTGGCTTCTGTGACACAAAATAGGATGATATGTGAATAGAGACTTGGTTAACGGGGACAGACAGAAACTCTCTAATACTGAGAAGGCAAATATAATTGGTAGATATCATTGAGTTTTGGAAGCAAGCATGTGACATTCAACTGACCTTCATTTGTTGATTCATTTATATCTAAAATAACACTAGCTCTACATGTTAATAAAGACTGAAACATACAGTATCTTTCTCCATCACTTGTAAAATATAATTGGAGGTCTGGGATATGTATTTGATTGTGATCAAGCACTAAGTCTAAAAGATTCTAAGAAAGGAATCACATTAGAAACTGGAAGTTTAATTTATAAACTCACACTTTTATCACCATTTACTTGAAATTTACTCTTTTCTTGCCACTATTGTACTTTGTTAGATATTAAATGATTTATGATGGGAAACTGGAGACTTACTATTTTTCAGATCTCAGATAACCACTATGTTCAGATGTTTAGCATGCTCCTATATTTATATGAGCAGATGCTTGCATAAAATCATGGCATTAGTTGTTTAGGATCTAAGCTTACATGGAAAAATTATAATATTATTTATTGTGGAATGGTATAAATCCTTTGAGTTAATGAAAAACATAAACCTGCCTCTCTAATTGGCTCTCAGTGTGTGTTCGTTTGTGCGTGTATGCATTTAGAGTCACAAAGAGTGGAAGTATGAGTGATGTTTTACAAGAATATATTTAATGATCCACATTAAAACTATATCTATAATATCTGTGACTCTGAATTCTGTTTGAGGTGTTGATGATCAAGTGCGAAAAATCTAGACCTATGTTTACAAGTAGAAGCCGTCATATGATAGCTAAGATAGCTATCTTCTCATTTCAAACAATTGCTGGCAAGAGAAACTGGAGAAAAAGGATAGAGGGCCAGGTTAAACTGATGGACATGCTCTGTAAAAGTGAAGTATTATTGTTGTTAAGTAGCAGAATAAAATTATGTAACACTGTGTTATTTGGTATACAGATATTTATCAATGTTTTCTTCACTGACTTATACTATCTACATAATATTACAATCTGATTACTTTATGATTCATGTTATGTAGCCCATATTATGGAATATTAATATCCCAATTTCAAGAAAAATACTACATATGTAATATGTACCAGTGCAGTGAATATAGCAAGATGTTAAAAAATGATGAAATCGGCCGGCACCATGGCTCGCTAGGCTAATCCTGGGCCTGTGGTGCCGGCACCCTGGGTTCTAGTCCCGGTTGGGGCGCTGGATTCTATCCCAGTTGCTCCTCTTCCAGTCCAGCTCTCTGCTGTGGCCTGGAAAGGCAGTGGAGGATGGCCCAAGTGCTTGGGCCCTGCACCCGCATGGGAGACCAGGAGGAAGCACCTGGCTCCTGGCTTTGGACCGGCACAGCGCGCTGGCCGTAGCAGCCATTTTGGGGATGAACTACTGGAAGGAAGACCTTTCTCTTTGTCTCTTTCTCTCACTGTCTAACTCTGCCTGTCAAAAAAATAAAGATCAAATCTAAAAATAAAAAAATGTATAAATATAGTTATTAGAAGATGGAGGATTCTGTGGTATAATAGCATATTCATGTTTGTTTTTTAAATGGGAAAATCGGAAACAAATGATTCCAAAACCTTAGATACAAATACTATCTGAAAGTACATCTAGATAAAGAACTGTAAATGGAAAGTGCATCTATTATAAAAGGCAGTCTTGACTATCAACTGTAATATTTTATATATAGTTAAATAGTTTAGAATTCCAACATTTACTTGTTTTACTGGCTAGACATGAATTAAAATTTAGTTGATTTTTTTCTTCCCATCTTATTACATAGCTTTCTAGGAGTGGTTGATTTTTGTCTTCAGTGTCCAAATAGTTTAAAATGTTAATATAAACATGAATGTTTCAAAAAAATGTATGTTTCATAGATGTGAAACTGGATAGCATCAGGAAATTACTTCAGATTGCTTTGTGTGTGTGTATGTGTCTTTAATTTATGGGGCAGAATAGTCATGTAATATAGGAACATAAAAACAAATGGTGGGCTGGCGCCGCAGCTCAATAGGCTAATCCTCCACCTAGCGGCGCCGGAGCACCGGGTTCTAGTCCCAGTTGGGGCGCTGGATTCTGTCCCAGTTGCCCCTCTTCTAGGCCAGCTCTCTGCTGTGGCCTGGGAAGGCAGTGGAGGATGGCCCAAGTGCTTGGTCCCCTGCACCCACATGAGAGACCAGGAGGAAGCACCTGGCTCCTGCCATTGGATCAGTGCGGTGTGCCGGCTGCAGTGCACCGGCCGCGGCGGCCATTGGAGGGTGAACCAAAGGCAAAGGAAGACCTTTCTCTCTGTCTCTCTCTCACTATCCACTCTGCCTGTCCCCCCCCCCCAAAAAAAAAATGGTGAAGAACTCGGTTGGTTAAAGGATTTAGGATAAAATCTTAATGAAAATAAAATTAGATTTTAAAAGTACAATTACTTGTGTGTTTCTTACTGTTAGGGGTGAATTTTATTCTTTTTATTTTATTCTTTATCTTTTTTCTTGTTGTTTACTTCTTAACACCCTCTATCCTTATATCAACAAGATCATGAAAGCAAAACACTCCCCATACCACCACACAATTTTATTGAGACTGTCAGTCACAATGCCTCAAACACTACAAATTTGCCTTTGTTACAAGATAACCACAAAGCTATGGAGATGCTAACCATCTACACTTTAATTTCCCAATTTGAATTATACAGCAATGTAGTCTGTTTTGGAAAATGGTAGTGGATTGTAAGGGAATTAATCAGGTAGTGACTGATAGTAATTGCCATTGCAGATGTGGTTTCTTAAAAAATGCAATAAACTTCTAACATGGGAAAGTAGTTGAAGGTTGGTGTTGTCAGTAAAGCCGTGCCTGTGACAGCTGCATCTCACATGGGCGCTGATTGGAGTCCCAGTTGCTCCACTCTGATCCAGCTTCCTGCTAATGCCCTAGAAAAGGCAGAAGATGGTCCAAGTGCTTGGGCCCCTGCCCCCCACATGGGAGACCAGAAGTTCCTGACTCCTGGTTTCAACCTGGCCCAACTCATGCAGCTGTGGCCATCTCCAGAGTAAACATGCCAATGGAAAACTCTCTTCCTTGGTCTTTCCCTCTCTGTCTGTAACTTTGACTTTAAAATAAATAAATCTTTAAAAAAAATCTCAAAATGTAACAAATACTTAAAGTGACAGTGATATTATTAAAATAAAACATACGGATAACACTTCAGATGAGCAAAGAATTTCTGGATAACACTCCCAAAGTATGGGAAATTAAAACCGAATATAGGGAAATAGGACCTCACTGAAATAAGGAAACTTGGGGCTGGGGTAGCGGCTCAGCAGGCTAAGTTGATGTCTGTAATCTGGGAACCCATACTGAAGTGCCTGTTAAAGCTGTTACTGATCCAGTTCCCTGCGAATATGCCTAGGAAAGCAGCAGAAGTTGGCTGAAATACTTGGGCTTCTGCAACTCATGTAGGTGACATGGATGGAGTTCCTGGCTTTTGGTAAGACCATTCTTTTTTGACCTTTTCAGAGTGAACCAGAGGATAGAAGATATTTTTCTTTTTTTCTCTGAAATAGATTTAAAATAGCAAAGAGGATAATCAATAGAGCAAAGAGAAATTCTATAGAAAAAATATTTGTAAGTTATTTATCTGACAAGGAGATAATATTCATAATTTATAAAATGTATAAATACCTAGAACAACTCTGTGTGTGTGAGTGTATTTTAATTTTTTGAGGCAATGTCATATGTGTTTTTGGTTTTATATTCTTTATGTATTCTGGTTTTTTGCCTCTTGTCAGTTGTATAGTTTCATACATTTTCTCCCATTCTGTGGAAAGAAAATCCACTACAATTAAAAAATATGAGCAGTAGATACAGATACAATTCTCAAAGGCAGCCAGACAAATGGCCAAGAAATACACAAAAAAATAATCAACACCATAATAATCAGTGAAATGCAGATCAAAACCACAATGAGATATCAGCTCACTCCAGAAAGACTAGCTATCATCAAAAAGACAAAAAGTAGCAAATGTTTGGTTTGTAGGGAAAGGGATACTCAAGCATACTGCTCATAGAAATGTGAATTAATATAGCCACTATGAACAATGACGTGAAGTTTCCCAAAAAATTAATATAGAACTACCATATATGATCCAACAGCCCCACTTCTGGGTATTCATCCAAGGTATAAGACAACCATCTGCTGAAGAGACATCTACACTCCTATGTTTACTGAAGTAGCAGCTAGGAAATGGAAACAACCTAAATTTTCATTAATGAGTGGATAAAGACAATGTGATTTGTATATAAATTGAATATTATTTCATCACAAAACTATGAAATCTTTTCATTTGAAGTAACATAAATGGAACCGAATGTCATTATAGTAAATGAAATAAGCAAAGACCAGAATGACAAATATCACCTATTTTCACTCACATGTGGATTTCATGAAAATAGATGATCTCATAGATGTTAAAAATACAATTGTGGTCATCAGAGTCTCAGGATCCAATTGGGGAGAGAGGATTGGGAAAATCTGTTGTTGGATACTACAGTGTAGCTAGATGGGTGTATTTTCTGGGTTGACAAGATTCCAAGCACTTGAGCCATCATCACCTGTGGCCTTCCTGGATGCAATACCAGGAAGCTGGATCAGAAGCAGGATATCTGAGGCTCAAAACAGCACTCTGGTATAGGGTGTTACGCCACAATGCCTGCCAATTCAATTTTTTTAAAGAAAAGAAAACAAACATTTTTAAAAGCAGAAAACATTTCTGTGTTAATCTATAAACAATTCATGTTTCCATTATTTCCACATTAAGATATTTCAAGTTAATCAATTGGTCCCCAAAATAATGTTTTAATATTTTTATAGCATAGATAAAACCTTTTTTCTCCTATGAACTTTTATAAAATGTATAATATTTTATAGAATACATTTAAAAGGATTTAAGAGTTTGTGTTTTGCATGGAGTTATTAAATTGTATTTTATTTCAACTTTAAAGGAAGAATGAGGGGAACAGTCAAGTACCATGAGATCTTTTCTGGATTTCTGCATTGGCTTTTTCCTCATGATTGAATTTTCATGTTGATAATCAAACCATGTAATTTATATTAATTAAAACAGACTAAGTCTGGAAATTTACAAACTGAGTAAACTAAATACTTGTTTTATTCATTCAAAATATCCCTCTTTGTTACTGTGGGGATTTCAGAGATTCAATGAGATTAACGAAGACACTGTGGGAAGAGAATATGTTGCTGAGGTTCAGTAAAGGTTATATAAGCCTAAGAATCTACTTTGAAAATCAATAACAAACAATCTATTTAGTCATCCAAATACAACTTTCAGTCTAGTGTTCAGCTTTAAGAAAAAGAAAGAACTCAGTATTGTCGCTCCCCCTCTTCGTGGAGGAACGACACAGGACCCTGCGCTGTTCTTTCGTCTGCTCGGCCCTCCCCGGGTTTGCTGCTGGTTCTTCCCGGGTTGGCTACTATCCCTTCCACCTCCGTGGAAGGGCAGTTCCCCCTGGCCACATTCCCCACTTCCGCAGGGGAGCGGCACACCGCCGGCCGGCTTTCTCGGGGGCTGCACGGGTTCCCTTAGATGTTCCCCATAGATGTTCCTGGTGCATGCCGTCTCTCTCCTCCTTTATAGTCCTCCTCCGCCAATCCTAACTCGGCTGCCCACACGCCGAGTACGCTGCTCTCCAATCAGGAGCAAGTCCTACAGTTTATTAGTTGAACTGGAGGCAGCTGTGCGGAAGCTGTTTACTTCTCTCCCAGCGCCATATTGTGGGAGAGCAGATGCATAGAATAAGTCTTAATTCCAGTAACTCAGTCTAGTCCGGTTTGCTCCCCACAAGTATCACATTTTTATTCACATATATTATATGAGTGACTGAGTCGATTCTAACCATGTATATATTATATATTTCTAAAAGGTATAATTATTTTTCCAAATTGTAATTGATTAATAGCCAAAATGATCTCATTTCTATAAAATGTGCTTTTTCACATATAATTTTTTAAATTCATAGAGTCATAGTCAGATCTTAGTGATATTTATTTAATTTTGGGAAGTATCATATTGAATAAGGAGATGTGCATGATCTGGGACACTTCGACGATTCATAATAGTTCCCTTTCATAGTCCCCAATTTGAGAACTTTTCTGAATTTTAAAAAAATCCCTTGCCTGTGCCGCGGCTCACTAGGCTAATCCTCCACCTTGTGGCGCCGGCACACCAAGTTCTGGTCCCGGTCAGGGCGCCGGATTCTGTCCCGGTTGCCCCTCTTCCAGGCCAGCTCTCTGCTGTGGCCAGGGAGTGCAGTGGAGGATGGCCCAAGTGCTTGGGCCCTGCACCCCATGGGAGACCAGGAGAAGCACCTGGCTCCTGCCATCAGATCAGCGTGGCGCGCCGGCCTCAGCGCGCCGGCCATGGCGGCCATTGGAGGGTGAACCCGCAGTAAAGGAAGACCTTTCTCTCTGTCTCTCTCTCTCACTGTCCACTCTGCCTGTCCAAAAAAAAAAAAAAAAATCCCTTCCATTCTTTGAGTTGAACCAAGCTAATATAAATCAGAAATATTTCATTGAGAAATAATGGGCAACGCATTTTTGTATAAGCACATTAGTTTCCATAGAAACATGGAACACATTCTTTATGTCATTTCATCTAACAGAATGTGTTATGAATTTTTTTTTTTTTTTTTTTTTTTTGGACAGGCAGAGTGGACAGTGAGAGAGAGAGACAGAGAGAGAAAGGTCTTCCTTTTGCCGTTGGTTCACCCTCCAATGGCCGCCGCTGCAGCCGGTGCACCGTGCTGATCCGATGGCAGGAGCCAGGATCCAGGTGCTTTTTCCTGGTCTCCCATGGGGTGCAGGGCCCAAGCACCTGGGCCATCCTCCACTGCACTCCCTGGCCATAGCAGAGAGCTGGCCTGGAAGAGGGGCAACCGGGACAGAATCCGGCGCCCCGACCGGGACTAGAACCCGGTGTGCCGGCGCCGCAAGGTGGAGGATTAGCCTATTGAGCTACGGCGCCGGCCTTATGAATTATTTTTAAAAATACCTTGTATTACTTAGATATTACGTAAGTATTTCTAATAGATATGTACTATTGGGCTTAGGAATAGACAATGAGGACCTATGATTATAAGAAACAAAGGCATCCTTTCTTATGAACAATCTCTCCAAATCACAAACGTGATTTTAGTTTAGATTTCTCTCTTTTCTTGAACCTCAGCAAGAAAAATTTTAACAAGGAAATTCTACTGTTTTGTGCCTAACTCTTTAAGGCTAAGAACAGATTCAGCAGAGTGAGAAATCACCTCATGACTCCTGAACTTTCATGAGCTAAATAAAATTGTTTGTGGTGATCCCTTGAAAACTTTATCTGACACTCAATACTAGTTGAAGTGGAAAAATCGTGGCTCAAAATTCTATAATGCTGTAAAGAAGAAATTGGGTCATATTGGCCAGGGTTAGTGAGGGCATGATTGAAAAGCTGAACAGGAGCGTGGCTTGACTCAGGTGAGATCTTGCTAAGCTCTTAGGTCAAAGATGTGCTGACAGAGTACTGTGCATGACAACCAGACAGGACTTAGGAACTGTACTATAATTTGGCCAAATAATATTCCTTACACCAACCTATTGGAATGATTATATCTAGGTGCCAGAAATAGAGCATAGGCATATGTTACTTGATAGTAATATGGATAGGCTTGGCAAATTGTGAATCTTTCTAAAGTAGTTATTTATGCATTGCAAGAATGAGGAAAGAAGTTATATAAATAGAGATGCAAATGTATGGAAAATGGAAATGTATGTGTAATTTGATATATTGTAAAATCTTATAGAAGAAAATGCTGAGTTATACTCAGTAGGAATGTTATATATATATATATGTCAATAAGTTCATGGAAAATACATATTATGAAAAAATATGCATAGGTTTTAAAAAATAGCGCCCCAATACACTTATCTTTTGATCCCATTTTTTCATGAGCTTTTTGATGTAGAGTCATGTTTTACATAAGAGGCCAGATCTTGCTTTTGATTGCACAAAAAATGGAAGAGAATTTTATGTGTATTTTGGTTTTCTCCCTTTATGATTCACTGAGAGCTTTTCTTAGTAGACACTAGTTGCTATTCGGTGAATAAAGAGTTTTGCAAATAATATATTTAGGCTAACATACTTTGGCAATTATCTATCTTAAGCAAATCTTCACCACAATCAACATGCCCCACATTTCTGTCACCTCAGAAAGTTTCTTTATGCCTATTTCCAGTCAGTACCTTCACCACAATACTAGGAGAGCATCAATTTGCTTCTGCTATTTTTAGATTTTATGATTCTAACTTTCTTCTTATTCAAATTATTTTTTGCACACTATGAACTAATGGTTGAAGGATAACTCTCAAATGTCTTCAGAATCATTCATTGAAAACAACATGCTTTCATCACTGACTTACTTTGGCATTTTTGTCAAAAATTAAACTTTATTTGTGTGTATATATTTCTGCACTCTCTAGTCCATATAATTATCTTCATGTGAACAAAACATTGCTTTGATTATATTATTATTCTACTCACACTTGAAAAATAGTCTAAGAATTCCAGTTTTATTCTATATTTCAAAAGTCAAATCCATGTGAACTGTTCAAAGTTATATTTCTTTTTTTACAGAAGACTTCATAGAGTTTCTAATATGATGATGTTATTTGTAAATCTCCAAGAAGAAATATCGAATAAAATACTTACAAAATTATTCTTCTATGGGGCTAACATCCAGGACATTTTGCAAGCTTATTCTCGCCAATATACTTTAAAATGTTCTGAATTCCAGAGATAGGGTACTACATAATGATGCAGGCAAGCAATGTAATGCAATGTAGCAATTGGTGCAAATTCCTTTTAAGTAAGAATATATAGAATCAAAGTAAGTGGGATAGAATAAAACTTGGCGCAGTAGCATCATTTACCTATTTAACACTATATGTAAATTCAGTCACTATTGTCTGGAAATAAGGACAGAAGAATGATGTTTGATGGAAAAAAGTAAAAGTTTAAATATTACAGCAGATTCCCTCTCATCGTGAGCCTACAACATAAACATGAACTTAGAGGCATCTATTCCAATATGAAGAATTAAAGTGACTATTTTGAACTTAATATAATATGTTTGATTATGTACTTAATGAATGGTTGAAGGGATTATTTATAATTTTAAGTATCTGTAAAAGTGTTTCTATATACTGAGTTTAAAATCAATAGTCATGGGAAATGCGACTGTTCTGTACTGCCTGGTTAATCTTGTAAAGTGGGGACCACATGCTCAGAAGGACTTAGTCTCAAAGTCAAGGTGAATAGAGGGCAAAGGCTGTTTCTAATAATAGAAATAAACAAAGTAGAACTGAAAGAACTGTCTTGGTTTAAAATAATTTCAGGCTAAGAGACAGTCCAACACAGAGTCACTAAGATGGTTTCTTTGACAAGTAATATTTCAGGGTTTACATTTTGATCTATGAATAAATTTAAGAAAATCTTGTATGTTCTTTGAGGTATAGATTGAGTTTCTTTTTCTTTTCTTTTTTTTTTAGGATTTAGTTTTTTCTTTTTTTGAGAGAAAGAATTACAGAGAGAGGAAGAGAGAGGGAGAGACAGAGAGAGGTCTTCTATCCGCCGGTTCACTCCTCAAATGGCCAAAATTGCCAGAGCTAGGTCAATCTGAAGCCAGGAGACAGGAGTTTCTTCCCAGTCTTCCACATGAGTGCAGGGGCCCAAGACTTGGACCATCTTCTACTGCTTTTCCCAGGCCTTTAGCAGGGAGTTGAATTGGAAGTGGAGCAGCTGAGACTCAAACCTGTGCCCATTTGGGATGTTGGTACTGCAGGTTGGCTTTACCTGCTCCATTACAGGAAGCCACTCAAGGGCCCTGAGGTGTATTTCTTTACATATGAATAACTGATAGTTGAAATTAGTATACTTTCTCCATTGAATTTATTTGTATTTTGTTAAAAAATCTATTTATTTGGGCTGACATTGTGGTATAGCAGGTGAGCCTGCTGCCTCCAGTGCTGGCATCCCATATGGATGCTGGTTCGAGTCCTGGCTGCTCCACTTTCAGTCCAGCTCTCTACTATGGCCTGGGAAAGCAGCAGAGAATGGCCCAACTTCTTGTACCCCTGCACCCACATGGCAGACCCAGAAGAAGCTCCTGGCTCCTGGCTTTAGATTTGCGCAGCTCCTGCTGTTGTGGTCATCTGGAGAGTGAAACCTCTCTGTCTCTCTCTCTCTCTTTCTCTGCCTCTGCCTCTCTGTAACTCTGCCTTTCAAATAAATAAATAAAATATTTTAATAAAGATTCCTTACTAAAAAAATAATTTATCATGTATACTTGTGCTTGGGCTTGTTTTCAGGTTTTCCACTCTATTTCACTGACCTCTGTGATGATTCTTTCACCATTACCCCATTGTTTTGATTATTTAAGTTTTAACATGTCTCATGATCTTTGAAGTATATTAACTTCAAATTGGCTTTTTTTTCAGAATTATTTCAAGTATAGGTATTCTGAGATTTTTACATTTCTCTGACATTTTAGAAACACTGTAAATATGTATGCACGTTTTTTCCTGATACTTCAATTGAGATCAATTTGGGGAGAACTGATATCTGGCAAATAATGAATTTTCCAACTAAGGGACACAGTGTGTTTCTCAATTGATTTGGGCCTAATTATCATAGAACACAATGTTTTCTACACGTGAGCTTATAAATTCTACATATGTTTTCCTGGAATTAAATATTCATTTTACGCTTTTGTAGATAGCTTCATTTAAAAAATCCATTTTTAGTTTGTATTGGTAGTCTATTGAAATATAACATGCATTTATATTTACTTTATATTCTATAATCTTGCTGAACTAACTTATAAGTAACAGCGGCATATTATAGATTATTTGGATTTTGAATGTAGACTCTCATACTTTTTGCATAAAAAGAAAATTTCATTTCATTTTTTTCTAATCTCTAATAACATTTAATTTTCTTAGATTATTTCTCTGGCTAGGACATCCACTATGATGTAGAATGGGATTAAGTAGTGTGGATATCATTGTCTTGTTATCCATTTTGATAGGGGGATATTCAATGTTTAATTGTAAAGTATAATCATTTTTGGGAAATTTTTATTATTATGTTATCTCAGGTTGAAGATCATTTCTTATACTGGCTACAAAAATCCATAATCCATAACATAAGAAGGCTGAGAACTGACATCAAAATATAAAATATATGCTTTTGGTTAGAGATGAAAACATCACACACTTAGCAAAACTATTTGTAAATATGGATGTGCTATGTGACTGCTATCCAGAATATATGAATAATTCTTATATATCAATAATAAGAAAAGAGATATTTTTATAAAATTTAGTGAGAAACAGAGGAACACATTTAGATGATAGTAAAAGAATAAAATAGTATTAAGTAATTTACCCATAAGTGAAATTAAACAAAATTATCTTGATAAATCACTGAACATTAAATAAAAAGATTAGCAAAATGAATGACAGGACCTGGGACCAGTGTTGTGGCACAGTAAGTTAAGCTGACGCCTGTGATGCCAGCATCCTGTAAGTGAGCTAATTCATGTCCCAGGTGCTCCATTTGTGATCCAGCTCCCTACTAATGTGCTTGGGAAAAGCAGTGGAACATATCTCATGTGCTTGGGAACCTACCATCCATGTGGGAGACCCGGAAGAAGCTCCAGTCTCCTGTCTTCCGCATGGCCCTGTCTTCTGCTCTTGTAGCCATCTGGGAAGCGAATCAGTGAGTAGAAGATCTCTTTGTCTCTCCCTCTCTTTCTGTAACTCTGACTCTTAAATAAGCAAATCTTAAATAAATAAATAAATAAATAAATAAACTAGAAAGAATGACTGTACCAAGTCAAGATAGAGGTGTGTAGTTACTACAACTCTCATGCATGCTGACAGGCATTTAAAATAGTACTACCACTTTGTGAAACTGCTTCCAGTTTCTAATATAGCCAACCATGCATTTAAAATATGACACAATTATTCTATTCCTTTGGATTATCCAAAAGGATTGAAAAAATATGCAAGCACAATCCCTTATATATTAATGTAGATAGTGGTTTATTTACAGTTGCCAAAAGCAGGACCAAATTAAATTTAAATCAAGAAGTGAATAAAAAAAATTACCTGTGTATATACAATAACATAAATTTTTCCATTTAAAAATTCAGTGGCATTGGATAGTCTAAATAATGATGCACTGAATGATTCCTCTTATATATATTCAGGAAATAAAACAAAATAATAGGGACAGAAAATAAACCAATGTTTTCTAGAGCCAGGGATGAGAAGAGAAGATTCATTAAAAATTAGCAAGAGAGAACATTTCTAAACTTTATTGTGTTGTTGGCTGCACAAATATGTTTGTCAAAATTCATATATCTTACCAGAAAGATGAATTTTATTATATGCAAATTTTACCTCAATAAACTTAACTTTAAAAAATAGTTCAAATTTAATGTCCATTAGGTAGGGCCAGTCATTATTTTTAAGTATGTATTACACACATGCATGATGATGAATTTGGGGCAACAGCGGTGAACCAATGAAGCCAAAATGCTTGCTCCTATAGAATATGGATCCTAGTGAGGGATAGATTAATATTGAATCCTGGCAGATTCTAATGGTTTACCAAGGTGGTTGCCACTGTAGAAGAGTGAGGTAGTCATTGCAATGTGCTTATACATATTCCAATAATTCCTACAGAAAAATTAATGTGAACACAATTTAGATGTTGATGATAATAGATATATAGGTAGATAGACAAAATATCTCAGGACTTTCTAGTTCTGGACTTTTAGTTTCCACTTTCATACTGTTAGACCCATAACAACTCATTACTGAGTTTTTGGGTTTTTCTTTTTTATATCATAAAGTCTTTTTTAAAAAGCTAAATGGATTCCAAAATTCATAAAATGTGTATTTTTATTTTATAGTTTTCATTTCATATTTATTACATTTTGGTATGCCTTTACAATGACAAATTAATGAAACTTTTTTTAAAAAATGCATTATGCATTATGATTCTTTTTCATTTGCTGTCACTTTTAATGCCTTTAACTTATGCATCAGAATTGGGCATATTCATGGATTACCTTCCACTTGATGTTTTGATATATACATATACTGTGAATTATTTTAAATGGCTAGAGAATATGCTATAGCATGAGTAGATCACAGTGAATTCAATTAATATATTCCTAAACGCATGTTTGTGTGTCAATGTGCATGTTTGTCTCTACTCACAATGCTTCAAGAATATTCTTGTTTGTAACTCATCAGGCACTGGGATTATCTTTCTAAAGATGGAATTCAGTAAGAACTGTGTGCAACCACAAATGTGTTCCAAATTTCAAAAGATGTCTTCACACTCTAATTCACATCTCCATTATAATTACATGGTAGTAACTCATGCTAAATGAGTGTGATGTAGAGGAACTCATTGCAACAATTGTCACTTTAATGTGCACAAATCAAGATCCTATTATGTTTCTTTATATTTCTCTGACTACTATTATTATGGAGAGTCTTCACTATTATTTAGAATTATCATATTCAGTTGTTCATTGTTCTCTAAGGGTATTTGTATATTCTCTGTCAATTTTAGGAAGCCCGTGTTGGTTTTTATTTTATTTGCTTGAAAAGAAGAGTGAAGGAGAAACAGACTGACAAACAGATATCTCCCATTCTGTATTTCATTCTGCAAAAGAATGCAATAGCTAGGGCTGGGATAGGCTGAAAGATAGGAACCAGGTTTCTGATCCAGATATCCCTCATGGATTACAACCAATCACTTGAGTCATCACCTGTTTTCTCCCAGAGCATGCATTAACTAGGAACTGTGATCAAGAGTAGAGTCAGGATTTAAACAAAGCACTCTGATTAGTGTTGTAGGCATCCCAAGCACCATTTTAACCACTATAGCAAGTGCCTGACCTAGCCCTTGGATATTCTAATTGCCTGAATTATAAGACATGCCTTCCCCAGCAAGTGAATGATATCCCTAGTGATTTTGTTCATAGTTTAAAAATAACACATATATTTATATGATATATGTATTTATAAATCATAACTTATGTAATAAGTTATTTAACTTGATCTGTGCACATTTAACTTGATCTGTGCAGTTTAATATGCATATATATAATGTTTATAGTTAGATGTTAAATATACCTACCTTTTCTTTAGCATCATCTATTGTCCCAGAAGATTCTCAAGGTCCCTAAATATTTCCTAGTGATATTTGTACTATTTTTCATATTTATGTTTTTTGCCCATCTCTAATTAAGTGAATCACATTCTGTGAGTTAAGAGAACAGTGTTAGTTTATAAATGTAAATTATATTAATATTTGATAGGTGAATATACATAGTTATATTCACTATAATTAACATAACACTAAATTTAATGTTCAGTTCTTTATCATGAACTTTTTCTATGAATTTATACCTTATACACCTTGAAGATTTTCTCCTATCCTAAAAAACAGCCTATGGGAATAAGAACTTGACACACATAGATCTTTTAAGAAGCCTCCTAGAAAGTTGCTAAATTGGAGAAGTGAGACGCAAAGGTGGGATAATAGCCAAAAGAGGCTGTATTAATAAGTTAGGACTAGATCTCTCTGCTTTGTGTAGAAATGAACTACCTTCCTTTAGAATCATGTTCCTGCAAGTGAGACTAGGATATCTTCCATGGAAAGTCAAATTGCTCAAATTGCCAAAGAGAACTTTTAGATTGAGAATATGAGAGGAGGAACATTATGCATGTGACTACAGCTGAATTCAGGTAACTGCAAGTGAATTCAGGAGGGAGAATGGGGAGGGCCATTAGTAGACCCTTCTAAGTCACTTTTCATTAATAATCAGACTGCTCTGAATATTTTTTGAGTGTCTTGGCTTTTTTCTAGCTATGTTTGGAATATTTCCTACAACTGTCCACTATACAAAGCATTGTAAAATGAAAATATACCTAATGAACCCATATATATTAGCCAAGCCATAAATACACTAAGTCCTAAGAGACTATTAGGAGGTATATTGATATACCTCCTAATACCTATTATCTCCAGTTAATTTGGTGACTATAAAGGATAAAAGAAAAGAAAGAATGAAGGCCCATCATGACCTGAATTGGACTCAACCTTCTCCTTTTCCCGTATTTCCAAATTCTTAATCTTTCTCAAATTTAAAGATTATTTTCCAACTTTTTTAAGCTTGGAAAACCTTCTTCCTCTTCTTGTCTTAATTGTAAACCAGATCTTCATTATGAAATCAATTTATATTATCATCCTTAACAAGAAGTTACTTGTTTTCCTTCAACACTTGCTATGTATTTTAGGGTCTATTTCTCCCTTTTATACTATTTATACTATGTGCTGTTTTATATTATCTCATTTTTCAAGTATTTTCCTTACAACCTGCTTTACAGGATTGGATTTTGGGGAGAGGCCAGACACCCTCTGGTGATCCTTCTGAACTCTCTTACAGTTTGTCTGGCTTTGTGCATAATGTCACCAAACCCAATGAATAGACATGTGACTAAACTGATCAGTAGGTACTTAATAACACTGTGTCTGTGCCTCCTTGACACTCTAATCTGTCATAACTGAACTTACAGCTTTTAAAAAGCCGTTCTGTTAAAGTTGGTTTCTCATTCTTCCTTTTATGTCAAAGTTTCACTGGTGCAAAATTCCAAACAAAAGCAGATGAGAATCTCATCCGGTTTTCATGATTTTTTCCATTTTGGATTTTTGCATTCTGTTTTCTAACTTTTAAATCTAACCCTCCATACAGTTTATCCAAATTAGTCCTATTAACAGGTTAAGAATTAAAAATTCTTCAAACTTGTATATACTAAGCAAAAGCCAGAGTTTTCAGTATTTTACTTTTACATCCCCATTTCTCTTAGTCATATTCTATTCCAATGTAAAAATCTAAGTTTTGTATTTGACCAGAATATAGAAGTGTAAACAGTTCTAGGAAATAAAGAATAATTCACTAAAGCAAATATAAATATCAGAGCTGAATTGTGTATGCATACATAGTGGTTGTCAAAGGTATAAAACATGAAAGATTTATTTATTCAAGAATGTTTCAAATTTCTTCTAAGTATACTTGATCAGTCAGCTATGAATATGTAGGAGTGTATTATAACGTCAAGGTAGAAAGTACACATAGGATTCATGATTCAGGAACAGATGGTAGAATTAGAATTAGGGCCAAGTCACCTAATCTCTTAAAACATCTTTATAGAAGTTCAATATTGTCTCATCTGTACATCACAGGTAACTTGTTCTTTTTTCTTTTATTCTTTGTGTATATATGACCTAACATGCTCATCTCAAGCCATACAAATTCTCAATTCCAGCCATTAGTAAAAATTGATGCCAAATTCTTGAGAGATTATCCAAATGTCTCGATTTAGACTAAATTTCTAAACCTCGTCAATTTACTTTGGCTCAGGAGCTGTGTTAACTGAGCAAAAATGGGTCTAAAAGTTAGTTACTTGCAAGAGTGGTTTTCAAAAAATACTAGGTATTACCCACAAAAATAGTAAGAGATTCATAATGTTATGGAGTGGTGAAATAACCATTTTATTTTTATTTTACTTATACATTTAAAGTTATCAAAATGTTATTTAAAATAAGTAATCAAGAATAATTTTGCTTTCAACACTTCATCAATAGCTCTCACATTTAAATATAGATTTATGACCCTCGTGTGTCTATGAAATTTTTCCTCATAAATAATATAGTTGATGAATAAGTATAAGCCTGCATTGTTACTCTTCATATTATGAAATTGTGTTTTTAAATTATTTTAAGTTTCTCAGTCAGCAGATCTTTTAACCGTATTGAGATGTTATTTCTTCTCTTGAAGACTATGGTATATTATGATCTTATAACATAGAGCTTCAAAAATGAAGTGACTCAAAAAATATGAAAATTAGTGTCTCTCACATCATCTATGTGTACAAATATTTTCCAGAGTGAGGCTGCAGCGCTTCTCAAGAAAAGTATTTGAGCTTAGGATCCTTCATTATAATCATTTTAGATTTGAATTATCATGAGTATATATTTGAAGGCTGATCAGAAACCCCAAAATCACACTCAACCCTCAGAAAAGGTGAAGAGGTACAGAGAATAGCTCATTATTAGAGAGTATAAATGGACAATATTAACATAATTTATACTCACAGATCAATGTATAAGAATTCATATAACTTCATTTCTATAAATTCGAGACAATGGCAACTGGAATAGATTGCTTCAATTTGAGCAGAAACATGACTAGAATTTTTGTTTGTTTTGTTTTTAACTAAAATAAAGTGACAAGACGTTATATTCAAGAAGGTAGAGAATTTTGTGCCATTCCAATTATTTTATGCAAGGCTTCCTTTCCTTGCATTCTTGATTTTGATTAATCTTCAGGTTAACTTTTCTTTATCCTCAGGAATGATTTCTGATAGTATCTATAAAGTATATTTTTGTTATCTCTACATTAAGGTCAAATTAACTTCCTAGGAGAATCTACAAGCCTGCACCTTATATTTTTCCCTTTCAAGATTCATTCATCTTGAGAAATATGATTATATTGCTGTTACTTTTAAAATAAACTTGTTACTCTGCCTTGATGTTATGTTATTTTTTTGTATCACCTTGAAATGTAATAATATTATTTAATAAAAAGATATGGATCTCATTTCAGCATTCTTTTTTCAGGATGAAAAAAGGAGTATAAAATTTGGGTATAATGAGATAGATAGGCTTAAGGGACTTCAGAGAGTTCAAGGTCTTAGAACATCCAGGAAAATGTTACATAATGATTAAATATTTAATTCAGTAGAAAATGCTTGGTGCCAGAATATTGGTAAAGCTGGTTAAGTAGCTGCCTCAGACATTTACATTCCGTATTAGAGTGCAATTTTGAGAACTGACTGCTTTGCCTCTAATCCAGCTTCCTGGTAATCTGGATGGGAAGACAGTGGATGGTGGTCCAAGCATTTGAGCCCCTGCCACTCATGTGGAGACAGGTTGTAGTTCTTCACTCCTAACATGAACTTAGATCAGCAATTGCAGTTCCAGCCACTTAGCGAATGAAGCAATAGATGGAAGGCATTCCTCTATCTGTGTCTTTTCCTCTCTCTCTATCATTCTGCGTTTCAGATAAATAATGATCAGAAACCAGGAGCCAGGTGCTTCTTCCTGGTCTCCCACGCGGGCCACAGCAGAGAGCTGGATTGGAAGAGGGGCAGCCGAGACTAGAACCAGCACCCATATGGGATCCGGTGCCGCAGGTGGAGGATTCGGTATGTTTATTCAATGTGGATTGATCAAATCAGGTTATTTGTGGATTTTTTTTTAATACTAAAGGGAAAATTGGAAAACATTTGATATGAAAAGGAGTTTTGGCTGTGACAGCACTGAAAGTGGCTTTAAACAATACTTGAAACCATAACGTGTTACAAATACAGGAAACATACTTGTCACCAATTTTTTTTTTTTCAGAATGAATAGCTGCCAAATATACAGTAGCTATATGATACATGTTAATTAAATAAAAGTATACATGATTATAATGAAGAAAAATATTTGATTTCCTGGGATGATCAGTCAGTGTTAGGAGATGTGCACATACCTTCCAGCTGTTCATCCATTCTAATATTTCAGTAAAGCATATTATTTGGAACAGGGGCATTGGCTTTTGATAGAGCTTGATTTAAACCCTATTATATTCCTTACTAGCTGTGTGGTAGATTTAAGTATCCAAAGTCTCATACTCTTCTAGAATTGGATAAAATGAGTATTACTACCTGGCAGATTTATTTTGAAAGTAAAATTTTACAGGCTACCTCTCATAACCACCTTGTAAGAAGCACACCATAATTATAAGTGTGATGGAGACAGTACTACCTTTTGAGGAAACTTGTTTTTCTGGGGCAGCTGCTGTTAAAAAGGATGCATTATAGTGAAACAAAATCCATTTCAATTTTTCCTTTTCCAAATTAACATTTTTTAGTTAAAAAGGGTTTATTTATTTATTTTGAAAGTCAGAGTTAGAGAGAGAAAGAGAGAGAGACAGCAGGAGGGAGGGAGATCTTCTATCTGCTGGTTCATTCCCCAAAAGACTTCAAGGCCAGCACCAGGCAAGGCTGAAGCCAGGAGCCAGGAACTTCTGGGTTTCCCATGTGGGTGACAGGGTCCCAGGTGCTTGGACCATCATTTCCTCCTTTCTCAGGTTGTTAGCAGGGAGTTGGATTGGAAGTGGAACAGCCAGAATACAACCATGTGACCATATGGGATGCCAGCATCAAGGCAGCAGCTTTATCCACTAAGCCCCAATGCCAGCCCCATCAGTTTAACCTTAGTGTCTCTTCTATAGTAGTCTTCTAAAAGTATAAAGAATGTTAGTAATTTTTTCTCAAATTATATCTTCCCAAAGTTAAATATTGTTTTGTTATCATTATTCCAGAGAAAAACAAAACCAAAAAACTTTGAGAAACTGAAAACAACTCAGCTAATCCATTCCTTCCAGTTAACTTAATACCGTTTTTTTCTCCCAATTCTACAAAGAACATTTGTTCTAAAGAAATTTCATTCATGGCTGGTGCCGCGGCTCACTGGGCTAATCCTCTGCCTGTGGCACCGGCACACCAGGTTCTGGTCGCAGTTGGGGCACCAGATTCTGTCCCGGTTGCTCCTCTTCCAGTCCAGCTTTCTGCTGTGGCCCGGGAAGGCAGTGGAGGATGGCCCAAGTTCTTGGGCCCTGCACCCACATGGGAGACCAGGAGGAAGCACCTGGTTCCTGGCTTCAGATCAGTGTGGTGTGCCGGCCATAGCGCACTGCTGGAGCGGCCCCTGGGGGGTGAACCAATGGATAAGGAAGACCTTTCTCTCTGTCTCTGTCTCTCTCACTGTTACTCTGCCTGTCAAAAAAACAAAGCAAAACAACAACAATAACAAAAAAAAACAAACAAACAAAAAGAAATTTCATTCACTAAGCAACCAACAAAATAACACAAGAAAACATTATCTGGGAGCCAGTTCCATGGTGCAATGGGGGCCAGTTCCATGGTGCAATACGTTAATCCTCTGCCTGTAGTGTCAGCATCTCATATGGGTGTCGGTTCTAGTCCTGGCTGCTCCTCTTCTAATCCAAATCTCTGCTGTGGCCTGGGAAAGCAGTGGAAGATGGCCCGAGTGCTTAGGCCCCTGCACCCACATGGGAGACCTGGAAGAAGGACCTGGCACCTGGCTTCTTATTGGCGCAGCCCCAGCTGTTGCAGCCATCTGGGGAGTGAACCAACAGAAGGGAGACCTTTCTCTCTGTCTCTCTCTCTCTCTCTCACTGTCTGTAACTCTACCCCTCAAATAAATAAATAAAATGTTAAAAAAAATTAGTCGGCCAAATTAACCTTGAAAGTAAAAGGATTTTACTCTCTCCCACCTTTTTAAAAGAGAAACACAAATATATACTGACTACATGAAATTCACTTTAAAAATACACATAAAATGAAAGTGAAGAATTGGTAAAAAAGTTATACCCATGTATATGGAAGCCAAAATTGAGCTGGGTTACCTGTACTCAAACAACACAGACTTTAACTCAAAAGACTGTAGAGAGACTAAGGGCCAGAGTATTGACACAATAGGAAGATATAAATACAGAAAAAAATTCCACTTATGGGGCTAACATTGTGGAACATCTTACTAAGTTGATACTTAAGATGCCAATATCTCATTGGAGTTCTGGTTGAAATCCCTCCTGCTCCACTCTGTTGCATCTGTTACCCATGTGGGGAACTCAATGGAGTTCCATGGTTGGTCCAGCTCTGGCTATTGAGGTCATATAGAGAGTGAATCAATGGATGGAAGACATTTCTCTCTCTCTCTCTCTTTTCCTTTAGAAAGAAAGAAGAGAGAAAGAAAGGAGAAATAATCTTTTTTAACAGTTCCATTTACAGGGTGGACATTGTGATTCATTGTTTTAACTTACCTCTTGGGAAGCCTGCCTCTCATATTAGAGTGCCTGGTTTGAGTCCTGTATAGTCTGCTTTCAATCCAAAGTCCTGATAATGTCCCTGAGAGGCAGTTGGTGGTAGCTCAAGTACTTGGGATCCTGTCATCCAGGTGAGAATTCTGGATGAATTTGCTGGCTGTTAGTTTCAACCTGGCCTAGTCCTGGATGTTGCAGGTACTTGGTAAGTAGAGCACTGCATGGAGGATCTTTCAATCTCTATGTCTCTCTCCATCTCTCTGTTAGTCTGGCTTTCAAATGAATAAATTAATCTTTAAAGAAATTACAACTACATAAAAATTTCCATTATTTACCATATCGTTTTTTATTTTCTGGCTCTATTATCCTTTCAACCCACATCATTTTCAATTATGTGCTATTTTTTGTCCTTGAAATCAATGAGTACTATCTGCACATTTGTATTTATTTGTTTCTTTCCAGGTATCATGATCTTAAATCTGTATATATTAAAAGAAATGAAATTTGCTCGTATTCTGTGAAAAAAATATAAAAAATTAATATCTAAAACTTCCATACATTTTTCATGATTATTTTGACTCTCATTTAATCAGCTTTAACAATAGGTATTTTATTTGACCCACATTCTTGCATGTGTCTGTATCTTCCATAAAGTAAGTTCTCATGAATGGTTTCAATTCTCTAACTAAAAGGAACATACCTCTCTAAATGTTTTAACTATAATTGTATCCATAATTTACATCAGCATGTGTATTATAATAACATATTGGTTTAGAGATTGATGGGAGAAAAATAATACTCAAGGCAGAATAGATTAAATTAATGCAGAGTTACCAATAAAAGGGTGGGACAGAGTACATGGGAAGACAGGTGTTAGTATTGACCTTAAAAAGACAAAGGGATAACTCTTTGAGACAGATGGAAGAAGTTGAGAACAGCAAAGTTAAGGCAATGAGTTCTGAAGAAATACATAAAATAGTTTACATTTTAACATTGTCTTTATTGTTATTAAAATCTTAAAGAATATATGCATTATTTACACTCATTATAGATATTGTGGAACATATGTTTAAATGATAACAACAGCAAATGAACAACAGAAACTAGAATAAAAGAACAGTAATATGAATAATAGTTAATAGTTATTCAATATATATGCAAGACATTCTTCTATGGAATTTAAAGGAGTTATGTCATTCAGTCCCATAATGACTGCGTGACATCTTATTGTATTTATTTTTATTAAAACATCATTAATCAAAACACAAGAGCTTTTCAACTTTCTTTCAAAAGTCATTTATTTATACATTAATCAAAATTGATAGGGTACAATAATTTGGATTTTGAATTATTATTCTTTCTACACTATTTAATAATACATAGAGTCCTGTTTTGCTTGTTTTACAAGACAGACTGTCTTTTTTTTTTTACTGTATCATAAGGTAAACAATTTACTAAAAACGGGAAGGTGGTTTCTCTGATTCTTAATTTCCCTGTTCTAAGCATCAATTTTGTACTTTCTACTATAATTATTGCCATCTTATTTTCAGCTTCTCTGTGTTGGTAGAATGCATATAGATTAGAATATAACAATAGGACTTTCTGTAACTGGTACTAATAACTCACTATGTCAGGTATATTTTTCCTTTATTGAAAATACCAGTTGCTTTTGAACTTGCTTGAGTTTGAAATAATGCCAAGGAAAAGTGGAAAGATCTAATTCCTTTTTCCAATTCAATAGAGAGCCCTTAGATTCCTTTGAAAAAAATCAATAACATTTCTATGAAGATTCAAAGATAATTTACAGAAAATATAATGGTGTCTTTTACATAAAAACATACTTTTCAGAACCATTCCTTCTGCTAAGGACGCTGAAGTGACTGTATCTGCACAGGCAGCAGTGATCTTATTCACCGGGTGCAGTTCTTCATTTTAATCATCATTCCTAAAATTTCATCACACTCAGCTTATCTCCTCCACTTTCTAATGGCTCATTGATTTTGGAAGTCATAGTCATTTCTTCTTTTCCATTTCTGTCAAGATAATTCTGGAGGATAATAAAAATTAGAGCCCTTTAAAAGGAGTTCCTGAATTTGCATATGTGACTCATCTTTTTGGAGAAGACATTGAGAGTGATATTGAAGCATGCACTGAAGAACTACGGATTCAGATCTACATGAAACTATAACTTAGTCACTTTTAAAGACACATGGATTTTGGGGTTGGGTTTTGGATTTAGTAGTGAAGCCACTGCTGGGCACCACCACTTCCAATATTGAGTCTCAGGATTTGAGTCCCAGCTCCACTTCCAATGCCACCTTCTTGCTAGCACACACCTGAGTGGTAGCAACTGATGGTAATTGGGTCCCTTTCACCCACGTGGACTCCTGGATTGAGCTCTGGGCTCTTGACTGTGGTCTGGCCCAATCGTGGCTGTTGTAGGGCATTTGGAGAATGAAGCAATGGATGCAAGATCTCTCTTTATCTGTCTGCATCATTTTTCTCTTTCTGTCTTTCAAAAAAATGTAAAAAAGAAAGTTTCAACAACTTAAAAAATAAACAGAAGTATTTTATTCTTTTTTTCTGAAATTCAGAGGAATTTATCCTCACTGAATGATTTTATCCAAGTCCTTTTTTTCTTTTGTAGACTATTACCCCAATCATATTCTATAGTACTTAATAATTGAATTATACTCCTGTTATTTAGCTCCAAAACTACTTATTAATTTTTAATATTTATAACATTTTAGTCAAATAGCTAAATTTTAAATTACAGGAGTTAACATACACAAACACACACACACAATTTTTCTTTAGAGTAAATTGTCACTTTGAATGCCTCTACCATGAGAAACCATTGGAAAAGATCAGAGAATGATGGTAACACACCAGAGAAACAATATATACACACCTATGTCACCCAGTGTTAACACTGATAATTTTTTGTTATTTTTATCTTGCTCTAAAATAGTGATTATTGCAGTTATCTACTATTGAAACAGAATTGGCCGGCGCTGCGGCTCACTAGGCTAATCCTCCGCCTAGCGGCGCCGGCACACCGGGTTCTAGTCCCGGTTGGGGCGGCGGATTCTGTCCCGGTTGCCCCTCTTCCAGGCCAGCTCTCTGCTGTGGCCCGGGAGTGCAGTGGAGGATGGCCCAGGTGCTTGGGCCCTGCACCCCATGGGAGACCAGGAAAAGCACCTGGCTCCTGGCTCCTGCCATCGGATCAGCGCGGTGCTCCGGCTGCGGCAGCCATTGGAGGGTGAACCAATGGCAAAGGAAGACCTTTCTCTCTGTCTCTCTCTCTCTCTCTCTCACTGGCCACTCTGCCTGTCAAAAAAAAAAAAAAAAAAAAAAAAAAAAAAAAAAAAAAAAGAAACAGAATTGGATCACAGGAAGAAAGATTTTTATCTGAAGTTTCCTATATCGTATGTTAAAGCTGCTCAGAGTAGATTAGTAATATCTCCAATATCTTTGCATAATAGCATTTTCTTTTCCTTTTTGTTACCACTACTGATTACTTGAAAACATTACCTCTATTCCATTATTCCCTTGATTAAAAAAAAAAAAAAAACCAGCTGCCTGCTATGTAAAATTCATGTAATTTGCTGTTTTAAAGAACATGGTCCAAAGCATTAGCTTTGGTTTTCATCAGAAAATATCAAATAAGACAAGGTATCTGACAAGATTCTTTCTGGATTTTCTTCTCTTTCTTTAACATTGGAGTTGGAAAGAGAGCAAAAAAAGTAATGAAGGAAATACTTATAATTTCTTGTTATTTATAAATTCTGATAGCTTACCTCTGTAAATCATTGCTTGACGCTCCCGGTATTAGGTTTTAGGGTCAATACGTGGCCATGAAGTGTCCTAAAACTCCATGGGTCAAAAATATACTTTTCTTTACATTATCCTATGGCCCTCTTAAGACCAATTCTTAGGTATGGTGTAATGGGAAAACAAGATGCTGTATATTATCTCCTAGATAGAATTATTTCACAACATTTTTTTCTGATTCTATTATCAAGGCATTATTTGTATTACATTATTAATACAATATATTACTAACTATATTGAATAGATAACTTTAAACTCTCTTAGAAATACCAAATATGTTTACGTTCTGATATGTTTTCAAGAAATTAATAAATCAAATGAGAAAAGTAAGAAACAGAGACAAATACTTTTATATATATATATATATATGTATATAAGTATATATATATAACTTTGAGGGTGGCAAGTAACAATTTGATGGAAGCATTAAGTTATAGCATCAGAGTCTCACACATAATAAATAGAAAATTTGCAAGATAATGCCACAATGCAAATCCTAGAATTCTTGGCCTAGTTTGTTTGTAATATAGAAAACATTAGAAGGAAAGGACAAGAATAAAGTCCAGAGGGCCTGGTGTGCTAGGACAAGGCTTTGCCACGGGCTAGTAGCAGTTGCTATTACTGGGGTGAATGATGACACCATTAGAATTTTGGCAAGAAGATTTTGATTGTAATAGTGTTAAGTATTCAGGCAATATAAGGGTATGGAAAATGCCTAAAATAGTAGAACTAGAGAATGGAGGAAAGATCCTAAGTTAACAAAAGGCTGAAGAAAAGACAAAAATCAGCCAGTGAGTTTGAATATATTTATAATCACTGTATTTTCAAAAAAATTGTACATGATTCTGTAGCCATTTAAAAGATTGTTATAAAACATAGCATAAATTGTCTATTTATTTTATTTTTTAAAATAAAATGTAGATTAAATGTGAAATCAGAATTCTGTATATGTCCCTACATTTTGCACATGAAGACAACAGCACAATAGTTGTTAAAGATACAGTGATCTGGGCTGGCGCTGTGGCATAGCGGTAAGCCGCCAACTGCAGCGCCTGCATCCCATATGGGCGCCGGTTCAAGTCTTCGCTGGCTGTTCTCTTCCAATGCAGCTCTCTGGTATGGCCTGGGAAAGCAGTAGTAGATGGCCCACATGCTTGGGCCCCTGAATCCGCGTGGGAGACATGGAAGAAGCTCCTGGCTCCTGGCTTTGGATCAGCACAGCTCCGGCCGTTGCTGCCAATTGGATAGTGAACCAGCAGATGGAGAACCTCTCTCTCTCTCTCTCTCCCCTTCTCTCTCTGTGTAACTATGGATTTCAAATAGATAAATAAATAAACATTAAAAAAAATAAAGATAGCGATGATTGGTCAACGACTCCCATTCTTCTTAGAGTAAAATGTGAAGCATTATATTTCCCCTTCTATGGATTCAGTTGCTGTGGACTTGCTGTTATTTCCAAACAGTCAAAACACTTAAATAAAACCTAGATGTCTCATCCCCTGATGTTGTGTGAACACACTGTGCCTGCTTTCAGTTCAAATCATGAGAACTGATTGTATGTGAGCTGCAGTTGTGCCAGAATATAGCTTCTTTAATGTGTTCAGTTTCCATTTTTTAAGATGTTAATGTCCTTGTTAACAAATATGTTTGTGTTTCCTGCATTATCCCAGAAATAATTTAAAGTGAATTATAAAATCTGTTAAATAACAAATAAGAGAATATGTAAAAAATACAAGGTTACACATTGAAAAGTTATTATATTTATTCAAAATATGCATTTAATGAATATTTCTATACTTACATTGTTTAGCTAATAATGTGTTTGTTGTCTAATAGTCAACAGAAACAATATAAGCAATTTTACTAATCACAGAAATAACTGATAAACGTCATAAAAGCAAAACTATTGCTTATCTTAAGCACAAGCACAACTGTCTCCTGTGAAATCTAATAAGACAGTAGCTTTCATCTATCATTTTAATATTTCGTGGACAATGTAAAAACTGAATTTTGTTACAATTAAATGTATTTTCTTTTTTTTATAGATTATTTATTTATTTATTTGAGAGGTAGAGTTCCAGGAGCCTCTTCCCAATCTCCCTTGTGGGTGCAGGGGCCCAAGGACTTGGGCCATCTTCTACTGTTTTCCCAGGCCATAGCAGAGAGCAGGATGGGAAGAGGAGCAGTCGGGACTAGAATTGGCGCCCATTTGGGATGCGGAGTTGCAGGCAGAGGATTAACCTACTGTGCCACGGTACTGGCCCCATGAAATTTATTTTCAAAGGTGAGAAAATATTGAATTGTAATTAATAGAAGGCCCTAGTTACCTAGGGAACAGAAAAGTTAAGGAAACTGGGAAAGTCATTTTCAAAATTCCTCATTACAAGGAATTTTCATTGTTCATATTACCATTACAGTTCATATTTTGTATATGTCAAACCAACATTTATATAAACTACTTTAATTTTATTAAATATTCTTTCTTTGGGCCATATTTTTATATTCAAAGAAGCTTTTTTTATTCTTGATTTCTCTTAAAACACACCCAAATTAATTCAACATCCCTTATGCATGTGATATTATGTTTATTGTTATTGTCACAATAATGAACAAAAATATATGTCTCTGTTCTAAATGAGGCTATAGTGTAAAAAAATCGAGTTTTTAATCCTTCCAATGAATTTCTAACAAACCATGTGCTTTGATGGAAATGATTATATTTTTAAAAGTTCCTATAAGTACTTAGAACAAAAGAGCATGATTTAGATTTGTAACACACACACACAAAAATCCCTAAGAAGATATACTAGTGATGCTTTAGGAAGGATTAAAAGGGCAAAAACTTTGGTTATGAGATAATTTTTTCTAAATAAAATACTCTGGGTGATGTTTCTCAGGTAGGAATAAGCTTGTGTCCTTGGAGAACATTAATGGTTTTGTGTATCTCCAGCACCAAGAACAAAGGGAAGCATGGCATGAATAAAATTAGAGAATGGGGCCAAGAACATAAAACCTGTCTGAAATTTTGGCCTTTTCCCACTGATGAGCCATTATAATATTTTATGTAACTTCACAAAAACACAATTTTGTATTTTAAAGGAAAAAATAAATGTTCCAGAAAAGACAATACATTGAGAAAATGTCATCACCTTGTTGAATTTTATATTCCTTGAGATATATGAATTATAAAAAGGAACAGTTACATTGACAACATGGGAGCTTATTCTGGACAACTAAACTGATAATATTTATTTTGGGGCTCTAAAATATCAACTCAAAGTCATGACTGAGGGTGAAATCAATATTCATTATTTCTAACTTGTTTTTTATATGACATGCCTGTATGTCTCTCATCTACCCTAAAACAATCACTTCTGCAAAGATGTCTTTACAGTAATATTGATCTTAAAATTGTGTTTTAAAAGAAGAATATGAATTGTTAGAGAAGGACACTAAATCTAAGCAAACTATCTTGGCAATACACAGAGCTGTGAATGGGTTTTCAGGGAGTGGTGAATCACTCAGCAGGTTTGATTTTCTTTTTATTTTGTTTTATTTTTTAAGGGATGTATTAGGGGCTGATGTTTTGCCATGGTCATGGGCATGGGTTTGAGTCCTGGCTCCTCCACTTCCAGTTCAGCTCCCTGCAAATCTCCCAAGTGCTTGGGCCCCTGCAATCATGTAGGGGACCTGGTAGAGGCTCTTGGCTCCTGGCTTCAGATTGGTCAAGTTCTGGCCCTTGCTGCCATTTGGGGAGTGGACCAGCAGATGGGAGATCTCTCTCTCTCTCTTTCTCTCCCTCTCTCTCTCTTTAAATAAATAAAACCTTTAAAAATAAAAAATGTATTTTTTACTGCTGTATAGTATTCTGTAAAGGACATATCCCATATTTTTTTGTTCTTTTTATCTTTTTAAAACATTTTCTTTAATTGCATCTCCCACATACAAAGGAGAACATGCAGTACTTGCCTTCCTGTGTCTGGCTTATTTTATTCAACATGACGCCCTCAAGTTGCATCCATTTTGATGCAAATGGTAAAATTCATCATTTATCATAGCTGAATAATATTTTACTGGGTGTGTGTACATGTGTGTGTGTATGTGTGTGTGTGTTCTTTATCCATTCAAGTGATTATGGACACCTTGGTCGATTCCATATTTTGGCTATTGTGGACAGTACTAATATAAACATAGTTGTATAGGCTTCTCTTGATAAAATATGTTTGTGTCTTTTGGGTATTAACACCCAGTTGTGGGATTCCTGGATCCTATTACAAATCTATTACTAGGGGTTTTTTTAATAAAGGTCCACACTGTTTTGCACAGTGGCTACACTAATATACATTGCCACCAACAATAAGTATAAGCGTTCCCCTCTTTTCACAACTACCTCAGTATTTGCTGCTTCCTGTGTTTGAAGTTGTAGGTACTGTTAGAGTCAATTCAAAGACAAATTTCAAATAAGCAGTTGGAGATTATATAAAACCATGAATTTTCTTAAGGAAAGTTTTTTTTAAAATATATATATATATATATATGAATGAGAAAATAAATCATTGGATATGTTTAAAAAGCTAATTTCTAGTGTGTGTTAAATGATTGAAGTTAACAGTTCACTTTTTTCTTAGAACATTATATTTACACTCTCTGCCAAGTATTGTATCTTCCATCATCTTTATTAGGATAGTTAAAAATATTGTGGGAATAGAATTAAAATATTAATTTATTTTGATATAAATATGTTTGGAATCCCTGAGTAGTTTTTCTTCATAATACATATTTTCATAAACTTTCTGAATTATTGTTGTGTTTACTTTTTTGGCTATATATTCAGAAATTACCTGATATTTAAGTATGCAAAGCCATGGGGTGGGGATTTAGTGCTGTGTTAAGAGTTAAGACATCTCTTTGGGAAACCCACAATCTGCATTATGGTGCTTTGCTAAAGTCCCAGTTATACTTCCAATTCCAGCTTCCTGTGCTGAATGGCTGCAGATAACAGCTGAAGTACTTGAGTCTTCGAAACTCATGAGAAACTCTTAGGTTGAGATTCAGGCTCCTAAATTCAGCCTGGCTCAGCCCTGGATATTTCACACAGTTGGGAAGTGAAACCAAGGATGGAAGAGGTTCTCTCTCTCTCTCTCTCTCTTTTTGAAATAAAATAAAAAAAATAAACAGGGCTGGTGCTGTGGTGTAGCAGATAAAGCTGCTGCCTGCAGTGCCGGCATCCCATATGGGTGCCGGTTTGAGTCCCAGATGCTCCTCTTAAGATCCAACTCTCTGCTATGGCCTGGGAAAGCAGTGGAAGATGGCCCAAGTCCTTGGGCCTCTGCACCCACGTGGGAGACCCAGAAAAGGCTCCTGGCTCCTTGCTTCAGATCAGCACAGCTCTGGCTGTTGTGGCCAGCTAGGGAGTGAACCAGCCAATGGAAGACCTCTCTCTCTCTGCCTCTCCTTCTTTCTCTGTGTAACTCTGACTTGCAAGTAAATAAATAAATCTTAAAAACAAACAAACAAACAAACAAATAATCACTCAGCAAATTAAGCTTCCACTTACAGTGCCAATTCAAGTTCTAGATACTCCTGTTCCAATGCAACTTGCTGCTAATGTGTCTCAGAAGGCAACAGAAGATGACCTAAGTATTTGTACACCTGCTACCCATGCGGGTGACTGGGATACAGTTTTTGGTTCCTCACTTTGTTCTAGCCCAGATCTGGCAGTTACTTGAGTTTGAGGACTGAAATGGTGAATGGGATATCTCTCTGTTTCCCTTTCTCTCTCTCTCTCTCTCTCTACCCCCCCAACTCCCTCCTTCCCTCCTATCTCTCTTCCCTCCTCTCTCTGTCACTCTGCCTTTGAAATACATAAATATTTTATTATTGTTTTTAAAGTTTATTTGTTACTCAACTTTACAAGTTTCATGTATTTAATATATACAGATTTATAAATAAATATTTTAAGTATTGTAAATGATTTTGAAAAATGACAGAAAAAATACTGTGTAGGTAAACAAATTTAAGTTAATACTGAGGATGCAGGTAAAGTTGTGATGCCTGGGGATGACATAGTGGCCCAGTGGATTAAGCTACCCTCTGGGATGCCAAGATCTCTTATTAGCCAGGGTTTAAGACCTGGCTGATCCACTTCTGATACAGTTATCTGTTATTGTGCTTGGCAAAGCAGTAGAGTATTTCTCAAGTACTTGGGCCCCTGGCAACCATGTGGAAGAACTAGAATGAGTTCCAGGATCCTAACTTATATCTGACCAAGCACTTGGCTGTTAGTGCCATTTAGGGAGTAATCAGCAAATGGAAGGTATCTCTCTCTGTCTCTGTTTCATTCTCTTCTCCGCAACTCTATGCATCAAATGAATAAATAAATCTTAAAAGTAGATAATTCCTCTGTAAATAATGCTGTGATCTTATTGTTCTCTCAGTTTGATACTCTATAGGTAGAGAAAGCATGAAGTTTGATAAATTTTATATCTCATGTCAATATACAAGATTGCTACAGTAAAATAACAGGGAAAGGAGAATGGACATCAGAAAATTCCTGATATACTAGACTTTGACTTAGAATAGGAGATGGGAATCAGACACACAGAAATATCTAATAGACAGAGAGATAACTAGAGTATCAGATATGAAGTCAAGAGATATAGCCTTATAGATCGATTTGAGTTTTGAAATTAATGGTAATTTTTGAAATTGAAATTATGGTTTGTGTTTCAGAATATATAAATTAATTAATTCACTCTCGAAATACTTCCAGTAGAGAAGCTATGATATATAGTGACAAAAATTAGTTATGGTTGATATAAAAAGAGAATGTAATTAGCAGGAGAATTCAAAGAAATGAGAAGATAGCATTTAAATTAATCACCCATTTAAACCTCACAATCATGCATAATGTCTAAAGACCTCAAAACTCTAGGGGCGTGTGTGTGTGTGTGTGTGTGTGTGCGTGTATGCATGCTTTATCGTTTTCCTAGCTTGCATCAATAATGATGCTTTTTACTATAAACATCAGAATGATCTTTGTATGGGCTAATTCAAACAATAAAAAATTAGAAGGAAAAATTGTCAATCTGAAGACGAAGTAATAAGCTACAGTTCAGAGAAATAAAAGCATGAAAAAAGAAACAGAAATTTGGAAACTTGTATAATATTATATATATATATATATATATATGTATGTATGTATGTTCAGGGGCCCAAATACGTTCCTAGGTCCATTATCAAGAGGCTGGATTGGAAGTAGAACATCCTGGACTCAAACCAGCACCCACATGGATGCCAGCACTGCAAGCAGCAGCTTTACCTGTTATGCCACAGTGCCAGCTACAAACATTCTACTTTTAAATGTATAAACCAAATTAAGTTTTCAAACCTAACACATATAAAACACTGCTTTGAGACATATCAAATTTGAGTTCACATTTAAATATACTACAGTAGCAGGTGAAAACCTGGAGTTAAAGGGGAGAAAAAAGAGTGAGAGGTTCAGAGACAGAAAAACAAAGATAAATGTGAAAATGTATGTTTTGCTCTTTGAATGGCAAACAAAGATGATAGATTGGAGGCTATGTCAACAAATAATTATGCTTCCATGTATCAAGTGTTATAAGAATAATATGATTTCAGAGGATAATGGAGGGTTTTAAAGATTATTCACGAAAAGAACAATAGAAGAGTACATTAAAGGGGTAAATTTTCAGCTCATTCTTTAAAAATAATAATACAGCAGGAAGAGAGAAAGACATAAAGCTTTTTGGTACTTAAGCAAAATTTATTCTAAATGCAAACACATATGGACAGTTGTCACTAATATTGAAACAATTAAATTATAACTAAGGCAGAGTACCCTGCAGGAGACACTGGATGAAGAAACCAGAGAGGTGGATTATATAAACGTTATGTAGTAAAGTTTCAACTATTCTCAAGGCATTTATATTTCTGTAAGAAATTTGGGACTATACCTAATACTATTATTAATTATGAATATTGCATGTTACTGCTGATAAATGTCATGGTGTTTAACTGAACCTTTAAAATATGTGAAAAGAAAATCAAGACCAATTATCATGGTAACCCTTAGGTGTGACTGAGTTATCATAAATGAAATTTAGTAGTGTACATAGACTGCATGCTATGTTTTCCCTCCTTTGGCAGAGGGATAGTTTACTTGTAAAGGTCATTTTTTTCCTGGATGGCAATGAGCAGTTGGACATTAAGCTAATGTATTCAGAAGTGATCCTGATGCCATTTTGTATGCATTACATGCTGTGGAGAGAAACTGCACTTTGGTAAAAATGATGGGAGAAGGCCTTTGGAAAATGTGAACTCTAATTTGATTTGGCACATAGCAGTGTTCTAATCTTTGGTGGGTTTGCAAAAATTAATTTAATATGTACATTTAAAATAAGAATGTTTTGGATAGAATCTCAGATGGGGAATACACACACTTGCTCATGGGCTCACACACACACAAACAGATTTAATATTGAATTGAGACATTTAAAATTCAAACATTCCACTCAGGCCAACTTTTACTTTTATTGCACTGTGCCGCTTTGTCAGTTCCACCTAGCTTAAGTCCTTATCTTCTTGGGAATAGAATAGTTTCTTGGTGATTTTACTCTTTTCCTCTGTAAAGCCTAAAGATTTTCTTTAGTTTTACCAAAACAAAAACTAAAGAGAAGAAAAAGTACCTGCTGTACATCAAATAGCTCAGAAAATAGGACATTTTCAAAAACTATAAACTTTTTAGGACCAGAAACCTGTGAAAGCCATGTTTACATCTGCTATCCTTTCTAACATTATTCTTTTAGGTTATATTATTATCATTTTCTTTCTCTTTCTAGGAGAACAATTTGTACATACAAAAAACTCAACTGTGTACGTTTATTTAGGTTTTGTGATGATTTCTTTAGCCTTTGCCTTGTCCAGCTTTCAGCCAGAACCAAAGTGTCAAGACCCAGGAGGTTGTCTCCAAGTAAAGGCAGATTTCAGTGAATCTGTCACCGTGTTTAATCTTGATACTTTCCACCAGCTTAACCAGAGCATCTTTGCCTTCCGACATCATCTTTAAGAAAGCAATGATGGTGGGGCCTTTTGGTATATCAGGTGTCCCACTATGGCCTTCCCTTTGAAGATGCAGTAGGAGATACAATTCGTAAAACATGGCAACGAAGATCACTAAACTGGATACCCATCATGTGCAATCACCATCAGCTAATTCTCTGGCTCTCCACCTAGGTATTGTCAGTCTTTACCCTTGACTGAAGGACAGATGGTCTTTGTGGGAACATACCTTTTACAACGCCTTTGTTGTAGGCCCAAGTGAACAGACTAGCTTATTCAGGTGCTTTGTCTCTGGCATGTGCTTGTGGACCAGCATAAACAGTTATGTAGCTGTTTTCTCCTCCAAGACTTCAGTCAAACAGTTACCCTCATATGGCATATCTAGCCACTTGTAGAGGATAGCATTTAGTCATTGCAGCCCTTAGTAGCAAGGCTATCAAACAAAACAAAAAGTCACTTTTGAACTTGATATGTTGCTCAGTGCGAACATATAAAAGCCATTTTCACACAGATCTGCCAACATTTTGGTCTCTGGTTCCTCAGAAGTGCAGGGACTTAGACCACCTTCTTCCCCTTTGAATTCTATCTTTTCAGTATTGTGGGCTGCTGTACATAAGGTTATTTTGTTGTATATGTGTTTCAAATTGATTTCCTAATATAATTCTTGTTAAATATATTTTACCCTTTGTCTTGGCAAATGTATATATATATATATATATGAATGAAACTGGAATCTTCATAAATGATTATTGTTGATAACCCTTCTCTAATCCTGTGGAATAGTGGTCTTTCTAATTAAAAAAAAAGGTCTATTTATTTATTTATTTATTTTTAAAGCAGAGTTACAGAAAGAGAAGGAGAAAAAAGGAGAAAGAGAGAGAGAGAGAGATCTTCCATCTGCTGGTTCATTCCCCAGATGTCCAAAATGGCCAGGTCTGGGCCTGACGTCAGCACCAGTCAGGGGCTCCATCTCAGCCTCCCACATGGGAGAAAGAGCCCAAGCACTGGGGCCATCCTGCAGTGCTTTTCCAAGTACATTAGCAGAGAACTGGGTTGGAAATGGAGCAGCCAGAACTCAGCATCCACATGGGATACTGACATTTCTGGTGTCAGGTAACCCTCTACACCACAACTCCAGCCCCCCTTCTTTTTTCTTTCTTTCTTTCATTCTTTTTTTTTTTTTTTTTTTTTTTTTTTTTTTTTTTTTTACAGGCAGAGTGGATAGTGAGAGAGAGAGAGACAGAAAGAAAGGTCTTCCTTTGCCATTTGTTCACCCTCCAATGGCCGCCGTGGCTGGCATGCTGCAGCCGGCGCATCGCGCTGATCCGAAGCCAGGAGCCAGGTGCTTTTCCTGGTCTCCCATGCTGGTGCAGGGCCCAAGGACATGGGCCATCCTCCACTGCACTCCCGGGCCACAGCAGAGAGCTGGCCTGGAAGAGGGGCAACAAGTACAGAATCCGGCACCCCGACCGGGATGAGAACCCGGTGTGCCGGCACCGCAAGCCGGAGGATTAGCCTATTGATCCACGGCGCCGGCCCCAGCCCCCCTATTTTCACTTGTTGAATATTATGGTTAAACCTGTGATTAAAAGTAAATTAAAACATTATTTCAAAAAGTAATGGGAAAAAAAGAAAGAAGGTGGAGGATTGAGGGAGAGAGAGAGTTTGGGGGGAGGCGAATATGGCTATCATATCAGAATTTTATCTATGATATCTGTTCTCTTTACATTAATAAAAATTTAAAAAATGATATGTATTTTAAATTTTATTGTTATATTATATGAACATGTAATCAAACTTAAGGTGTTTGATTGAAACAAAGACCTAGAAGTTTTGACAAAATACGAATTCAAAGGTCCATCTCCCAATGATTCTGATATGAAGATTTAAGTAGATTATCTATACATGTCATTCAAAACAACCGCAATACATATACTTTGTAAAAGTCTATTTCAGATTAATTCTTGTTGAGACAAAAAATGTGTGCTCTTCATTTTAATTTAAGGTTCATTTAATGGTTATCAAACTGAGCTTATCTTTAAAGATTAAATTCATCTTATTAATGTGAGTGCTGTTTCTTACAGTCATCACAGTATGATTCAATTTAGTAGAGAAGGCAGGATGCCTTTATGAAGAATTTCACAGTGGGATTGAAGACTTATTCCCAAACAGTTAGTTTCTATTTTTATACCTGAGTAGGAACAGAGAAAACTATTGAATAGTTCAAAGGCATAAAAGTTAGAAAATAAACAGGAAAATGATAACATTATATGCATTATGTTTAGGCTTTGAGTGCATTGATTTTTTTTTAAATTAACCAAATTATATGTTCATTTTTACTTTGAATTAAAAAAATGCAAAATGCCTTCCTAGTTCATTATAATAGGATATACCACAGAAATAGAGTAATAATTCAATATTTTCTTAAAACTTAGAATCAATATATTTCCTCATCAGTAATGCTTAATGGTGTTTTAATTATTCTATAAAGTCAAAATGAGACAGCAAATACCCCTGTAGGGAATTTATAATTATTAGAGATTTAAAAATAATTTTAGTTTGCTTATGAAACAAAACAGAAAGAATATGTGCGGGCATTTGTGCTAGCAGTAAAGGATCCAATTGCGATTTCCACATCCCATATTCAAGGGTTTTGGTTCAAGTACTAGATCTAGTCATATCAGTTTAATGCTAATGCGCATTTTGGGAGGCATCAGGAGATGGCTCAAATCATTGGGATCTTTCTACTGACATGGGATCCCTGGAATGATTCTTACCTAGTTTTACCATGGTCTAGGCCCAGCTGTTGAGAGTATTTGAGAAGTGAACCAGTAGATGAAAACTGTCTCTCTGACTCTAAATACAGTAAGTAAATAAAATTTTAATAAAGAACAGAAAAAGTATGATGTTTATATTACATCACCATTAATTTAGGGTTGGTCTAACATGTTTACACTCCAAACCAAGAGCTGTGAAAACAGAGTACATGATAATAGGGAAAATATCATCATTTTCCATTCAATTTTTGTTTATAGCCTTTGCTTATATTCCCACTAAAATAAGATTTTTGCTTTTTGCTTGTTAAGCTTCTTATTTGGTGAATCATTATGCCTTCTTACTATAATGTGTATTTAAAATATGTCATCTCAGAAAATAGCATAAAAGAAGGAGGGAAAGAAGGAAAAAAGAAAGGAAAGAAGGAAGGGAGGGATGGAGGGAAGAAAATGGAGGGTGAGAGGGAGAGAGCAAGACGGAGGGAGGGAAAGAGGAAGAAAATATTATTATAGTCTTAGAATTATTTCTGTGAACTCTATTGAATCCATTAAAAACTAATTAACAGTTAAACATGTAAAATTGTGCACATTTATGTGGTACTGTGTGATGTTTTGGTGCATGCAAATATTGTATAATAGCCAATCAAGGTAAATATATTTATCTACACATTTAACCCTTCTTTATGTTGAAAACATCTGAAATATCATCTTTGTGAATTATTTATTAGTGACATATGTAGTATGTTAACATTATGTAATAAAAGTGGGATGTTTTATATCTCAGGTTCACTTTTTATTCTGGAACAATGTGACAGTTCTTCATTGACTCAATCAGCTCAAAAGTTTTAATATTATTTTTCTCCAGAAAAGGAACATCTTGTTTAAAGGAGACCAAAACTGTGTGACTTTAAGTAAACTGAAACATTATTACAATTTTGTATTATTCCGGATGTATATGAGAATGCGCATGAGAATGAGCACTATGCTGTACAAAACATTCTAAACAATGACTTCAGAATGTGTCCTTTGATGTTCTCTGTCTAACAAGATTATTCAAACAAGAAAGCAACATAGACCACTTGTGGAAAAACAAAATGCACTTCAATTTAAGAAATGAGCCTTTGTAAACATCTCTTTGGTTGTGATTAACTGTTAATATGCATGGGTACCATGGAAAATGCACTTGAAATTTGTCTTTAAAAAGAGTTTGATTTAAAAGAAATATTCAATAGAAGATTTAATAGAGTAACATTCAACAATCCAGTGCATGCTGAAATAATTCTGTGCCTATAACAGATGCATCCAAATGATAGGAGTGAAATCCTCTGAACACTGTTTTGACATTAAAGAGCAATAGATTCAGCTACAATGCATTAATTTGTTTTTGCATTAGCTTCTTTGTTGTTTGTCTCAAACTAAAAAGATTGAATGATCTTAAAATTGTGAAACAACCAAATATTTTTCCCTTAGATTTGTAAAGAAATAATCTTTCAACATGAGTGCACATTATCACTGACTGATATTGTGACTGCATTTGATTTTGCACACAGTAACCATTACAACAACAATTAATTGTCAATTAAAAATGTCCATACTAAAGAAAGTACAGCATAAAGTGCCAGCGAATGTTTTATTAACCTTGATCTGTATGAAGGGACTTGATTTATTGTAAATTATTTACAATATTTATTGTAAATAGTTCAGACATGTAAAACTCCTCTTTAACACTACGTGTACCTAGCAAGACTCTATTCTCTGGAACTCTCATGTTTGAGTAAAGAAATCAGATTGTATGTTAATCACATCAAGATGAAAATTTTAACTTTGTGTTTAAGTATCATCAGAGATTGAGAAAGAATTCATTATTACTGGGGAAGCTGCAAGTGCATCACTCTTCCTAGGCTCTAATAACTAGGTCACACTAGTTATCAGTACTCAGGTATTTGCTTTTATTCATATATATATATATATATATATATATATATATATATAAAAGTTTCTATTTTCCTGACGTAACAGACTATGTTATTTGGAAAAGTTCTTCCTACTGGACAAAACTAGGGAAGTTGGATAATATTTATATTGAAAAATATTACTAATAGCATATATTTAATGATTTAACAAGATAATAAGAAATTATTAGACAAAATTCTAAAAAAGAGCAAGAAAACCTTGTGGTGGTTTTGGTCTTTTTTATTTTTATCTTTTATTTAATGAATATAAATTTCCAAAGTACGACTCATGTGTTACAATGGCTTCCCCCCCATACCGTCCCTCCCACCCACAACCCTCCCCTTTCCCACTCCCTCTCCCCTTAAATTCACATCAAGATTCATTTTCGATTATCTTAATATACAGAAGATCAGCTTAGTATACCTTAAGTATGGATTTCAACAGTTTGCTCCCACACAGAAACATAAAGTGAAAAATAATAGATGATTTTTTTTAAATGATGATGAAATCAGATCAGACCTATTGTCATGTTTAATCCCAGTGAGAGTCAAGTTGGGAATTGTTAATTTCTTTTTTTTTTTTTTTTTTACAGAAGATCAGTTTAGTGTACATTAAGTAAAGATTTCAATCGTTTGCACCCCCATAGAAACACAAAGTGAAATATACTGTTTGAGTACTCGTTATAGCATTAAGCCTCAGTGTACAGCACATCAAGGACAGAGATCCTACATGAGGAGTAAGTGCACAGTGACTCCTGTTGTTGACTTTACAAATTGACACTCCTGTTTATGGCATCAGTAATCTCCCTATGCACCAGTTATGAGTTTCCAAGGCTATGGAAGCCCCTTGAGTTCTCTGACTCTTATCTTGTTTAGACACGGTCATAGTCAAAGTGGAGGTTCTCTCCTCCCTTCAGAGAAAGGCACCTCCCTCTTTGAAGACCTGTTCTTTCCACTGGGATCTCACTCACAGAGATCTTTTTGCCAGAGTGTCTTGGCTTTCCATGCCTGAAATACTCTCATAGACTTGTGCCTTTAGGGCTGATTCTGAGGCCAGAGTGCTATTTAGGACATCCGCCATTCTATGAGTCTGCTGAGTATCTCACTTCCCATGTTGGATCACTCTCCCCTTTATTTATTCTATCGGTTGGTGTTAGCAGACACTAGACTTGTTTATGTGCTCCCTTTGACTCTTAGTCCTTTCATTATGATCAATTGTGAACTGAAATTGATCACTTGGAATAGTGAGATGGCATTGGTACATGCCACCTTGATGGGATTGAATTGGAATCCCCTGGTATGTTTCCAACTCTACCAATTGGGGCAAGTCAGCCCGAGCATGCCCCAAATTATACATCTCTTCCCTCTCTTATTCCCACTCTTATGTTTAACAGGGATCACATTTCAGTTAATTTTCAACACTTAAGAATAACTGTGTGATAATTACAGAATTAAACCAGTCATATTAAGTAGAACAGACAAAAAAAATACTATGAGGGATAATGTATTAAGTTGTCCATTAGCAGTCAGGGCTATGCTGATCGAGTCACCATTTCTCATAGTGTCCATTTCACTTCAGGAGGTTTCCTTTTTGGTGTTCAGTCAGTTGTCACCGATCAGGGAGAACATATGGTATTTGTCCTTTTGGGACTGGCTTACTTCACTCAGCATGATGTGTTCCAGATTCCTCCATTTTGTTGCAAATGACTGGATTTCATTGTTTCTTACTGCGGTATAGTACTCTAAAGAATACATATCCCATAATTTCTTTATCCAGTCTACCGTTGATGGGCATTTAGGTTGGTTCCAGGTCTTGGCTATTGTGAATTGTGCTGCAATAAACATTAGGGTGCAGACCGCTTTTTTGTTTATCAATTTAAACTCCTTTGGATAAATTCCAAGGAGTGGGATGGCTGGGTCGAACGGTAGGGTTATATTCAGGTTTCTGAGGAATCTCCAGACTGATTTCCATAGTGGCTTGACCAGTTTGCATTCCCACCAACAGTGGGTTAGTGTCCCTTTTTCCCCACATCCTCACCAGCATCTGTTGTTGGTAGATTTCTGCATGTGAGCCATTCTAACCGGGGTGAGGTGAAACCTCATTGTGGTTTTGATTTGCATTTCCCTGATTGCTAGTGACCTTGAACATTTTTTCATGTGCCTGTTGGCCATTTGGATTTCCTCTTTTGAAAAATGTCTATTGAAGTCCTTGGCCCATCTCTTAAGTGGGTTGTTGGTTTTGTTTTTGTGGAGTTTCTTGATCTCTTTGTAGATTCTGGTTATTAACCCTTTATCTGTTGCATAGTTTGCAAATATTTTTTCCCATTCTGTCGGTTGTCTCTTCACTCTCCTGACTGTTTCTTTTGCAGTACAGAAACTTCTCAATTTGATGCAATCCCAATAGTTGATTTTGGCTTTGACTGCCTGTGCCTCCCGGGTCTTTTCCAGAAACTCTTTGCCTGTGCCAATATCTTGAAGGGTTTCTCCAATGTTCTCTAATAACTTCATGGTGTCAGGACGTAGATTTAGGTCTTTAATCCACGTTGAGTGGATTTTTGTGTAAGGTGTAAGGTAGGGGTCTTACTTCATGCTTCTGCATGTGGAAATCCAGTTTTCCCAGCACCATTTATTGAATAGACAGTCCTTGCTCCAGGAATTGGTTTTAGATCCTTGATCAAATATAAGTTGGCTGTAGATGTTTGGGTTGATTTCTGGTGTTTCAATTCTGTTCCATTGGTCTATCCATCTGTTTCTGTACCAGTACCATGCTGTTTTGATTACAACTGCCCTGTAGTATGTCCTGAGGTCTGGTATTGTAATGCCTCCGGCTTTGTTTTTGTTGTACAAGATTGCTTTAGCTATTTGAGGTCTCTTGTGCCTCCATATGAATTTCAGCATCATTTTTTCTAGATCTGCGAAGAATGTCTTTGGTATCTTGATTGGGATTGCATTGAATCTATAAATTGCTTTTGGGAGAATGGACATTTTGATGATGTTGATTCTTCCAATCCATGAGCATGGAAGATTTTTCCATTTTTTGGTATCCTCTTCTATTTCTTTCTATAAGGTTTTGTAATTTTCATCGTAGAGATCTTTAACGTCCTTGGTTAAGTTTATTCCAAGGTATTTGATTGTTTTTGTAGCTATTGTGAATGGGATTGATCTTAGCAGTTCTTTCTCAGTCATGGCATTGCTTGTGTATACAAAGGCTGTTGATTTTTGTGCATTGATTTTATATCCTGCCACTTTGCCAAACTCCTCTATGAGTTCCAATAGTTTCTTAGTAGAGTTCTTTGGATCCTCTAAGTACAGAATCATATCGTCTGCAAAGAGGGATAGTTTGACTTCTTCCTTCTTGATTTGTATTCCTTTGATTTCTTTTTCTTGTCTGATGGCTCTGGCTAAAACTTCCAGAACTATGTTAAATAGCAGTGGTGAGAGTGGGCATCCCTGCCTGGTGCCAGATTTCAGTGGAAATGCTTCCAACTTTTCCCCATTCAATAGGATGCTGCCTGTGGGTTTTTTATAAATTGCTTTGATTATATCGAGGAATGTTCCTTCTATACCCAATTTGCTTAGAGTTTTCATCATGAAAGGGTGTTGAATTTTATCAAATGCTTTCTCTGCATCAATTGAGATAATCATATGGTTTTTCTTTTGCAGTCTGTTAATGTGGTGAATCACATTGATTGATTTGCGAATGTTGAACCATCCCTGCATACCAGGGATGAATCCCACTTGGTCTGGGTGGATGATTTTCCTGATGTGTTGTTGTATTCTATTGGCCAGAATTTTATTGAGGATTTTTGCGTCTGTGTTCATCAGGGATATTGGTCTGTAATTCTCTTTCAGTGCTGCATCTTTCTCTGGCTTAGGGATTAAGGTGATGCTGGCTTCATAGAAAGAATTTGGGAGGATTCCCTCTTTTTCGATTGTTCTGAATAGTTTGAGAAGAAATGGGATTAGTTCTTCTTTAAATGTCTGGTAGAATTCAGCAGTGAATCCATCTGGTCCTGGGCTTTTCTTTGTTGGGAGGGCCTTTATTACTGTTTCAATTTCTGTTTCAGTTATGGGTCTATTTAGGTTTTCGATGTCTTCATGGTTCAATTTTGGTAGATTGCATGTGTCCAGGAATCTATCCATTTCTGATAGGTTTTCCTGTTTGCTGGCATACAGGTCCTTGTAGTAATTTCTGATGATTCTTTTTATTTCTGTGGTGTCTGTTGTTACGTTTCCTTTTTCATCTCTGATTTTATTGATTTGTGTCTTTTCTCTTCTTTTTTTAGTTAGTTGGGCCAATGGGGTGTCAATTTTGTTTATTTTTTCAAAAAACCAGCTTCTCGCTTGGCTGATTTTTTGTAATGTTTTTTTGGATTCAATCCTGTTAATTTCTTCTCTGGTTTTAATTATTTCTCTTCTCCTACTAGATTTGGGTTTGGTTTGCTGCAGTTTTTCTAGGTCCTTGAGGTGCACTGAAAGCTCATTTATTTGGTACCTTTCCAATTTCTTGGTATAGGCACCTATTGCTATAAATTTGCCTCTCAATACTGCTTTTGCTGTATCCCATAAGTTTTGATATGTTGTGTTGTTGTCTTCATTTACTTCCAGAAAGTTTTTGATTTCTCTTTTGATTTCTTGAATGACCCAGTGTTCATTCAGGAGCATGTTTTTCAGTCTCCATGTGTTTGCATACTTTCTGGAGTTTCCTGAGTTGCTAATTTCCAGCTTCATCCCGCTGTGGTCTGAGAAGCTGCATGGTATGATTCTAATTCTTTTAAATTTGCTGAGACTTGCTTTATAGCCTAGTATGTAGTCAATCCTAGAGAAGGTTCCATGACTGCTGAGAAGAATGTAAAATCTTTAAATGTAGGATGTAAAGTTCTGTAGATATCTGTTAGATCCATTTGGGCAATAGTGTCAATTAAATCTGCTGTTTCCTTGTTGATCTTCTGTCCAGATGATCTGTCTATTTCTGAGAGTGGAGTATTGAAGTCCCCCAGTACTATTGTATTGGAATCTAAATCTCCCTTTAAGTCCCTTAACATATCTTTTAAATAGACTGGTGCCCTGTAATTAGGTGCATATACATTTATAATAGTTACATCTTCCTGTTGAATTGAACCCTTAATCATTATATAGTGTCCCTCTTTGTCTCTCTTAACAGTTTTTGTATTAAAGTTTATTTTGTCTGATATTAATATGGCTGCACCTGCTTTTTTTTGGTTTCTGTTGGCATGGAATATCTTTTTCCAACCTTTCACTTTCAGTCTGCATGCCTCTTTGTTAGAGAGATGTGTTTCTTGTAGGCAACAAATAGTTGGGTTGTGTTCTGTGAGCCAGTCAGCCAAACGGTGTCTTTTAACTGAAGAATTCAGACCATTAATGTTCAAAGTGACTATTGATACGTAGTGACTTTGCCCTGCCATTTTCCCGGAAATATTTTCTAGTATATGCTTTGAGCTTCCCATGCTCTTTTACTGGTAGGTGTTCTTCCTTTCCCTTCTTTCATATTGATGGCCGTGTTTCTGTGTTTCTGAGTGTAGCACATCTTTAAGTATCTTTTGCAGGGCTGGAGGAGTGGCCACAAAGTCTTTCAATTTCTGTTTTCTATGAAAGGTCTTTATTCCACCTTCATTCACAAATGAGAGCTTGGCAGGATATAATATTCTGGGCTGGCAATTTTTCTCTCTTAGCACCTGTGCTATGTCTCGCCATTCCCTCCTAGCTTGTAGGGTTTCTGATGAGAAGTCAGCTGTGAGTCTGATTGGAGATCCTCTGAGAGTAATCTGACGTTTCTCTCTTGCACATTTTAGGATCTTTTCTTTATGTTTCACTGTGGTAAGTTTAATTACCACGTGTCGTGGTGAGGATCTCTTTTGGTCATGTTTATTGGGGGTTCTATGAGCTTCCTGTACTAGGATATCTCTGTCCTTCTCCAAACCTGGAAAGTTCTCTGCTAGTATCTCACTAAAAAGGCCTTCCAATCCTTTCTCTCTCTCCATGCCTTCAGGAACTCCTAGAACTCGAATGTTGGTTTTTTTAATAGTATCCTGTAGATTCCCAACAATATTTTTTAGGTTTCTAATTTCCTCTTCTTTTCTTTGGTTTGACTGTATGTTTTCCTGTGCTCTATCTTCTAAGTCCGATATTCTCTCTTCTGCTTCACCCATTCTGTTTTTAAGGCTTTCTAATGTGTTTGTCATTTGATCTATTGAGCTCTTCATTTCTTTTTGATTTCTCTTCACTATAACACTTTCCTGTTCTACTAGTTTCTGAGTTTCATTTTGACTCTTCCTTAAAATTTCGTTTTCATGAGAGAGATTTTCAATCTTGTCCATTAAGGATTTCTGTAGTTCAAGGATTTGCTTTTGAAAACTTCTAAATGTTCTTATCATAAATTTTTTGAAATCCGTATCTTGCATTTCTTCTATCTCATCATCTTCATACTCTTGGCTTGGGGTGTTTTGCTTATTTGGAGGCATCATAGTGTCATCGTTGATCTTGCTCCCTCTATTTCTGTGTTTGTTACTCGGCATAGTTAATTCTTCTTGCGTCACTGTGCGTTTTTTTTTTTCTTTTTTTTTTTTTTTTTTATACTGTGTCTGTGTTAAGTGGACTGCCTGCTGTTGGAGGAGCCTTGGAGGCTTGAGATGGGTGCGGCCTGAGAGCTCTGCCTGGTTCTTCCTGGTTAAGGGTGTGCAAAGGTGACACCCTCAGGTTATGCGTGGTAAATCTCTCTCTTTTTCTTTATTTATTTATTTTATTTATTCAGGGGGTAAGTAACACCTCAGGGCACGGCTGTGCAGAATTGATGGTATTTAGCTTCCAGTCTTTGGCTCCTCTGGACTCCCACTGGGTTGCCTAGGCTACTGAATTGTAGTGACTCATTGATATGTAAATCCAGAGAGGAGGCCTGCTCTTTGTCTCTTGGGAATTCTTCAAGCCTTGCAGCCTTGTAACCTTTGCAAGGTTAGGGGGAAGAGAAACCCCGAAGCTTTTTTTTTCCTTCTTTCCAGTAGTGAGTTTGCTGCACTTTCTGGCCCCCCTCTAGATTCTGACCCCCATTTCCCCACCAATGTCTCGGGTTATTGAGCTCACCTCCTCTTCCAGCGCCGATGTGTGGACTCGGAGCCCTTAGCGTCCCAAGTCTCCCTGCTGTTGTCTGTGTGGCCTGCACTCCCCTTGGAGCACTGGCGCGCAGACCCTGGGGTTTCTGCGGCTAGGTCCCGCGACTTGGCTTCCGTGCGGTGGGCGACCTTGTTCCAGTAGGTCCTCCGATTCACGATTCCCGTGCAATTTTTTCCTGGTTCTTTTTTCTGCGGCTACCGTAACTCCCCTTTTATTAAACTAAATTTTCCCGGACTATCAGTGCGCGCCCTCACTATTCTGCCATCTTGGCTCCCTCAGTTTTGGTCTTAAGTGTATATTTTTTACTGATCTAAGAAAGAGGGTAAAATGAAAATGAAAAAATAAAGTCTATAGGAAATAGTATTCTAACCGAAGACTCACCTCACAAAAATTGAATCCAGAAGAGTTAAGGGGACAATGAAGCTATATAAATTTTTGGAAATATTTATTTGCTTATTTGAAAGGCAGAGTTAGAGAAGAAGGTGATCTACCACCTGATGGTTTACCCCACAAATTATTGCAGTGGCTGTGTTTGAGCCCTGAAGCCAGGAATAAGGAGGTGTCAGAGACCCAAGCAAGGACTTGGGCTATCTTCTGCTGCTCTCTCACACCCTGCGGAGAGTGGTATCATAAATGCAGCATATGGAACTTCAGCCATTGTTCCTATGTGATGCTGCCCTTGTAGGCAGCAGCTTAACCCCCTGCAACACAACTCCACCCAATATGGAGAATTCGTAATGAAAAGTTAAACACTAGGCTTTAACAACTTGCTAATACATGACTAATTAAGTCTTCACTTGCATTGATGCTATTCCAAACTAGTTATATCTACAAGTGACTGATAAAAGCAAAATTGAAATCACTTGGAAGTGAGTAACCCATGTAAGGTTACACCTTGCTCCACAATTTTTTTTGTAAGATTCATTTATTTATTTGAAAGGCAAAGTTTCAGAGAGGGAAGGCGGTGGCAGAGAGAGATTTTTCATCTGCTGATTTACTATCTGAATGGTCACAATAGGTGAAGCTGAGCCTATCTGAAGCCAGGAAACTACAGCTTCTTCCAGTCTCCTGTGTAGGTGCAGTGGCCCAAGGCCATCTTCTACTGCTTTCCCAGGCCACAGCAGCAGGGACTTGAACCGGAGCCCATATGGGTACCAGCACTGCGGGTGGAGTCTTAATCTGCTATGCAACAGCGCTGGCCCCTCCACAATGGTTTTTGAATATGATAAACACATAGCTTGTTATAGTTGGTACAGAAAGAAATTAGATCCTATGAAGGACAGGCATTAATAAAGGGGAAAAAAACTCATAAAGGGCATAAGTCAAATACTAAGAGCCTCATGGATCCCTGTAAAGGTATTATAAAGTAATTCCATGCCTCAATCCTCTTAGTGGAACTGTAGAAAATAAATGAGAGCTATTAAATCTTAAAAGAGTCTGAGTGTGACAAAAAGGGGGTAAAATTACTCTTAAAGGCTCAAATGTAGGAGTGTTGCCTAAGATTTAACAGGACCTGATCCTGAACACGTGGCTCTCTCTCACTCTCTCTCTTTCTCTCTCTTGATCTCTCTCTCTCTTACGCTCTTTTCCTTTTTTACCCCATTCCCTCTGGACTGTCAGGTTTTCCCCCACCAATAAACTCTTTCCCTTAAAAAAAAGGTGTTGTTTGACTTTTCTTAAGTAAAAACGGAAACTTTGATATTATGGAATAGTATCTTTCATGTGCCAAAGAGAACTATATGCTACTTTTGAATTCTTAATTGCCTGAAACTAACTTCAGATATTAAACTGATAATAGTTGTTTCACACCTCAACACAAAAAGTAGACTCTTAAGAAATTTTAATATTATATTTTAAATAAGTAAAAATATTATTAAATGTGATGATACTAAGTATCCTAGTTAAAAGAAAATTATTGAAGTACATATTATAATACATTAATATAATAGAAAGGCTGGGCAAGAGGTAGACAATTATTGATATAAAAACTAATAAATTATTTTAATCTGTCTTGCAATATCTTAATTCACATTCATTCATAAATGGCAGCTTTGCTGGGTACAGTATTCTGAAGTGACTTTTTTTTTTAAGGACATGGACTATATCTCTCCAATATATTCTAGCATATAGGGTTTCAGTTAAGAAATCTGCTGTTATGATTAGAGATACTTTGAAGAAAGTCTGGCATTTCTCTCTTGCACGATTTAAGATCTTTTCTTTATGTTTTAACATTGGAAGATTGAATATAATGTGTAACATTGAAGATATTCTCCCACAATATCTATTTGGGATTTGATGTGCTGATGTGGTTCCTGTACTTGGATGTCTATATCTTTCTCCAAATTATGGAAATTCTGTATTATTATATCACAGAATAATTTTTCTAGTTTTTTTTTTTTTTTGACAGGCAAGTTAGACAGAGAGAGAGAGAGAGAGAGAGAGAGAGAGAAAGCTAGAGAGAGAGAGAGAAAGGTCTTCCTTTTCTGTTGATTCAACCCCCAAAATGGGTGCTATGGCTGGCGTGCTGAGCCAATCCGAAGCCAGGAGCCAGGTGCTTCTTCCTGGTCTCCCATGCGGGTGCAGGGCCCAAGGACTTGGGCCATCCTCCACTGCACTCCTAGGCTACAGCAGAGAGCTGGACTGGAAGAGGAGCAACTGGGACAGAACCCGGCACCCCAACCAGGACTAGAACCTGGGATGCCAGCCCCGCAGGCCTAGGATCAGTCAAGTGAGCCATGGCAGCGGCCTCTAGTTTTCTTTTTTTATTTAATAAATATAAATTCCCAAAGTACAGTTTATGGATTACAATGGCTTTCCCCCACCCATAATTTCCCTCCTACTCACACCCCTCCTACCTCCCGCTCCCACTCCCATTCCATTCACATCAATATTAATTTTCAATTATATTTATATACAGAAGATCAATTAAGTATATATTAAGTAAAGATTTCAGCAGTTTGCACCCACACAGAAAGACAAAGTGTATGTCACTCCCCCTCTTCGTGGAGGAGCGACACTGAACCCTGCCTAGGCTTCATATCCGAGTCACGGCACCATTATGTCGCTCCCCATCTTCGTGGGGGAACGACACAGGACCCTGCGCTGTTCTTTTGTCTGCTCGGCCCTCCCCGGGTTTGCTGCTGGTTCTTCTCGGGTTGGCTACCGTCCCTTCCACCTCCGTGGAAGGGCGGTTCACCCTGCCACTTTCCCCACTTCCATGGGGGAGCGGCACACGGCCAGCTGGCTCTCTCGGGGGCTGCACAGGTGTTCCTTCAGATAGATGTTCCTGGTGCATGTTGTCTCTCTCCTCCTTTATAGTCCTCTTCCACCAATCCCAACTCTGCTACCCACACGCCGAGTACACTGCTCTCCTCCAATCAGGAGCAGCTCCTGCAGTTTATTGGTCGAACTGGAGGCAGCTGCGTAGAAGCTGTTTCCTCCTCTCCCAGCGCCATATTGTGGGAGAGCAGATGCATAGAATAAGTCTTAATTCCAGTAACTTAGTCTAGTCCGAATTGCTCCCAGTTGCCCCCCACAGTGTAAAATACTGTTTCAGTACTAGTTATAGCATTACTTCACATTGGACAACACACTAAGGACAGATCCCACATGAGAAGTAAGTACACAGTGACTCCTGTTGTTGACTTAACAATTTGACACTCTTGTTTATGGCATCAGTAATCTCCATAGGCTCTAGTCATGAGTTGCCAAGGCTATGGAAGCCTTTTGAGTTCACCAACTTCGATCTTATTCCGACAGGGTCATAGTCAAAGTGGAAGTTCTCTCCTCCCTTCAGAGAAAGGTACCTCCTTCTTTGATGGCCCCATTCTTTCCACTGGGATCTCACTCGCAGAGATCTTTCATTTAGGTCCTCTTTTTTTGCCAGAGTGTCTTGGCTTTCCATGCCTGAAATACTCTCATGGGCTCTTCAGCCATATCTGAATGCCTTAAGGGCTGATTCTGAGGCCAGAGTGCTATTTAGGACATCTGCCATTCTATGAGTCTACTGTGTATCCCGCTTCCAATGATGGATTGTTCTCTCCCTTTTTGATTCTATCAGCTAGTATTAGCAGACACTAGTCTTGTTTGTGTGATCCCTTTGACTCTTAGACAATTGGGATCCCCTGGCATGATTCTAATAAATCCATACATATACCTAAGTCATGAACAACACAATTAAGAACATTGAAAAACTGGATAGAAATGCACACATCAGTAAAAAATGTTATAAAATGTTGTAAATACCTGTGAAATATATCTCAAGTAGGCTCTGTACTGGCCAATAAAATAAATCTTGCCAAAGCTTAAAAAACTAAAAAGCAAAGAGTAAAGGTTTTCTCATTACTAAGTAATGATTACAAAGTAATCAGTGTACACACATATAACAGAGAAATTAAATACTCAAATAATTGAGAAAATAGAAATTATAGCATCCATGCATCAAAGTAGACATATAAATTAAACTCTGAAAGTAGGATTAGCACTAATGGCGGTGCCATATCTCAAAACTGAGAGAATGTAAATAAGTTATTACTTTTAATAAAAATATGTATTTATGCACAATTTTAAAAATATAATTCTCAATGAGTAAGATAAACTATATATTTGTGTTAAAATGTAAGTAAATCTAGACAACAAATATACTTACTGCATTGAACTTGGTCTTCTCAAAAAGTATCATAGAAACATTAAATTAAAAGAAAATTTTAAAAATAGAGAAATAGTAAAGAAGACAACAAAAATAGATATAGCAAAAAAGCAGAAAGGTGTTTTATTTAGTTTTTTAAATGTTTTTAGGTGTCAGAATCATGGCACACTAGGTTAATCCTCTGCCTGTGGTGCTGGCATCCCATATAGGTACTAGTTCTAGACCCAGTTGCTCCTCTTCCAGTCCTGCTCTCTGCTGTGGCCCGGGAAGGCAGTGGAGGATGGCCCAAGTGCTTGGGCCCCTGCACCCACATGGGAAACCAGGAGGAAGCGCCTGGCTCTTGGCTGCAGTTGTTGAGGCCATTTGGAGAGTGAACCACTGAAAAAAAAGACCTTTCTCTCTGTCTCTCACTCTCACTGTCTGTAACTCTACCTGTCAAATAAGTAAATAAAATCTTTAAAATGTTTTTAATTTTTAACACATTCAGTATAGTTCATAGATACAATTAAAAGTATATAATGATATTTTCTTTTTCCTTCCTTCTTCCCTCCCTCCTTCCTTCCCAATCTTTCTTTACTTTTTTTTTTAAAGATTTCTTTCATTTTTATTTGAAAGACAGAGTTACAGAAAGAGAGAAGGAGAGAGAAAGAGGTCTTCCATGTGCTGGTTAATTCCCAAAATTGCTGCAATGGCCAGGGCTGCGCCAGGACAAAGGTTGCAGTGAAAAACATCATCTGGGTCTCCATGTTGTGCAGGGGCCCAAGGACTTGGGCAATCTGCTGCTTCCCCAGGAGCATTAACAGGAAGCTCGATTGGAAGTGGAACATCCAGGACTTGAACCGGCAATCATATGGAAGGCAGTGTTACAGGCAGTTGTTTGACCTACTATACCACAACTCTAGCCTCTCTTTCTTTCTTGCATTAGTTTTTGAGATAACATATGTTTAATTTACGTAACATTCAAGAGCTTAATGCTCCACCAAATAAATCACTAAACTATAGTTTTATAGTAGTAGCACAATATTTTTAACCAGTGGTTTGGCAAAGTAAAAAGCAAAATCTGACAAAGCTATACTTGTAACAATAATGCTACTCAGAGTATAGTGGTTTTTTTTCTTCTTAAACATTAGTTTCCACATATGGGGAGAAGATGTGATATTTAACCTTCTGTGTCTAGCTTATCTGTGTGTTTCTTTTAAATACAGCTAAATAAAATTATTATTTGGTGGAGAGACATAATAAAATCTAAGAGATTTAAGAGAAGAGAAATGGACAGAAGATAAAAGTACAAGCATCAGAATTTTGTGAGGGTTATTGGTTAAACACACTGAGTAATTGAATAAAAGCATTTTGTTAAGTACTAAATATTGAATGTTCCTATGAATAATATAAATTTATGAAAATATCTAATGTGTTCAAAAGAAAATAAAAATGAATATTACTTCTAAAGAAAATTAATAATCAAATTTTTTCTGTAAAAAATAAGTTTCAAAGGGTGTCATTTTCAATTGCATCTAAATATAAAATATTACACAAGATCTTTCAGGATAGAAATGGAAGGAATACTACTTGACTGATTTTTCCTAGATTTAAGAAAAATTAAAGTAGAAATAAATAAGAAATAATGTTTTCCAGATTCCTCCATCTTGTTGCAAATGACCGGATTTTGTTGTTTTGTTTTTTTTTTTTTTACTGCTGTATAGTATTCTGTAGAGTACATGTCCCATAATTTCTTTATCCAGTCTACTGTTGATGGGCATTTGGGTTGGTTCCAGGTCTTAGCTATTGTTAATTGAGTTGCAATAAACATTAAGGTGCAGACTGCATTTTTGTTTGCCAATTTAATTTCCTGTGGGTAAATTCCAAGGAGTGGGATGGCTCTGTTGAATGGTAGGGTTATATTGAGGTTTCTGAGGAATCTCCAGACTGACTTCCATAGTGGCTTAACCAGTTTGCATTCCCAGCAACAGTGGGTTAGTGTCCCTTTTTCCCCACATCCTCGCCAGCATCTGTTGTTGGTAGATTTCTGAATGTGAGCCATTCTAACCGGGGTGAGGTGAAACCTCATTGTGGTTTTGATTTGCATTTCCCTGATTGTCGCTCCCCCTCTTTGCAGAGGAACGACACTGGACCCTGTGCTGTGCTTTCGTCTGCTCGGCCCTTCCCGGGTTTACTGCTGGTCCTTCGCGGGTTGGCTGCCGACCCCTCCACCTCTGTGGAGCGGCGGCTCCCCCTGCCACTTTCCCCACTTCCGCGGGGGAGCGGTACACCGCCGGCTGGCTCTCTCGGGGGCTGCTCAGATGTTATCCAGATGTTCCTGGTGCATGTTGTCTCTCTCCTCCTTTATAGTCCTCTTCCACCAATCCCAACTCTGCTACCCACATGCCGAGCACATTGCTCTCCTCCAATCAGGAGCAGCTCCTGCAGTTTATTGGTCGAACTGGAGGCAGCTGTGTAGAAGCTGTTTCCTCCTCTCCCAGCGCCATATTGTGGGAGAGCAGATGCATAGAATAAGTCTTAATTCCAGTAACTTAGTCTAGTCCGAGTTGCTCCCCACACCTGATTGCTAGTGATCTTGAACATTTTTTCATGTGTCTGTTGGCCATTTGGATTTCCTCTTTTTAAAATGTCCATTGAGGTCCTTGGCCCATCTCTTAAGTGGGTTGTTTGTTTTGATGTTGTGGAGTTTCTTGATTTCTTTGTAGACTCTGGTTATTAACCCTTTATCTGTTGCATACTTTGCAAATATTTTTCCCATTCTGTCGGTTGCCTCTGAGTGAATTAAGCCAGTCCCAAAGGGACAAATATCATAAGTTCTCCCTGATCAGTGACAACTAACTGAGAAGTAAAGGGGAAACCTGTTGAAGTGAAATGGACACTATGAGAAACAGTGACTTGATCAGCTCTTGTCCTGACTGTTGATGTACAATGTAATACTTTATCCATTTTAGTATTTTCTCTTTGTTTTATTCTAGTACTATTGGTTGAACTCTGTGATTAACACACAATTATTCTTAGGTGTTTAAATTTTAACTGAAAAGTGATCCCTGTTATATGTAAGAGTGGGAATAAGAGAGGGAGGAGATGTACAATTTGGGATATGCTCAATCGGACTTGCCCCAAATGCTGGATTTAGAATCATGCCAGGGGATCCAAATACAATCCCATCAAGGTGGCATGTACCAATGCCATCTCACTAGTCCAAGTGATCAATTTCAGTTCACAATTGATCATACTGATAGGTCTAAGAGTCAAAGGGATCACACAAACAAGACTAGTGTCTGCTAATACTAGCTGATAGAATCAAAAAGGGAGAGAACAATCCATCATTGGAAGCGGGATACACAGTAGACTCATAGAATGGCAGATGTCCTAAATAGCACTCTGGCCTCAGAATCAGCCCTTAAGACATTCAGATATGGCTGAAGAGCCCATGAGAGTATTTCAGGCATGGAAAGCCAAGACACTCTGGCAAAAAAAAGAGGACCTAAATGAAAGATCTCTGCGAGTGAGATCCCAGTGGAAAGAATGGGGCCATCAAAGAAGGAGGTACCTTTCTCTGAAGGGAGGAGAGAACTTCCACTTTGACTATGACCCTGTCGGAATAAGATCGAAGTCGGTGAACTCAAAAGGCTTCCATAGCCTTGGCAACTCATGACTAGAGCCTATGGAGATTACTGATGCCATAAACAAGAGTGTCAAATTGTTAAGTCAACAACAGGAGTCACTGTGTACTTACTTCTCATGTGGGATCTGTCCTTAGTGTGTTGTCCAATGTGAAGTAATGCTATAACTAGTACTGAAACAGTATTTTACACTTTGTCTTTCTGTGTGGGTGCAAACTGATGAAATCTTTACTTAATATATACTGAATTGATCTTCTGTATATAAAGATAATTGAAAATGAATCTTGATATGAAAGGAATGGGAGCAGGAGCGGGAGATGGGAGGGGTGTGAGTAGGAGGGAAATTATGGGGGGGAACCATTGTAATCCATTAACTGTACTTTGAAAATTTATATTTACTAAATAAAAATAAAAAAAGAAATAAAATAAGAAATAGAAAATCCGTAAATAGATAGTGTCTTTGCAGCATATTTCTAAATAACCTATGCATCAAATAAGAAATCCCAAGGAAAATAATGAAAGCAAGTATATCATTAACATAAAAGTCAAGAACATAATTAGCCTAAGGGGGTCATGGTATCCTTTATCCGATGAGATAGAAACACATTTCAATCTTATGAATTACTGCTAAAGCTACTTCTTGATGGAGCTGGCATTTGTAATATCGCTCATTTAGTTAATTTTCAACAAAACTCATTATGTATTTGTTTTATTTTATACTACAATGAATTAAAATTTGTTCATGAAACAGTAAATATTTAACAGAGAATTGCTTTGTGAATTCACTTAATGATTGTGGATCCTTACAAGATAACAAAAGTCCAGTGTCATATTCTGCTTTTTATTGTTTAATAAGATCTTTTATTCTAACAAATAATACATATGCTTAATGTATCTATACTTGTAATATTTTAGAAAGAATTCAGCAGGGAAGAGAAGGACCAACTTCTGGGGTTTGGGAAGTAGGTATAGGGGAAGGTCTTTACCTTGTTAGGGTTGTGCCCTCAGCAAGTGTTTCTTCTCTGATGGTTGGATGTTTAACCCAAGAAGAGCCTAGATCCACTTACTTCACTTGCTTCCTGCCTCCCTATGTGATTGTTCCTCTGCATACGCTCCACCATTTCCAGCCTCTGACTTCACCACACAGCAGAACCAGGGGAACCTGCCCCGTCTTGGACTGTGAACATTTAAAACCAAGAGTCAAAATAAGCCTCCTTCCTTCTTAAGTAAACTGCCTTAGGTATTTAGATCTAGGACAGAAATGCTGACTGATATGATTTCAGACTCCAAGTTTATTCAAGTTGTTTTCCTTAGAATTCTTACTATATTGCCTAAATATACCTTAGTTAAAAGTATGTGTCAAATTATATTGACATGTTTATTTCCCTCTATATTAACCACAATTACTTCTAGTGGTATTTAAATTTTCTGAGGTAAAGTATCCTTCCCCTTGTTTTTTCCCTCTATAATGAACTTACTCGTTTTAAAAATAATCATAAATTTTGGGGTCATCGCTGTGGCCTAGTAGGTAAAGTCGGCACTTGTAATGCTGGCATCCTGTAAGGGCACTGGTTCCTGTCCTGGCTGCTCCACTTCCAATTCAGCTCAATGCTAAAGGCCTGGGAAAGACAAAGGAAGATGACCCTGGGGCTTGGGCACCTGAACCCATGTAGGAGACCTGTAAAAATTTCCTGGTTCCTGACTTTGGTCTGGTTCTACCCTGGTTGTTGCAATTACTTGGGGAGTGAACCAGTGGATGGAAGACCTCTCTCTTTGTCTTTCCCTCTATTTGTAATTCTGCCTTTCAAATAAATAAAGAAATCTTTTAAAAAAATCATAAATTTTCTACTTCTCATGTTTCATCCATTACTGCTTCAATCACAAAAAAGTACTATGATTTAAAGCATTACTCAACATCAAAAATATTAAATTACAGAAAATATATCTAATTACTTTGGTATAAACTGAAATACTAAAGTAGTCTCAAGTTGAAAAATAACTGCAAATTGACTGAGTATTCCAACTTTCACCATATTAGCTTTCCCATTTCCATGGATAGAGAAAGCAATTTTTAACAGAAATCATATTTGAATTACCGTAATAAAATGTATCCCAAGCTAACCTTGCTTTCTAAACTTTTCAAAGATATCAGCTAATTAGTGTCTTCGTAGAACCATTGTCAGGCACACAAGTACAATATGGGTTTTTCTGGCACAAAATCATATAGTTGGGCATTCATATGTTACCAAAACACATACACTGTTGGTTCTGTGCCTACATGTGTCTTTTCAGATTCCAAAGGACCTCTTTTTCCCTAACCTCTATTGGGTTCAATACTCTGGAACAATTCTGTAAGCATATAGAGACAATAGTGTTCTACAGGTTCAATCTTAGAAAAAGTATAGTTAATTAGATTACTAAGAGAAGAAATGAATTATAATAATTCTAATTGGTTGAAGGTAAATAAAACCCAGCTAAAGATTTTAGAAAACTGTTACTGAAGCTTCTCTATTGTTCTATCTTGTATGTCATGTTACACGCGTGCACATACTGTATGTTCACATGGGAAATTTATTAAGATCTCAGTTTTAATTTACTTATAGATAAAGTAATGCCCCAAAATTCAAACTGCTAAGTTAATCATAGATTAGTTTAATGGAGAGCAAAAATAACAGACTGCATTCTCTTCCCAGTAAAAATGTTTTAAGGAGGAAATTTGGTTCCTTTCTTTTTAGTTGCCGAATTTTTCATTGTAATGTAAACTAAAACATTTTATTGTAATGTAAACTAAAAATATTATCTCAAGTTTATGTTCTTATAAAAGCTGATGAAGAGAGGGGAAGGAAGGAGGGAGATTGTGGGTGAGCCGGGGAGTGAGGGAAATACGATTGTCTATTGGAACTGTTGCTATGGAATTTTTATGATCTGTTCTCTTTATATTAATAAACATTTTGAAAATGAAAAAAATAAAAAATTACATTCAAAAATCAAACTAAATGAAATTTTTGCCTATGCATTCAGATTCATTCTTTTATTGAAATTACTTTAATATTTTTCTGCTAGCCCTAATTTAAGTGTTAACACTAGGCAAATAATAAATGCCTAAATCAAATTCATACAAAAATAATTAACAGTATCTTGAAAATCAGTGGTTAGCATATTTTCTTAGCATCTTCAGGGGAGAGTGTTTTCTGTTTCATTCTGATTTTAATTTGAGATTGAGAGCAATATGTTTGTGTATTTGAATAAGATTGCCAAGACATAGAAATTCTTGAGATCACTGCCTGTCTTCCACTTACAAAATTTATTGGGAAAATGAACAGTGAACAGTTCAAATTGAGAAAGTAAAGTACTACTGTTTGCCCTGTGGGTAGATTTAGCAATACGTGAAACCTTCATACAATTCCAAAGAGAACAAATCTGTCTAAGTCATTGGTTTGTCTGCAGGAGCGTATAGGCTATCATGATAGCTTCATGTTAGAGGAATTATAAACAAAAGAGCTGGAGGAAACCAATATTTTTGAGGGATTTTGACAGGCTTCCCACGGAGAAGCACATGTACATTGCTTTATACCTGCCAGATGCCAGCCAGGTTAGTTCCTTTATCAGAAAACAAAGGGCCTACTGATAAATGAGCACCACTTTCTGAAACATGATAAACACTATTTTTGTGAAAGTGTTCTCAGTAGTGGACACACATCTGCAACTCCTTTTCTTGCAGCTAATAACAGATTATTAGAAGGTTTCAATTGGAGGAAAGCCTTCCTATATTCTCTGTGGTATTATGGCACTGTTTTAGCTTGTATTTAGGGTAGAACAGTCTAGCAGATGTAAAGTGATAAAGTACATATTTTAGTGATTCATAAAGAAATAATAATGGTTTAGAAATGAGATTGGTAAGTGAGATTATATATCATTTCTAGACCACATCCCCACTGAATAAACCACATATTCTAGAACAGTACAGAAATCTAAACATGGAAACTGCTCTCTTTCATTTTGATACCTGTAGGAAAAAAAACACATGTGCAATTATGTCTACTAGAGAAGGCACTTACTTTTTAACTGTAAAATAAAATTTAAAAAATATAAAATCACAAGAAAACCTTGGCTTCCCAGGTGACTTATAGTCATTCCTATGTGAAGCTAGAATGTTCATGTAAATTCTATCTAGGACTCCACAGAAGTGAAATAATTGAGCAAGAGGAATGATTGGATAAATTACTTTTAAGTAGGCACTGAATGGTACCCTGAGTGTACTATTGTGATGAAAGTCAGCTAGACATTGATGAATGAGATTTCAGAATTATACTTGCCTTTGGTGAGATTTTAAAGAGCCCCATTTTATCATTTTTGGGAAATGGAAGGTTGAGATTCACTCAACAACTTGCAATCTTCAGACTCATAGGAGAGCTGTTTGATTTCAAGTGTGCAATTGAAGAGATGTTGGAATTTTCTGTGCAATATGCCACTACATAGACTGAAGTCCAGGAGCTGAAGTATATAATTATAAATAAATATATCTTAATATCTGCCAGTGACAAAGCAAACATTCTTTCTTCTTGATGAAAATACTTTGTTAGATACAGTAATAGTACGCATCATGAAATTTGTATGAGTATGTTCAATTAAGTATTTACAAACTGTATCATAATATTTTATAATTTAAGGATATAATTCACTGTTACCTTTTTGATATTAGATTAAGAAATGTGCATCATAGACCTTGGTGTATACATAGCACAGTAGCAATATTCCTCATTCTTAGGCTTTCAAACAGGTTTAGAAAAGACTTTTAGTATGATGTGGAAAATAGTAACTTCTGAATTAAATTCTTTATGTACACCACTTAATCTTCAACCAAAACTATTCATTTGAAATCTGGTACATCATAAATGGTCATGGATAATCCAATATTGGAGAACACTGATGTGTTCTCATTAGTAGTGGAAATTTTGTGTTTATTTTAGGGTTGGAGACACTTGAAGAGTTCTGCTGAGTTCCTAAAATCTAGGAAGTACACTTTTTTTTTTTTTTTTGACAGGCAGAGTGGACAGTGAGAGGGAGAGAGACAGAGAGAAAGGTCTTCCTTTGCCGTTGGTTCACACTCCGATGGCCACCACGGCCGGCGTGCTGCAGCCAGCGCACCGTGCTGATCCGAAGGCAGGAGCCAGGTGCTTATCTTGGTCTCCCATGGGGTGCAGGGTCCAAACACTTGGGCCATTCCTCCACAGCACTCCCGGGCCACAGCAGAGAGCTGGCCTGGAAGAGGGGCAACTGGGACAGAATCCATCGCCCCGACCAGGACTAGAACCGGTGTGCCAGCACCGCTAGGTGGAGGATTAGCCTAGTGAGCCGCGGCGCCGGCCAGAAGTACACTCTTTAATGTATGAGTAAAGTAAATACATGTTATTTTTATTTTGCATCATTTACAAAACAGTAGATTGATCATCTTTTCTTTGAAATATCCGTGGAAAATTTTTCAGTGCTAAGTAACAAGAATAATGGCAATTTAAAAAACTTTTTAGAATCATTACTAAAAATGTAATTGCATGTGATTTAGATAATTTCTAATAGGTAATTCACAAACATTTCTATAAAATGGAACCAACTGCCCTGCTTTGTATTTAGCTGCTTGCAAGATTCTGTACAAGATAAGAACAGAAAGGAAGTGTCGATGTATTTTTATGAAAGATGATCAAGATGTATATTTTAAGAAAATTCAGCATTTGTGAGATCACTACGACCTGAAATTCCTTGAAGATTGCCAGATAATAGAGTAGTAGACAAGTAAAATTTTATGAATAAAAGAATGCTTTAGAAAACTCCATTTTTCTTTTTTTTTCTTTCCTTCTTTTTTTTAACATGTATTTAATGAATATAAATTTCCAAAGTACAGAATATGGATTATAATGGCTTCCCCCCCATAATGCCCCTCCCTCCCCACAACCCTCCCCTTTCCCACTCCCTCTCCCCTTCCATTCACATCAAGATTCATTTTCGATTCTCTTTATATACAGAAGATCAGTTTAGCATACATTAAGTACAGATTTCAACAGTTTGCTCCCACACAGAAACATAAAGTGAAAAATACTGTTTGAGTACTAGTTATAGCATTAAATCTCAATGTATAGCACACTAAGGACAAAGATCCTACATGAGGGGTAAGTGCAGAGTGACTCCTGTTGTTGACTTAACAATTTAACACTCTTGTTTATGGCATGAGTAATCATGCTAGGCTCTTGTCATGAGCTGCCAAGGCTGTGGAAGCCCCCTGAGTTCACTGACTCTGATCATATTTAGACAAGGCCATGGTCATAGTGGAAGTTCTCTCCTTCCTTCAGAGAAAGGTACCTCCTTCTTTTATGACCCATTCTTTCCACTGGGATCTCACTTGTGGAGATCTTTCATTTAGTTTTGCTTTTTGTTTTTTTTTTTTCCCCAGAGTGTCTTGGCTTTCCATGCCTGAAATACTCTCATGGGCTTTTCAGCCAGATCGGAATGCCTTTAGGGCTGATTATGAGACCAGAGTGCTGTTTAGGACATTTGCCATTCTATGGGTCTGCTGTGTATCTCACTTCCCATGTTGGATCATTCTCTCCCTTTTTGATTCTATCAGCTAGTATTTGCAGACACTAGTCTTGTTTATGTGATCCCTTTGGTTCTTAGTCCTATCATTATGATCAATTGTGAACAGAAATTGATCACTGGGACTAGTGAGATGGCATTGGTACATGCCACCTTGATGGGATTGACTTGGAATCCCCTGGTATGTTTCTAACTCTACCGTTTGAGGTAAATCAGCTTGAGCATGTCCCAAATTGCACATCTCTTCCCTCTCTTATTCCCACTCTGATATTTAACAGCAATCACTTTTCAGTTAAGTTTAAGCACTTAAGAAGAATTGTGTACTGATTACAGTATTCAACCAAAAGTATTAAGTAGAACAAACAAACAAATAATTCTAAGAGGGTAACATATTAAGCTGGTCATCAACAGTCAGGGTGAGGGTGATCAAGTAACCATTTCTCATAGTGTTCATTTCACTTTAACAGGTTTCCTTTTTGGTGCTCAGTTAGTTGTCACCTATCAGGGAGAACAAGTGGTATTTGTCCCTTTGGGATTGGCTTATTTAACTCAACATAATGTTTTCCAAATTCCTAACAGGGATCACTTTTCAGTTAAAATTTAAACACCTAAGAATAATTGTGTGTTAATTACAGAGTTCAACCAATGGTACTAGAACCAAAAAAAAAAAATACTAAAATGGATAAAGTATTACATTGTACATCAACAGTCAGGACAAGAGCTGATCAAGTCACTGTTTCTCATAGTGTCCATTTCACTTCAACAAGTTTCCCCTTTGGTGCTCAGTTAGTTGTCGCTGATCAGGGAGAACATATGATATTTGTCCCTTTGGGACTGGCTTAATTCACTCAGCATGATGTTTTCCAAATTCCTCCATCTTGTTGCAAATGACCGGATTTCATTGTTTTTGACTGCAGTATAGTATTCTATAGAGTACATGTCCCATAATTTCTTTATCCAGTCTACTGTTGATGGGCATTTGGGTTGGTTCCAGGTCTTAGCTATTGTGAATTGAGCTGCAATAAACATTAAGGTGCAGACCGCTTTTTTGTTTGTCAATTTCATTTCTTTTGGGTAAATTCCACGGAGTGGGATGGCTCTGTTGAATGGTAGGGTTATATTCAGGTTTCTGAGGAATCTCCAGACTGACTTCCATAGTGGCTTGACCAGTTTGCATTCCCACCAACAGTGGGTTAGTGTCCCTTTTTCCCCACATCCTCACCAGCATCTGTTGTTGGTAGATTTCTGAATGTAAGCCATTCTAACTGGGATGAGGTGGAACCTCATTGTGGTTTTGATTTGCATTTCCCTGATTGCTAGTGACCTTGAACATTTTTTCATGTGTCTGTTGGCCATTTGGATTTCCTCTTTTGAAAAATGTCTATTGAGGTCCTTGGCCCATCTCTTAAGTGGGTTGTTTGTTTTGATGTTGTGGAGTTTCTTGATTTCTTTGTAGATTCTGGTTATCAACCCTTTATCAGTTGCATAGTTTGCAAATATTTTTTCCCATTCTGTTTGTTGTCTCTTCACTCTCCTGTTTCTTTTGCAGTACAAAAACTTCTCAATTTGATGCAATCCCAAATGTTAATTTTGGGTTTGACTGCCTGCGCCTCCAGGGTCTTTTCTAGGAAGTCTTTGCCAGTACCTATATCTTGCAGGGTTTTTCCAATGCTCTGTAATAATTTGATGGTGTCAGGTCATAGATTTAAGTCTTTAATCCATGTTGAGTGAATTTTTGTGTAAGGTGAAAGGTAGGGGTCTTGCTTCATGATTCTGCACGTGGAAATCAATAGACGCCGAGAAAGCATTTGATAAAATACAACACCCATTCATGATGAAAAATCTAAGCAAACTGGGTTTGGAAGGAACATTCCTCAATACAATCAAAGCAATCTATGAAAAACCCACAGCCAACATCCTATTGAATGGGGAAAAGCTGGAAGCATTTCCACTGAGATCTGGTACCAGACAGGGATGCCCACTGTCACCACTGCTATTCAATATAGTTCTGGAAGTTCTAGCCAGAGCTATTAGGCAAGAAAAAGAAATTAAAGGGATACAAATTGGGATGGAAATCCCTCTTTGCAGATGACATGATTCTTTATTTAGGGGACCCAAAGAACTCTACTAAGAGACTATTGGAACTCATAGAGGAGTTTGGCAAAGTAGCAGGGTATAAAATCAATGCACAAAAATCAACAGCCTTTGTATACACAGACAATGCATGGCTGAGGAACAACTTCTAAGATCAATCCCATTCACAACAGCTACAAAAACAATCAAATACCTTGGAATAAACTTAACCAAGGATGTTAAAGATCTCTACGATGAAAATTACAAAACCTTAAAGAAAGAAATAGAAGAGGATACCAAAAAATGGAAAAATCTTCCATGCTCATGGATTGGAAGAATCAATATCATCAAAATGTCCATTCTCCCAAAAGCAATTTATAGATTCAATGCAATCCCAATCAAGATACCGAAGACCTTCTTCTCAGATCTGGAAAAAAATGGTGCTGAAATTTATATGGAGACACAGGAGACCTCGAATAGCTAAAGCAATCTTGTACAACAAAAACAAAGCTGGGGGCATCACAATACCAGATTTCAGGACATACTACAGGGCAGTTGTTATCAAAACAGCATGGTACTGTTACAGAAACAGATGGATAGATCAATGGAACAGAATTGAAACACCAGAAATTAATTCAAACATCTACAAACTCCATTTTTCATAATGCTGCAGTACAATAGAAAGTGTAACTCACTATAAAAAATAAATGATAGTTTAAAAATAAAAATTCAGTAAGCACAGATAAGATTTTAATTTTTCAAAAATATCAAATAGATAAACATTAAGAATATACTGTGCCGTTTTTATAAGCCATTGGAATTAATTATTATTACAATTTATTTTTTATTAATTTCAAAGGGTTACAGAAAGAGGAGGAGAAACACACATACACAGAAGGAGAAAAAGACAGAGTGCATGCGCGAGAGAAAGAGCAAAAGAGAGTATCTTCCATTTGCTGGAACACTCCCCAAATGACCACATTGATTGGGACTGGGCCAAGTGGAAGCCAGGAACCTGGATCTTCCTCCATGTCTCCCACATGAGTGCAGAGGCCCAGACACTTGAGCCACCTCGCCTTGCTTTTCTAGGTGTATTAGCAGGGAGCTGGAATGGAAGTGTAGCAACTGGGACTCCAACCCGCACCTACATGGAATGAAGGAGTCGCAGGCAGAGGCTTAATCTACTAGGCCACAACGCAGGTCCCTAGAATTTATTGTAGCTCTTTTGAAATTGCCATGGAAAATATGTGACTAGAAATTTTCCCATTTGAAAGAAATACAGTACATATTCTGTAGTGCAATCTGCCAATATATTTGCAGTTAATAAATTGGATAAAGATTCATACTCCAGAAATGTGTGGTTTGGTTCAGAACAATTGCAAGTGTTTCACATACTTGCCCCAAGATCTGGAGAAAATTATTGGAAATCTCTTTGACTAAATTTTCTCAAATGAAAAATTGAAATAGCACTGATATTACAAACATGGGAATATTGTGCGGTTGAACACCTTAGTTTTCATTAAATCTTTAGATTGATACCTGGTCCATCATATACACTCAATTAATGTGAGCTGCTCCATTTTCTGCATTTGATTTGCTTAGAAAATTTATGACACACTCTTTCTAATGGGTGAGCATTTCGTGCAGTGCTCAAAGACACCACTTGGGATACCTGAATCCCTACCAGAGTGCCTGGGCTAGAGTCCTGGCTATATTGTTTTTGTAAGATTTATCTTATTTATTTTTAAGGTTTTATTTTTTTAAAGACATTGTTATCTGAAAGGAGCGGGAGACAGAGATGAGAAATCTTAATCTGCTGGTTCACTCCCCAGATGGCCACAACAGCTGAGACTGAGCCTTCCTGAAGCCAGGAGCCTCAATTAGTTATCTTCATTGGTTCTATTAGTTATTTGCTGCTTTTCCAGGCATGGTAGTGTACTAGAAGTGGAAAAGTCAGAGCTTTAACCTATACCTATATGGGATGCCTGCATTGAAGGTGGTTATTAAACTGCTGCACCACAACACAAACCCTCTGTCTACATTTCTAATTCCAATTCTTACTTACATGCTCTCTGGGAAACAGCAGGTGATGGGTCCCTGCCCTCTGTGGGAGTTTTGACTTTTTGGCTTCAGCACTGCCCAGCCCTAGCTGTTTGTAGACATTATGGAGTTAATTAGCATAGAGAGGATCTGTGTCTCTCTGCCTTTCAAAATGCTTAAACATATGAAAGGTGCTGTTTGAGTACTATTTGTATAATCTAAATTCTAGAAACAACAAAATCTGTCTACCAGTAGGCAACTGGCTGAGTTGATGAGTCTATAGAGCCATTGAAATTTCTTTGTAGAAGAATTTTTAAAATTCCACAGTACTGCATTTTTAAAAGACCAATAGTATATACAAAAGTATACATTTTTATTTACATAATAAATATATTTCATAGTTCAACAAAGATGGAAAGTAATGCATCATAGGTGAGCAATAGTCCTCTTTGTGAAGTAGATTGTAAGTGACTCTTCATATCTGCATTTACCTATTTGGTAACCTGTTCCATATTTTCACATTTTATGTGTTGAGTTGTGATTCTTTAAAAATTATTACATCTCATTACTTCAGACTTGGACCATCTTTAGAAGTTGGATCACAGCAGTTCTAGTTATGGAAGAGGAAATCAAACTGGCTCACATGCAGCACCAACCCAATATGACTTCTGTCCTTATAAAAAGGGGAAATGTGGAAGTAGAAGTACACTGGGGCAGAATGCCACATGACAATGAAATTGCAATCAGAGTGATGCAATAGAATTCATGGAAGAACGCAGATTAAAACAAAAGTAACAAAACCATAGGAAACTCATTGGACAGTTTGTACTTCAAGAACTTTAGATGTACCTAACACTAATAACACGAGAATCGTAGAATTCTTATTTCTAGAACAGTTGGAAAATATATTTGTATTACTAATTCATGAAATTTTTGCACCAGATCTAGGAAACAAATATATTATGTTTTGACATTTTCTGTACTAATTATTCTTCTTTGTATCAGGAAATAAAATACATTGTTATGACTGTTGGCAATCATAACAGGGAAGATTCAATTCTCAAAACAAAAGTACACATTTTTCTGAGTGTATAGATCTGAAAAATTCTATACCATTCACTATGCATAAGAAATAGAAGATGACATGTTTTAATTATCATTAGATTTACTGATTATGATAATTATGATAATTAACTTTTTTTGGACAGTTAAGAAAAGATGAAATCAATGTTCTAGCATTTTCTCAAGTAAATTCTAATTGCATTTTTATGTTATAAATATTTTAAAGACAAATTTTTGACTAAAAATATAAATCATTTGCTTTTAAGAGACTATTTAATTCATTAATTGATAATGGGACCAAGAAGGTATTGCAAAGGAGAATCTGAATAGAGATAGATAGATAGGTAGATAGATAGATAGATAGATAGAAGGTAAGCAGACATAAATTAACAAAACTATAAAAACTATTGCAAACCAATAAAGGTTAAACTATAAAATCTCAGGTCACTGGGTATAATTTGTTTGCATTTGTGTCACTTTATGATCAGTTTTGTAGAACATATAGAGTTGTAATGAGTTGTAAATGAGCTGAAGAAATGAAATGCAGAGACAACCTGAGAAGATTTCCTACACAATTACTTACCAGTAATCTTACAATGCATTAGAAAGATTTTCACAAGTTTTTCTTATAATAGTCGACTGTGTTGTCTAATACTGTGTATGTGGCTATTGAACAGCAGATATGTGCTTGTTGCTAATAAGGAACCACATTTTTAAGATACATATCACTGATCTCATTGCAATAACAAAATTGATTCAGCTAGAAGGATTTGTTCTACACAATGATATATCTCAGTGTGCTGTTTGAAAATGTTACTTAGGCAGCATGAGTTACAGTGATAACATATATAAATAACTTTAAATTAAATTAAACTACTTTTACTTTGAATATACTAATTTCAGATTGCTGTTCTAAAAATTACTACCATCTTGGTGGTTTAAAGCAAAACAAATTTATTGTCTTGTAGTTTTGGAGGCTGGAAATCTATAATGGGTGACATTGTGCTATGGCTAAGGTATCAGCAGTGCTGTTTTTCTTATGGAGTCTCAAGAGAAGAGTTTATTTCACTACCTATTTCATTTTCTAGAGGTTGATCAAATTCCTTGACTCATGTCTCAATTCCTCTGTCTTCAATGTCAGTAACATCAGGATTAGTCTTTTACTACTACTTATCTGGTTTTCTCTTCTCGTCCTTGCTTATAAGGACACATGCAGATAGTTAGATCACCAGTTTGAAAAAAAAGTAAATCTTATGTTTTGAGGATTAGGCATATTTGGAGATTGTTATTCTGACTAAAACATAGAATAATTAAATTATTATTTTATTTTACAAGTTAAGTAAGAACATTTAAAATTATTAAAGCAAAACATACTTATATTGCAGAGTCAAGAGAAGATGAGGAAATCTGATGGCAATTACACTAAAAAGAATGATGATGAAGATGGAGGAGGAGAAAAGAGAGGAAGAGGAATGATACGGAATTTGCTGCTACACAGTAAAATATAAAGGTTATTTTTTGTGAAAACTTTAAAGATAATCAATTAGACACTATTAAAAGTTATTATCAGCAAAAATATAATGGATTTGACGTGAAGTCTATATGTAATAAAAAAATTCATCACCTGAATTCTGAGTTAAGTGCAAAATAGAAATTTCTTGATTTTTTTAAAATGCAAGCTTACAAATTTGTAGAGCTGTAAAACCCGTATAATAAAACAATTTTTGGAAGGATAAATGGTTACTTTTCATTTATTTTCATCTGTTAGAAGTACATAAGAAGAGCCCAAAAATAATATTTTATAAAAATGAAATATCATTATATAAACACCCCAAACAATTGCCTATAGAATACAAAAACTTGGATAGCAATGTCAAATCAATTTATTCAAAATTCGCAAAACGGAAAAGGTTATTAAACTTTAGATTGAGTATAGGATGGGATACATTGCAAAATTAATTTAGGAGTATTCATCATAATTTCTTGATTTAGGAAGAATTGTTATCAATTCAAATCAAACAAAATCAGACATGACATAGGTATTTTATGATATATTTGATCTAAATACAATAAAATGATTTCTATTTTTCTAATTGTTAGAAATTAGAATGCAATTCTATTAATTTAGCTAAAAATTGAACTTGTTACAATGTTAATACGAGAAAGTTATTTTTATTTAATACATTCCTGTCTATGATACAGATTAAAATATTGTGCTAATTTTTCTGTAACTGACTGTGTCAAGGATCCAGTTGTAAAGTTTTCATGACATCTGTAATGTTTTGAATAATTGCTGTATTATAAGAATATTAAGAAAAATGAAACGCTCATCATACTTTTAAGAACCATGTGTTTTCTGAATTAGATCACTTTCTGTTACTAATAATACAATACCTTAGAAGTAGGTGAGTGATAAAGCAAGGAGGCTTTGACTTACTTTCTTGTTCGAGGAGTTGCATGTGATGATACCCTCTTGCTGCGAGAGTCCTCAGGCACTACAGGACATCACATGCTGAGAGAGAGGGAATACAAGTGTACGTACATATCTTCTAGTCTCTTTCTCTAATATAAAACCGATAGTATTCACTTATGGGGCTCTACCGAAGAACCCCACTTTTAAACACTATAGTATGATTGACTTTTCATATTTGTAAAACTCCACTACAGGAATTGGTTATTTCAGACATGACAAATTGTATTTAAGCCACAAGATTTGTCAAAACTTATTTGAATAACTTGTGGAAATATTTTCGCAAAGATTTACTCTATGGTTAAGTGTATTTCTTTAATATTTTCTTGAAATAATTAATGATATTTGTCAAATATTTAATAATCAAAAAACAAAAAAATATTTTATTTGTGTTTACTTATTATAACCCTGTATATGGTATTTTACGACAAATTAGGTTTAAAGGAATTTGTCTTAATATAAATAAATTACATTGATTCACTGTACTTTTCTAATATTAATCAATGTGCAGATAATTTTAACTATAATGGACAGGAACAGTGCTGTTCACAACAGTGACTACAAAGTTTTAAAGAAGGCATTTTTGATGTTGGCAATTCAAAATTGCTTCTCAATTTATGCAATACCCCTTTAAATTCATTGTAAATTATAATAAATTTCTCGAATCAATATATTTTCTTGCTACATAGTTTTGAAGGTAATACATTATTGCCTCAAAGCCAAATTAATTATTCTTGAAAGCATGAACAAATTTGATTAATGTGGATTTAAACTTTAATGGAAAATATTTCTGATACTTGATCTAGATATTGTAATATTTTAAGTATATTAATTATACTTGACTAGGTGAATTTCTTTTCTTTTTTAATTTGACAAACAGAGGGGAAGAGGGAGAGAGAAATAGAAGAGAGAGAGTCCTTATCTGCTGGTTCATACCAAAATGCCTATATTAGCCAGGACTAGGTGTAGCCAAAACTGGGGTTTGAGATAACAGTCCAAGTATTCCTAGTGGAGGAATACTTTGAGTCATTAATGTTGTATTTCCAGGTCTGCATTAGCAAGAACCTGAAGTCATGAGCTGGAGCCAGATGTTGAACCCAAGGACTCTCATATGGGACACCAGCATTCTGATTACTATCTTGTTGTAGAAAATAAACAAACTAAAAAGATTTGCTTTATTTGAAAGGCAAACATAAAAAGACAGGAGGAGTAGGAGGAGACAGAGAGATCTTCCATACGCTGGTTCACGCCCCAAATGGCTGCAATGGCCTGAGCGGGGGCCAGGCTGAAGCCAGGAGCCGAGAGACTCTTTCAGGTTTCCCAGGAGGGTGCAGGAGCCCAAACACAGCCATCTTCCGCTGCTTTCCCAGGTGCATTAGCAGTGAGTTGGATTGCAAGTAGGGCAGCTGGGACTTGAATTGGCACTGATCTGGGATGCCAGCACTGCAAGCAGAGGCTTAACCTTCAATGTCATAGAGCCAGCCCCCTAATTATCATCTTAAATAGGAGGCTAAATTCCTGCCTTGAATTTAATTTATTATTATTATTATTTTAATTTGATAGACAGACAAATACAGAGAGCTTCTGTCTGTTGGTTGACTCGTCAAATATATGCCATGGCCAGGAGTAGAAGTCAAAGGAGGAATCGGAAATTCCAGGTCTCCTACAGAGATCATGGCCTCCCAACTAGTTGAGCTATTACCCGCTCCTCTCTACTGGGGGTGGGGCTGGATCTTGAACTCAGGCTCAAATATGGGATATGGACATCGCAACCAGCAGTTTAACCACTATGCAGGATGCCTACCCCAAAATTTTCATTTTTAACTGTAAATTTTATGCTAAATATAGATCAACTATTTTTGATGATATTTTAGAATCCGATTGAGATATTTTGTATGCATAAAATAAATAAAAGATATAGATGATATTATAGGGAAAATAACAAATGTTTCACCAGTCTTTCTATACAAATTTTATATTGAATGATTACATTTAGAATTATTGTAATAAATGAGAAATATTCCTTTTCAAATGAACATTGAATAGATGCTGTTTTTCTTCTAAAAATAAATATTTCCTGTTTTATTTTTTATTAGTTAAAAAGTATTATAAAGACATTTGATGTCTATTTGCATATTGTAACTATGACAACATACAAACAATAGTATTTTAAACAATGTCTATAAAATGTCTGAATAAAGTATACATGCTATAAAAGTTTGCAATCTCAAGCATGCTTCTCTGTTCAGTAAACAGTCATGCTGCCTGACTACATAAATTGCTTATGCTATAAAATTTCTGTGAAAATACATTTTTAAAGATATAATACTGAATCTTATGATCACAAGGGCATATATTGTTATTCTGAGTTTGTCAGATGATAAATGAGGATAAAGCTGCCAAAAATTAATTAGCTGAAATGCGTATCTACCTATTTCAGTGACTTTTCATGGAAAATGTACACATAATTCTATGCCTCAAATCTTCCTTTTCAAGTTATTAGCTAGTAATTTTGTGGAATCTTAAATCTGAAGGAGAATGAATTTAAGAGTGTTTAGCCATCTACAAAATGTAACCGATGTTGTTTGAGTGAAAATATCATTGTTAGAATTTTAAGACTATAAAATTGATTATTTTTGCCTTTATATGAAGGTTAATGTATAATTAAAGCACTTATTAAGATTATGTCTTCATAAATATTAGCAATAATATTCATTTTGTTTTAAAATCATGTGTAAAATATCTCTAATTTGAAATTTGTCATGGCTTTCTGTCATTATCTATCTTGTTTCTAGCTATGTCTTAAACTATTGCTATATTCAAATTTTTAATGCTGTGGTTTTAGCTATACCTGTATTAGTTAATAAAGTAACCTTGAGCTTACCTGAAAGTTAATATATTAAATATTATCACACTTGATTTTCTTATGTTTGATTATATCACTTTAATTTCATGATTTTGTCATTTCCTTAATCATTTGCTTACCAAAGATCTATTTAGGTTCTTTTCATGGGCCAGAGACTATACTAGATAATGCTTTACAAAGGTGACTGAGCCTTAATGCAACTATACAGCATGATAATTAATTTCATTGACTTTAAATCCAGGTAGACTTGAGCATGAGTGCAATTGTATCACTGAGTGCTGGTGAATGATACTACAGATAAAGGCTGTGTGAGTTTTTATACAATTTTATACACAGTTCTTACCAGTTTTTATTTTATTTTCTATTATTAATTTGAAAGAATTACAGAAACAGAGGAAAGAGAGAGGGAGAGAGAGAGAGAGAGAATCTTTCATCTGTTGGGTAACTCCTTAAATGGCCACAGTGGCCAGGGCTGGTCCAGGCCAAAGCCTGGAGCCAGGAGCTTCATCCTTGTCTCCCACGTGGGTGCAGGGGTCCAAGGACTTGGGCCACGCTTCGCCTCTCTCCCTGACACAGTAGCACGGAACTTGATAGGAAGTGGCGTAGCTGGGACTCAAAGTGGTGCCAACATGGGATGCAGGCAATGCAAAGGGAGGTTTAACATGCTGCGCATCATTTAAAAAATAATGTAAGATGAATCTTAGATCTAAAATGAAACCACTAAATCCTAGTAAATAACAGAGAAGACTCTGATTGCCTGACAACTACTCTTTAGATGAAACAGAGCAAGCATGATTTATATAAAAAGATAATTTGGAATAAATTACAATTATTAAAAAATATGATAGTCAAATGGTACCACTTCAAAATATAAAGAAAAGTCACACTGGAAGAAAAATTTTCAAAACACATGCATATATGTAACAAAAAGCTTGTACTCAAAATATAAAAAGGATTTGTGAATTACAACAATGAATAAGAAATAGGGTGACTAAGCAAATGGGTAAGAAATCTGAACAAATGCTTTCTTAAAGAGGAAGGTGAATATGCATAAGAAAAAGATCTACAGCATATTATATTAGACATCTGCAAATTTTTAAAAAAATATTTATTTTTTTGAAAGAGTTATCAAGAGAGACGGAGACACACTCTCTTAGATCTTAAATCCCCTGGCTCATTTCCTGGTTATGGCTGCAATGGTCAGGGCTGGGGCAAGCCAAAGCCAGGAGCCAGGACCTTCATCCTGGTCTCCCATGAGTGTGACAGTGACCACTGCTTTCCCCGGCAAATTATCAGGGAGATGGACTGGAAGTGAAGCAGTCATATCGGTGCTATACGGGATGCCAGTATCTCAGACAGCAGCTTTCTTTACCTGCTATACCACATGCTGGCCCCAGAAGGGTATGTAAATTTAATAGAACAGAGCAGAAGATAAGGAAGCTTCTCAGAGCAGAAATGAAATTTGCAAGCAAACATATTATGTAAACAGGCAGATTTGGGAAATTGAGTATTAAACTTGTCAAAGCTTAGCTAAAAGTATAGTTGAATCTGTATGCCAGTAGTATTTTAAAGATATTCTACAAATTATTACATAGTTTGTATTTTTTATAAATAAACAATGGCTATTAGATTCCTTCCACGTTAGTTATTTGTTTTAATTATACAGATATGTTATTGGAGAGGACTTGTAGAGTATTTGTCCAGTCCATTAAGAGTTTGTGAAAATGCATGATCTAAGATGTGGTTTGGGTTTTTCTTTTTTTTTTTTTTTCATTTTATTTTAACTTTTTTTTTTTTTGCCATTTTTAAAATATAACATTTATTGCTTTAGATGGTTTGATACAGAACAGCTTTCTTTTCATTCTGAATCTGGAAGTTCTATACAACTGAATACAAAGAGGAACAAAAAGTACCAAAACCAAACTTGTGATTCTCTGTTCATGTGGCATAAACCAGCTTTGTACATAACGTGTAGCAGCAGTTTTTTAAGTTCCCTTTAGAAAAATAGGAATTCTACACATTTATTATTGTTTCCTGTTTAATGCATGGGCTGAAATCAATAGGATCAACTTCCTTCTTGAAGAGAGAGGGGAGAGGAAAGAGACGAACGTCTGACGAATCTTTCTGAACGGGCATCCGAGCTGCGTGCGAGACTGCCCTGGGGGCTTCGCTCTCACAGTCAGGCGGTCCCTCCTGTAGTGATTGACTCTCAGCATCGTGTCCATTAATCAAAGAGAAAAAAAAAAACAAAGAAAAAAACACTTGCACCTCAAAAAACTTTTCAGAAGACCCATATATATACACACACACATATATATATATGTATATTTTTTTTGTAAAAGCCCTGAGAGAAGGAGAGAGAGAATCAAACAAAATGTATGGAAACAAATTAGCTGGACATGCAAAGTAAGCTACGATTCACCCAGAGTTTAAACAAATCACAAACTTCACAGTTTAATACTGGGGGAGGGGACGAGAACAACGAACAAGTAATACATCTCTCAACCTCACTAATAAAACGTGGCAAGACCTTACTACGGGGGCGGGGGCACAGATCAAGGCTAAATAAAGCTTTAACTCCATAGCGATTACTGCGGCGGCAGCCCCGGCCGCGCGGCCTGCTGGGATCTATTCCTGCTACATCTCACCGCGGCCTGGTTAGTCACGGCTCCTCCCCACAGCACTGCGGGTCTGGCGTGGAGAGTCGGAGAGAGACAGAACACGAGGAACCCCAAATAACAACGAAAAGAAAAACTGTAGTAACAATAGAGAGAGACCAAAAGGGCTGCGGGAACTGGTTTCACCCAAACAGACCAAGGGGCCAGCGGCTGCCACCTGCGCTTGCCTCCACGGTAAATGGAAGCCCGTTCGGGAACTGGCTCGTGCCTCCCCGTTACAGGTCAAAGCCAGCTCTGCCTCCCTTGTTGGCCTTCTACACACCCAGACAATGCTTTCCATCCTCCAAGTGTCTCCACCTCCCTCAGGGCCCCTGCCACCAGGCCGACCCGTGAGCAAGGGGGGGAGGGACACGCGTGCTTTCACGTGCATGGACACAAGCACAGGAGGGGCACCTGGAACCAGGAGGGGCTGGAGGGGGCGGGCAGGAGGCAGCACAGGGGGCCGTAGCCTCGGGTCAGCTACAGTAGGACTGATTGCTTTTGCCTGCAGGCGGCTGCGCTGGGGCACCAACACCCCAGGGTTTGGTTCCACTCAGGAAATGAGAAACGGCAGGTTAAAATAAAATTAAAAAAAAAATAATTTTATTTTAAATTTTATTTAATGAATATAAATTTCCAAAGTACAGCTTATGGATTACAATGGCTTCCCCCCCATAATGCCCCTCCCTCCCCACAACCCTCCCCTTTCCCACTCCCTCTCCCCTTCCATTCACATCAAGATTCATTTTTGATTCTCTTTATATACAGAAGATCAGTTTAGCATACATTAAGTAAAGATTTCAACAGTTTCCTCCCACACAGAAACATAAAGTGAAAAATACTGTTTGAGTGTTAGTTATAGCATTAAATCTCAATGTACAGCACACTAAGGACAGAAATCCTACATGAGGAGTAAGTGCACAGTGACTCTTGTTGTTGACTTAACAAATCGACACTCTTGTTTATGGCATCAGTAATCACCCTAGGCTCTTGTCATGAGCTGCCAAGGCTATGGAAGCCCCCTGAGTTCACTGACTCTGATCATATTTAGACAAAGCCATGGTCAAAATGGAAGTTCTTTCCTCCCTTCAGAGAAAGGTACCTCCTTCTTTGATGACCCGTTCTTTCCACTGGGATCTCACTCGCGGAGATCTTTCATTTAGGTGGTTTTTTTTGTTTTGTTTTGTTTTCCCAGAGTGTCTTGGCTTTCCATGCCTGAAATACTCTCATGGGCTTTTCAGCTGGATCCGCATGCCTTAAGGGCTGATTCTGAGGCCAGAGTGCTGTTTAGGAGCATGTCCTGAATTGCGTATCTCTTCCCTCTCTTATTCCCACTCTTATATTTAACAGTGATCACTTTTCAGTTAAGTTTCAGCACTTAAGAAGAATTGTGTATTGATTACAGTATTCAACTAAAAGTAGATTGAGTAATAAATATACAATATTTAAGCACTTGAAGATTCAGGAAATTTTAATTGTTTATTTCCATACAGAAGAAAATAATGAGATATGTTACTTTGTTCATGTTCTGCACTGAAAATTTTTGCTGAGAAAGAATGTGTTAAATTTTTGTATTGTTAATATTACCATTAATCTTAAGTTTTCATGTCTCACTGAAGAAGCTTAAAGGGAAATTTTCATAAAGGTAATTATAAAGTAAATTGCCAGAGAAATAATACTTAAGGTACATATAGCAAAAGCACTATTCATATATTTAATTTATATTCAGAGAACAAATATATTATTTATGTACTAAACAGCTATTTTATTATTTTTCCCAGACAAGTAAGTGATGAAAATATTCTCATTTTTCTGTGCTTTTGTAAAGATTGCCACATGTAATTCTTTTTATAAGATTTGTTTATTCATATGAAAGGTGGAGTAATGGAGGGGGAGGAGAAACAGAGTGAAAGAGATCTTCAATCTGCTGTTTCACTCCCCAGTGGCCACAACTGCAGTGGCTGACTGCATTCAGGGGTGTGGAACTCTATCCTGTTCTCCCAAACTGGGCCATCTTCTGCTTTCCTGAACACATTAGTGAGTAACTGGATCAAAAGCAGAGTAGTGTAACTCAAACTAGTGCTCCAATGTGGGATGCTGATGTCACAGGGAATGGCTTACCTCACTCACAGTTTGCAACAATGCTGGCCCCTATATACAATTTCTTGACTACTAAAAATTTAATTGTCAGCATATATTTAATTTTTAAGTATGAAATTTGTTATAAGTCTACTACCTTATTTAAAATATATTTTCTCTACCCATGCTTTGTTCTTAAAATGTATTTGTCATTTATTTACTAATTTTGGATGATAGTTCCTTTACTGAACCATCATTCTCTTAGTAAGTTCCATCAAGCTCCGATTTTTTTTTTTTTGGTTAAATGCAAACATCACCCCAATAGCACTGATACATGATCAGAGATCATGTTGACTGATGATTGCCCATAAATCTGACAGCAGCATTGTTTTAAATGAAAATGCAATTTATCTGATGTGAAAGATGCCAGTTTCCTAGAGCCACTACAGTGTCATTGTGGAAGTTCATGAAAAACATCAATAGCAATCATTGTCCCAGTTTACACAGTTAAATTCTGTCTTTGAGACAGCATTTATTGCCATCCCAAGAGTTTTTGATATTATCCATAAGCAGAATTCATGATCATCCAACAGAGACCAAACTTAGAAGTTACTGTATCAACTTCTTAAAGTTAACAAGCAGCCTGGGGACTTATGATTTACTGTCAGTCCACTAAGAAATGTCAGTGCTCTAGAATATGAGAAGGCAAGTGTCATCTAGCTGGATTTGTGAACTTTTCACTTTACCATTCAGTAGACAGCAAACAGAAAATTAGTCTATAAATAATTGAGCTTGAAAATTTTTGAAAATCTATCACAGCATGTTAAAAGTAATTTTGTTCTTAAATTAGCCTTCACAAGTAGTAAATATGTCAAACAGTCTTTAAATAATGCAACATATAGAACAGCAGATAAGATGGTTTAATAAGAATATGAGGAAGGAAGACAGTAGAGGGTACACAAGATGTACGATTTTGCTGCTTTCAGTTTCTATCTGAGAAAATTAGAAAATAAATCTCGTTTTAAAATGCCAATTAAAAGTAGACAATTTGCATAATCATGGTTTAATATTCTTGGAAAGTGATAAAAATTTGTAAATAAACATTTCTAATACAACTTTATTTTGTGCACAGAGGAACATATGATTCAGCCTGCATAAGAAGAAATAAAGAGGTACAAGTGACTCAAAAGGCTTGTGAAATATAGGAGAAATGATGGATAAAGGCTTAAAGAAAAGCACTACTATCTGATTATTTTTAAAGTGTTCTAATTAGATATTCAAACTGACAACAAGTTTCTCCTGTGGTTGGCAGGAACTGAATTACTTGAGCCATGACCACTGCCTCCCACTGACTGAATTATTAGAAAGTTGCAGAAGGCAGCTGGAAACAGAAATCAAACTTAGGTACTCTGCTGTTGAACGTGAGCATATTACCCACTCCATAATAGATATGTTTTCATGTTGAACAATATCAAAATTACAGGAAGTTATAAGAATATTACACAAAACTTTCTTCTCCCAATGTTATTTGAGTATCAGTTGCTGACTTGGTACTTCATGAAGACAAGAATATATGTCTTATAACCAGTAAAGATGCTCTTCTTTGGAAAGTATCATCAGTTCGTATATATGAAATTGGTTCCCTTTTTATAAATAAATTAAAAACAGAACAAAAGGATTGTCTTCTAGACCATGTAAAATCAATAAAATCAGGAAAATAATACTGGGAATCTAGTTTGAGACTTTGGAAATACGTCATTCCACATCACACTCTTCATTTGTTTACTCATTTGTCTGTTATATACATATATATGTATGTATGTATATATATATATAAATATCTTTTATTATCATTATTCATTTTGATGCTGTAACTATACCAGCTTTATATATTGAAAGTTCCTTCAGTGGCCAGCATTGTGGTGTACATCAGCATCCCATACAGGGACCAGTTTGTGTCTCAGGTACTCCACTTCTGATCTGGCTTCCTGCTAATGGCCTAGGAAAATCAGCAGAAGATGGCCCAAGAGTTTGGGTGGCTGCTACCCATGTGGGATACCAGTAAGAAGTTCCTGGCTCCTGGCTTCAACTTGACTCTGTCCCTGGCCATTACAGCCATCTTGGGAAATGAATCAGAGGATGGAAGATCTTCCTCTTCTCTGTCTGTCTGTCTCTCTCTCTCACACACACACATGCACAATACACACACAGACACACTCTCTGTATGCCTCTATTTCTGTGTAACTCTGACTTCAAATAAATATATATATTTTTTTAAAAATAATTCTCCCCCCCCTTTTTTTTTGACAGGCAGAATGGACAGTGAGAGAGAGAGACAGAGAGAAAGGTCTTCCTTTGCCGTTGGTTCACCCTCCAATGGACGCCACGGCCAGCGCGCTGCGGCCAGCACACCGCGCTGATCCGATGGCAGGAGCCAGGTGCTTATCCTGGTCTCCCATGGGGTACAGGGCCCAAGGACTCGGGCCATCCTCCACTGCACTCCCGGGCCACAGCAGAGAGCTGGCCTGGAAGAGGGGCAACCGGGACAGAATCCGGCACCCCGACCGGGACTAGAACCCAGTGTGCTGGCGCCGTAAGGCAGAGGATTAGCCTAGTGAGCCGTGGTGCCGGCGATCCATTATTCGATGTGATTGATTTAGTGTTTATAGCAGGAGAGCATTGCCTTATACCTCAGGAATGCAAGGTGCCATAAGTGGACAAAGTTTGAATCTCAGACATTTGAAAATGGTGTTTAATACATATTTTAAACTTCCTTTTTTTTTTTTTTTTTTTTTGACAGGCAGAGTGGAAGTGAGAGAGAGAGACAGAGAGAAAGGTCTTCCTTTGCCGTTGCTTCACCCTCCAATGGCCACAGCGGCCATCACGATGTGGCCAGCCCATCGCGCTGATCCAAAGCCAGGAGCCAGGTGCTTCTCCTGGTCTCCCATGTGGGTGCAGGGCCCAAAGACTTGGGCCATCCTCCACTGCACTCCCGGGCCATAGCAGAGAGCTGGCCTGGAAGAGGGGCAACCGGGACAGAATCCGGCGCCCCATCCGGGACTAGAACCCGGTGTGCCAGCGCCGCAAGGCGGAGGATTAGCCTAGTGAGCTGCAGTGCCAGAAAATAAAACCCTTTAAAATTAGCTTTTGTTTGATGTTGACATGCTTGTATCACATGTGACCACATCCTTACCTTCTGGCATGTACAGGTGCACTCACACATACACAAAGACACAGGAAAATGATGTTGCAAATCATTTTCTAATATTTCATTACTAGAATTGTGTACAGTCATTTCTACAAGGACTCTTGATTCATTTTAGGGGCAAATGGTCTTCATAAATTAGTATCTGAGTACAGGGTGTACTGTGTGCTACTGGGATGTTCTGCTCCCAGTTCTTTTCAATGACAGTAACTACATGTAATTCTTGCAATAGAGAAACTTACATAAAAATTATGATCACTTTTATTTTACTTAGGCTGCTACACACGTTATCTTTTCACTTTGATCATGCCCCAGATCCAAAGATCTTTGAAATGTATTGTCAAGTGCAGTCAAGTTGATCAAAAATAGTAGCAAAGATATTAGGATTGGATCAATTAATTTCTTCTTTAAATGTTGTGTGTAACCCTTGGCTATGTATATTCCCTATACATTTATATACCTATATTTTAATTGCTGAATTCTTTATTAAGTAGAGAATTAAGATTTTGATGATAATATAAATTAAAAATATGTTATCTCAAAAACGAAAAGAATGAAAGATGCAAAGAAACAAGAAAATCAAAGGAGGGGGAGGGAGGAAGGGAAATACCATTATATTCTCAGAATTATATCAATAAACTACATTGAATTAGTTATCTTTATATTAATATCACATTAGCATGAGAACTGGTGAGAATTGAGTTGTAGTAAGTATCATGCTTTTTGAGACTCTGCTGTATTAATAAATTCCATAAAATAAAGTTAACTCCTGGCTCTTCTCAGGCTTTGAGCAATCCTGAATTGCTATGCAAGCATGCAAGTTGAACTTGCAATTCTGCACAGGGTGCTATCTTCTCTATCAACCCATAAATAAAGGTAAATATAATAGCAATCTTCTATTGTTACCTGTATGCTTTCTATGCAAGATCAGGGTCTAGAAAATCCCGAATGTACAAATTGTCGGGTTAAGCATGTTTAAACTCCAGTGCATCAGTTTCTGTTTCAGTAACACTACTCTCTCAAAACAAACATATATTCCAAGATAGATTCATTAATATCCATGTCCTGAAGAACAAACAATTGACTATGATTTATGAATTTTGCATGATAAAGTAGCACTAGCTGAGAAGACTACTAGAGCATTAAAGTTCCACTTAGAGTTATTCTTGAAAGATCATAATAATTTCTTTTTGTAGTAGACTAAACTAAAAAATGTATGTCTTTGATATCTACTTCAGAAGATGACTTTTCCAGTAGTAACAATACACAATCATTTTGAAACAGTTTCTGGTTGCTGTATAAGCTATCATGAATTTGCATAATAAAGAATAATAACTGCTTACAAGCAGGTTTGGAGTATGTGGTCAGGATTCTTAAAATGTGTTTGGATAATAGAACTATTTCCTTCTATGCTGGATGGTTAGCCAATTCTCACAGTAATCTAATGATAAAAAAGATATATTGATTGGGATGTTTCAATAACTTTCTTTCTTTTTTAAAAGATTTTACTTATTTATTTGAGAGGTAGAGTTACAGAGAGATGAGAGACAGAATTTTTCAACCCCTGGTTCACTGCCCAAATGGCTGTAATGGCCAGAGCTGGTCGATATGAAGCCAGGATCCAGGAACTTCTTCCAGGTTTCCCACATGGGTGCAGGCCCCAAGCATTTGAGCCATCTTCTACTGCTTTCCCCAGTCATAGTAGAGAGCTGGATCAGATGAAGAGCAGCCAGCACACAGACCAACACCCATAACGGGATGCTAGCACCATAGGCTATTCTGGTGATATATATCATGGAAATGGGGGACAAACACGGAAACCTGGAGAAGACTTCATCATCCTTACACAAAGTGGCAAAAAATTTAGCTGAATTGTGTTACTGTACTCATACTTCATGGAAGGTAGAACTTAGGAGCATTCAACTGGAATATCTGGTGGAAAAAGAAAAAAAAAAAACACCTCTAAACAAAAAGACAAGGCTACAGTCTGGTTTCTTTTGCCTGTTGCATACCAAGCACAAGAAAATAGAAACAAATTAAAGATTGAAGTTAAAAAAATAAAATGGAAGAAGTGTGGTGGAATGAAAAGGCCATGCCAAGATGACCGCTGGCAAGAGAGCGCCAGTTACTCAGGAATGGCTTCAGAACCCACACGGCAATGGAGCCTGCCTGGCAACAGGCAGTGATTGGTTATGGCAAAAACCGCCCTTTGACTGGATTGGCAGTTTTGGCTATATAAACTGCTGAACCAACCGAAATAAACGAGTCTGCGAGCTGCTCACCTCTAGTCTGCTTTCACCTGATTTCCCAGTGTCTGTGTCCTGACTCCGCACCTCTTGCCCCCACCATGCTACTCCTCTCAGAATGAATCCACAGCAACAATTGGAAAATTCTCAGCAGAGCCAGGTTATACAGAATGAAAAATGGTATCCAGTACAGAATTCCAAGTATGTGGCCAAATGTTGGATAAGTAGATTAGTAGGGGTAGAAAGATGATGGATGATACACATCAAGGCAATGGAAGAATGACTCCAAAAAACATTTCTGAGATCTTTGAGGCTATCACTTCAATCACAGAGAGTTTCGGTACCTTGAGTACAACACAATTTCAAGGGAGAGACCCAAGGCCCCTGTTGAACCTAAGAACTCAGTACCCAGGGCTGTCTTCAGTTTCTTTTTTCTTCTTTTTTAAAAAATATTTATTTATTTATTTATTTGAAAGTCAGAGTTAGAGAGAGAGAGAGAAAGAGGAGAGGCAGAAAAAGGGATCTTTCATCAGCTGATTCACTACCCAATTGGCCGCAATGGCCGGAACTGCACCAGGAGCTTCTTGCAGGTCTCCCACATGGGTGCAGGGCCCCAAGGACTTGGGCTGTCCTCCACTGGTTTTCCAGGCCATAGCAGAGAGCTATATCAAAATTGGAGCAGCCGGGACTCAAACCAGGTCCCATATGAAATGCTGGTGCTGCTAGCAGCAGCTTTACCTGCTACCCTACAGTGTTGGCCTCTCCAGTTTTTGCTATACACATCCTGGTATGTGTAGAATCCTGGCCGGCATCATGGCTCACTAGGCTAATCCTCCACCTAGCGGTGCTGGCACACTGGGTTCTAGTCCCGGTCCGGGCACCGGATTCTGTCCCGGTTGCCCCTCTTCCAGGCCAGCTCTCTGCTGTGGCCCAGGAAGGCAGTGGAGGATGGCCCAAGTGCTTGGTCCTTGCACCCCATGGGAGACCAGGAGAAGCACCTGGCTCCTGCCATCGGATCAGCGCCGTGCGCCAGCCGCAGCGCGCTGGCTGCGGCGGCCATTTGAGGGTGAACCAACGGCAAAGGAAGACCTTTCTCTCTGTTTCTCTCTCTCACTGTCCACTCTGCCTGTCAAAAAAATAAACAAATAAATAAGAAAAAAGAAAAAAGAAAAATAAAAAAGAATCCTTTCATTAAGCATGGTTCAAGAAGGCACTGGTGTACCTCAGGCTGCCCTTTCAAGAGGACTAAGCAGTAAATATTGGTGGAATCCATGTTGTGCTTACATTACAGGCACACATAGTAAAAGAGCTACAGTGACATGACTACCTCCACCAAGATTTCAAAGAATGTTCAGGACAGGTTTAGGGCTTAGGCAGGCAACTGCCATGGGATTGAGGCCACCACTGAGACCCATGAGTCTGATCCATAGAGCTGCAAAGTGGAGTATGTGTAGCAATGTTGGGTGTGGGATCATCTGAAGCCCTGGGAACACAATCCTTACCCAGTCTGTCTGGGAGGCAAAACAGACACTGAAAGATTATTATCTATGCTTAAGATTTAACGTTGGGGCTGTTAAGCAGCCATTTGCAGCACTAGCAGCCCAAATGGGCCCTGGCTCAAGTTTTGGCTGCTCCACTTACCATCTAAGTCCTTGCTAATGCACCTGGGAGGACAGCAGAAGATGTTCCAAGTCCCTGGCCCCTGCACCCACATGGGAAACCTGGATGGAGCTCCTGGCTTCTGGCATCAGCCTGGCACAGCCCTAGCCTTTGTAGCCATTTGAGAAGGAAATAGCACTTTCCTCTCTCTCTCTCTCTCTCTCTCTCTCTTTCTCTCTCTCTCTAACTTTGACCTTCAAATAAATAAATAGGTCTTAAAAAAGACTAAATTTTGTATGCCATGTTGGGTTTTCCCCTTTTTAGTGCCTATATCCTTTTTTTAAAAAAAAATCATTGCAGTATTCTATTTTTCAAAAATTATTTATTTGAAAGGCAAATTTACAGGGAGGGGAAGAGAGAGAGAGAGATCAATCTTCCATCTGCTTGTTCACTCCCCAAATTACTACAACAGCTGGCCAGGAGGAAGCCAGGAGCCAGGAGTTTCTTCTAGATCTGCCAAATGGGTGCAGAGGCTCAAGAACTTTGACCATCATCCACTATTTCCCATACGCTTTAGCAGGGAGCTGGATCTGAAATGGAGCAGCCAGGGATGCGGACTCTGTGCCCAAATGGGATGCTAGTGCTGCAGGCAGCAGAATAACCTGCTAAACTGTTGTCCCCTATACCTTTTTCTTCTTATTATCCCTTTTGAAAATGAAAATTAATTAGCAAATTTTACTAACTATATTTCATCTGCCGTTTATTTACCTTTTCACATATTGCAGCCCTTAGAGACTGAAAGATTTCCCTCCTTGTTTTGTTACTAAAATCTTTGTTGAAGATACAATGTAAGCAGAAATTCAGTTTCTTTTCCAGAAATATTCATTACCTAATGGTTCTCATGTGTATATGAAATACATGTTTATAAACAAACTTTAGTATGCTTTTCTCTTCTTAATATGTCTTTTAAACAGGGTTATATTCTAAGAATTATTTTTGGAGGGGAGAGGCAGTAGTTTTTCCGCTACCCAATGTTAACAACTTTTTTTTTCCCTATAGGTAATAGCTGTAGTCTACTCACTAAATTTGAGACTTGTAAGATGACAAAAAAGAACAAAAATAATTTCAGTAATATGGAATTGAACTTCAAAAGAGTAGTATAGACAAAGTAGTTAAAAAAACAAAAAGAATGAAAATTAATACTTCCAAAAGATAATTACAAAATATGACTAATATAAAACATCTTACTTGTTTAACTATATTTTATAGTATTTTAAATACTTTTGTCCAAAAAGTTTTGCACCCAAACATTAAAAACAGAACATATGTAACCCTTGAAATTACTTATCCCTTAATTAAAGCCTTTAACTTAAAATAGTTAAAAAACAAAAGGTGTTATCAGATCAATTTGCTACCACCTGACTAAGAAAAGATGACTTTGAAAGGCAAAATCACAGCTGAGAGTGACTGTTCATTTGCTTAGTGACCTGGAAAATAACTGGCACTTTTTGTAATTTTCTTGGTAAAAGGGAGTAGACTTGCCTGCTTTTGCCAGCAAGTGTGCCTGCTGGCCAGTCACCAGGAGAATTACTCTGGTTGGTTTTATAGAGGTTATTTACCTCTGGAATTAGTTAATAACAACAATGGCTTTGTAAAATACGGGGCCCTATCAAACTGATCTAAACTTGATCAATCAAGGGAAAGCAATAGATTCAATCTTTCCAGACATGAGCAATCATTTTGCTGCTACCCTCCAAGAAATATTTCTCAGGAAACTGGGAAAATGTGTTCTTGTTAGAGCCTAACTCTTACATGACTGTGTAACTCTGTTAGGTTCTGTGTAAACAAATGGTCACTGCCTTTTTAGCTGTAAAACAATAATAACAACAAGAATGATATCAATAAAACATAAGCAGCACATGGGGGAAAGGAAGGAATAAGCTCACTATGAAAACTAAACCTAATTTTACTCAAAAATAATGATATCAGTTAGACTTTGGGCACTGCTGGGTAATTTATATGTAAATTTGCATTGATTCACTTTGCCTCAAGTATGTGTATTAGGTATTAGTGTATTGAAGCTGAATCCAGTCTTGTTTAGGATCCAAAAATGTCTAAACCAAGGTTCCCATAGTTCCTAACTTAATGTTTACAAAATTCTACTTTATCATCATTTTTAATGTATCATTTTTACTGTGAATTTTTGCTTTCTTCTGTTTAAACAAAATAATATTTGGCTATCCCAATTTATTGTTGGAATAGATCATCAAGCTCCATTCCAGGGCATTCTATTTACCTGTTGGCCAACTGCTATGTATATATAAATATACATGACTTTGATTGACATGAAAAAATACTTGTTGGTGATATAAACTTGCAGTTCTTGGATCAGTTTTTCTCAGTATTTGGCTTGATATCTATTTCCATAGCAGAAATAATCCATTAGAAATCAGAAATGAGTCCAAATCCACAAGTCTGTTATAAAAGGATCATTTTAGTGCATTTCGGAGTTGGAAATGATATTTAAGGCCATTTAATTTAATCACCTTTTCTATGCCTCAATTCCCTTTAAACATCAAATTAAAATTTTCAGTTGAATTCAATTGAAACTACATTTATGGAACACTTCCTCTGTAGCTGGCACTATACTAGACTCTAATTATTCAGGTTCAAGGATAAAAATCTAACTTACAAAGCCTCAAAATTTAAGAAAGCATTAGGGCAGGTATAGATTTTTACATAAATAAATATAGTCCAATAAGATAAATTCAATCAATTTTTTAAAATATATGTAAGAGTCTGAGAATTAGATTCCCTAATATTGTCTGGGGAAGTCCCAGAAAAAATTTAAAGGAATATTAATTTTTGGTTTTTAGTTTATTTTTGTTAGGTAGCATTATGCCTCCAGTGCTATGATTTGTATTAAAAATCATAATAACTTTATGGGGTTTTGTGATTCCATTTGAATTTTAGACCTATTTTTTCCATTTTTTGTTAGGAATCTCAATGAGATTTAATTGTGATTGCATTGGATGTTTAGGTGACTTTCATCAGTATGGATTTTTTTTTTTTTTTTTGACAGGCAGAATGGACAGTGAGAGAGAGAGAGACAGAGAGAAAGGTCTTCCTTTGCCGTTGGTTCACCCTCCAATGGCCGCAGCGGCCAGCGCGATGCGACCAGCGCACCGCGCTGATCCGATGGCAGGAGCCAGGAGCCAGGTGCTTTTCCTGGTCTCCCATGGGGTGCAGGGCCCAAGCACCTGGGCCATCCTCCACTGCACTCCCAGGCCACAGCAGAGGGCTGGCCTGGAAGAGGGGCAACCGGGACAGAATCCGGCGCCCCGACCGGGACTAGAACCCGGTGTGCCGGCGCCGCTAGGCGGAGGATTAGCCTAGTGAGCCGCGGCGCCGGCCCAGTATGGATATTTTAACAATATTCATCTTTCTGACCTCTGAATACACAATCTATTTGCATATATTTGTGTGTTATTTAATTTCTTTTATCAGTGTCTTAAAGATTTTTTTCGTTGCTATCTTTCACTTCATTGGTATCTTTATTCTGTGGTAATTTATTTTAATATTTTTAAAGATTTATTTTATTTATGTGAAATGCAGAGTTACAGAGAGAGGGAGAGACAGAGAAATCTTCCAACTTCTGGTTCACTCCACAAATGACCACAACAGCTGGGGCTGTGTCAGGCTGAAGCCAAGAGCATGGGATTTGTCATCCAGGTCTCCCACACAGGTGGCAGTGGCCTAAGAAATCTGATCATCTTCCACTGTTTTTCGAGGTCCATTAGCAGGGGTTGGATTAAAGAGCAGTTGGACTACAGCAAGCACTCATGCAGTCACAGGTGGAGACTTAACCCACCGCACCACAACACCAGCCAGTTATTTTAATTTTTGATGATAGAGTAAAAGGAACTTTTAAAAACAGATTTATTTTTATTTATTTGAAAGGCAGAGTTAAAGAGGAGGGGAGGGGATACAGAGTAATTGTCCATGTGCTGTCTCACTGCCCAAGAGTCCGCACAACTGGGGGCTGGACCAGGCAGAAGCCAAGAGCCAGGATATTCATCCAAGTTTCCTGCATGGGTTCAGGGGCCCAAACTTGTGCCATCTTCTGCTGCTCTATCAAGTGCATTAGCAGGGAGCTGGATTGGAAGTGGAGAAACTGGGAATTGTGCTAGCACCCATTTGGGATGCCAGCATTGCAGGAGGTGGCTTAAGCCATCGCACCAAAACATCTGCTCAAGAACAATTTTTTTTTTTTTGTTTTTCAAACACTTTGCTCTTTCTATGTGGTAATACAACTCATTTTTGTATATTTATTTGGGTTCTACAGTTTTACTCAATTTATTTATTAGCTCTGTGGGGTGGCCAAGATGAAGAGAAAAAGGGATCCTTAGAAAATTGATAGTACAGCACCATGGCTCACTTGGCTAATCCTCTGCCTGTGGTACCGGCACCCCGGGTTCTAGTCCCGGTTGGGGCGCTGGATTCTGTCCCAGTTGCTCCTCTTTCAGTCCAGCTCTCTGCTGTGCCCAGGAAGGCAGTAGAGGATGGCCCAAGTGCTTGGGCCCTGCACCTGCATGGGAGATCAGGAGGCAGCACCTGGCTCCTGACTTTGGATCAGTGCAGCGTGCCTGCCATAGCGGCCATTTGGGGGATGAGCCAACGGAAGACTTTTCTCTCTGTCTGTCTCTCTCTCATTGTCTAACTCTGCCTGTCAAAAAATAAATAAATAAAAATAGAAAATTGATAGTAGAAATAGACATCAATAGGCCAGCACCGCAGCTCACTAAGCTAATCCTCTGCCTGCTGTGCTGGCACCCCGGGTTCTAGTCCCAGTTGGGGCTCCAGATTCTGTCCAGGTTGCTCCTCTTTCAGTCCAGCTCTCTGCTGTGGCCCGGGAGGGCAGTGGAGGATGGCCCAAGTGCTTGGGCTCCTGCACCCACATGGGAGACCAGGAGAAGCACCTGGCTCCTGGCTTCGGATTGGTACAGTGCGCCGGCCACAGCATGCCAAGCATAGAGGCCACTTGGGGGGTGAACCAAGGGAAAAAGGAAAGGAAGACCTTTCTCTCTGTCTCTCTCTCTCACTGTCTAACTCTGCCTGTCAAAAAAAAAAAAAAAAAAAAAAAGAAAAGAAAAGAAAAGAAAAGAAAAAAGAAATAATACATCAATAGAGCCATTGTGAAAAACTGTAGGGAGCATTGTCAAAAATTAAAAACAGAAGTATTATGTGGTTCTGCAACTTGCTACTGTGGATATGATCAAAGGGACATGATATGATATCAGTTTGCTGAAGAGACATCTGCACTTCCCTGTTTATTGCAGCACTATTCACAATAGCTAAGATATGGAATCAATCTATGTGTCCATCATGTGCTATATATACATGAAATGCTATTCAGTTATAAAAAGAATGAACTGTTTTTTGCAGGATGGATGGATCTGAAAAACATTGTATTAAGTGAACCCAACCAGAAATTCATGAATTTTGCTTATTTTTTTCTCTTATTTGGGCTCTAAAAACACTCAATCTCATAGAAGCAGAGAATATAAAGGAGTTACTGGGCTGTATACGGTGAGGGTGGAGGATAGGAAGAGATTGTCAGTAGTTACCAAGTTACACTTAAATAGGTGGAATGAATTCTAGTGTTGTATTTGATGGTAGGCTGACTGCAGTCAATAATAATGTATTCTATATTTCAAAATAGTTATAAAAGAGGATTTTTGAGTATTTCACCACTAAGGATAGTGTGTGTGCTAGTTTAAGTAGTGTGTGTGCCAGTTTCAATGATATGATTGTTAGACAAAGTATATGTTTATTGAAATATCACATTGTACCACATAAGCTATAGATTATATGAGACAAAAATGAAAAAAAAAATATAATTGAAAATAATGAAAGTAGGGGGAAGAGATGAAGACTGCGAAATACATGATTTGACAGTGTTACAGGAGGGTGTCATTCTAATCACTTGGGTTAACTTTTCTTCACCACAAAGAATTAGGATAACATATGAGGAAGAGTATGTAAAGCAGAAGCATTTCTATAAGTGAAATGAGAAAGAAAAAATGAAATAAATGGTCCTGGAAGTGCCTATTGGGGTCGCTGAAGGAGAAAACCATTGTAGGCAGATCGTCTAGGGATTTTTGTGGTCCGGCAGAGGGGAAGCTCTTGTGATTGGCCCCAGGGAAGCACTGAGAATTGATGGTTTTGATTGGCTAACTGAGTGAAAGTTAAAACTCCAATCAAGAATCAATAAGGACAATAGGGATTCACTGATTGTGTATAGCCCTTGTCTCTTCTGTTGAGGAACAAGATTCTTTTTAATTCTTACTATTTGATGAAATCTTTTACTTAGTGTAGAGTTAATGTCACTATCATTAAGTAAACTGAAAGTAGATCTTTGTAAAAATTGAGAATTGGAATGGGAGCGGGAGGAGGAAGAAGTATTGTAATATGGGTTTCACTTTGTTTCTAAATCTGGATATATTAAATACATGAAACTTGTATAAGTTGTATAAATAAACTTAAAACTTGCATGAATTAAATAAAATTTAACAAATAAAAATGAAAACTGTCCCTAAGCAATAAATAGAAAGAGAGAGAGAGAGAGAGAGAGAGAGAGATAAAGACAACAGGGTTTGGAACTGGCATTGGTGAGTACCAAGTGCTACTAATACAAATGTCTAACAATTTATAATGTATATCACCCTAAATTCCAAATTTAATGGTCTTTACTTATTCACTAATGCATGTACTTAGAGGCCAGGTACCTGGGAAATTAGATTCAAAATGCCTTTCCTCTTTGCTTAAATCTCTTGACATAACATTCATCATATTTTCTGATATATCTGAAAGTCAGATTTAGTCTATAGTATAGTATATAGTTGTAGATTTATATATTCCTTTTTATCTGTAAATAATATATCTTAATGTTACAGAAACTTACTTTGATGTATGTTAATATATGGCTTTTATCATCATATTCTATTGAAAATAGATGGTGTATGATCATATATTATGTATGATTATCTATAGTATCTATCTGATTATATAGATAGAGCTGTATGATTATCTGTCATCATCACTTATTGAATAATATTTTACTGCATATGCCCTGAAATAAATGTTGGTTTTCTCCTTCTTCACCATTTATTGTAAAAACATGTAGAATATGTATAATATACATAAAGAAAAGGTAAAAATCATAAGTTCAGAGTAAATGCAACCAGTACTCTTTCTTAAGAAAAAAAAGATTATGGGGCCAGTGCGGTGGCTCACTTGGTTAATCCTCCGCCTGAGGCGCTGGCATCCCATATGGGTGCCGGTTCTAGTCCCAGTTGCTCTACTTCCAGTCCAGCTCTCTGCTGTGGCCCGGGAAGGCAGTGGAGGATGGCCCAAGTGCTTGGGCCTCTGCACCCACGTGGGAGACCAAGAAGAAGCACCTGGCTCCTGGCTTTGGATCTGTGTAGCTCTGGCCATAGCGGCCATTTTTGGAGTGAACCAATGGAAGGAAGACCTTTCTTTCTGTGTCTCTCTCTCACTCACTAACTCTGTATGTCAAATAAATAAATAAAAAAGATTATTACCAGAAACAGATTTCATGTTTTTCAAATATACAATTTTAAGTACCAATACCTATCTTTAGGAATAAAACAAGGGCACTACACCAAAGACCTGCCTAGTCCTTTATTTTCATCTCTAACTCCAAGGATAATAGCATAGACACTTTTATCTGTCTTTGTGGTATACATAAAAGAAACAAAAGGGTGCACATTTTTTTTTGCCTTTAACTTCCTTTGAGAGCATATTTGAAAGGTTAATATGTGGTTTCATGTACTGGGAAATTGTTCATTCTCACTGTAGAAAATATTTGGATAGCATACAGTGTAATATCTGTCCGTCAACTGTTGATGGACAGTTGAGTGTTTTCCAGGTGGGAGCTCTTCATGAATAGTGCTAACATGAACAGGTAGTTCATATGTTCAAGCAGTGTCCACATTCGTATACATGTGCATTTTTGATGGATATGTACATAGAAGGAGAATTGCAGCATCATAACTAATGTCTATATTCCACTTCAGGAAATGATTCCAAGCAGTTTTCCAAATGAACTGTAAGAATTTACTATCCCTCCAGCAGTGTATGTGAATTGTAGTTGCTCTAAATTCTTACAACTTAGCATTTTTAGTCATCTTAGTGAATCAGAGTAGAAGTTCGTGAGAGTCTCTCTCAATACACTCTGTGGAATAAATTGCGTTTCACTAGGTGACTGCTTGGAATGTTCCAAAAGTTGATTGCATCACTTCTTGAATTTCCCTCCCGTTTGTTTATTTGTGCTAAAGCACTTCAGAATACTTTCTAAGAGAGATGTTGAAATTAAATCTATCATATAAACTAATTCAAGTAAAATTAAAATGTTTTCCATATTCAGTGTTTTGTTCTGACTCACTATTTTGCACAACTTCTTGCATTATGTGTTTGTGAGTTAGGCAAATAGGCAACCCTGTTCACATCTATGAATGTATGCGATTTTTCATTTATTGCTGATTTCTTAAGATCGTGAATTTTCCACTTTTTTCCAGAATTATCAAAGATCTCAGTTTTGTCAATCAAGATTTGTATTAACTTTCTATTAATTATGCAACAAATTTCTACAATGTTGATGCTTAAAATAATTCTTATTTATTACTTCAAATTCTGTATGTTAAAAGACAGTTACTCTAGGCTAACATCAAGGCAATGTTATTCCTCTGTTCCTCATTGGAGTGTCTAAGAGAGAACCTATTTCCTGGAAGAGCAGAATTCAGTTGCATGTGACTATAGGTCTGAAAACTATCCCCTGGTTGCCACAACCTTGTTTCGCTAGTTTCTGACAGAACACATTTTCAGTTACTAGAGGTCACCAATACTTCTTCAATCATGCCCCTTCCTCTCCTTTAAAGTCAGCAATGGTGTGCTGAACCTTTTCTTGCTTTTGGAATCTCCTGGACCTCCAGTTAGATATTGTATGTTCTGCTTTACTGTTTTCCATATTTCTTTGACTCTCACTGACACAAATTCTCCGTTTTAAGTGTGTTTAAAGTGTCCTACTTTCCCCAACAAATTTCTTCATATAAGTATTTTATCTTTGGCATTACCTCAGTTCCTCTTTCTTATCTTTTCTCACTTCTTTCTCCCATTCACTCCACTCTAACATCATTGTGTTACTCTAAATGCAAGATATATACATCTAATGTAAGGCTAACATAAATCCAGTATTCCCCCCAATTTTTTTCTGACTTTTTAGAATAGTCCAGTTAATCTCCCACTTTCAGATTATGTTATTTTAATATTATGTTAATTTAATATTATTATGTTATTTTAATGGCATTTGCAAGGCATGTCCACTTCTGTCCCTTAATGAAGGTTTGAACAACTGGGGATTAAGTGGTAAATGCAATGATCACACAAACTAATGGGTTAATCTGTCATCCTTTCATGGATGCTGGTACAAATTTGAGGCTCATATGAGACATATGACTTTGTTACTAACAATACAGAAAGCAGTACATGTAACAGAATATTTGCTCAGACTTTCTTTGTCTCTAAAGCCCTTGGGTCACACACGGAGAATCATATGATACATGCACATGCAAAGGATTGGACTGGAATGGATCTCAGGTCCAAGGGCCTACCACTTTTCCAGCAGTCTGCAGATTTGTTTAGTTATCAGTAAATTAGCCAGTCTTTCTCCCCACCAGGAAGATGTACTAAACAAAGTCATCATGCCATGGTTGCTCTGCTCTATTTATCTACCTAAGTGAATAGCTGCAGAGATTGCTAAGTATCAGGAAACTGATAACCCTGACAATTTGGCAAAATCAGCAAGGCTGTGAAGCAATGCTCAAGGTCCACAGTGACCATATTCTTCAACAAATATCTTCATGTAAGTATTTAACCTTTGCCATTCCCTCTGTTTCTCTGTTTTTCTTTCTTATTTTTTCTTACTTCTGCCTCCCATTCATTGCAATCCAATCACACTGGGTTATACCAAATGGAATATATATATATACAGTTAACATAAGGCTGACATGAATCCAGTACTGCCCAATAGAATTTTCTGCAAGGATAGAAATAGTATGTAATTTTCATTATCCATATGTGGCAAAGTGTTGGTATTCAATTGAAGAATGTTTAAATTTAGTTCCACTTAATTAATTTCAATTTAGATAACCACTTTGGCTAGTGAAGTGTATAGTTCTGGATATTTCCTTTACTTGCAATAACAGTCCCTGAATACTTGCATGCTTAACTTTGTCTTCTTCTCAATTATACCTCCTCAATGAAAACTGACTTCTCCATATGATACTGCAATACAACCCACTTTACTGGCAACGTCTATCCTCTATCTACTGGATTATTTTACTTTATAATATAAATCACTTTGTGAAATTTCACTTGGTTATTCCTTTATTATATTTGTATAAATTTAAGAGTTCTTGGAGATGTTTTGTGGAAATTATATTCTTATCATTTCTGCATTGTATTTCTTTTTTTTAACTTTTATTTAATGAATATAAATTTCCAAAGTAGAGCTTATGGATTACAATGGCTTCCCCCCCATAACGTCCCTCCCACTCGCAACCCTCCCCTCTCCCACTCCCTCTCCCCTTCCATTCACATCAAGATTCATTTTTGTTTCTCTTTATATACAGAAGATCAGTTTAGCATACATTAAGTAAAGATTTCAACAGTTTGCTCCCACGCAGATACATTGCTCTCTGTATAACTTTGACTTTCAAATACATAAATAAATCTTTAAAAAAAAGAAACATTAAGTGAAAAATACTGTTTGAGTACTAGTTATAGCATTAAATCTCAAGGTACAGCACATTAAGGACAGAGATCCTACATGAGGAGTAAGTGCACAGTGACTCCTGTTGATGACTTAACAAATTGACACTCTTGTTTATGGCATCAGTAATCACCCTAGGCTCTTGTCATGAGCTGCCAAGGCTATGGAAGCCTTTTGAGTTCACTGACTCTGATCATATTTAGACAAGGTTGATTGGTCAAAGTGGAAGTTCTCTCCTCCCTTCAGAGAAAGGTACCTCCTTCTTTGATGACCTGTTCTTTCCACTGGGATCTCACTCAGAGATCTTTCATTTAGGTCATTTTTTTTTTTTTCCCAGAGTGTCTTGGATTTCCATGCCTGAAATACTCTCATGGGCTTTTCAGCCAGATCGGAATGCCTTTAGGGCTGATTCTGAGGCCAGAGTGCTGTTTAGGACATCTGCCATTCTATGGGTCTGCTGTGTATCTCACTTCCCATGTTGGATGGTTCTCTCCCTTTTTGATTCTATCAGCTAGTATTTGCAGACACTATTCTTGTTTATGTGATCCCTTTGACTCTTAGACCTATCATTATGATCAATTGTGAACTGAAATTGATCACTTGGACTAGTGAGATGGCATTGGTACATGCCACCTTGATGGGATTGTATTGGAATCCCCTGGTATGTTTCTAACTCTACCGTTTGAGCATGTCCCGAATTGCACATCTCTTCCCTCTCTTATTCCCACTCTTATATTTAACAGTGATCACTTTTCAGTTAAGTTTCAGCACTTAAGAATAATTGTGTATTGATTACAGTATTCTTGTATTTGTTTTCTTAAATCAAAAATATCACCTTTTTCTGTAAACTTCATTCGTACACTCTCAAGTTTGTCAGCTTATCATTATAGCTAATTTTCTCTTTTTAAAGTAGAAAATGTAAGTCTTCTGTTAGGTATGTGGTGTTGTACAAATTATTAAGATTTGTTCATATATATATAAAGAATAAAACTTACTATATGCTAATTATAAAAATATATAATTAAATATATTTTTCATTTTTAATTGATAGATAAACATTTTAATATTGAGAAGCTACAATATGGTGTTCCATTACATGCATATGTTGTGTAATATTAAAATTAGGGCAAATTAATCTGTCTCCTCAAGCATTAGTCATATCCTTATGGGGAAAACATTCAAAACCATTTCTTTTAGCTTTTTGCTTTGTACAAAGTTTAGTATTTTATTGTTCTCTCTAGTCACCCTACTGTGCAATAGAACACTGAAAGTATTTATTCCAATTCAACTATAACTTATTACCCATTAATCATCTGCATGGAAATTAAAAAGAAACAATAAATGGATTTCAAAGTTCTCTACATGGAATGCTGACTATGTGACAAATAAATCCAACTGTATGACATAATTACATTAAAGAAGGTGGGGGGGGGGAGTAACTTTGGAAATCTTATTTGAAAGAATAACTATGAAGTTAATGCAAATAAAACATGAAAAATAAATATGGCATTTTCCTTGGTAAATTTGCTTCTTACAGTGATACAGGATTATTAGTTGTGAATTCTGAAATTACTTTTTATGTGTACTACATTTGAACAAATGCATAAATAAATTGCTGATAATGGGAACCAGGTTTCCCACTGTCAGAGTAAAGAGTTAATAAAGCAAGTGAAGAAAACTATCATAAACTCTCTGGTGCTAAATTGGAGTCAGAAACATCATCAAAGCCTCATGTCTATTTTAATATGTGTATCTTTTTATACATAAATATATACATATTTCAGCTTGTAAGAACCTCTCCTGAACATGCAAATGTTTAACTTTGCCATCTGTTATCAGATAGATAGCTGTCATCAAGTAAACAGGTATAGAAATAATTATAGAAATGCATGCACATGTGAATTTAGATAAATGGATATATTTTCTAGTTATGTCAACTGAAAGGGCTTAGAATCAGTGGCAACTCATTACCTGTATACTTACAGTTCTTAATTTACATAATTGCAACTAAGTTAACTTTTTCATAAACCAAGTTTAATTTTTATTACTATGTAACTTTGGGTATTATAAATTGAATTATTTATACATCTTGAAAGCAATTTAAGCATATTTTTTATCCTTACCATATAAAAAGAGAATTAAATTAATTTTATCACTTCAGTGTAAAAATTATTTACAATTCAGTTGAATTTCAACAGAGTTAGTCATGGAAATGATATCTTCCATTATAACAACTAGTTCAGAGACTTAGGAGTATGATTTACCTTCAAGTTTGTCTTATGGGCTATAGATCAGGTATTTCTAACTGGAGTGTTTTGTAATGAGATAGAGATGGGGAAGTAGGGAAGATAAATGGGTACAAGAAAAGGAAAAATGATGACAAATTATGGACATGGAAAACAGTCTGAAAGGCCTCTACAGTTGGAGAGCACATCCCCCATTTATTTATTTTTTAAGAATTATTTATTTATTTGAAACATGGAGTTAACAAAGAGGGAGAGGCATACACAGAGAGAAGTCTTCCATCCACTGGTTCACTCCTCAAATGGCCATGCCAGACAGGGCTGGGCCAGACTTACGCCAAGAGGCAGGAACTTCTGGGTCTCCCACGTGGCTGCAGGGGCCTAACTGCTTGGGTCATCTTCCCCTGTTTTCTCAGGCCTTTAGCAGGGAGCTGAGTCAAAAATTGAGCAGCCAGGACACAAACTGGTGTCTATTTGGGACTCCTGCGCTGCAGGCAGCACCTTAAACCACTATGCACAGCAACAGCCCTGAGAACACATCCTTTTAAACATAATAACACAAGACTTAAATCTATTTTACCCTTTAAAAATCCTCCTTAAGTATATATGTTTTTATGGTATCATTTTTTAAATTATTTTTATTTATTTATTTTTTTACAGGCAGAGTGGACAGTGAGAGAGACAGAGAGAAAGGTCTTCCTTTGCCATTGGTTCACCCTCCAATGGCCACTGCGGCCGGCGCGCTGTGGCCGGCGCACCGCGCCGATCCGAGGGCAGGAGCCAGGTACTTATCCTGGTCTCCCATGGGGTACAGGGCCCAAGGACTCGGGCCATCCTCCACTGCACTCCCTGGCCACAGCAGAGAGCTGGCCTGGAAGAAGGGCATCCGGGACAGAATCTGGCACCCCGACCGGGACTAGAACCTGGTGTGCTGGTGCCGCAAGGTGGAGGATTAGCCTAGTGAGCCGCGGCGCCAGCTATGGTATCATTTTGCTTTTATATTACTGTTATTATTTCTAGATCATTTCTGCTGGCTTGTTATTCCTCCCCAATATATTTTGTAAACTCTGCATGAGAAAAGCATTTATCTTCCAATTAAATATATGTGTTCTCTAAGGAAAATTATATTGTTATATTTATGCAAGTACTATTTAATAAAAATGTGAAATGAATATTATTTTGTTTCTTTCCAGTCTTCATATTCCAATTTATATCCTATACACATAATGAATAAATGTGTAATCTATATGTTGGCTTAATTTTAAATAGGGCTATTCTGAAATATAAAATTTTATTGTATGTAGATAATCCTTCTTAGTCTCAATGACACATTTATTCATTTGAATGATACATTTAATGTCACTGTCCATTTCCTGCTAAATGTCATATGTATGTTTCCACATATATTAATTTTGGACTGATTTAACATTCTTTTTTTCTTATCCTATATATACAATTATGTATGTATAGGTGTAGATAACTAAGTTTTTTCTTGCTAGATGTTTTATTTCTAGAATGAAATGGAGAAATATATTTTTAAGTCATAAGAGGTGAATCAATAGAAACTCAAGTACATTCCCAATTAGACAATATGGTTAATCATTAATTTAAATGAAAAAAAACTCACATTTAACCTCAATTTTCTTCAGTTTTCTCATCTCATAAATTTGAATTTTGTTGAATAATCTGTAAGTTTATATTATCTATGACTGAGGCCATGCATCTTTTAGGCATTTTTGAAAAGAAAGATCACAAAAATGATATATAAATATCAGATGCAATGACAACAAAATTATTCACATAGAAAAGATTCCTGAAGCAAAGTATTGGCCTAAATGTGATGAAAATGTAGAAATTTTTTTAAGTCATGCAAATAGAAAAGAGCTTGTCTTTAGAAATCCCCTTAAATTATAGCATATAATGAAAAGACACATTACTAATTAGAAAATATGTGTATTTTTTCCAACATGCCTACTATCATTATTCAAAAATATGATTTGAATTTGTGGAAATATGAGCTAAATAACTGAAAACAAAATGAATGTGTGTTTATTCAGACACAATTTTCTAAGGCTGTCTTGAATTTTGGAACACATTGAGAATGAGGCAATTCTGCCCACTATTCTGAATAATTTTCCAAATACCACTGAATGGGAATTGATCCTTGAATATGTGAATTAATATGCAGTTCCTTGAGTCAAAGGTTAAGTTTATATGTGTATTTATTTGGAAAGTAGAGTTACAGAGACAGAGTGAGGGAAGTGGAGAGGTGGGGGGGAGAGAGAGAGAGGTCTTCCATCATCTGAATCACTCCCCAAATGGCCACAGTGGCCTGAGCTGGGCCAATCCAAAACCAGGACCTAAAGTTTTTTCGGGGTCTCCCACATGCGTACAGGGGCCTAAGGACTTGGGCCATTTTCCACTGCTTTCCCAGGGCATAGCAGAGAATTGGATTGGAAGTTGAACATCATGGATTCTAACCAGAGCCTAAATGGGATGTTGGCACTGAAGGCAGTGAATTTACCCGCTATGCCACAGTGCTGGCCCCATATAATTTCTTTCTCTGGAGCAGACAGCAGGGATATTAATCATCTAGTTTAATAACAAGCAGTGGTTAATATTAATAATAAACCACGCTTCCATCCAAGGGAAAGAAACAGGAGTGCCAAATCCTCACTGTTCCCCAAGTTCTGGGCTCCCTTCCTTACATGGAAACCACTGTGTGTGCAGGTATCCGTCTGGGCCTACATTCTTTGCACTGAAGAGCTGGAGTAACTACATTTTGAAAAAGTGTCTCCATTTGGGGAGGCAGGCCCAAATTCCCGTAAAAGCAGCCTCACTTTGGGGAAGCCAAAACCTACAACAGAACAGCTCCTTAGCGTTCACCATGTAAGGAAATCCCCTGGGTCCGAACCAATCAGGAACAATCGGGTTCGATCAGGAAATACCAGAGGTGACCCTAGCCAATCCACTGTTACCCTGCACCTCTCAATGATGTAACCCTGCTTTAAAAGAGGCTCCCGAGCACAGCTCGGGGCCTTCCTCTGCCCTCCGCTGCACGGTTGGTTGGACAGGGTCCCTGCCGTGGCTTGTACCTCCAAAAAAACCTTGCTTTTGCATTTTGGTGTGTTTAAGTCTCTGGTGGCATTTGGGGATCCAACGATCTGGGCACAATAGCACCAGTGGTATTTTGCTGGAAATCACCTGTTGATATTCAAGCTGATTTCTGTCCTATGAGTGATGTAGTCCTACATTATCTCTGATACAGTAACCTGGTGTCTTTTATCAGCATCTATGAACTTTTGACAGGCTAACTTATTAACTGGCAGGCAAGGTAAAATATTAGAAAGACGGTTATCACTTCTTGGCGGTTTTTGTACGACGTTGTGAATTCTCACCATGACATTAGTTTTTGTAGAAGGATGAAAGCTTCTAGTACAACTATAGGGCTAGAATGGGTGTGTGTAAAACAGTAGAGAGCAGGTGGACAATTAGCAATAAATGATACAGGATTTTGCTAATTTTTACTGAGAAGAATTGAGGCAGTGAGAGCTTGAAGAGTACTGGGGATAGTTTAAAAGAATCAGTCTTCTGGGTGGTGTAGTAGTTATTAAATGTCCTCCCAGCAGGTGTAATTCCTTGCCTTGCCATTCATCTTTTCATTCTCCTCTACTCCATTATAACTAGGATGATGATTTATCCTCCATGGACAGAATTCTCGGACTATCCCTGGTCTCTTCATCTGACAATGTTTATAGATATGTGCTACCAAAACTGCAATAAACAGAAGAAATTCATTATTTACATGGGTCAAAAAAAAAAAAAAGTAAAAACACAGAATTTTTAAAACTTTGTGTCATTCAGGAATGAAGAGAGTAACTTGTTAAAAACAATGTCAATAATAGCTGGGCAATTTTTCAACTCAGATCCTTGTATAATATACCATGACACCCTAGATGAACTGAGATGTGTATATATATATGTGTGCATATGTACATATATATATATGTGTATATTTGTATATATATATGTGTGTGTATATGTATATATATGTGTGTGTGTATATATATATATATATAGAGAGAGAGAGAGAGAGAGAGTCTTTAGAGTATTTGGAAGTGATTATGGTCTACAAGAAGGAAAATGTGGCAGTTTTGGAGAAATTTCTCTGAAGTAGGCAATCTCCCTTGTGAAACCACAGATAAAGCATTGGCTAATATTTTATATTTTATTGCTTCTGAGTGAGCACAACATCACAATAAGGTAAACTGTAAAATAATAAGCAGCACATTGAAATAAATCTAGAAAAAATTTGCAATCATCCTTTCTAATAAGCAGTATACTCCTTTCTCCTTGGTTAAAACTGACTAGAAATGTAAAATATGCTATGACAACAGAGGAATAGACAAGACTTGGATAAAGACAAACTTACAAAAAACTGTTACTGTGAATCCAGCTCTAATAAGCAAAGACCACATACTGTATAGGCCCAAGGAACAGCAAAATAATATGCTTGTGAATGATGACTCAAAGGGATCCTCAAAGCTGAAATTGGTGTTATTGTTACTGAATGCTGTGCAGTCCATAAGGGGCTTTGGGTGGAAAAAAATGTTCGAAGATCGCTTGGGCATCTGGCAACTGCAATGCTACTTGAAACTGAAAGTGAATGGCTTTCTCAGAGACACTCTTTTCCTCCATGCATCCTGCTTTCCTTCCCTTTTCATCCTGCCTTTACATGATTTTTTAAATATTTATTAATTTATTTGAAAGAAAGAGTTATAGAGAGGCAGAGGCAGAGACAGAGAGAGAGAGGTCTTCCATCTGCTGGTTCACTACCCAGATGGCTGCAATGGCTGGAGCTACGCAGATCTGAAGCCAGCAGCCAGGAGCCTCCTCTGGTTCTCCCACATGGGTACAGGGGCCCAAGCACTTGGGCCATCCTCTACTGCTATCCCAGGCCATTGGAAATAAACTTTTTCATTAATTTAATTTTCATTGTTTATTACCAATTCATTCAATTGGAATTGATTGTTTTATTTCTATTGTTAACGGCATTTAATATTTTTGTTTCCTAATTTATCTAGCTAGAATCTCAATTACAATGTCAAATGACAATGTTTATAGATGACATCTTTAACTTCTTTTGAAGTTGGAGGGAATTATTCAGTCTTTGACTGTTAAGCATGATGTTTTTAGTAGGTTTCCAAAGGAAATTTTTTTTTATTTAATCAAGGTGATGAATTTCCTTTTACTCCAGACTGATGAGTATTTTATCATGAAAGGATTTGGAGCATGTACCTTTTAAACTTGTCTTTCTTCTTCCTGGGCCATACAAAATAATGAGCCAGTTTAGGCTATGTATGTAGTTAATTCTAGGAAGGGGGATCCTCTTCTCTTGGTCACCTTCTAAAAAAAAATAAAGATGGACGGGGCCGGGGCTGTGGCCCACTTGGTATCCCATATGGGTACCAGGTTCTAGTCCCAGTTGCTCCTTTTCCTGTCCAGCTCTCTGCTGTAGGCCAGGAGGGCAGTGGAGGATGGCCCAAGTACTTGGGCCTCTGCACCCTCATGGGAGACCAGGAGGAAGCACCTGGCGCCTGGCTTTGGGTCAGCCGTAGCAGCCATTTGGGGGGGTGAATCAACAGGAGAAAGACCTTTTTCTATGTCTCTCTCTCTCTCTCTCTCTCTCTCTCTCACTGTCTAACTCTGTCTGTCAAATAAATAAATAAAAAATAGATGGACATGAGAGTAGATGGAACTGCTTTTGAATATTCACTGTTCTGTTCTTATCGTTCTTAAATGTGATGCTTTCCCCCCCTTCAACAGCACTTCCAGACCAAAGTGACAGCCAAGTGAAAATGGAACACAGAGGACTCAATCCTAATTCTGTTGCAAGCATCTGAGTTCTCAACCCAAGTTGAGCACTGTTTACTTAGTTCACCACAGTTGGCTCAAATTGTCGATGTTGGTAAAATAATGGATTTCTGTAAACTTACAAAATTGCCCTCCACCTGCCTCACTCAACCCTTCAGATGACAGATCATTTTCAGAATATGTGATTATTAGGAAAAAAAGTTACTAAAATATAAACTGATTTTGTCAAGATAGCTATAGTGCAACAAGCTAGGCACTTGTATAAGGAACATTTTAGAGCTTGAAAAGCAGAAAAAAAAGTCATTAATGATCTCTGTCTTTCAACCTATCCCTCAATTTAAAAAAAAATGGTTTTTGTTGGTTTCTTTTGTTTGTTTGCTTGTTTTCTGAAAGAGAACGGTTCTGATTGTGACTATACCAAGCTATTGCATGCACCTTAATTTTATGCTACAATTTGTCTAGTAGATAGCTCTGATTGTGGCTTAATCACATACCATTAATATTAGCAACATGTCTTTCATACAATTCAAAACTCCTAGACATTGCTTCTCCCACATACAACACCTGTCAGCACCTGTGGATGACTTCTCCAAACCCATTTGTATAGCCATTTCTCAATCATTCCATGTAGCAGATGAATGGCACCTGGAATATGGTGTGAAAAAGTCAGGACTGAATAGCCTCAGTCAAGGAAATACCTTCAAAACTATACCCATTTTCAATTACTTAAATTGAATTAGGAAAGCAAAGCCCTGGTAGTCATCTGGAAGACTGCATTAGATTTACCGACAGATGTACGTCCCACTTGGCAGACCTATGCAATTGTACTCAACACATTATTTTCTGGGTCACCTCATGTGTCTTAAGCCTGTAGTTCTTATTTGCAAACAGAACATTTGCTTGCTTGCTGTGTTCCGAAAAGCAGTGTCTTAAATATAAGAGATTCTGAATTGTTTAAGGAACCAAAAGCAGTAGCTTCTTGAAGGACTGTAGATTCCTACATGAAATGAGACTTCCATTGGTTATTGGAAGGAGCATTCTGGTGGAATGAGTTGTTTTTGCTTGATATTTGGGAAGTTTGGAGTCATCAAATTAGAAAATGCGATAGGAAACTTCTTCTGGGCTTTAACAGAAGTGATCCAGCACTCAGAATGATGTATTAGGTCAGTTCCATCTCCCTGGTTATGGTCTTTTTAATAAAAGAAAATTGCAGACCAGTTCAATTTAACAGAATGCTCTTGAGCAAAAAAGATAAGCAAGCGGGGCCGGAGCTGTGGATCACTTGGTTCATCCTCCACCTGCGGCGCCAGCATCCCATATGGGCGTCAGATTCTAGTCCTGGTTGCTCCTCTTCCAATCCAGCTCTCTGCTGTGCCCCGGGAGAGCAGTGGAGGATGGCCCAAGTACTTGGGCACCTGAACCAGCATGGGAGACTGGGAGGAAGCACCTGGTTCCTGGCTTTGGATGAGCACAGTGCCGGCTGTGGCGGCCAATTTGGGAGTGAACCAACGGAAGGAAGACCTTTCTCTCTATCTCTCTCTTTCTCTCACTGTTTGTAACTACCTGTCAAATAAATAAATAAAATAAAATAAAAGATAAGCAAGCAGCACTGCAGACCAAAGATGGTCTAAAAGCTCTCATTTACAATGCAATGCGCTACTTTTATAACCAGAAGAACAAGAAATGGCATGCAGAGATTACTTGATTGGTTCACTGTGGCTGTTACCATATATGAACATGTTCTGGCCTCTTTTAACCACCTATTGCCAGGAAATATAACTGCTAGGATTGGTTGACACCCATTTTCTTGGTTAGCAGGGTAGGCTCTTAGGTTTGTCTATAGTTTGCTAAACACAAGCTAAAATGTAAATAAATGCAAACAGATGTGCTTGTGAAACAACTAATTGTTCAAATTAGGAGGCTAATTTATGCCATTTTATTCCAGTTCAGCATTATGAATTATAGAGTTTCACTGGCTTTCATTCTTACAAAACAAAGTGGAGTCTGTATAGTTGTTAGGGAGTTTTACTTTTCCTGAATAATAAACTAGATCAAGTGGAAATAGCAATGAAAGTAAAAGAGAAAGTCACTGGGTTTCCATTATTTCCAAAATAGATTCGGATGGTTTGTGGAATTTTTTTTTTTTCTTGAGTAAGTTTAGTGTGGAACTCAAGGGAAAGGCATTTCTGAAGCCAAAATTGCAGATTCACCTTTTTGTGTGAAATACCACTGAATATATCCTTAATTGAATGTAGTACAAAACAAATTAAAATGGATGTAGTCCCAGTCTTTTTTCAGTCAGATTAACCATTGTGGATGTGATATAATCATGAAAAACTGGTAAACCAAGAAGGATAGAATTAAAGTGGGGATCACTTTGGATTTCTCATAGTTGTGTTTATTTTTCAAGCAAGTTACTGAATGTACTTTGTAATGGATAGTATTCATATCACACAGTCTTGGAAGATAGTATCTCTTTTTCTATAGAACCAAGTTTAGGCATGTTATCTGATGTTATAGAAATAGTATTTTACTCCAGAAAAAAAATAAAGAATTCATGCCTTTGCTCAATATAGAGCATTCGAATTTCCTCTCTTGTCAGCTAACCCACTGCATACGCAGTTTACCTGGGCCCATATTGTGTTGTCTCAGAATTTGAGCCTTAAGGAAAGCAACAAAGATGCTGGTATTCATAAAGCAATAAATTTTTTTTTGTCTTTAGTCCAGGAGTCTCAGATTTACCACTGACTTCCAAGAGAAAAACTTTTGAAAATGCAAGTAGCAGAGCTGGCTGCTGTGGCATAGCAAGTAAAGCAGCTGCCTACAGCGTTTGCATCCTATATGATTGCTGGTTCTTATCGCCCCTGTTCCACTTCCAATCCAGTTCTCTGCTTTTGGCCTGGAAAAGCAGGAAAGCCCCTGCATCCATGTGGAAGATCCAGAAGAAGCTCCTGGCTCCTGGCTTTGGACAGGCTCAGTTTCAGCTGTTGTGGCCATCTGGGGAGTGAACCAACAGATGTATGGAAGACCTCTCTCTTTCTCTCTCTCTCTCTCTCTCTCTCTCTCTCTGCCTCTCTGTAACTCTGCCTTTCAAATAAATAAATGAATAAATAAATCTTATAAAAAAAGAAAATTCAAGTAGCAAAAAAACTCTAATAGTACATATGTTTTCCCATGAATGCAAACTATTTTTGACATTTCTTTCAACTTATATGAAGAATAGGTATAGATATAATAATAAAAATAAAAAAATTCAATGAAAAACATAAGGCATCTATTTATTTATTTTTAAAGAATTTTTTATTTATTTGAAAGGCTGAATTACAGAGAGACAGAGACAAAGAGAGACAGAGACAAAGAGAGAGAGAGAGAGAGAGAGAGAGAGAGGTCTTCCATATGCTGGCTCACTCCCCAAATGGTTGCAATGGCCGGAGCTGGTCCGATTGGAAGCCCAGAGCCAGGAGCTTCTACTAGGTCTCCCACATAGATACAGTGGACCAAGGACTTGGAGCATCTTCTACTGCTTTCCCAGGCCATAGCAGAGAGCTGGATGAGAGATGGAGCATCCGGGGCTTGAACCAATGCCCATATGTGCTGCCAGCACTGCAGCTGGCGGCTTTACCTGCTAAGCTACAGCGCCAGCCCCAAGGCATATATTTAAGTGTATAGTTTCTTTTATCTTAAACCCATTTATTTTTAATAAAAACGGAAGATGGTGCATTTTCTTTAGTTAAAGGGAGTAAATTCCTTTGACTTACAAAAAACAGAGTTTGCTTCAGGATTTTAAAATGACATAAAAAACTTTGTAAGTTCTGAAAATAACAGGAATAGTAAATGCAGACTTTAGAATGATTCTAGTACCCATTTTGGAATGCTTTAGTCAGAATATATTTAAGTATATTTAAGTATTCATTTGAATTCTTCCTGTATTTTATGAAATATAATTTTCTCTGTATTATTGTAGCATATTTTATGTTGTTTTATTTAATATACTTTAATATAATGAAACCTCCACACATGAATATAAAATTAGTAAAAGTATATTACACATTTGGAGACATTCAATTCTTTGCTTTAGAAAATACATACTAAAATATAATTTTATATTTGCATGATACACATTTTTTAAAAATTTGTATTCTTAGAGGTCATTAGACTGAAGGTCATCAAAATAATTTCATCATCAAGAATGTAGGATGGAGGAATTATTTACGAAGTATCAGTAGTGTTATGTTTTAGAGCTGGTGAATAAATACTAAATAATTAAGTTTGTATAGGTTCTTGAACTTAACCAATTTATTCTTCCAAATATTTATGTATTTTGGTAAAATTATTATACCATCAGCTTATGTCTCATTTGCTTTTTATCTGAGATTTTAATTTTTAAATCAAATTGGCCTTACTTAGTTGGAGTTTACATCTGATTATTTTCTGATAAAACACAATACCATTTTGAACATTTTATCAGACCCTGCCAGACAGGTTGAACTGCAGCTTATTAGCATATGTTAACATGAACAAGCAACAATATTTGGAAGCTTCTAATAAACATTAATTAAATTAAGACATAGAAGAATTCATCAATATTGTTTAATATCATAATTAATGCTGGACTTTTTCAATTAAACATAATTAGAAGGATGGGCATTTGACATAGTGAACCAGCACACAAAACGTCTCTCTCTCTGTCATTCTCTTTTCTCTGTTCATATCATTTACTCTGCTATTTAAATAAATATCATTAAATTTTTTTTCTTCTGATGCTGGCATTGTAGTACAGCAGATTAAGCTACCACTTGCAATGCTGGCATGCTATATCAGAATTCTGATTCAAGTTGTGGTTGCTAAGCTTCTGATCTAGCATTCTGTTAATATACCTTTTTATTTTATAAACTTCCAAATTTTTAAAAATTTCTACTGAAATGTAAAGCCACAGAATATTTGCCCAAACTTGTAGAAGCAGTGTTGATACAATTCTGGTACAAACCCAGATCTGCCTGGCTCCTAACTACCATTTTTTCACTATGCTGATTTCCCTGCAAACTGGAAATGTAGTTTCATACATAAAGAATGGGGTCTTATCCAGTGGAATTATGAATTACATTTGTAAGGTGATTTGCATAAAATAATTCCTGAATTTATTTATTTAAATATAATATAATATAAAATATAATATAGTTTAATGTATTTATATGAACTGAGTTGCAGTACTGTCATAGAACCATAAAACAATGCAATTAATTCACATTTATTTCACTAAAGTCTTAGAGCAAAATAAAACGTGTGTGTGTGTGTGTGTGTGTGAGTGTAAAGGGGAGACATCTGCCTGCGGCGCCGGCACACTGGGTTCTAGTCCTGGTCGGGGTGCTGGATTCTGTCCCGGTTGCCCCTCTTCCAGGCCAGCTCTCTGCTATGGCCCGGGAGTGCAGTGGAGGATGGCCCAAGTGCTTGGCCCTGCACCCGAATGGGAGACCAGGAGAAGCACCTGGCTCCTGGCTTCGGATCAGCGCGGTGCGCCGGCCTCAGCGCGCCAGCCGCAGTGGCCATTGGAGGGCGAACCAACAGTAAAGGAAGACCTTTCTCTCTCTCACTGTCCACTCTGACTGTCAAAAAATAAATAAATAAAGGGGAGACATGTTTAAAAAGTGAAAAAATTAGTGACATTATCATAAACATTTTTAAAATCATGTATTTTTGTTCTGTAATATAAATATTGGTTATGATTTAGGCCAAAATTTCTATTCTAGAGATGAATTAAATAAAATTACAGTATATATTAAATAAATTGCTTAAAGTCTCTTGGAAAGTTGGTCCAATTCTGAATAAAAATTTACTTCCTCTGACTCCAAAGTATATCTAGTTTTTATTTATTCCTAGAGTTTTTATAAATCATCATAGCTTAGAGAAGTACATATGAGAATATCAAAAGATTATAAAATATATGATGTTATATATATAACATGTTTATTATAGATATATATAATATATCACATATATATTATAAAGTATACATTAAAATGATACCATCAATTCGATGTAAATAAATTACTGTGGTACTTTTTAGTAAGTGTAAATAACTACTACACCATAATTTTTCTTTTAATAAGCTAGATTTGCTTTATTTATGTGGAGATGGGTACTCTAACACACAGGCATTTTATAAGTTCAATAAGTTCTTGGAATTTTAAAACACTTCTTTCTTAGCTGCAAAGTGAAATTTGTGTAACAGCTGCATATAGTTAATAACTTCTATTTACTGCAATTTTACTTTATTCATCATCATTTAGTGTGCTTCAATGTCTGCATTTTTTTATTAAATGCACAGATCCAGAATTAAAGTATTTTTTTTTTACAATTTCTAACTATGTAACATTTGGAAATTTAATTGAACTGTATCTCTGTCACTCATCTTACAAAGTTGCTTCATGTAAATCGCTTAAAATGGATTGTTTATTTTTGTGCATAATTCTTATATTAATTCTGATAGTATATATACATTTTTAAAATGAAACTTCATTAAATATATTTAATGAATTTAACTATATAAAAATTGATAGCATTTTGACTTTTGCTTCAATATTTTCTCTTCTTGCTGAAATATTGCTGTTTCCTGGAAGTGTGACTGTCTTAGAATGAGAAAAAATAGTGCATTCTCAAGTGTATTATGACACTCATGCACTCAAATGTTGGGGGAAGTGGTCTACATGTCACAGTGAGGTGTTTAAGTCAGCTCTGCCTCTAGCATTATCTACCACACAATATTTCTGCAGCTGATGTATGTTTTCTAGTGGAAAGAAGTTTTGTGATGTCAGTAGTTATTGCTGACTTTTTATACTGTTAATTCACCTATAAACTCCAGGAATGTGATGTGTCTTTATAAGGAAGTAGAACTAATTACTTAATATAGTGGGAAAACTATTATATTTATATACAAATTTTAGTTTCCATTTCTCTCTTCTTTCTTTTTGTCACATGTAGTTTAAATTTAGCAATCAAAGTACATCTTGTAGCTCAAATAGAAAGCAATACATAGTATTTGTGATGTCATTTTAAAATGTTTTCTCCTCACGTTATTATTACTTGTTCTTTAAATTACTACCTCAACATAAGTGAATTTCCACTACCCAGAGCTATTTGTAGGTTTGGTCTAAGCTACTAAAAGTTTCCACTGGTAACCTATTCCAAGTAAATTTTTATGAAAAATGTTCATTGTTCATATGATAAAAGTTCGAGGACCTGAAAGAATGAGTGCTAGCTTTAAATATAACCATATATTTCCTCTGCAAATGAAGATTACAACACGGGAAAGCAATGCCTTTGCACACAAAACAATAGAAAAGACATTAAAATAAATATGAAACTTTATTAAAAATAAAGGCCACATTTAGTGCAAGAATGCGAGTAGACTATATTACATGTGTTTTGAAAGGGGTACTACATAATATTTAAATAGAACATGAAGTAATGTAGGCAAAATCATGTAACAAAGTGCCTCCAAATCTTTATTAATATAAACTCATTTTAAATATATTTCATGTGTTAATTTTTACTTTATCCCTTTATCCGATACTATTTTTTTAAAAACATAATTATTCCTTCTGGAATCAAGATCAATGATTTTTTTATTCTAAATATAATAGTAAATAGAAAGTAGGGAAACACAGTGAAGAATTAATATGAATTTTTTCTGAAGAATGATTAATGATAAATTATACTCAAAAGATATAAACATTTGTCAAATTTACAAATTTCATTTTTTTATCCCAATGTGGGTTTTTAAAGAATGGGTACTTTAATTAAATGCATACACTTGTAAACTAATGTGCTACCAAACAAGAACACCCTGAAAGTGTGTTATTATTACGTTAGCAAATTTATTTGATAAGTAAAATACCAAGAAATTTTCTAATAATATCCACTTACTCAATATGATGCAACATCCAATACTATTATGCTAAAATCTATGTCTTCTTTGGCATTTCAATAGAATACATTTCAAAGGCTGAATATTTTCTACTACTAATGGAAACAATATTAATAGGTGGATATATATTTAAGAGTAATTTCTAGTCAATCTTCTAGTTTAAGAATCCTGTGAAACTTAATAGACCTTATCCTATTTGCAAGCCAACTTTCCAGACTTTTCCAACTCTCTCTCTTTGCTATTATCCTTGCTTCTGAGTGTGTTAATTCATCATTCTTTTTCTGTCAGCTGTCTGCACTGTTAGTTGAGGCTTTCCAGAATGCCTGAAGGGCGCACTGTCAGCTGCAGATACTTGAGTCAACATGGTAATATCAGTTAATTTCATTCTAGACAATACACATACACACCCCCTTGCACACAGTACATTTTGTGGGGGCACTTGGCACATTTCAAAATATAATCTTTTGTTATTGCATTAAGTGCCTGAAGCAGCACAGAATTTTCACAATATTTCTGCCTCTCAGTTATTTTTTAAATTCTGTTTTGGAAACAGAATTTCTCCAAGAGTCAATACTGAAAAACTTAATTGCAATCATATTTTCATAAGTTCTAAGTACCATAACATCTACTTTTTAAGTGTATTTCAATGAATGAAGCTGAAAGTCTCTGTTTAGAAAACTTTCTTAATGCAATGATGACGTTGAACATATATACATGTATTGTTACTATGAAGTTTAGCTTAAAAAAAAAAAGGAATTGATGGTAGATGGAATCAGGCACAGATACTGCATCTCATGGAAGGTAAACATAACTCTATTGGTATCTTCCCCTTCCCTCTCTGCCCCCCAAATATGTTGTCTCTTTTGTTATCTCCTGTTCATATTTCCTGTGATACTCCTATAAGCTATGAAACAACTGGAAACTGACATAGCTTTCATGGACTGATTTGTTTACTTCTGTGGACTCATGGTCTTATGACATTTTCTAAGTATGTAAGTTTGTCAATCAAATATAAATTTTCTATTTTACTTTCTTGGGAGAATTTTTATTTTACTCCCTCATTGAATGTGTACAAAATATCTCTCTGATAGATTCACTATCTATTGTATTTATCAGATCAGAAAATATTGATTGCTCTAGAGGCAACCTTTAAATTACAAGTAAAGAAAATGCTCAGAGGTAGGTTACTTTTCCATTTTCCAGCATAACAGGAAAGTAAACTCGAAACCTTCTGAATCCAGAAAACCAGAACTGGGTCAGAAAATCAAACAGGAACACTAAATATTGGATCCAATTACTATGCAAGGACCAAAGTCAAGAGAAATAACTAAGGGGAAGGATTCGACTCAAAGTTCATGTGATGCTGCAGATGAAGAATAAACAGAAAATACAATGTTTTCATTATGACTATTGGCTTCATTCCCAACATTGCCTTATATTTTTATTTATGGATGTTGAGTCCATTCTCCCTTAAAGTTTGGATCTCTAAGTTCATAGTCACAAATACTCTTTAAGTAATCCTGACAGAACTACTTTACTAAAGGAATTTCACTTGCTTTCAAATCATTGCTGTAAATAACACACCGTTTTTTCAGCCCTGCGATGTACCTCTATATATGCACATATGTTTAATATGAATTTTCATTTTCAGGACTTCATAAGCGTGTAGCTTCACAAGTGTGTATTTTACAATGCGAACTACTATACTCATTCAGATACAATTGGATAAGTCTATATTTTTTCTTAAAGGGTGAAATTTTGTTTCATAGCATGGATCAATTCATTCCTTTGTTCATAAGTTCAAGTGTCCATATGTTCATGGAATAAATAACTAATATTTTGACATATTCTACATGCTTTATATTCAAGATTCTATAGAAGAAATTTTGAAAAAATATAATTTAAAAAGGTTTCATAATTTGCTTTTTGAAAGCATATCACTCATTTTTTTTTCTTTGCAGAAATGTCTGTTCTTTTCCTCTCAAGGTCATATAGCCCTGTGTCAGATAGCAACCGAGCTTCAGCAGTAACAGCAGATGCCATCTTAGATTAATGTAAGTGAATTTTTTTGCAACTTTTATAGTTTCACTCCTTTGCACCCATTTTGACAGGAAACAATGTTGGGTTCAATGCTGGATGCCCTAGAGGTGCCCTCGAGTTATTTTAACGGATTCAATTTGCTTTGCTTTTCATGTAAGCACAATTTTTCTTCTTAGATTTATTTTTGAGGTAAAGGAGAAACTATTTCTTACATAAAATATTGTTAAAGTTTATCTTTATGTAAACCTTCATTATAGAATCATAGAATTTTGATGCAAGAGACTGTAGAGGTCATCTACTTCCGCACTTCTCAAGGCTAATAAGGCAAAAAAAATTGTTTATGCCTTGTTTCTATTCTCGTTTTCCTTCAAGGATATCGTGATTCTTACCTGTTTTCCCCATTTCTACTATTCGTTCTTTACAAAAACAGCAGAAAATGTATTTGGTTGATTTTTGTAGTATATTTTGAATTATAAAGCACTGAACAGTGTAAAATGCTGTTTTACAGATAAACAAATTAGTTTAAAAAGTAGTTAACTGATTGGCCTAGAGCACACACATATAGAATGGCAGAAGCAGACTTTGAATGTGCTAATTGCTTTAAAATGAAGGGCTGTTTCCTCTTTTGTATTCCATCTCTGTTTCCTATTATTCTCCTCTCTACACTTATTTTCTGATTAAAAAAAAAAATGGATCCTCTCTTTCCAATTTTCTCCATTTGTTTGGTATTTTAGTTAATGTTGTCTTCTTTTCCTTTCTTCTTAATTTTAATAAGTTACTATATTTATGTACACAGTGCCATAATCCACATATACAGGAATGAAATGGACATTTGTGACTTTATTGTTTTTAGCACATGTTCATACTCCTGTGTAACTGTGGTTTTTCTACTTGTTACTTGTTAAATATTATGGTTGCTGGTGCCTTCAGCCTGTGATTATAGAGTGGATTGAAATTATGGTTTTGCAAAAATAAAACAAAAAAAAAAGAAATGAAAGAAGGGGGGGAGGTTGAGGAAGGGAGAGAGGGAGTGAGGGAAGTATGGTTATCTTTTTGTAATTGTACCTATGAAATCCGTTCTCCTTATATTAATACAATGTTTAAAAATTATAAATCTGATTGTCATGCTCCTGCTTGAAGTGATCCAGTGATTCCCATGTCCTTTAATGTGCTAGCTCTGACTTTTATCTACAGTGTCCTAGATAAGTTGGCTACATCTATCAAGTAACTGTATGGAACAGATAAAACATAAATTCTGGTCTCATATGCGGACGCACTGGTAAAAATCTTGTGTCACCAATCATATACAGTTTAATCTTGGTTTCATTATCTCACTACTTTATTTCATAATTAAATCACCTGTTAAATGTCCATAATAATTGCACATGCCTCATAGAATACTTCAGAGTATTTAATGAGTTCATATATATAAAATGCTTAAAACAGTGCCTGGTATATAATGTAAGTGTAAGCTATTCATCATTACTCTAGCTTATTACCATCCAAATATACTGGCCTTCTTTCATTTGTGTGAACATTATTTCTAAGGCTTCTAACTCTGAAGATTTCATGTAACTCTTTTACCCAAGGGTTTCCTATGTTTATCAACTTCTCAATTTACAATGTTCAGGTTCTATGTCATATCTCCTAAATGACTGCACTTGCCTCCTGAATGCCAACCATGATGCCCATATATTTTGTTTAACATCAATTTTTTCTCATTCATCTTAATTTTGGGTTGATAAAGTTTTTGTTTATCTATTTGTAATATATTGTGTTGTATATTCCTATGATTGATAAAATTTTTTATAGTATGAGTCATTTCTACTTATGTGAGTCAATGAAGAGTAGATACATATCATTAGGGCTTCAGTAAGCAGGGAGTAATACACTCTCAAAATTTATTGAATGAATTCAATTATTATTATTGTCTGTTTTACCCTTTTTCTTCTAAATATTTTTCCCTTAACATTCCTCAACTTGTCAGTTGTCATGGTATATTGCTGAAAATTATTACATGGTAAAACAATCTTTAACTTTTGCACATTGTTTCTTGGATTTGTTATTTTTAAATGTTCTTGTTTACTTATTTTTCTTTCAATTTGACTTCTTAAATTTGTAGGACTTTGTTGTTTTTCATTACAGAGTATATTTATTCTCTTTTGCATATAATTTTGTATAAGTAATTTAACCTTTCATTGTGAATAATGAAAACTTTTTTTCATAAATGTGCTTTAATATTATAAGTTGATATTTTAGGCAAAACCATAGTAGGAGCAGGTATTGATTTAATCATAATTATGAACTCATTAAGGGATTCTAAATCATCTACAGATGAGGCATTTTAGCTATGTATACCAGTTCATATTGTATTTATTATGATTATGATTATTGATATTGTTATTAAGGATTAGATAGCCTCATCCATTCAGAGTGTCTTTTTCTGCAAGTTGTTAAGTGAAAATTAATTATGATATATTGAAATAACCATATTTTTCTCTTTGATTTCTATAGGTTTTTGTACAATGTGATCTACTATTTGATATTAAAATAACTACTGTTTAAGAGTTGTTTTATTACATTTAACTGTCACTATCCCACTTTATTCTAAACCTGTCTCTTGCCATCAGTTTCATTTGAAAAAGGGTGAAGATAACAATTTAAAGAATGATATTGTATCATAACATAAACATAATGGATTACTTATCAACATTTTCTACATTAAACACAGACTAAAAGGTGTTAATTTTTTACTTCCTAAAGCTTTTCCTACTTAGTCTTTTATTCATTTCTTTCTTTGTATGTTTGCTCATTTGTAATTTATTTTTGAATCTCATAATGTTGTTATTTGGATAGAGCCTAGTGGCTACCATAGTGGTTTGAATATAACATCTATATTGGAATACTTGTTTCAATTGCTGCCTTCTTTTCAATGCAGACCTTGAAGGTAGCAAGGGTAGCTCAAGTAGCCTTATTTCCTGCCACACATGTAAAAGAACTGGACAGCATTCACAGCTCCTGTCTTTGACCCCAGCAATTGTGGGGGTATTTAGGGAGTCAAACAGTATATAGGAACTCTCTTTCACTGTCTCTCTCTCTCTCTCTCTCTCTCTCTCTCTCTCTTTTTCTTCCCCTCTCTCTCCCTCTCTCTCTCTGTGTACGTGTGTCTCTCTGTCTCCGTCTTTCTGTCTCTGTTTCTCTAAATTTTTAGTTAAAAAGTTTGCAGAAAAATGGAATAAAAGATTAGTTTATCTTTCAAAAACAGAAGATTAGACCTGTAGCAAAGTGCCCAATTTTGTGTCCTTACCCCTTTATGAAAAATCCTATGATATTTTTGTATGCTTTCTTTCTTACATAAATCAAAACCTTTAAATAGCACTATAATACTATTTTCATTATTCTGCTTTAGAAACAAATGTACAGCAGCATTAATTTAGAAGAATATTGAGATCTGAAGAGTTTGGGAACATATTCACTCTGAAGAATCTTTCTCGTAACTTTGGTTCTTATCATTCTGAAAAACCAATGGCATTTAATGATCCACTTCTCATTGACTATTAAATAAATTTGTACATAAAGCTATTCCAATGTTAGTTTTTATGTTGCAGACAGAAATCTCTTATAATTAGTTGGTGAATATATCTATAAAGAATCATTTTTTTTTCTGTGTATCTAATTGTGTGTTCAAGCACATCTAGAAATTGGCTTTTGCCCTTATCAAAGACTATGATTTGTAAAATATTTTTCAGTTTCCTTGAAAGCTGGTTTTTTAGCCTCACTCATGGATACTGGCGGAAGTTAAAAGATTCGTGAATCAGATATAAATGCCTTCATTCCATATATAAATAACAATACTCAGGTTTCCTGAGAGCCAATCCAACAGTGTGACATTAGACTGTCAGATGAGTGGAGATGTCAAGGTGTAGCAAGTTAACCTGCCTCTTGGGAAGCCTACATACATTTTGGAGTGCATAGTTTCAGTTCCGGCTGCTCCATGCTTCCAATCCAACTTCCTCTTAATGCACATGGTGCCAGGCAGCAGACAGTGACAGAAGTCTATGAGTCCCTGTTACCAACGTGGGAAACCTGGGTGGAGTATGGAGATCCTGCCTCCTGGCTTCGGCCTGTCTCAGTCTTTGTTATTGTTGGAATGTGGGGAGTGAGCCAGCAGATGGAAGATGTTTCTCTCTCTCCTGCTGTCTCTCTCTATGTGTATATATACATATATATGTATATATTTATACATAGAAGTATTTTCATTGTTTATATAAATTTAATATATTTATATTTTATATATAATAGTCATATAAATATGATATAATATATAAAATAATATATAAATTATAAAATTTCATTATAATATGTAATATAATATTTATAAAATAAAATAATATAGAAATTTATATCTGTAAACATATTTACATATATTTTGTATTGTATATAAATATATAAGCACATAAATATATTATTTATATTTAAATATTATATATGTATATACTATTATACATTATATGAACATAAATATATTATATTACATATAAATATATACAAATGAATATGTAAACATATATAAATATTGTATCTTCTGCTCACTCCCTTCTGCCTTCCAGATAAATAATAAGTCTTAAAAAAGACACAAAGTTCAAATGACTCATATACCAGCAGTGGAATATATTACAAGAGAGAAACTGAATTTAGAGAAACTAACTTTCATAAGGTAAAAGTTAAATGTTTTCTTTACTTTGGAGGTAAGCACTGTAAATTAAAGGAATTTCACCATACCAAACATTTTGTGATTATATTCCCAGACAAAGGAAACTGTAAATATTTCTATTCTCAAAATGTACAGAAACACAAGAAAACTGTGAACAATATTCTCACCAATTGCAATCTGTTTTATTTGAAATATCGAAAGAATAGTAAGCCATTTTTTCAAAATAGAATATTATGTAATGTTTCTGGGGTATTAACACATATTTTTATTTCTTCAAGAAATGTATTCGTGGGTCTACTTGTCACCATTCTGTGTGTGTGTGTTTATTCGGTTTTGTTTCATTTCCTATAGCATCTCAGTTCAAAAAAAAAAAAAAATCATGAACTTCTAATATAATATTTTCAACTTACCAATAGCATTGGGGAAAAAAACCCAATTTTCAATGAAAGTTGCCTTGGCCCATATTTTAGCTATACCACAGACTATTTAGGAAGTTCTAGAAACTGCTTCAGTAATTAGCATCGAACAGGAGGCCAATAAAACAAGAAGGGAACACGGCCATATAAGAGAAGAACTGCTAAAATTGAAATAGTATTGCAAATTCTGAGCTTTCTATAATTTCTGAATACCGTAATAAAAAAAAAACTAACACGTTGCATTTTATCTATATAGGTTTTCAAACACACCTCTTCTATTACTTTAGATTTAGAATAACTGGATAAATTCATCCTTCTTAACTTATTTTATAGTTACTTATTTATCTTTAATTTGAATTCTTCTTATGAGTAAACTTCATGACACTAGGGACTACATTTATTTTACTTTAACTCCAATAGAAATATGTTTGGAAGAGAGATAATCATGAATATTATTTAAATAAGAAACTAAATTAAAAAGAGATCATTATGGCTTGAATTTTCAAAGAATGTACTAATGTGTCAAGTCATAAAGTCTCTCAACACCAATATGTAAGCTATATTTAAATATCAGGGACCAGCACTGTGGCATAGGGGATAAAGCCACTACATGTGGTGCCAACATCCCATATGGGTCCTGGTTCCATTCTGGCTGCTCCACTTTTCATCCAGCTCCCTGCTGATGTGCCTGGCAAAGCAGCAAAAGGTGGCCTAACTCCTTGGGCCACTGTATCCATGTGGGAAATCCAGAAGAAGTTCCTGACTCCTGGCATCAGATAGAAAATCAAAAGATTCAGAACAAACTATTAATTAGAGCCAATTTTTTTATTTATTTTATTTTATTTATTTATTTATTTTTTTTTTTTTTTGGACAGGCAGAGTGGACAGTGAGAGAGACAGAGAGAAAGGTCTTCTTTGCCATTGGTTCACCCTCCAATGGCTGCCGCGGCCGGCGCGTTGCGGCCGGCACACCGCGCTGATATGATGGCAGGAGCCAGGTACTTATCCTGGTCTCCCATGGGGTGCAGGGCCCAAGGACTTGAACCATCCTCCAATGCACTCCCTGGCCACAGCAGAGAGCTGGCTTGGAAGAGGGGCAACTGGGAATTAGAGCCAATTTTATGCCAAGTAAAAGACTTCTTTGATAGAGTCCTATTAAAGTTTCAGAAGAGGGCACAGGTGATATTTATATTCTTCTATTATTTTTAGGTTTTGAAATCTGTTCTGAACAGCTATAGATTGAGAACTCAAAAAAGATTTCAGAACTTTAATTCAAATGTGGAGACATTGAAAGGTAATTCTATAGTTTATAAATTAAGACCATGGATTTGTTTTATTTTTTTTAAAATTTTTATTTGTTTATTTAAAATTAGAATTAAAGAAAAAGAGAGGTAGAGAAAAATCATTCATCTGCTGGTTCACTTCTCAGATGGCCACACAGCTGGGGCTGGGCCAAGGCTATGTTAGGATCCAAGAGCCAGTAGCATTAATCCAGGTTTCTCTTATGGGTGGCAGGGGCCCAAACATGTGGGCTATCTTCTGTTGCTTTTCCCAGGCCGCCAACAGGGAGCTGAACCAGAAGTGGAACAGCCAGGACATGAACTGATGCTCATATGGGATACAGACATTGCAGGCAATGGCTTTATCCCCTGTGCCACAATGCCAGCCTCAAGACAACTGACCTCTAATCAATAATAAATAATTAGATAAATTCATTACTTATAGTAGACTATTAAATGGTCTCTTTTTATTCAAACATACACACACACAAAGTAATACCACTTGTGAGCGTTCAGAATACCACAATAATTAAATATATTTTGTGGTAAGACCTAATAGACCTTTTGAATAAAATGATTAATTATACCATCATCAACAATTTTTGATAATATCCTAATATTGTTATAAAATAGGAACAACTAAAAGTTTGGAAAGATATCCAAAAATTTAACCAGAAATCAGAAACCTTTGGGGGATTTGCAAGGTTGACTGTTGGAATTTTTCAGTCAAGTAGCAATCTCTGGTGTTTTATAATTTCAGAATCACGTTGGGGATATGAGCGTACTTCAAAAAGTTCATGGCAATGGAATTCAAGGATAAATTTACTTTGGTGCAAAAATCACTTAAAACCATCCATTTCCCCAGGATGAAAGCTTCAATAGGCATTCTAACATTCACACTTAAGAGAAATGTTATAAATTCAATAAATATGAAAAAGCACCTTTTCCAGTAGTTACATCTCTACAGACATCAAAATCCACATGAACAGAAACAAACCCTATCAATGCAATGAGTGTGAAAACTCCTTTTGCCATAAGTCATTCTTCAGCAGACATCAAAGAATGCACTGATGAAAAGGCATTTGAATGTAGAAAATCTTTCTATCAGCCATCTTTGTCAGAGAACTTTGAGTAAAAACCCTGTGAATGCAATGGAAGTGTTAAAATCTTTTACTATAAGGCAGAGGTCTACAAACATTAGCAAAATTACACAGAGAAAACACTCTAAAATGTAATGGACATGTGGGGGAAAAAAAGAGCATTTTTTGAAAGCAGCACCTTTGCAAGTAGTCGGGAATTCACATGAGGGAATAGCACTACCAGACAGACTGGCTATGTTTTCTTCAAAATCCACTGTTTTCTCTGTGGCATACTATCTGCATCTTTGGCTTTCCCTTATTGCAAATAGGACTCTGTACTGAGCTCTGCTTTCACATAATAATTTTGTAACAAATAAATATCCAGACTATAACACTCAAAACAAAATGCCTATCCATGTGGCAGGCATTGTGGCAAAGTAGGTTAAGCCACTGCATGTGATGCCATCATTCCATGTCCAAGTGCAGATTGAAGTTCCAGATACAGTCCACTCCCAATTCAGCTTGCTGCTAATGCACCTGGGAAAACAACAGATGTCCAAAGAGCTTGGGACCCTACCATCCATGTGGGAAATCAGGTTACAATTCTTGTCTCCTGGCTTCAGCCTGGCCCAGATCTGACTCTTGCAGTCATTGGAGAGTAAATCAATATGTGGACGAGTTCTCTTCTATCACTTTCACTCTCACTCTTGCTCTTTCCCTCTTACTCTTTAATAGACTTTTCAAAGTCTTTATAAAATGTTTGAATTCACTGCTAATTTTTTAAAAACACTTTTTTCAATTTTTTTCTAGTAATGTCACATCAAGTTATATGATCAAAGATAATTCCCATCTGTATACTACAAGCAATTGAGTAATGGCAATGGATCCCTGCCATGCATTGATAGACGTAAAGGTTTATAAGCCATTCTGCATTTCTTCCATCTTAAGGATCTAACTAGACCTTATTGTCCACAGTATGGCAGGGAAGTCACCTGACGAAATTCCCAGTATGCTGATGTAATTCAAGGCTTATGATGCCAGTGTTGTTTGATTATCCCATTTTATTTGACAGCAACAAACTGTTTGTATTTAATACGACTTTCCAAAAATCTGGTGACAAAAGTTTATTGCTTTTCTCTACATCCAAAACTTAAAATAGCTCACACTAGTTCCACATGCGACATTATTTTCACATATAGAAACTGTTAACCTATGCATGATACTATGTATGTGTGATCTGAGAAGTTATAATTACTTTCTATAAACGCTCCTTCCACGTTTTTTTTTTTCTTTTTCCTGGCTACCAATACTTTAATACAGCACCCAGTATGTTTTCAAAAGAAGCTAATTTTGTTCAAATATTGGCATCAAACAGAACACACTTTAAAATAAAATTTGCAATTTGCACCACAGAAGAAATTATAGTGTGGCTCTAAGCATCTCAAACTGAGCTGCAAATGGATCAGATATTGAATCTGAATCTGTTATTTAGACGACATTAGTCAATTTACGTCTGGCAGGGGTGGGGTGGGGGGGAGGAGCCTGCAGCATCTCTGGACATGTAAGTGGTTCTCAGGAGACAGCAACTATCTTCTGAGTGTAAATGTTTTTTGATTTAAAGATTTATTTATTTGCTTGAAAGTCAGAGTAAAAGAGAGTCAGAGGCAAAGGCAGAGAGAGAGAGAGAAAGAGAGAGAGAGATCCTCCATCTGCTGGTTCACTTCCCAGTTGGCCGCAACGGCCTTAGCTGTGGCGATCTGAAGCTGGGAGCCAGGATCTTCTTCCGGTCACCCACGCAGATGCATGGGCCCAAGGACTTGGTCCATCTTCTAATGCCTTCCCAGGCCATAGCAGAGAGCTGGATCAAAACTGGAGCAGCTGGGACTCGAACCAGCACCTGTATGGAATGCCAGCACTGCAGGTGGAGGCTTTATTCGTACACCACAGGGTCAGCCCCATAAATGTGGTTTTTGATCTCTATTACACAGCAGTCTGGAATTGAGTGACAGCTTAATTATATTAATAACTGTTATTATTACATGAAAATATGACTAACGATTACGTGATTGCCTAAGATTCTGGAATGTAGGCATGGGCTTTGTGGTCCTCTCCATATCTGCTGGATGTGAATGAAAGTACATAAATCTTTAAAAATAAGAGTAATCTGATTTTTCCAGGTGACTGAAAACAATTTGAGGAAAAAATATTCTTAAAGTGTAGAAATAATAATCCAGTCTTTTCTGTTGGTCCTAAATTTCTAGTGAAACCAGAGAATTAAGGTCAGCTTCTTCTCTACCTCGCTTAACAATATGAGGACACACTTCAATTACTCTTTGCAATCAACTCATATGATTACTATGAACAAGAAAGGTAATCAATACTAGGCAAGATGAGATCATGGTCAGTGGAGGACTCTTAACCTCTTCTAAGTTTTAAGATGTCTGAATCAAGCATGGCTCTTGGGAGTCTGAAATGAAAAATAAAAGAAAGAGTGAATGAGGAGAAGGTCGCTGGCCTCAATTTCTTTCTTTAATTTGCTTACCACAAAAAGAAGTAAGTGTAAATGACTGACAAATGTTATTTGTGACTGTTTTAGATCTTGTTCTTGTTATGTTGTTGCTTTGTTTTAGTTAGTTTGCCCTTAATGTCATGGTTCTATGTAACTACTAGTTGAGTATCGCACACTATATATCTTGGGTCATAGAATTCTAATTAAGATACCCAGATCGATGCTGTTGCTTCCATTTATATTAATTGGGATTAAGAAAAATTAACATGTTGTTCTGTTAAACGTGCTCAAAGTTATACTAGAATACTTCTTTTGATTTATTAGACTCATTTGAAATTTATTGCTCTTTTATAAAGATCAGACTTATGGGATCCATTCATTTGGGAGATGGATTATAGAACAATACATTGCAAACTAGCTATCATGATAGGAATCAACGCATAGTATTAAAGAGAGTTGATAGATATGATACTTTAAAACATATGAAGAAATTGTGATTACAGTAATGCATTTAAATGCTTACAAATAAAAAAAACATTTTATGTTAGGCACATAAATAGCTCTGGCAATATTTTAGTGGTAGTAAAATATTAAGCTTTGGTAAAATCTCATAATAAGCTGAGTAAGCTGTTTAAACATGAAAAACAAAACATATTAAAACAGACAGATATAATTAAAAGTTTTAAACATCATCCATTTAAATGTCTACCTTTAATTTTTTTCTCTAATGTTTTTTTCCAAGCCTCTCTCATTACTATCTGAGGAGAATTGCTCATACTTCATGTTCATTCATTTTTATCTGTCATCTGTTTGAAATTGTGAAAGAAGTCAATGTAATTGAGGTGAATTTTGTCTTCTTTTCCTCATGCTCCATGTACCCTGAAACTCTATCTCATCAGTGTTGTTCATTGCTCATGCCTCAGACTCTGCTTTTCAGGAGATGAATGAAGAGCTACTAAGATAACTTATTTTCTGTTTCAACCCTTAAGTCACTGAATGAAACTACAAACTCCCGATCAAAGAAAGTAGAAAGGAATAACATTTTAGACTGATAATCGCAAAAAATACATGAGTTTTACTGTTGTGAATCACACATCTAATACACCTATTTTACAAAGATGGGAACTTAAATTAAAATGTAAAATATCATAAATAATAACAATTTTATATTGCAAGCTTAAGTTTCAGTATGTAGACACAAATATTCAGGGATGTAAATGTTATGCTTTTTCTGCTAATATAGCACTGAGGAAATCAGACTTAAATTTGAAAATACCAACAGTTTAGATGAGACAGGCATACAACTTATGTAGCCCTTTGATTTCTTTTTCTATTGTAAGATTCTTTTCTAAGGTGAATGTTAGAGCTTACACTTAAGTACACTTAAGAGACAAATTCTGTTTACATATACGTCTTTATAAAACTATCAATATAGCCAGAAGACTAATAGTAAAACACAAATAACCAAAGATTTTGTTAAACTCCACAAACTCAATTGTGGATCAGCCAGAGAGAACACAGTTTACAATATTTGGTGATATTTCTTTCTAACTCATCGTCGCTCATTTAAATTCCTAAGCAAATGAGAATTTTCACATGCACTGTCTTCATTCTTTTCACAGACATGTGAATGTAACAGGGAATCTCTTTTTTTTCTAAACAATTATGTTTTTAAAGTATTGTCTTCCTAATTGAAGGTAGTTTTCATAAGTTATAACTTTTGAAGAAAATTATATCTGTGATCTTTTCCTATCATGAAATGCATTTTTCTTTCTCTTGAAAATATTCATTGAAGTTTTCTTTTTAAAGATTTAATTATTTATTTGAAAGATACAGTTACAGAGAGGCAGAGGGAGAGAGAAAGAGGTTCTCCATCCACTGGTTCATTCCCCAGATTGCCATAAAGGCCAGAGCTGTGCCAATCTGAAGCCAAGAGCCAGGAGCTTTTTCTGGGTCTCCCATGCTGGTGCAAGGGCCCCAAGAACTTGGCCCATCTTCCACTGCTTTCCCAGGCCATAGCAGAGAGCTCCGTCATAAGTGGAGCAGTCAGGACTCAAACTGGCACACATTTAGGATGCCAGCACTGCGCATAGAGGCTTAAACCACTATGCCAGAGCACCAGCCCCTGAAGTTTTCAATATTTTATACAAATGGATTAAAAATGACACTTACATGCATAAATATCAAATCGTAAAAAGTAAGGAAAAATCAAAAACCACATGTATACACATAAAGACATGCATACTGATAAGTAAATATACAACCTAATGTATCATATTTGAATTTTTTCAAATAATAACTCAAGGACTGAAAGAATATTAGACAATGATTTCATAATTCATGAACTTGTCTTTGACTATCAGTGCATTTTCATTTTTGCAAGCATTTTGTATATTTCTAGTTTATTGTAAATACTTTAAGAATTTTCAGGGCTTAAAAAGCAAAAATTTTAAGGACTTTTCCTAAAATAGTTATTTCACAATTACTGTATCAGATAGCAGTACATAGATACAAACTACTACAGCATTAAGTTTAATGAACATCAGCAATATCTTTATTTTAGATAATCAGATGTCTGGATAGGAGAACAGATAAAGTCTCTGTATAATATACATTAACAAAATACTCATTTGTATTTCTAACTTTCCAAATTTTTAAGCTAATTTATCCTGTTCAACGCAGACTTTACATGTATGTATCAACAAATCCTTTCATCTGTTTTCTACCTCTATCTTCAGGGACACAAATAAACTCTATGTTAACACCATGCAGATTTTTAATTTTCTAAATTTGAATTCCCTTTGCAATGAACTGTGTCATGAACTGGACTACACAATGTTTCCTTACATTGCAATGATAATTCATTGTTCTCCTGTGATTTCTCTACAAAATGTTTTTCCTGATCCTTAAGAAATTCTTCAAACGTAAATTTTCAATCAATTAAAATGTGCATACAGAAGTGACTTCCAAGTCTATGTTCTGTTCTCCATAATTTCCTTCACCTTGAGCAAATTCTTTTAGATGGTATTTTTTTCAGCTCTTTGTTCCAAGTTTTTATTATGAGATTTTGACTGTGTATAACAAGATACTATATATGTCTGTGCATGTATTTATATGCATGGTGGTAATTCATGTAGTTAGTGGAATTAGAACAAAAGATTATCTGTTGCAAGAATTTTGAAATCCATGCATGGTTTTTTCAAAGTAGTCAAAAATTTTTAAAGGTACTATAACACATAGATGGACTTACTATTATTTACATTTTTTTTTCAATGCATAAACGATGAATTTCTGAGTGCAGCTTCCATCTGAAGCTACACTAAGCTCATTCTAGGCATCTAGTACAAGTAAATTGCTCAGGTTTGATTAGATTATTTGGTGACAACCACAAATTCCAAATTAGTGGCTAAGTACAATAATGTTGTACTAGTCTTTCATATTATGACTCTACCATGGTCGTATGTTGTTCTCTACGTTTTCACTTGAGACAGGATCTGAGGAAGACTTAACACAATATAAACTAAGTCTCTGAAGGACCTGACCTCTTCATTATCACATGTGTCCATGAGAGCACTTGAGAGTCTTCAACTGTCAATGGAGTGCTTTGTTCATTTTACCCACAACATTTTCATAACTGAAATACAGAGTACACTGATCAGCGCTAGTTATGTGGCCTCAATGGTGCAAATGCTTGCTTATTCTTTATTATTAGAAATATCATGAGATAAACTGAAAGAGTTTAGAGAATTTTGCCTTAAGAAACTTGCACATTGGGGTCAGCACTGTGGCGCAGATTAACGCCCTGGCCCGAAGTGCCGGCATCCCATGTAGGCGCAGGTTCTAGTCCCAGCTGCTCCTCTTCTGATCCAGTTCTCTGCTATGATCTGGGATAGCAGTGGAGGATAGCCTAGTCCTTGGGCCCCTGCACCCACGTGGGAGACCGGGAAGAAGCTCCTGGCTCCTGGCTTCGGATTGGCACAGCTCTGGAAGTTGTGGCCATCTCTTCCAACCAGCGGTTGGAAGACCTCTCTCTCTGTCTCTACCTCTCTCTGTAACTCTGTCTTTCAAATAAATAAAATAAATCTTAAAAAAAAAGATGCTGTTTTTTATGTCAACATCCCACATGAGCACTGATCTGAGTCCTGGAAGCTCTGTTTCCAGTATAGCTCCTTGCTAATGCACATAGGAATAGGAAAGCCAAAGAGGATGGCCTGAGTACATGAGCCGCTGCCGCCTGTGTTGGAAAAGCGTATGCAATTCTGGACCCCTGGATTAATTCTGGCCCAACCCCTGGCATTGGGGCCTACTATGAAATGAATTATTGGATAGAATGTTTACTTCTGTTTCTATTTCTCCCTTTTCTGCATAACTTTGCCTTTCTAGTAAATAAATCTTTTTTGTAACTCAATTGATTTTATTAAACATCTCATCTTTTATTGTTTTCCTGTTTATATTATTATAATTAACACTTAAAATTTTAGTATTTAATTATGAGTTTTTTTCATCTTTGCATATGGAATGCATGCCTCTCACTAAATTACATTTGTAGAGCATATCTTTTTGCTGATATCGTATATCAGGAAATTGATGTTTTTGTAATGTATTTATGTAGTTGTTTAGAGAAAAGCATATAGTTAAGTTTCAAAAGTTTTAAAGAATCATCCATATTTTTTCTCAAATGCAAAATGTATTCCTAGTACATGTTTCTTTTTAAATTTTATTATTTTATTTTTAAGGAATTTACTAATATATTAGATTCTCAGGAATATGGTAAATGTCTGATAATTGTAATAACACAATTATAATTATAATAACACAATTCTCTTTGATTAAGAAATCACATGCTGTGGTTCAAATGTTTAAAGGAAACTGTAAATAATCTTTTGGCATGTACAGGGTTATTCATAATATTATCTGCTGCATCAGTGCTTAACAACATAGCACAGCTATACCACAATATGACCAATCAAATAAACCATAGATAAGTTTCTTAAATTTGGTCTAAAGTACTTCTGTGTGGTTAAGTTGAATTGTTTAGACAACACTTTTTGAGTGCCTATTGTACTCAAAGCACTATCATAACAGCCCTAAGTGCTGTGCCTGAGTTGATGAATGTAATCTAGTTTAGGAAACAATGAATTTATACATGCGTTTGTGTTGTTTTATAGCTCAGGGGAGTCGATTTTCAGAATTTCATATTGAGATAGAATTATGTTCACAGATATGGGCAAATGTCACCTATGAATGAATTTTGAGTATGCATAATTCTGAAGACAGATTATTTATTTACATTTCAGTCTGGAGTATTTAGTATGATGCAAAACAGTTCAATGAATAATTAGATTAAAGCAAGTCTTGTCTGCCTTATCTGAATGAACTTTTATCACAAACTTGGGCAGAGATGCTCTTTCTGTACTGGCACCAAGGGAAGTTAGCCTAGGTTTAAAAATTCAGGATGCAATATCCTCTAAATGAATAACTACATGTGAATCAGTAAGTAGTTTCCTGCATTAATGGAGCAAATGAAAAAACGAAAGATTATTAACATTCCTGACTTGGAAGAACTGATAATAATGAATGTTGGAAGAACTTTGGCTAAATGCCCATTCACAGATTATATCTTCTGATATGCCATTAGCTGTTATGTTTGAGCTATTTATCAGAAGTCTTGTTTTCAGTTACAAAGGGCTTGTATATAAGAAAGCTGTAGCCTGCTCCATTTCCAAATCTAATCCTGCAAAGTAATATACTTTCCAAAGACTTAACTGTTTTACATATTTATGAATTTCTCCACAGGCCCCCTAAGGGATTCATTTCTCAATTGTGTCGTAAGACACCACAGAATATGCTTGGCTTATTTTCACATCAAGTATTGTTCTACAGCTACACAGTGTTTTCTATTTGTCGTAGTCTGGAGCAAACTATGGATGTAACGTTGACCCAGCCTGTTCAACGTGCAGAACTCATGCCTGCAAGCACTGGGATTCTGTAAGACGTATCATTGTGCCTTTCTGTGTCATATCAGCAAGCTCATCTGCAGAAATACATTCTGACTGAGTAACCCTGAGGTAGACAATGCTTAATTCTCCATTTCAAAATCTTCCAGGAATGGAAAAATGATTTAGCTGGAAGGCATCAGCTCTGTCAGCACCCTATTATCCTAACACAGTGTTTACTCTGATAGTGGTTTCAGCTATCCTTACACAGTTTGATAATCATTTTTGTAGTTGGCCTGGTGGAAAACTTAATACTGGTTCACAGTAGGCTTATGATTGGTTTTAACATAATACCTATGGATTTTCATCTAGCTTTCTGCCTAATTCCTCTATTCTCTACTTTTGAATAAATAAATTTTATTTCTAAAATAAGTTTATAAAAATGTAATTGGAAGGAAATGATTAAAAATGTAAAAGGCATCCATAACAAATATTCAAAAGCAATTTTAAGAATTATTGGTGTATTGAATTAATGTATATATACACGAAAATGTACACATACACAGAAGGAAAGAGATACTATTTATTGTTTAAATGTGTTCATGTATAAATGTCTCTAAGGTATGTAGTAATAATATTTAAAAATACTATAAGGAACTTGATATTTCTGGAAAATAAAATAATGAAATTCATCCGTAACTTAATATTACCTAAAACCAAATATTTTAAAAATATGTCATGAGTGCAGAAACTCGTCATCAAGATTTAATTCAATATAAAATATTTATTGAATAAGATTTATATTAATTTAAAATGACATATTTTAAAAAGAACAAGCCAAAAACAATTAGGGAATATTAAAAAATTCAGAAGAAATCAGATTCTCAGTAGCTTTAATGTTAATTTTACATTAAATTTATGTTTTTCTATCTAAATCTAGGTAATATATTACATATATTATCTTCAGAAAAATAAACAGCATTAATGTGGCATTTTTCTAATGCTGGTCATGGTGAAAATTATTAATTTATAGATTTAAATTTTTAATTTTTTTAACTTTTATTTAATGAATATAGATTTCCAAAGTACAGCTTATAGATTACAATGGCTTCCACACGACAACGTCCCTCCCACCGGCAACCCTCCCCTTTCTAACCCCCTCTCCCCTTCCATTCACATCAAGATTCATTTTCGTTTCTCTTTCTATACAGAAGATCAGTTTAGCATACATTAAGTAAAGATTTCAACAGTTTGCTCCCACACAGAAACATAAAGTGAAAAATACTGTTTGAGTACTAGTTATAGCATTAAATCTCAATGTACAGCACACTAAGGACAAAGATCCTACATGAGGAGTAAGTGCACAGTGACTCCTGTTGTTGACTTAACAAATTGACACTCTTGTTTATGGCATCAGTTATCACGCTAGTCTCTTGTCATGAGCTGCCAAGTCTATGGAAGCCCCCTGAGTTCACCGACTTTGATCATATTTAGACAAGGCCATGGTCAAAGTGGAAGTTCTCTCCTCCCTTCAGAGAAAGGTACCTCCTTCTTTGATGACCCGTTCTTTCCACTGGGATCTCACTCACAGAGATCTTTCATTTAGGTCTTTTTCTTTTTTTTCCCCCAGAGTGTCTTTGCTTTCCATGCCTGAAATACTCTCATGGGCTTTTCAGCCAGATCCACATGCCTTAAGGGCTGATTCTGAGGCCAGAGTGCTGTTTAGGACATCTGCCATTCTATGGGTCTGCTGTGTATCTCACTTCCCATGTTGGATCATTCTCTCCCTTTTTTTTTTTTTTTTTTTTTTTTTTTAAACTTTTATTTAATGCATATAAATTTCCAAAGTACGACTTATGGATTACAATGGCTTTCCCCCCATACCGTCCCTCCCACCCACAACCCTCCCCTTTCCCACTCCCTCTCCCCTTCCATTCACATCAAGATTCATTTTCGATTATCTTAATATACAGAAGATCAGCTTAGTATACATTAAGTATGGATTTCAACAGTTTGCTCCCACACAGAAACATAAAGTGAAAAATAATAGATGATTTTTTAAAATGATGATGAAATCAGAGCAGACCTATTGTCATGTTTAATCCCAGTGAGAGTCAAGTTGGGAATTGATAATTTTTTTTTTTTTTTTTTTTTTTTTACAGAGGATCAGTTTAGTATGCATTAAGTAAAGATTTCAACAGTTTGCACCCCCATAGAAACACAAAGTGAAATATATTGTTTGAGTACTCGTTATAGCATTAAATCTCAATGTACAGCACATTAAGGATAGGGATCCTACATGAGGAGTAAGTGCACAGTGACTCCTGTTGTTGACTTTACCAATTGACACTCCTGTCTATGGCATCAGTAATCTCCCTATGCTCCAGTCATGAGTTTCCAAGGCTATGGAAGCCCTCTGAGTTCTCCGATTCTTATCTTGTTTAGACAAGGTCATAGTCAAAGTGGAGGTTCTCTCCTCCCTTCAGAGAAAGGTACCTCCTTCTTTGATGGCCTGTTCTTTCCACTGGGATCTCACTCGCAGAGATCTTTTGCCAGAGTGTCTTGGCTTTCCATGCCTGAAATACTCTCATGAGCTTTTCAGCCAGCTCCGAATGCCTTTAGGGCTGATTCTGAGGCCAGAGTGCTATTTAGGACATCTGCCATTCTATGAGTCTGCTGAGATTCTCACTTCCCATGTTGGATCACTCTCCCCTTTATTTACTCCATCAGTTAGCGTTAGCAGGTACTAGACTTGTCTATGTGCTCTCCCTTTTTGATTCTATCAGCTAGTATTTGCAGACACTATTCTTGTTTATGTGATCCTTTTGGTTCTTAGTCCTATCATTATGATCAATTGTGAACAGAAATTGATCACTGGGACTAGTGAGATGGCATTGGTACATGCCACCTTGATGGGATTGAATTCGAATCCCCTGGTATGTTTCTAACTCTACTGTTTGAGGTAAGTCAGCTTGAGCATGTCCTGAATTGCACATCTCTTCCCTCTCTTATTCCCACTCTTTATATTTAATAGTGATCACTTTTCAGTTAAGTTTCAGCACTTAAAAATAATTGGGTATTGATTACAGTATTCAACGAAAAGTATTAAGTAGAACAAACAAAAAAATGATCAAATATTTTAAAATATTAAATCCATAAATTAGATTTAATATTTTAAAATATTTGATAATTTTCTTAATTATTGTATATTTTTTACATTGTATCATTTACCAGCTATTGCTGATTGTGTTTTAATTTAATTATAAAATTACTTTAACTGTATTTTGCTTTAATTTGTATTTCAATGAGCTGAATTTATAAGCATGTATGTATATAATGTTTGCTTAATTTCACGTGCATAATGGTAAGGTTTATATTGCTCATTATCATATTCACTTATATGTAAAGAAGCATGTATTCAGGTAAATCCATGTATATATTTGTCTATGCCATTTCAGGACTGCCATGAAAATTGCCATAAACTTGGTAGCTCAGAAGAACACTTTTGGAGGCAAGAAGTCTGATATCAAGGTGTCGGCAAGATCGGTTCTTCCCAGACGTTCTGAAGGAAAACTTGTTTCACATCTCTCTGCTAATTTCTGGTGGTTGACAACAATTTCCAGTGTTCCTGAATTTGTAGAGAAACTATTCTCATTTCTACTTCTATAATTATATGGCATCTTTTCCTTTTTTGTCAGTGTTTCTTTTGTCATTAGAACACAAATCATGTTTAAGTTACAGCTGACACTAATCCAGTATGAAAATTTCTTAACTAATTACATCTGCAAAGGCCCTGTTTTCCTACAAGGTTACATGCAGTATTATTGAGGTCAGGATTTCAACATATCTTTTATGTAGATTTGATTCAACCCACTCTTTTTGTGTTCACATCCTTATGCATTTATGCATTTGCATATAAACAAGTACTGTATGCATATAGTGGGTATGTATGCATGAAGAACATTTATAAGTTATACTATGGAGTAATATTTTTCAATTGCTCATTAGAACTGAAGGATATGTCTTTAATATTAACTGCTTTATTTACACTATGTAACCTAACAAATAGATACAAATCCAATATTATATTAAAATTTCAGTATTTCAGAGCTTTGTATCGTAAATATATTTTAAATTTAGTTAAAATATAATGTTTTGTTGCAAACTGTATGAAGTTTACAGTAGTTTAAATAACTTTTAAATTTATACAGAATTCTAATTAAATTTAAATATTGCTTTTTATTTATTTCTTCCTTCCTGCTAAGTTTGGATTTGGTTTGTTGCTGTTTTTCCAGGTCCTTAAATGCATTCATAGCTCATTTATTTGATGTGTTTCCAATTTCTTAACATAAGCAGCAACTGCTTTAATAAATACAAAAGATCATTAAACTGAAGAGCTGCTTTTTTAAAAATTGATATGCCATTGGCCCAATTAACAAAAAGAAAAAAAAAAAAGGAGGGAAAAACCCAAATCAATAGAATCAGAGATGAAAAATAGAAGTGTAACAAAAAATAGATACCACAAAAATAAAAAAAGAATCATCAGGAATTACTGCAAAGATATATAGGCCAACAAATCGGAAAATTTAGAACTGGATAGATTCTTAGACAGATACAATTTATCAAAATTGAGTCAAAAATACATAGAAAACCTAAACAGACCAATAACCAATACGGAAATTGAATCAATAATAAAGACCTTCCCAACTTTGAAAAACCTTGGACTGGATGAGTTCACTGCTAAATTGTACCAGATATTTAAAGAATAACAATTGTCATAGTTTCTCAAGCTATTCAAAATAACTGAAAGGGAGGGAATCTTCCCAAACTCCTTCTGTGAAGCCAACATCACCCTAATACCTAAATCAAAAGATAACAAAGAAAGAGAACAATAGATGAAAATCCCTGTGAACATAGATATAAAAATCCTCAATAAAATACTAGCAAATAAAATCCAACAACACATCAGAAAGATCATTCACCCAGATCAAATGGAATTTATCAGTAGAATGCATGAATGCTTCAACATTCAAAAATCAATAAATGTGATATATCACATTAACACACTGAAGAACAAAATCCATATGAGTATCTCAATAGATATGGAGAAAGCCTTTGATAAAACACAATATCTTTTCACAATAAAAACATTAAGCAAATTGGGTATTAAAAAAAATTCACAATGCAATCAAAACAATTTATGCCAAACCCATGGCCACTGTCTTATTGAATGGGGAAAAGATGGAAGCATTCCCTGAAGATCCAAAACCAAACCAAGATGTCCACTCTCGTCATTGTTTTTCAATATAATCTTGGAAGTTTTAGTCAGAGCCATTAGGCAAGAAAAGGAAATCAAAAGGAAACAGATTGGAAAGGAAGAAGTCAAACTCTCCCTATTTGCAGAAGACATGAATCTATGTATAGGGGAACCAAAAGAAACTACTGGAACTCATATAAGGGTTTGGTAAAGTGGCAATAAAATCAACACACACACACACACACACACACACACACACACAATGGCCTTTCGATATACAATATCATGGCTGAGAAAGGACTTCTAAGATTAATCCCATTCACAATTGCTACAGAAACAATTAAATAACTTGGTATAAAATTAACCAAGGAAGTCAAAGATCTCTATGCTGAAAAGTACACAACATTAAAGAAAGGACTAGAAGAAGACACAGAAAATTGAAAAATATTCCATGTCCATGGATGGAAGAATTAATATCATCAAAATGTCCAGACTACCAAAAGCAATTCACATTTTCAATGGGATCCCAATCAAAATACCAATGGCATTCTTCTCGGATCTAGAAAGCAAAGCTAAAATTTATATGGAAATAAAAGAGAACAGGAATAGTTAAAGTAATCTTAAATAACAAAATAAAGCCAAAGGCATCACAATACTACATTTCAAGACATATTTCAGGGAAGTTATAATCAAAGAAGTCTCGTACTGGGACAAAAACAGATGGGTAGATCAATGGAACAGAGTAGAAACTTCAGAAATCAATCTACACATCTACACATCTACAATTAAATTTTGTGTGACAAAGGAGATAAAATCAATCCCTGGAGCAAGGACAATCTCTTCAACAAATGGTGTTAGGAAAACCACATTCAGAAGAATGAAGTAAGACCCTACCTTACACTTTAAACAAAAATCCACTCAAATTAACACACATTTATTCTTAGGTGTTGAAATTTAACTGAAGTAAGAACCTACCTTACACTTTAAACAAAAATCCACTCAAATTAACACACATTTATTCTTAGGTGTTGAAATTTAACTGAAAAGTGATCCCTGTTCAATATAAGAGTGGGCATAAGAGGGGGGGAGATGTACAATTTGGGACATGCTCAATCAGACTTGCCCCAAGTGGTGGAGTTAGAAATGTGCCAGGGGATTCCAATAAAATCCCATAAGGTGGCATGTACCAATGCCATCTCACTAGTCCAAGTGATCAATTTCAATTCACAATTGATCACACTGATAGGTCTAAGAGAAAAAGGGATCACACAAACAAGACTAGTGTCTGCTAATACTAACTGATAGAATCAAAAAGCGAAGTGGGATACATAGCAGACTCATAGAAAGGCAGATGTCCTGAACAGCACTCTGGCCTCACAATCAGCCCTTAAGGCATTCGAATCTGGCTGAAGAGCCCATGAGAGTATTTTAGGCATGGAAAGCCAAGACACTCTGGCAAAAAAAAAAAAAAAAAAAAAAAAAAAAAAAAAAAAAAAAAAACAAACCACAAACCCTGAATGAAAGATCTCTGCGAGTGAGATCCCAGTAGAAAGAACAGGCCATCAAAGAAGGAGGTACCTTTCTCTGAAGGCAGGAGAGAACTTCCAATTTGACATTGACCTTGTCTAAATAAGATTGAAGTCAGCGAACTCAAGAGGCTTTCATAGCCTTGGAAACTCATCACTAGAGCCTAGGGAGATTTCTGGCACCATAAACAAAAGTGTCAAATTGTTAAGTCAACAACAGGAGTCACTATGTACTTACTACTCATGTGAGATCTCTGTCTTTAATGTGTTGTCCAATGTGAAGTAATGCTATAACTAGTACTGAAACAGTATTTTACACTTTATGTTCTGTGTGGGTGCAAACTGATGAAATCTTTACTTAATATATACTAAGTCGATCTTCTGTATATGGAGATAATTGAAAATGAATCTTGATGTGAGTGGAATGGGAGAGGAAGTGGGAGATGGGAGGATGGGAGGGGTGCAGGTGGGAAGGAAGTTATGGGGGGGGGAAGCCATTGTAATCCATAAACTGTGCTTTGGAAAATTATATTTACTAAATAAAAGTTTTTAAAAAAATCCACTCAAAATGGATCAAAGACCTAAATCTGCTATCCAATACCATCAAATTACTAGAGAACATTGGGGAAACCCTGAAAGATACTGATATAGGCTAAGACTTCTTTGAAAAGATCTCAGAAGAACAGGCAACCAAAGCCAAAATTGACAAGTGGGATTACAATAAGCTGAGAAGCTTCTGTCCTGCAAAAGAAACACAGCAAAGTGTAGAAGCAAGTGACAGAATGGGAGAAGATATTTGCAAACTATGCAGCTGATAAAGGATCAATATCCAGAATCCATACCAAGCTCAAGAAACTCAACAACAACAAAACCAATTAAGAAATGTGCAAAGCACTTTCATGGGCATTTTTCAAAGGAGGAAATCCAAATGGCCAACAAAGACATGAAAAAAAAAAAAAAAAAAACAGGATCACTAGTCATCAGGGAAATGCAAATCAATACCACAGCAAGATTTCACCTCCCCCCAGTTAAAATCATTGTCATGCAGAAATCAACATACAACAAAAGTTGGTGAGAATGTGGGGAAAAATGTAGCCTAAGACACTTTGTTGGAAATATAAACTGTTGAAGCCAGTGGGAAATACAGACCTATTATATGACTCAGCCATCCCACTGCTGGGATTTTACCTAAACAAAATGAAATCAGCATATGAAAGAATGATCTGTACACCCATGTTTATTTCAGCTCAATTCACAAGAGCTAAGTTTTGGAATCAACCCAGATGCCCATCAAATGAAGACTGGATAAAGATATTTTGTTATATATACACCATGGAATACTACACATTGGTAAAAAATGATATCCTGTCTTTTGTAACAAAATGGTTGCAAATGAATAGTATTACTTGGCGACATAAGCCAATCTCAGAAATAGAAATATTGCATGTTTTTCCTGATCTTTGGCACATAGTAGAGTACACAGAAGGTAATCTATAGAAATGAAAATTGACATTTTGAGATTTGATAATTGTTTACAGCCCTTGTCTTGACATCTGAGGATCAGTGTTTTTTTCCTTCATACTATTTGTTGAACTCTTTACATAGTGTAGGGTTAATCTTATGTGTGTAAAGTTAATTGAAAATAGTTCTTTGTAAAAATTAAGAATGGGAATGGGAAAGGGAGGAGGAAGAAATGTGGGAGCATGGGCAGGAGAGAGGGTAGGGGTGGTAGTATCACTGTGTTCCTTAATCTCTTTATGGGAAACATATGAAATTTGTATACCATAAATAATTTTTTTAAAAATTAGCTAGAATAGATATTATAATCTTGTTCAATAAAATTAAGAGAAATACGAAGTCACCAAATACAGTATCAAAACAGAAGTGGACATTATAGAAAATAATAAAATAGGGCTGACGATGTGGCATAGCAGGTGAAGACACAGCCTGCAGTGGCAGCATCCCACATGGGTGACGGTTCAAGTCCTGGCTGCTCCACTTCCGATCCAGCTCTCTACTATGGCCTGGGAAAGCAGTAGAAAATAGCCCAAGTCCTTTGGCCTCTGCACCCGCATGGGAGACTTGGAAGAATCTCCTGTATCCTGGCTTTGGACTGGTGCAGCTCCAGCCATTGTGTCCAATTGAGGAATGAACCAGCAGATGGAAGACCTCTCTCTCTCTCTCTCTCTCTCTCTGCCTCTCTTCTCTCTCTGTTACATCTGACTTTAAAATAAATAAAATGAAATCTTAAAAAAAAAAAAAAAAACAAACAGCAGAAGATGGCCCAAATGTCTTCAGATTGTCACAGCTCTAGATATTGCAGCCAACTGGGGAGTAAACCAGCAGATGGAAGACTTCTCTCTCTGTCACTCCTTCTTTATCTGTTTAACTCTTTCAGATAAAGTAAATATTTAAAATAAAAAGAAAATATGGGGCCGGCGCTGTGGCATAGTGGGTAAAGCTGCTGCCCACAATGTCAGCATCTCATATTGGCGCTGGTTCTAGTTCCAGCTGCTCCACTTCCGATCCAGCTCTCTGCTATGGCCTGGGAAAGCAGTAGAGGATGCCCAAGTCCTTGGGCCTCTGCACCCACATGGGAGACCAGGTAGCAGCACCTGGCTCCTGGCTTTGGATTGGCACAGCTCTGGCCATTGCAGCCATCTGGAGACTGAACCATCGGGTGGAAGACCACTCTCTCTCCCTCTCTGCCCGTCTTTCTCTCTCAGTGTAACTTTTTCAAGTAAAATACATAAATCTTTAAAAAAATAAATATATATTCTGGAATGAAAAAACAAAATACTTGAACATTTTCATGCATCTAACTCATACATACAAAGATATTTTAGAAAATTCATGAAAACATGTAATGGGAAAATTATTTTGTTGCAAAACTGATTTTGAAATTGAAATGTGTTTTTTTCATAATACACATTTTCCATAGTCTCTTTAATATTCTTATTTTATTCATTTGTTTCATCCTTCTGAAAATTATTACAAATACAGAATTAAGATAACTTAGGAAGAATTAGCAAAATTGATCAAGTCTGTGATTATTATTGCACATCACATAGTTCTTCTGAAAAACATATTCCTAAGTATTTTATCTTTGTTCTCTTTTCAATAGAATACTTTCCTAATTTTATTTTCAGGCTTCTCCTTGTGTGTATATAGAAATACAATTGACAATTTTTATATCCATCTTATTTCCTCAATCTTTATTGACCTAATTTTTAAACTTTAATTACCTTCAGTGAATTCATGAATTCAGATGGATATATATATATGATTTCATTGACATGATAATGCATATAGATATTTTTACTTCTACCATACCAATTTTGATACTTGCTGTTTTATAAGTCAACAGCTGATGTTTTTGAAGTAGTATCATCAATTAAAATATAGGGGTTTCTGTTCAACAACTAATATTTGATTCAGAAGTATTATGTCCCAAATATTTGCATGTGATACATTTATAAAAAATTTACATTCATCTGAATTTCTAATTAAAAGATTCAGCTGTATCTTGTTTTTTTTTTTTCATTTATAGGATATATAGAAAGGGGTAAAAAATTCTTTAGAAAGTGCCCATACTGAAAATAAGTAGACCAAGATTCTAACCTCACTTTTGCAAATTGCCCTGAGTTCTTCAGTTTCACTTTCCTGTCTTTATCCACAGCTAATGGGGAAGATAATACCTTACCTCATTTTATTTACAGGAATGTTGTTAGAATAAATGAAGCAATATACACATAAACACAGAGCATCTTGGAAGACAAATACTCTATTAAACTGTACTAGCATCATTATTATTATTGCTATATTACAGAGAGAATATCTGAAGAGTCAGCTAGCTGAATATATTATAGTAATTTCCTACAAAACAGAAAATAGAAATATCATTACAATGTAGATTTAATAGCTTTGTCTTTCATTTTATTTGGCACAAAAGGATATAGATATTCCCCCTTTAGATTATTGCAATAGTGTATAGTTTTCTGTTTCATGTTGATGTTATTCCTTCTTAACCAGAATCTAAAATATGTCTTCTATTACACCTACATCTCTTCTTATATTTCAAAAAATCACTGAAGCCACAATAGTCAAAGGTGCTAGATTTCTTTCAATTTTATCTTGACTCATTTGCATGTGAGTATGTATAGAAGGAAAATATAATTATTTGTGCATCAATTTAACAAAATCAACTCTATCTACCTCTATGAAGGCTATGTGATGGTTCATATATTTGCTAAAATATCAGTGTGTTAGTATGATTTAAGTTCCAGTTACTGCTTATTATAATGAAAAGATCATATATGTTAAGAGAGATTCCAGTTTAAACAGTAAATCAGGAACAATTATTTTGGCTAGCATTATAACCATAGGCATGTACATCTTCTAAGATTCCTTATGTGATACTTATTATATAGTTAGGTGAATTCATTATTAAGCTTTGTACATGTTCTAACGTCTTTGAAATACATACAGCGTTTAAGACAGGGAGAAGAATGAAGAAAAAACTAACCTGTAGAATTAAGTTATACCAATAATTGAAAAATACACATTACATTATGTTTAATGGTACATTAAGCCTGCAATTATAAAGTAAATTGTAAGTAAGTTATTGCAAAAATTATTGGAAAAAAAGGAAGGCAGATTGAAGGATGGGAGGAGGGAAATATGGTTGTCTTAGAATTTTACTTATGAAATGCATGAAATCTGTTATGTTTATATTAGTAAAAATAAATAATAGTTATACCTATTAAATAACTAAAATAATAGTAATATCTATAAAATAAACATACCAATGCAAAACATTGCAAATATTTTAAAACAAAATTTTATAAGTATAACAAGTACACCATTTTCCATACTTTAATTCTCTAAAGCAATTATAATGATGCAATTTCACTACCTGGAAGTTTTCTACATTTTAAAAATAATTTTTTTAACAACATTAATTTACAATTCGCAAAGTAAAACATGTCAGAAAAAGGTTAGAGACAGTTGATGTCCATTCAAGCAGATCCAGCTCCCTGCTAATGTGCCTGGGAAAGCAGTGGAAGATGGCCCAAGTGCTTAGGCCCCTGCACCCATGTAAGGACCTAGAGGAATCTCTAGGCTCCTGGCTTGGATTGGCCCTGCTCAGAGCATTGCAGCCATTTGGGGAGTGAACCAGAGGGTGGAAGATTTCTCTGTCTCACTTTCTCTGAAACTCTGCCTTTCAAATAAATAAAAGTCGTTAAATAACTCTTATAACCAACACAAAACAAGTTTTAGTACTTGATAATTACTTCAATTGAGGCAATTAATGTTTTACTGAATTTAGAATAAAGAAGGAAAGATAGTGAATAGAAATGTAATTTTATGAACTTAAATTATTCTATATTATACTGTTTCTTCTGTTAGAATGCAATGAAGATAAAAGATCATTTACCTCATGAAACTTCTTATTAATTTTGCTAATCTTTTTGTACTGATGAGATATAACACAAAAGCTAGCAAAAATTGACAAAGTAGATATTATGAAAATTTAAAAATATTCTCTGTGAAAGACAGTGTTAAAGGAATGAAAATACCAGTATAAACAGAGATAATATGTTTGCAAAGCATACACCTGATACAATGGTAGTATCGAAAATACAAATAACTCAAGTAAAATGAAGACAAAAAATATGAAGAAATAATTCAGTAAAGAAGACAAACAGACTTCAAATAATCCTACATAAAAATTCAGGAACACTTATTCATTTCTAGGGGAAGAAAGACAGAAAATGATACAACTACTTTAGAATACATTTGCCAGTTTCATTAAAAGCTAAATATGCTTACATGTAATCCTGAATGTACGTTAAAAACTTGCATCCAGGGTCTGGTGCTATGGCATAGCAGGTAAGGCCACCACCTGCACTGCTCATGTGGACACTGGTTCAAGTCTGGGCAGATCTACCCCCAATCCAGCTCTCTGTTATGGCCCAGGAAAGCAGTAGAAGATGGCCCATGTCCTTAGGCCCCTGCACCCAAGTGGGAGACCCAGAAGAAGACCCTGGCTCCTGGCTTCAGATCTGTGCAGCTCTGGCCATTGCAGCCAGTTGGGGAGTGAACCAGCAGATGGAAGACCTCTGTGTGTGTGTGTGTCTCTCTGCCTCTCCGTCTCTCTTTATGTAAGTCTGACTTTGAAATAAATAAATAAATATTTTAAAAAAAACTTAATCCATACAAAAACTTACAGGCAAATATTTAAAGAGCTCTAAAAACTTTCAATAATTTAAACAACCGAGATATCTTTCAAAATGTGAATTGATAAATTTTAGTGCATCCATACAGCAAAGTAAGTTTCAATGTAAAAAAGAAATGAGCAGTCAAGTAAAAAGATAGATACAGAATCAAAACATGAGTATCTCTGATTGAAAGAAGCCAGTCTAAAAATGTATATAATATTTTCTTCAAACTGCATGGCAAGATGAGAAAACTTAAACTATAGTGATAGTAGAAAGATTAGTGATTGCAATTAGTTGGGTGACAAAAGAAAGCATGAATGTTGGAATACAAGGGCTTTTTGAGGTCAGCAAAACTATTCTGCATACTATAATGGTATGTACATAACACTTGGACAAACTCATAGAACTGTACTATGTAAGGACTAAACCCTGACGTGAATTACAGACCTGAGTTAGTAATATGTATTAAGATTTGATCATCATTTGTGGCAAATGTACCACATCAAAGCAATAGATTTATGATAGTGGAAGTTGTGGGTGGGGAATAGAAAGTATATGAGAACTCACTTTACTTTATGTCAATTAGTTCAGTATATCTAAAATTGTTCCAAGAACAATTTTAACAAGGTCTTTTGTCAGTGGCTTCAGTAGGTTGGTTGATACTTTGAATACAAAAGGTAATTACATTTGAATTTGTGAGCATTTTGTTTGTAATTACTAATTTCATTAAGTACTGAATTGTTGCAGAACCTTATAGTTGAAATTCAGGGATTATTTTAATTTGTAACACATTAATTCTGCCACGAAAATAAATTATTTATTAGGATTTCTATTCAATTTTCAACTAGTCTATCATTTTACTAAAATGACTTATTGAGGAAAAAACAAAATGTGACACAGGTGTCTGCAACTTTAGTGCAAATCTTCAAGTTGAAAATAAAGGCATTTATTCTTAAGCCTGAAAGTCATATGTTTGTGCATATTTCTCAATGTGAAAATCTTGGGAGATGGAATCTCTGGAAGATAACTGCACTGTGAGAATGGGACTATTGCACTGGAAGGGCACCAGAAAGACCAGATTCTGCCTGCTACCATCTGAGGACATAACTAGCAGGTGCTATCTGTAAAGCAGAAGAGGAAACCTCACAGACACAGAACCCTCCAGCATCTTTGTCTTGAACTTACCTGATCACAAAACTGTTGACAATAAATTTCTGTTGCTTCTAATTATCTAGTGTATATAAAACTCCATTACCAAACTCAAGTTTATATAGATTTTCTTTTATGTTATCTTCCAGTTTTACACATTTATTTTTAGGTTTTTGATATGCTTGGAGTTAATATCCACCAAAGATGTACTGTGTTTGTTATAGTTTTGAGAAGATTTGGCCTCCAGACTCATGTAGATGCTTAAACATCAAATTCTGAAGTTAATGATATTCACAGAGTAGAAATGTAGTTCAATTATGCTATTTGAGAGGTCAGTCTAATGACAGGACCTTAAGGCAGCAAGTGGAGGGTGTCCTTGGAAAATATTCATCAGAGGAATGGTATTCAGGTATGAATAGCACTCAGACTGCTTCTCTGGTTTTTCATTCACCAGGTGACCCTTCCTTTGCAAGGGCTTCACACTCTACCATTGTCACCCACAGCAAAGGCAAGTCTAGGAAGGCACCTGATATTTGAGTTGAACCTCCTTGGAAACCCACAGAAATCAGCAGGAAGCCTCAGATAGCAGGTATGTAAGTAGAGACCAAGAGAGTTATGGTGGGCTCAAAGCCTCCACCTAGATTTCAAAACATGTTTCAAACAGCCTTGCAACCAAAGAGAGACAAGTTCCAGTAGTGTAACCATTGTAGACAATCCCTATTAGATTAATACAAAAACATGGAGTTGGGGCTGAAGTAGAAAATCCCGAGAAGGAAATATATGACTGCAGAAATGGGACTTATGCATGTGAGAACAGAAGCACTGGCTATAGTCCTCAAGTCGTAGGTATAGGGCTGCCCATGCAACAGACTGTCCAGGATGCTGGTTATGAAGGTTTAATGTTTATTGCTTTATTTGTTTGGTTTTAGTACACTTTGGTCCAATTCCTTTCCATTTACTATCTTTCTCTTTCGGAAAGGAACTTTGTGCCTTGTGTCTGCCACATCATTGTTTCCTCAATTATGTAATTTGGAGTTTAAGAGCCATAGCTGAAGAAGATTGCTTTGAGATTTTGGACTTTGAACTTTAAGTTAATGTTGGACTAAAGTTAAGACACTGAAGGGACTAGAGTGATTATGCATTGAGAGAAGGGAATGGGTTTTTGAAAGTGTTGAATCCTATGGATTGATCAGGATTTTTTTTAAAGATTTATTTATTTATTTGAAAGAGTTACACAGAGAGAGAAGGAGAGGCAGAGAGAGAAAGGTCTTCCATTAGCTGACTCACTCCCCAGATGGCCACAAAGACCGGAGCTGTGCCAATCAGAAGCCAGGAGCTAGGAGCTTCTTCTAGGTCTTCCCATATGGGTGCAGGGGTCCAAGGACTTGGGCCATCTTCTACTGCTTTCCAAGGCCATACAGAGAGCTAGATTGGAAGTGGAGCAGCCAAGACTTGAACAGGCGCCCATATGGGATACCAGCATTGCAGGCGGCAGCTTTTTCCACTAAGCCACAGTGCTGCCCCATTGATCAGGATTTGTCTTTGATGCATGCAGATACTTAATCCCTAATGTCAAGTGTTGATGGTGCTAGGAATGTGGAAGCCTGAGTCAATTATGTTCTCCAGATATGCCTAGTGAGAGATCCCCAGGTCATTGAGGGCATACCCTTAGAAGGTAATTCTCATGAAAGGACTGGTAATATATGCCTGAGTTGTGACAAGCTGTTCTCTCTCTCTCTCTGCTTCCTGCACTACCTTTTGATTGTCCCACCACATACACACACACACACACACACACACATACACACACAAAATGTCATTTTCAGCATCTAGCTTCAGAAGGTAGTACAACCAATAGGATTCACCTGATCTTGAATGTAAACCTTCAAAACTGAACCAATATAAATCTCCAACCTTTACGAGCAGCTTGTCTTGGGTACTTTGTTGGAGTAATAAAAACCTTACTATGGCAAATGATTATTCTTTTTACAAAAATGTACTTTAAGTCACAAGTAATGAATCAGCATATTTATGGTGTACAAAGTGATGAATTTAAAAAGTATTTATTCTTGGGGCTGCAGCTCTGGTGTAGAGGTAAAGCCACTGCCTGTAGTGCCAGCATCCCAGATGAGTGCTGGTTCAAGTCCTGGCTGCTTGACTTCCATTCAAGCTCTCTTCTTTGGCCTGGGAAAGCAGTAGAAGATGGCCCATGTCCTTGGGCCCCTGCACCTGTGTGGGAGACCCAGAAGAAGCTCCTTGCTCCTGGCTTCAGATTGGCCTAGCTCTGGCCATTGTGGCCATTTGGGGTGTGAACCACCAGATGGAAGACCCTCTCTCTCTGCCTTTGACTCTCTGTAACTCTGCCTTTTAACTAACTAAATAACTAAATAAATAAATCTTTAAAAATATATCGGAGCTGGTGCTGTGGCATAGCAGGTAAAGCCACTGCCTTCGGTGCTTACATCCCATATGCTCACCAGTTCGAATTCTGGCTGCTCCTCTTCCAATCCAACACTCTGCTATGGCCTGGGAAAGCAGCAGAGTTGCCCCAAGTTCTTGGGCTCCTGCACCGCATGGGAGATCCTGAAGAAGCTCCTAGCTCCTGGCTTTGGACAGATGTATCTCTGGCCATTACAGCCAGTTGATGGAACCAGTAGATGAAAGATCTCTTTCTCTCTCTCTCTCTCTCTCTCTCTCTCTCAATCTCTCTCTCTCTCCCTCTCCTTCTCTGTGTGTAACTCTGACTTTCAAATAAATAAATAAATCTTTAAAAAAATATATGGACAGTGCAAATTTATTTAAGATTTGCTGAGTATATTGGAGGGACATAAAGGTGATCATGTCATTGGACTTTGTCTTGAACTCTTTATTCAAAATTTAACAAATGTCCCTAAATAGATTTTTTAAGATTTTTTTTTATTTAGTAAATATAAATTTCCAAAGTACAGTTTATGGATTACAATGGCTTCCCCCCCCCCCATAATTTCCCTCCCACTCACACCCCTCCCATCTCCTGCTCCCTCTCCCATTCCATTCACATCAAGATTCATTTTCAATTATCTTTATATACAGAAGATAGATTTAGTATATATTAAGTAAAGATTTCATTAGTTTGCAGGCACACAGAACATAAAGTGTAAAATACTGTTTCAGTACTAGTTATAGCATTACTTCACATTGGACAACACATTAAGGACAGATCCCACATGAGAAGTAAGTACATAGTGACTCCTGTTGTTGACTTTAACAATTTGACACTCTTGTTTATGGCATCAGTAATCTCCCTAGGCTCTAGTCATGAGTTGCCAAGGCTACGGAAGCCTTTTGAGTTCGCTGACTTCAATCTTATTTAGACAAGGTCAATGTCAAATTGGAAGTTCTCTCCTCCCTTCAGAGAAAGGTACCTCCTTCTTTGATGGCCTGTTCTTTCTACTGGGATCTCACTCGCAGAGATCTTTCATTTAGGTGGTGTTTTTTTTTTTTTTTTTTTTTTTTTTTTTTTTTTTTTTTTTTTTTTTTTTTTTTTTGCCAGAGTGTCTTGGCTTTCCATGCCTAAAATACTCTCATGGGCTCTTCAGCCAGATTCGAATGCCTTAAGGGCTGATTGTGAGGCCAGAGTGCTGTTCAGGACATCTGCCCTTCTATGAGTCTGCTGTGTATCCCACTTCCCATGTTGGATCGTTCTCTCCCTTTTTGAATCTATCAGTTAGTATTAGCAGACACTAGTCTTGTTTGTGTGTTCCCTTTGACTCTTAGACCTATCAGTGTGATCAATTGTGAACTGAAATGAATCACTTGGACTAGTGAGATGGCATTGGTACATGCCACCTTGATGGGATTTTATTGGAATCCCCTGGCACGTTTCTAACTCCACCATTTGGAATCAGTGACTTGATCAGCCCTTGTCCTGACTGTTGATGTACAATGTAATACTTTATCCCTTTTATTATTTTTTGTTCTAGTACTATTGGTTGAACTCTGTAATTAACACACAATTATTCTTAGGTGTTTAAATTTTAACTGAAAATGATCCCTGTTAAATATAAGAGTGGGAATAGAGAGGGAGGAGATGTACAATTTGGGACATGCTCAATCAGACTTGCCCCAAAATAGATTAAGATATGATTTAAACCAAGGTTTTTCAATTTGGATGAAAATTGGAACCACGAGAGGATCTTTAAAAATGTTAAGGTCTGCATTCTACCCCTAAACATTTAACTTACTTACGATATTGTGTTACATAAGTGTCTGAATTTTTAAAAAGCTTCTTGAATAACTCTAAGGACTAGTAAAATTTGTGAAGTCAGCTGTGTTCCAATTTATCTTTATAACACTTGCCAGTGTAAATATTAAATTATTCACAGACATCACTTGCATGGACTGGTTTCAGTTTCCCTTCCATTTTATCTGACATTGTTTTTTGCTGATTTTTCATCAGGTTTACCAATTCTTTTTCCTTCTCAGTATTTCCAATCATACCTTGGATCTCATTTCTAGTTTGTCCGTTCTCCCTTTTTTTGAATGGCTCCCAATTCATTGCCAAATTTCTAACTTCTTTTAGAATTCTATACCTTTTACTAGGCTACTTTGGCCTTTACTCAAGTGTTCTGTTCACACTTTTTGTTTATTCTTGTAGTTTCAGCATAATTATCAAGGATGACTCATTTTATCCATGGAAAACCCCAGTTTGTACCACAAATTATGTGTACATCCTCTCAGTTGTGTTCTCACAGCTCACATAATGCTTATGTTTATCATTTGTTGTGATATATCATAAGTTTTAAGGTATTTTGGATACATTCTTTACTACATTATGAACTGTGTCAGAGGAAGACCACACTATATCCTCTTTACCCTATCAATAACCACATAGGCTATGCCATAGTTGATTTTTATGTAAACTGCTGAATTGATTTAGAGGGTATTTAGCAGCTAATGTACATGAGAGGTGATGCAACATTTGTAAAAACAGTCACCAAATATTCATTTTTTAATTTCAAAATCTTTTTCATTCTTATATGTATTGTTCATCTTCCATCAGCTGTCTAGAATACTGTGGATTAAATTTACACAAATCCAGTTAAGGTCACCTCTGTAACACAGCAACAATGATTTTACCAATATACTCTGAAACAAATTGAGGTCAGTGTACATTTTCTCATAGCCTTGCTCTTAGCTTTCTACCATGAACTGCAGAAGGTTTCAATTTACTGAAGCACCGAGGTAGGTAAGATCCAATCAAAGTAAAAGCAAAATCAATAAATGCTAACCTCGAAGGGCTAAATAGTAGTGACATCAGTCATGAAGAGAAGCTGTTTGCAGGTTTGAAATACTATTGTTCCATAAAGGTAAGAGAATACAACTGCAACTCTGGGCAGTGTGAATTTTGTTTACTGTGATTTATTTAACATGCACACAAGGGAATAACAAGATAAACTGTATTATATGTATAAACTAGTATTTAACAAAGAAAAATTTTATCTCTCGCCTTAAGAAAATATGTCACTAAACAAGTTTTTATACTATATTCTAGAATCACTTAGAAAATATTTTAATGTTTGTAATAACATATATATAAATGATTACTTCCATTAATGCCTTTAAAGCATATTAGAAAAGATTTTCATGGATTTTACACCTAAAGAAAGAAAATAGACAAAGAAGAAGAGTGAAACTATGACTCAAAAATATGCAGAAAAGTAATTAAAATCATGTATGTTTGAGTCTCAGCTTTGCTACTTGTCACTGCATGAATTTGATCCAGTTCATATTGATAATGCAATACTATCTATACTCTCTAATGCCTGTCTAGTTTTTAAAGTGTTCCCTGGGATAATAATTTTAGAGAAATTCATTAGAAAATTACTGAAAAATTAATAAATGTAGCATGTAATGGTAAATAGTAAATTACATCTATGTATTTATAGGGGCTTACATTGAGAAGACTCTGGTTTTACATCAGTGATTTTGTAGACGTTAAATAAGTTAAATGGGGTCCTGATTATAACTAAGGACAGTTGATTTCTATTTATTTTATAATTTTAGTATTGTCATTCATTATCCTTTTAGTGATTGATGAATCAGTAGTTTGAACCATCATGCAACTTATTTATTTGACCATTTCGTGTCATGAGAACAATATCTTTATATTTAACTAGTATTCAATCTTCATAAATTTCAGATTCCTACATATTATTTTCTTGTATTTTTTTCAATCTGTGGAAGGAAAATCAAGGTAAGAATTGTGTATGCCTATATGGTAAATATAATCATATGTAGAAAGAATACCAAACTCATGACAATAATATAAAATGTGATTTTTGTTTTGGTTGTTGGTTTATTTTTGCAAGGATCTATCACATAGTTTATTGTTCCATACCTAGCAGAGCAATCATTATACTTTCATTTATATTTTTCATTGTTTCAAAAAATCTATATTGTCATTAAATACCTCATCTTTAAAGTAACTGCTTGATATAGCATAGCTAAAACTCTAGGATTAACATTGAGTTCATTATAGTAGAGTTAAGCACACTAGGTTTAGGTTTTGAGTAACATTCAGTTTTCACATAGAATATTGCAGTTCATACACAGATAACATGATTCTTAAAACAGGTCCAGAAAACTAGGAAGAGGAGGATTGATATTGTTTAGGAGAAGACAGTTTTCAGGACATATCAAGTGATAAAAAAAGAAAGATTGTACCATATGAAACATGTTGGGATCCATTTTGGTATTGCTCTCTCTCAATTCTACTCTTATCAGCTAATATCAGATAAAATTCTGATTCATATCTTGTGTAATTTCATGCATTCCAGAAAAAGATAATAGGATCAAGTAGTTAATTGTACTAAAGCAAAATCAAGGCTCCCTGAGAACTACATGTTATCATAACTGATTGGGAACCAGAATGTGATATGTTGAGGTCTAGATGCAGTTATCCACCAGAATGATTTCCCTTCTTTGAGAACTTTGGTGAATTGACCTTAGTTTTATTTAAAAATTTTAAAGTGAGATTTCCTTCCAACAATAAAGTAATGTTTTCCCACATATAGTTATCATGATAATGACATTTAATTTTTTTAACTTTTATTTAATGAATATAAATTTCCAAAGTACAGCTTATGGATTACAATGGCTTCCCCCCCATAACGTCCCTCCCACCGGCAACCCTCCCCTCTCCCACTCCCTCTCCCCTTCCATTCACATGAGGATTCATTTTCGTTTCTCTTTATATACAGAAGATCAATTTAGCATACATTAAGTAAAGATTTCAACAGTTTGCTCCCACACAGAAACATAAAGTGAAAAATAATAGATGATTTTTTTAAGTGATGATGAAACCAGATCAGACCAATTGTCATGTTTAATCAAAGTGAGAGTCAAGTTGGGAATTGATAATTACTTCTTTTTTTTTTTTTTCAGAAGATCAGTTTAGTATGCATTAAGTAAAGATTTCAACAGTTTGCACCCCCATAGAAACACAAAGTGAAATATACTGTTTGAGTACTCGTTATAGCATTAAGCCTCAATGTACAGCACATTAAGGACAGAGATCCTACATGAGGAGTAAGTGCACAGTGACTCCTGTTGTTGACTTTACAAATTGACACTCCTGTTTATGGCATCAGTAATCTCCCTATGCACTAGTCATGAGTTTCCAAGGCTATGGAAGCCCCTTGAGTTCTCCGACTCTTATCTTGTTTAGACAAGGTCATAGTCAAAGTGGAGGTTCTCTCCTCCCTTCAGAGAAAGGTACCTCCTTCTTTGAAGACCTGTTCTTTCCACTGGGATCTCGATCTCACTCACAGAGATCTTTCATTTAGGTGTTTGTGGGTTTTTTTTTTTTTTTTTTTTTTTTTTTTTTTTTTTTGCCAGAGTGTCTTGGCTTTCCATGCCTGAAATACTCTCATGGGCTTTTCAGCCAGATTGGAATGCCTTTAGGGCTGATTCTGAGGCCAGAGTGCTGTTTAGGACATCCGCCATTCTATGAGTCTGCTGAGTCTCTCGCTTCCCATGTTGGATCACTCTCCCCTTTATTTATTCTATCGGTTAGTATTAGCAAGTACTAGACTTGTTTATGTGCTCCCTTTGACTCTTAGTCCTTTCATTATGATCAATTGTGAACTGAAATTGATCACTTGGACTAGTGAGATGGCATTGGTACATGCCACCTTGATGGGATTAAATTGGAGTCCCCTGGTATGTTTCTAACTCTACCATTTGGGGCAAGTCAGCTTGAGCATGTCCCAAATTGCACATCTCTTCCCTCTCTTATTCCCACTCTTATGTTTAACAGGGATCACATTTCAGTTAAATTTCAACACTTAAGAATAACTGTGTATTAATTACAGAATTAAACCAGTCATATTAAGTAGAACAGACAAAAAAAACTACTAAGAGGGACATTTCATTAAACCAACTATTCTTCTTTAATGCAAAATAAGGAAATGGCAGGAGAAATAAATTCTGGTTTTGAAATTGGTTTTTAGGTAACATGAATTCAAATTCTATTACTATATCTATAGTCAACAATCAACATTTGATGCCAGAAGATACCTCGGTTTAAGGCATCTACAAAGTTATTACCAAAATATTCCACTGCCATCCAAGAAAGAAACAAAAGATGGATTCAGTTTCAGAAAAGCAGGGGACTCATCTGCTTTAAATTAGCCTTGTATTCCTAATTTTAAGTGAAACAATAAGCAGTATTTGTAATTTTCATGATTCTTTTTAAGTGATTGATTTTAAAGAATGAGCTACAGAGGGAAAGAAGGAGAGAGAGAAGGAGAGAGAGAGCTTCCATCTGCTGGTTCATTCTCCAAATGGCTGCAAACCGAGGGCTACAGTTAGGAGCCAAGCACTCCATCCATGTCATCCATTTGTGGCCCAATTACTTTTGCCATCATCTGCTGCCTTTGTAGGTGTATTAGCAGGAGATTAGATTGGAAATAGTGTAACTGTGACTGAAAATGCCAGTCCAACATGGAGTGTAGGCATCTCAAGTAGTGGCTAAACTCACTGTCACAATGCTCCACACAAGTAACCCTATTTTTAAAATGGTGGTTAATGGAAGAAATACATTGCTTAATAGGTAATGAGAAAGGTTTCTGCAGGTCATCTTAGATTACAAATCACTAATTTGCAAACTAGCTGTTCTTAATTGCTTAGTAAGTCCTGAAAAAAATTGGTGAACTCAATTCTGTTTTTCTTACAAATTAGTGCCCAGGTTAAAAATAAATTCCTTTGATCTGTATCAATCTTTAGTTAAGCAACCCTATTGATTCTTACATTATTTTTCTCTCTTGGACATTTATACTTACAGGGAAAGTAAAGTTTTATGGGCGCTTTTCTTAAAACAGTGATCATTTAGCAAAATTTCACTGCTTCATGTGTACAGAATTTAATATTTAGTACTTAATGTACTATTTATGAATCCCTTGTGGTACTGATCTCTGGACATAATACCCCATTGCACAAATCCACAAGGTCATAGGAGGATATAATTCTCAAACTCTTTTCAAAAGCAATTAACTTCTTTTCTGGTTCAAACTCCTTGAGTTGAAGCAATATTTCTACCCATGAAAGCCAAAAATGTATTCCCATTTGTTTGAGTGACCCAAGCACATTAGGATTGTATAGATCACTGGTTATTATAGTGTGTATGTCATGTAAAGAAGACCTTCAGCTCTACTGTAATAAGTCTTGGTTCACTCGGTTTTCAAGTGTCCTGTCAATTTTGGTTAAATATTGATTACTTTGCACAGAAGAGAGCATAATGTCCACATAGTGTTTTGTGTGTATGTGTGTGTGTGTGTGTGTGTGTGTTTCAGGGGGAGGTTAAATAGCAGATTACAAGTGGAATCAATCTTTATATTCTGTACAAGTTCAGAAGTTATATTCCATACTAACATAACAAAATATCATTACAAAGAGTGCAAATTAGGAAAATAGTCTACATGTAAAGACATGATGTTAAATGAGAAACCCTAATCCCCACCAAAAATTAAAATATTAAAATAAAATAATCTTTAAATTTTTTCTGAGCTCTAAAAGCCATTCTTCATAACTTCAGAAAGCATAATTTACTTTTTCACAAGAATTCCAGAAAATCAGGGTATTCACAAGTGGTATTAAACATTACTACTCATCATAACCCAAAGGTAATATAATTTCTGTCTCTGCTATGTATATTATTTAGAAACAAACATTGCTTATCTCTTAGAGTTATATGCTCAGAGATTATTGGAATCAATTAAATAAACAGAATGTAAATATTGAAGAGTATATGAAACTGGTGAAATAGAATATTTCAGAACAATGATTTCATAAAATGAAGAATGAGTTAGACCTTGGAGTATATCTGTGCTCTCAAAGAGAGGAATACATTGTACCACAGAAGTTAATCTATGGGTAAGGATAATTCCAGGGTCACAAGATGGAAATATAGATACAGGAAAATCCACGTCACACGGGGAAAAATAGATAGTTAAAAAGGAGAGAAGATACACATCAGAGATAGAGCCATGGTAAATATTTGATGGGAAGCCCAGGAGAACACAGAGAGTGGTTGGGTCCATGCCAAAAGAGCAAATAATAAAGGGAAGTGGTGGAGAGTCAGACCAGGGAGGATAGCACCAGCCTATAGTTTACCAGGTGAGACAGGAAAATGCAAGTCCACAGAGCTGCAAATAGTAGTTGGATGGGGAGCCTGGTGAACTGCTGTAGAATTTCCACATGGGGAAAAAAAAAGAGAAGGTATTGAGGAACAAACAGAGAGGTCAGACACCTCCCTACTCACCTACATTCTCCCCCTCCCCACAAGGACCTGAAGCCAGCTGGGAGAAGTCATTTTGTTTGTTTAAATGTTTGAACATAAGCAGGGGACTACCACCTTTGACTTTTGCCCACACACCCACCAATTTTGGGGACCACTTCACCACACCTTCTCCCTACCCAGGAACAAGGACCACAACATTTCAGAATTTCTTTGCTAGAAAGCAAGCTGTACAACAAGAAGTCCCCAATATCAAAAGCTCAAGCTTGCTCTGTCCACCATTAAGAAGTAAACCAGGCTAGAGTGGGGGGAGAGGTCTCCATGCACCAGAGCTCATACCCTTCTCCACAAGGATTGATAAGTGAGCTGGGCTCCAGTAGGCAGGGCTTCATGTTTCCATTGGCAATGCAGAAACACATAGCAGCTCATAACAGAGGGAAACTTGACCACAAGAAAATCTCCACAGATTACAGGTGTAGTTCAGTAAGCAGGATGATATAATCCTGAACACAACAGAGACTAACACCAAGGTGTCATGCAGCTGTGAGGAAAAGGACAAGTCACACCAACAGAAGTGAACAATCTTCTATAACCAAAAAACCAGAGGAAGCTACAAAGCCCCAGAGGGCCTTACATTGGATTACCCTACATTCTGGAATACTGAACAGAGCACCCAGGCCACAGCCAGCAAACACCTCTTGGAACTCACTAAAAGTACAGATACCCCAGCTAAATCACAAAAACACAAATTAAATAGAAGGGAACCAGAAGAAGGGAACCAGAAGACAGAAGGGAATCAGAAGCAACTTCACAATCTAAATACAAAGTCCTCACAAGAAATTGAGATATTAAAGAAAAGACAGAACAAAAAACTAGAAATTAAGAATTCAATAGATCAAATAAAAATTAATGTAATGGAAAACCTTAACAACAGAATAGGTGAGTCAGAAGAAAGACTATTAGAACTAGAAGACAAATTTCTGGAAATATTACAATCAGACCAAAAAAAAAAAAAAAAAAAAAAAAGAGGAAGAAATTAGAAAACTAAAAAACTCAGTTGGAGATCTACAAGACATACAAACCAACACATAGATCCTAGGAGTTCCAGAACGTGTGGAATTAGAGAAAGGATTAGAAGGCCTTCTTAATGAAATAAAAACAGAAAACTTCCCCAATCTGGAGAAAGAAAGAGATATCTAGGTATAGGAAGTACAAAGAACTCCTCATACACATGACTAGAAAATATCTTCACTGTGACAAATTGTAGTAAAACTCCCCACAGTAAAACATAAATAAAAGATATTAAAATGTGTACAAGATAAACACCAATTCACATTCAGAGGAAACCCAATTAGACTCACTGAAGACTTTTCATTAGAAACTCTACAGGCAAGGAGAGAATGGCAAAATGTATTCCAAGTCCTAAAAGAAAAATAAAAAAAAAAATCCGTCAACCCAAAATACTGTAACTTGGAGACTCTCATTTATGAATGAGGAGAAATAAAGATCTTCCACACCAGAAATTGAAAGAATTTGTAACTATCTGCCAAAGATGCTCAAGGATGTGCTACACACAGAAACAGGAAGATCACTATAAAAGAGGAATGCAAAATTGGCCCTCTAAAAATACAAAGGAAATCCAAATTAAGAAATAGGAATATTTATGGAAAAATGGGAGGGCAAAGTTATCACTTATCAATTGTCACCTTGAATGTAAAAGTCCTCAACTCTCCAGTTAAAAGACATAGACTGGCTGAATGGATTAAATATAAAAACCCATATATTTGCTGTCTATAAGAAAAACATCAAAAAAGATGCATGCAGACTGAAAGTGAAAAGATAGAAAATGATATTCCATGCTAACAGAAATCATCAAAGAACTAGTGTAGCCATCCTAATATCAGACAAAATAGATGTTAACATAAAAACTGTTAAAAATAGCTGGCGCCGTGGCTTAATAGGCTAATCCTCTGCTTGTGGCACCAGCACCCCAAGTTCAAATCCTGGTCTGGGCACCAGATTCTGTCCCGGTTGCCCTTCTTCCAGGCCAGCTCTCTGCTGTAGCCTGGAAGTGTAGTGGAGGATGGCTCAAGTGCTTGGGCCCTGCACCCACAAGGGAGACCAGGGGAAGCACCTGGCTCCTGGCTTCAGATCAGCACGGTATGCCGGCTGTAGCGTGCTGGCCGTGGCAGCCATTGGAGGGTGAACCAACGGCAAAAGGAAGACCTTTCTCTCTGTCTCTCTCTCTCACTGTCCACTCTGCCTGTCAAAAAAATTAAAAAATAAATAAAAAATAAAAAAATGCACCTAATTACAGGACACCCAGTTATTTAAAAGAAATGTTAAGGGATGTATAGGAAAATACAGATTCAAATACAAAAGTAATGAGGGATTTCAATACCCTACTTTAAGCAATGGACAGATCAATCAGACAGAAAATCCTCTAGGAAGCAGCAGAGTTATTCAACACTACATATCTAATGACTACGGACTGCAAAGTTAATAAATCAGCAATAATTATTGCACATGATTCAAGAAATTCCCAGTTACTTCTTGAGCAAAAACAAGATGATAGAAGAAACTAAAGTATCTATTTTGAGCCAGCACTGTGGTGTGGTGGCTACACTTCCACTTGGCATGCCAGCTCCCCTTATGGAATGTGATTAGGGTCTAGGCTGCTCCCTTCCTATCCAGATCTCTGCTAATGACCTGACAAAGGCAGTGGAAGATGATTCAAGTGTTTGGGCCCCTGCCACTGTGGAAGAGCCCGGAAAAGCTCCTGGCTCCTAGTTTTGACCTGACCCATTCCTAGCTGTTGTGGCCATCTGGGGAGGGAACCAGCAGATGAAATCTTTCTCTTTCTCTCTCTCTCTTTGTAACTCTGATTTTCCAATAAATACATACAGACATACATAAATAATTTTGTAGAAGACAGCACTGTGGCCACTGTCGGGGCCCTGGCATCCCATATGGGGAAGAGTTCAAGTCTGGGCTGCTCCCCTCCCTATCAAGCTATCTGCTAAAGTAGTAGAAGATGGATCAAGTGTTTGAGTCACTGCACCTACGAGGGAGACCCAGAAGAAGCTCATAGCTCCTGGTTTCTGACAGTCTCAGCTTCAGCTGTTGTGGCCATCTAGGGAATGAACCAGTGTACCTAACAGATATCTACAGAACTATCCATCTTACAGTTGCAGAATACACATTTTTTTCTCAGAACTGCACAGAACTTTCTCTAGAGCTGACCACATGCTAGGTCATAAGGCAAGTCTCAGCAAATTCCAAGATATCAACATCATATCATTCTCAGACGACAGTGGAATGAAGCTGGAAATCAGCAACTCAGGAATCTCTAGAACATATGCAAACACATGGAGACTGAACAGCATGCCCCTGAATGAACAACAGGTTATAGAAGAAATCAAAAGAGAAATAAAAAATGTCTGGATACAAATGAAGATGATAAGACAACATATCAAAACTTAGGGGATACAGCAGAAGCAATGTTAAGAGAAAGGTTTATAGCAATTGGTGACTACATCAAGAAATTGGAAAGGCACCAAATAAATGAACTATCAATGGATCTCAAGGATCTAGGAAAAAAAAAAAAAAAAACTGGTAGAAGAAAAGAAACAATTAAAATTAGAGAAGAAAGCAACTAAATTGAAACCAAAAAAAAAAAAGATCAGAAAAATAAAGACTTGTTTTTTTGAGAAAAAAAAAACAATTTTGTTCGGAGGGGCTGGTGCTGTGGCACAGCAGGTTAAAGCCCTGGCCTGAAGAGCCTGCTGGTTCTAATCCTGGCGGTTCCTCTTTTGATCCAGCTCTCTGCTATGGCCTGGGAAAGCAGTAGAAGATGGCCCAAGTCCTTGGTTAGGGAACCTGCATGGGAAAACTGGAAGAAGCTCCTGGCTCCTGACTTTGGATCGGCTCAGCTTGGGCCATCTGAGGAATGAATCTGTGGATGGAAAACTTCTCTCTCTGTCTCTACCTCTCTCTGTCACTCTGTATTTCACATATATAAAATAAATCTTTAAAAAAATTGTTCTGATAAAAAGGAGGAAGTAATTGACAATTCTAAACCATGGAAAGCTGTAGGGAGGTAGGTGTGAAAGCTACTATTATTTAGATGTGGAGATTAAATGTCCTATTAGATATATAAATGAAAATGAAAATTGAAAACAGGCAATTAGAGATACCAAGTCTAATCTTAAGTGGAGGCATCAGATTTAGAAATACATTTGGAGAACTACAAATTTAAAGAAAAAACAAAAGTTGGGGCAATAATAAGCAATATATGAAATTTTTATTTTTTATTGTTTTATTTTATTTTATATACAAAATAAATAAAATTAAGTGGCTTGCTGATGGACCACACTAGTAATTTGGAGATTCTCAAGTAAAGAGGAAAATATAAGAATGAATCACACTGTGTCTGATAGGCTTTGTAAGCATCCATCAAGGCAGTGATATATACACGACTTTATGTTAGCCTTTTATTGCCTCTTTAAAATTTATTCAGTGAGAGAATATTTTCTTTGCCATTAGATGAAAGCTTAAACAGGTTTCATTACTTCTGGCTATTCTTAAGAAATGGAAATTACTAAGATCTCCTTAAATTTCACTCAGAGTCTGAATTAAGTAAGCATTTCCAATCATAGGAAATATTCAAAATTGTGATGATAATTTAGTGTCAAATATTTCTCTTCCATCATCTGGAGTCCTTTGAAGTGAAGTTTAGTTTAGGAAAGAAGGTTAAATGTGGAATAGAAGTTCTTTTAATTATTTATTAATTTTATTTTATAATTGTACATCTTTATGGGGTACAATGTGATGTTTCAATCCATGTATACATTTTGTCTTGATCAAATCAGGTTATTTAGCATATCCATATACCCATCACTTCAAGATTTCATTATTTACCAAATAAGGTCTATAAGATGATGCCGCGAGTGTCTCAGGGAGTCTGGCCAGCAGACTCAACCCAGGGCCTACAATGATGGTTTCTCGGGTGAGAAGAGAATGAACGACGCTTATTGGTCTTCAGTAGACTTTTTATTAGAGAAAGTAGACGTGACAGAGGTAGAAAGGAAGGAGGAAAGGAGAAGAGAGAGAGCTTCCTCCTTACACCCTCGGCTTATATACAAAATGTGACCAATCAGAAGCAAGCTAGAGTCCATGCATCAGGCACCCCAATCCGGTCTCTGTTCACGTGAAGGGCACGCGTCCTCGGCCAATCAGGTGAGGTGTCACGCAGCAGGCAGGCAGGCAGATTCACTGCTGGGGTCCTGGCACCATCTTGTTGTTTACCGTGACCTTGATCCCTCTGCCTCCAGAGAGCCCCGCCCGTTGGAAAGCCCCAGGTCAAAACTGAAACTAAAAACCTCTGCCTAGCAATGCCGCCACGGACTATTCCCCAGCATCTCCCCCTTCTTTATTTTAAATTCGTGGCATGGAAACATGTCTGTCTTAGGAGACCAGGAGTGAAATACCAGCGTACCCGTCATGGGGTCGCCCTGTCTTAGGTTGCTCGGCATGCCTCCCAGAACTTACCCGTCTTTGACTACCGTTCCAACATGCTAAGCCACACTCCAGCTTGGGGGTTAGTCATGGGGTATTGTTTGTGCATCGCTAACATGGCTTGTTTAACCACCAGCTGCGTTTGCCTATGGCGGCGTATAATGGAGAACAGGAGGTGAAGTAGCCCAGAACCAAACAAGAGTACCACAATAAACAGGGCCCCGATGGCCACCCATTTTTTATCGTGTTCCAGGATTTGCAGAACCAGGACCCTAGAGTCGCAAAGGGCGACCATATAGTTGTACCAGAAGGAGAGGTTTCCCTTAACCGTAATATATCACGTCACAGCTTATCTAACAGCAGAGTGAAATTGCTATTCCAAGTAGTATTTATCATTTTTCCTAAAGCTTTAGAGTCATTGGCTAAGTGAGAAAATTCTGCTGCTTTAAAGGGAGTAACACAAGTGGACACGGATTGAAGTAAGCATGGCATACCTGCAAGAGCCCCCAATAAGTCCAGCTCTTCCTGCATAACATCTACACGCTGATTTAGCATTTGGAGGCCAGTATAGAGGTGTAGGTCCATTTCTTGTTGATATTCCAGCGCCACGGCCGTGTCCTTAGTAATGTTATCCAGTGTGGATAGGGTGGAAGCCTGAGAGACTGCCATACTGATGGCCGCCACGCTGGCTGACAAGGCTGTAATAATGGCTACAATGATGGCAGTGACACCGAAGTCTCTCCGGTTGTGGAGGGTGACTGCAAAGTCCTGTTCGCGTACCAGTACCTGTACTGGGACCCAAGTTGGAACACGAACCATGACAGCCATGTGGTTCCCTTCCCAGCAGTTAGTCAGATTTCCTGAAAAACAAGTACCATTAATGTCTTGACAAACATACCAAAGAAAAGGCTTGCTCAGGCACACAGGAGAATTGACCCTGCCTTCAGCTTTATGGGATGTGTTATAGTACTTTAACGTTAGGTTAGCAGGTTGGTAGTACGAGCCACAGAAGGTACCATTAGCCCAATGGAATCCTTTAAGGAAAAGTAAGGGTGTGATATCTGTACAAACTCCAGCAGCATTACACATAACAAATGGATCCCACACACTACCATCCTCATCAGTTTCAAACATATTTTGGTTGGACCAAGCCTGTATGCTGTTACTGAGCAGCTGTATGTGGGTGTTATTGGAATAAGGGTTGGAACAGGCCACATTTGTAGTAGTAAAGTGGGTAATGACTGAGTTATTGAGGGCTGTCCATCCCCTGAATAATGCGTGGTGAGTGAGAAAGAATCCATGACCTAACTGCACGTGAAACGTGCTAGATAAGCAAGATGAGAAAGCGGGGCATACAGGGTTGACTGGGGATTTACAATGCTGGATGGGGTCTACAATAGGTAAAGGCTTGTTAGAAGTGCAGTGGAGACAACACAGTGGAATGCTATTAGAGGAGAAAGAGGCCACATTGCCGGAATTATTCTGACATGAAAAGTTGGAGTGGGAAACATTCACAAAATCGCTGAGAACAAAAGGGAGTAAAACAATGCATGGTGAAGGGTGGGTGTGATTAAACCCGCACTCATCCATACCTTCCTTGCTTATCTGAAAGCAAAGAGATCTGGCTAGAGATAAGGTGAGATTCAGGCTAGCCTAAGCAGAGTTAGGCGAAGCTACCGGGTCAGCAGCCAGAACATTGTAGCGCTGACCAAGAGTAGCATTGGCTAAGTACATTAAAGGGAGGATCTTGGAAGAGTTAGATAAGGGAGAGGAAAAGGGAGCGCCCGAAGGAGCCCCCAGTAGGGGTTGCCCTCATCAGAGCTGCTGGTTGCGGTGGATAGGAGGATCTTCAGGAGGAGGTGGTACATCAGCGATCTCCTCGTCCTGTTCCAGATGGTAAGCATCATCCTTCAATGGCCTGTGTAATCTCTTTGTCCTTCTTTCCGGGGTCCACACCAGTTGTGTCGCGTCCTGTGGGAGAAAACAAACTGTGCCTCGCACCCCTCATAATATCGGGAATGGGCCTTTCCATTGATTATCCTGTGGATCCTTCCACATCACCCATTCTTTACTTGGCTTCTCAGCGGAACGTGTATGCCGTTCAGATGGAGTGGTGTCATCCGATTTCTGATTTAAAAAATTTATGGTGTATAGGGCTGTGTTCAAGATATCTTTGGGTGAGGAGGATAATACTCCTACTCCCCCTTTTTGTTTATTAATGATAAGTTTTAGATACTGATTGGTACGTTCTACTATGCCTTGACCCTGTGGATTATAGGGAATTCCAGTTACATGTTGGATGCCGAATTGTATTAAGAAATCTCAAAATTTTGCAGAGGTGTAAGCAGGACCATTGTTTGTTTTAATGACTTATGGGGTTCCCCAGGTGGCAAAACATTGTAAACAATGCTGAATGACACAAGTGGTGGATTCTTTGGCCATGGCCATAGCAGCATGAGCGCCAGACACAATATCGTCCATCACATCCTGACATATTTTTATGGAAGTGGGAATGTCTTTATGCTGCCAGGGTCTAAGCGCCATACGGCATGTTTTATTAGCTTGTTCATAGGCCAATCTCCTCAACAATGGGGCGGCTTCATCCACCGACTCAAGCAAATTGCCCGCAGCCTCAAACAGTCTGTTAATCTAGTCTGCATATGGTTCATTGGGACCTTGGATTATTTTAGTAAGACTATATTTAACCTCTCCCCTTTTTGGGACCACTTTCCAAGCCCGAAGAGCTATGTCCCTGACCTGCAAGTACTTCATTGGGACACTGTGCTTGCGCATCCTCAGTGTCAAATGCTCCTTCGCCAGTTAACATATCCTCATTCCAAGTAGGTTGCCCGTTGGCCTTATTGGCCAGTGCCTGTTTTTTTGCTAGCTCCCCATAAGCGGTGGCCCATAGAAGATAGTCACCCCCTGACAAAACTGCCTTAACTATGTTTCTCCAATCTTCCACTATAAGGCCTCCAGTCCCACGCCTTCAAGGACTGCCTTAGTAAAATTTGCATGGGGCCCATAAAGTTGTACTGCTTGCTGCAATTCCTTAAGAAGTTTAAAGTCCACCGGTATCCAACCTCTATTGCCCTGTTGATCTATGAATACCGGGAATATCTGTTGTGATTTATAGAATTGTGATCAATCCGGAATTGCCCTTCGGCAGGATTGGATTCCCCTGCTGACAGGGCTATCTCGCTCCTCCTCCTCTGGGTCAATGGGAGTCTTGGCCCTTCCCTTTTCCTTCACTGCCATCCTCCCCGAACCGAGTACAACGGGGTGCCACTGTGGGGCACTGCTAGCAAGGCAGCAACAGTGGGGAGAGTCCTCAGGGTAAGGCGGGACGGAAGGCAGCGGAGGATAAAGTGGTGGGGAGATTTCAGAGGGAGGGACGCTCTTCTTACTTGGCGTCCCTCCACCAGCGCCACTTTCCTCCTCCAAATCTTTGCTGCTGCTATCCTTGGAATCCTTGCCTATCTTTTCTAAAATTTTTAAACCTTCATCCAGCAATTGCCCTATGGTTTCTGAGTCTGTAGCCAAAATGTTATCAACCAAGTACCACATCCATAAGACCATTTCTTCAACTTAAGCGGTGAGCATTTCCCTTCCTACCGTGTGCCAGTTCTCCCTTGATAAATCCCCTCCTTCTATGAACCACGGCAAAACTTTTGCCACTGCTCTGGTGAAAGAGCAGACAGTTGCAGCTTTGACAGGCGTCCCCGTCGCTCTCAACAATCTGTTGAGGAGCAGCTGCATTTTGGCAACTGAGGGTGTATTTCCCATGGTTGCAACCTAATTTTCTTACTCAAAACTGCGATGGTCCTAGGCTTTATCCCCTAGATTTCCGTATATGTACGTTTTAAGTTTTCTTACCTTCTTCCGCCGCTTGTCCCTCGCCGAGGAATCCGAGTCATGGCACCACTTGCCGCGAGCGTCTCAGGGAGTCTGGCCAGCAGATTCAACCCAGAGCCCGCAACGACCGTTTCTCGGGTGAGAAGAGAACGAACGACGCTTATCGGTCTTCAGTAGACTTTTTACCTTCCTTTCTACCTCTGTCACATCTACTTTCTCTAATAAAAAGTCTACTGAAGACCGATAAGCGTCGTTCGTTCTCTTCTGGCCTGAGAAACCGTCGTTGCGGGCTCTGGGTTGAGTCTGCTGGCCAGACTCCCCCAGATGCTCACGGCAAGATGAAAACTTTCTTTATGGGCATAGTCATGATTCTGAATTTCTCTTGTGTCATCACTATCCCAAAATGCTAGCTGTACTTCTAACTTAAAAGCAGTTCCTCGTTGACTTTCTGGCTTCCTGTCTTATTTTGCAGACATTCACCTCTGGAGTTCTATTTTTTTTCATGTGTTCCATTTTTGCTGGACCTAAGTCTTCCAAGAGAATCATTACAATTAAATCCACATTTGATTCAGAATAAACATGCTGAAATTTTTTGGCTCAATTTATAGAGAATCATTGCTATGTGCAGTCACAGTAGACTTATCTTTGCTCCTTACTCAAGGAGTACATCCAATTCCACCACCCTGACTGTCCATATTTCCTTAGCCATGGGGCAAACCTTTGTCTACTAGCTTTGCCAGATTCCATCAGCCATCACTGTTAGACTCTTAGACCGTTAGACTGTTAAACTATGTCTGCTTCTACCAATGTCTTGTCTTTTTGTCTTTTCTACAATTCATGTTTTTATATTCTTGAATTGGGTGAAGAGTTCCAGAATTTTAAAATTTGTTCTTGAAATACTTCTCACTTTCTGTCTTCAGGTATGTCATGGTACATCAGAACGTCCTATCTACTGAATCTAGCTAGCTCAAATTGAACTTTCAAAAGTAATATCCTGTTCCTTGTATATTTACTCTGAGATAGAGAATTTAAAAATATAATAGAAAATAATTATATAATAAAATAATCTAGAAGAATACAATAGTAATCTTACATAAAATAATGTGGCAGATAGTGTGATGTTAATAAGAAACAATTGAAAATATTTCCAAAGGATAAAATGAGACTTACTGGTACATTGCTCTCAGTGGGACTTATGAAAAGCATTATTAATTACGTGTGTGAGGTTTTAGGTAATATTACACTCAACAATCAGATACCATATTGAATGTATACTGATCACTTATAATTCAACTTGGTGGGGCCGACGCTGTGGCACAGCGGGTTAAGGACGTGGCCTGAAGTGCTGGCATCCCATATGGGCACCAGTTATAGTCCCAGGTAATCCTCTTCTGATCCAGCTCTCTGCTATGACCTGGGATAGCAGTGGAAGATAGCCCTAGTCCTTGGGCCCCTGCACCTACATGGGATACCCAGAAGAAGCTCCTGGCTCCTGGCTTCAGATTGGCACAGCTCTGGCTGTTGCGGCCATCTGGGGAGTGAACCAGCGAATAGAAGACCTCTCTCTCTGTCTCTACCTCTCTGCATAACTCTGTCTTTCAAATTAATAAAATAAATCAAATATAAGTTCAACTTGGTGATTTCAATTTGCAAATCACAATGAGTAGCAGTAACATGCAATAGTTCCTCTTTTAACCTAACCTAAGTCACTATTCAATTTTTTCCTGACTCTCATATGCTCTAGTTATTAACTAACTAAAAAATAAATGAATTGAAAAAAACATTAAAGAGAACTTTCTATGTCTTTTTAATTGAGTCTCAGAAAATGACTTACCTAAAACAAGAACTATAAAAATCTTTCAGAATACCATCATTGGAATAATATAATTTAAAATGTCAATACATATTTAAATGGTTTGCCTTCAGAATAGATGAACTCTGTATGGTGTACAGAGGTGTTGAGGTTTGTTGGAAGAGAAATTTCATCCAATATTATGAAAACGATGGAGAAAAATCAGATGCAAGCAATGGTTTTTAGTAAGGTTACAGAATTTAGGTCTAAAGGATTACAAAAGCTTTCCCAGAATAGAAGACGTATGGATTAAACCTTGAAGCCATTTGAAAAAGTAGTGGTATAATTCAAAGTATGAACGGTAAATAATGCCACATGAAGAAGATTGTGAGGAAATTATGAGACAGCAGTCAGATAATATATACTAAATAATATTGTTCGACAAACCAGGAAGTCTTTTTTTTTTTTAATTCTGCATACAACAGAGGGTAACTTCATAATTTCTATAATGGTGAAATCTCATCATAGTGCTATTTAAAGAAAGGATTTATGGTGGTTGAAGAACTAAATGGAAGAATCCAACAAGAATGCTGATCTAATGATTAGAATAGATTATTTAGAGATAATAAGAAACTGTGACACTTAATGAAATGAGATAGAAAAGGAAAGAGAAACATTAATGGGTGCAAATTGGCTGGACTTGGCAAATAATAAAATGGAGAAAATGAGAAAGTGCTTAAAATCAATAATAATATTCAAACTTTTTTAACAACTGTATATTTTGGCATCAACTAATATAAAATGAAAAGGGAAGAATTGCAGCAGGGAAGGGATAAGGAAGCAGAAATAATGATGAAAATAATTCAATTTTGTAAATATTAACCTTGATATAATATTCAGATAGATACACAAAGTAAAATACTCTGCATCAAACTGTGAGTCTCAGGTGGAGTTATAGGAAGGATAAATTGATTTCCTATTCAGCCAGATAAGTATGTGTTGAAGATTTGAGAAGATGTGAGATTATCAACAAATAGCTAGCTTTCTGCTTCTATTTTCTACAAAAGTGATATTGTTTTGTAAGTCATAAAAGATGAAAATATTTTAGTCTTTTATTTGTCTACTTTTTTTTTAATTCTCCTTTCAAATAAAACACCAACACATACTCCCTGTAATAAACCAAGAGAGACTTTCTAAAATATCTTGTGGTTTTAATTACAGATAATTTAACAAGTATTATCTTCCTTTCAATCTTTAGATGTCTTTTCATTTCCATCTGTCTGTGGTATTATTTTATGAATCTTATTTTGCTCTTCTTTTTCTCAATATTTCATAAAGTACATGGAATGCTTTCAGGCATGTTTACTGTCTACATGAATATTTGCATGTAATTGCTAAGTAGATTTTAAGTTTGAGGATTTTCTATGCTGGAGTTCTTGGAAAACACATTCTGAATTAAATATTGATACGTTGGAAGTTTACAGGCATGTACTTGGAAAAAAGTATGAGTGAGGGAAGCAGGACTGGGCAGAGACCAAAGTCAAAATGTTCTGCATGGCTTCAGTTGATCCCAAGGACTGAGCTGTCGAGAACTGATACAAGGAGTCTGAGCCTTTGCCCCCCGTATAAACCAGTTTTTGAATGCAGGCTGACCTTCCAATAAGGACAGTTCCAGGAGAGACTGCACTGTGACTCGACAGCAACCAAAGAAGCTATATGAATGAATGTTTCATCCTGAAGTGGGACACATAAATCTTCCTATGACATACTCACTTGGTGTCGTTTTGATCTACCTTGTTTGGCTCAGGTCCTCCAATGTTACAGTTTATCTAATTTCCTAGAGAAATATGTAGTATAAAGAATTGTGCGATGATTTATTGCCCTCACATTCCTTGTTGCGTTGCTCTCAAGGATAAATGCCCATTCTAGGAGCTTAAAATCTCTGTTGGTCTAGGTGGCTTCCATGAAGGTGAAGCTGTCTTTACGTATCATCAAAATCACCTCATCAGTCTGTGACTGATGTATTTACCACTTAATATTAAAACCAAGACTGAGATGCAACACAAGAAGCCTAAGTGAATATGCTGAAGACCAAAGTTATACTTTGTGACAACCATTTTTGTAACAATATCATTATCACTTACTAAAGATTAGGTCAATCTTCTTTCCAGTATGTTAATTGCATCACTTACAGGTCTCTGGGCACAAGGAAGTTGTAATGACCATCAGGACCACAGTTTAATATGACTATTATTGTGTAATAGTCACATAGTCACTGAGACCTCTAGAAAAATAAAGATGGGAAGTAGTGCAAAAGGGGCACTGGGAAGATGGGAATCAGGACTACACCAAATTGATCTCCATTTCTGTCCTTCCTAGCTGTGATAGCTAAAAGCTCACATGCAGATAAACTGATTTGAAGCTTCTGCTGAATATGTGCCTTGAACTTTGTAGGGTTTGAGCTTTCAGTGAGCCTGCTATAGAAGATGCAAGACTTTTTTATCCGAGGAAAATTACTTGATTGTACAGAGCAGAGTGAGCAACATAGGTTTCATGTTTACATGGATTCCCCTTCTTCTTCATTTCTCACGGGGTAATCAAGCTGGTCTAAGTAGCTGCAACACATATAATGAATATGTTTCACAGTGAAGGAATATCAAGATAGAAAAATACATATCTCTTTTTAAAATTTTTATTTATTTTTATTTGAGAAGCAGAGTTACAGAAATGCAAAGGCAGAGAAAGAGAGAGAGAGAGAGAGAGAGAGAGAGAGAGAGATTTCTTCCATCCACTTGTCCATTCTCCAAATGGCCACAATAGCTGGAGCTGGGCCAATCTGAAGCCAGGATCCAGGAGCTTCTTCTGGATCTCCCATGAGGGTGCAAGAACCCACGCACTTAAGCCATCTTCCACTACTTTCCCAGGCTGTAGCAGAGAGCTGGATCGGAAGTGGAGTATCTGGGACTCGAACTGGTGCCCATATGGGATGCCAGTGCTGCAGAGGGCAGCTTAACCTGCTGTGCTACAGTGCTAACCCATACATCATATTTCTTATATTGGGCAATATGCATGCTTCTGTTCTATCCTGAGTGTAGACATTTTCTTTACTATATTGGATGGTAAATAAATTTGCCATTTGCTTCAAAGTGAGACACAATGTCACACAATGCCACTCAGCTAAGGTTGTTTGTTGCATAATTTTCTTAAAATGATACTATGTAACAAAATAACCACCACTTTTTCTGTCAAGACCTAAAACTGAGGGAAACTGATGGGAAATTGTCTGTCTGGAATACCAGAAAGCTAGAATGCAATAATTTAAATGAAAATAAGGAAGCCCATAACTGATTGGCTATATAAACATAGTGAACACTCCATTCATCAGATCTGGGCTAGGGTTTCATTTTTGTCTGTATTTCATACGCTCTGATTTTTTAAATATGCATTCATTTGAAATGTAGTGTGTCAGAGACAGAAGGAGACACTGAAAAAATGATATTTCATTTTCTGATTTACTCACCAAATGGTTGCAACAGTCAGGGCTGGGATAGGCCAAGGCCAAAAGTCAGAAGCTCCATCAAATCTCTTAAGTGGGTGACAAGGGCCCTAGTATTTGGACCATCTTCCACTGCCTTCTTAGCTGTACTAGAAGGAAGCTTGATGAGAAACAGGGCAATTGGGCTTGAATTGACACTCTGATATGGGCTACCAACACAACAAGCAGCTGTTTAATCCACTGCACCACAACACTGGCCTCTTTGTGTGCCATGATTTTTAAAAGTCGCAATGGTAATGTTTTCAGTATTCAAGTGCTGGTGTTCTGTGTTTTAGAGTCCTCTAAATGTCTGGGTATTTTTTTTTACATGAAGAAATTTACATGGGTACTGGCAGAGGAGGGAAATCTTGGACAATCTTTAACAAAAGCTTCTACTTCAGTGATGCAGTGTCTATCTTCCTTGGAAAGGCTGTAACCTGGTTAATGGTTTCAAGGTGAATAGTACATAGTTACCCCTATCAATCCAACTTTCCTCATCATATAACTTCAAGATCATGTCCCTGTTATTGCTAGAATACCTACTAACATAATAATGTCTATTATTGAAGCCATTTTGATACCAAATGTCTTAGAGTACCACAGGATTAAAGAACTAAACTCAAAGTTTGCATGGCAAAGATAGATTGGGGCAGTACCCTGAGCAATGCCACCTATAAATAAGGGAGTGAATTAGGAGTGGGCAAGGAATGAGTTCAATAGCAAATCATTTGCAACTGAGTCCAAAGTTCATTCTACAGGAACCACTGCATCTGGGATTGGACATACACATTGTCCTATATAACTTTCAGAAACCCATTATAAAACAGTACTTAGATTCAGATTGTCCCACACAGGACAGCATAACGTTGGGTAAGACATACTCTTCTCCCATTTGTGTGCCAAGGTCCCAAATACCTGGACCATCATTTGTATCTTCCCAGGTGCAACGACAGGAAGTTGGATCTGAAGGTAAACAGCTGCAACTCGAACTGACACTCCGATATGCGGTGTCAGTGTCACAAGTGGCAGCTTAACTTGTTGCATCGCAATGCCAGCTCCAGAATACTTTTAATGATTTATTATTATTATTTATTATTTAATCATTTATGTATGTATTTGAAAAGCAAAGAGAGAATGATTTGAAGAAGGGAGAGAGGGGAGAAGGTGGAGGGGGGACAGAGAGAGAGATGGAGACAGAGATCTTCCGTTTGCTGGTTCCCTCCCCAAATCATAGCAACAACTGGTGCTGGGTCAAGCTAAGGTAAAGTGCCGAGAACTCTTTCCAGTCTTCCATGTGGGCAGTAGAATCCTAATAACCTGCACCGCCATTGACTGCCTTCCAAGTGTGTAAGTGAAAGCTGATTTGCAACCACAGAGAAGTTGGGACTCAAACAATTCACTCTGATATAGGATGTGAGCACTAAAAGAGCTGGTTTAAACTGCTGTGTCACAGACCCACCTTTTAAAAGAAAAGGTTATATTTAAGAGGAAGAATAAAAGGAAAAGGAGGAGGATGAGAAAGAGAAGGACCAAAATAAAGGAGAGTAGAGGTGATGAAAGGGAGGAAAGAATAGAAGAAGAAAAAGAAAGGAGAATATACAACTTTGTTCTAAACTACACAGGAGGAAGAGTGACCAGATTTTTAAATTTTCTAAATATTAAGTTCTGACATCCATAACTATTTATCTATACATTCCAATATTTTTATCTGCATACATGAGACTATCTTTATCTTGCAACTGAAGTTCTTCCTCTGTAAATTTTAATTTTCTCCTTCTGTCTTGTCTTCTTTATTTCATTTATACATAAAAGACCATGAGGAAGGAAGACAGAGAATGACAAGGAGAAAAGAATGGGGGGGGGGGAGTGCGAGAGAGAGAGAGAGAGAGAGAGAGAGGATAAGCTTCTCTTTACTTTGAATATTCAGCAACAATTGTTTGATTGATACCAGTGGTGTAAGGGACATGAAGTCACCAAATGCTTTCTGCAACTGTTGACAAATGGCAGTAGGTCTTTGCATCCTGCTGTGAAGAATTCTGTTCCTGCCATCTAATCCCTCAGACTGTCCCATTTGGTAATTATTCTGCATGACTTCTATGGAGTGTGCATCTGTCATAGCTCATTGTAACATCCAGGACATGCACTGCAAAAGAGCAATTGTTCCACTTTCTAGATGACTTAAAAATAAAGAAGAAAACACTGTGGGTGTTTACATTAAATAAAAAAAAAGAGGTTCATTTATTGAGCACTTCTTACAGACCAAGCATTCTACTGATGCTTCCCTTTTAATTAATGCAAACAAATCTGCCTATCGTATAACCATTATTTGGTGATGGACACAGATTCATAAATTTAAGTTAAAATGATTAACATATACATCCCCTCAAAAATGTATCAGTTTTTGTAGTCAGAACATTTGAAATTTGCTCTTAATGATTTTGATGTGAATTATATTCTGATGTTTATTACATTCAACACGCTATGAAATAGACCCCCTCTAAAAACAACCCGCTCTTTCACTTCTCTCTATGATGCTGTATGTAATATCCTTCAGAACGAATTTTGCATAACATTTATTGGTGCAACAATGTAGCCTAGTAACATACATAATATGCAAATGCTCTCACTAATAATCCTGTAAATAAAGGGAGTCATTCTTTCCCAGCATTTTAAATACCACATTGAAAATCCTTATACTACACTCACCCATTAATTATGAAGTAAGGCTTAATAAGAAGTTTTATTTTCTTAATAAAGTAATAAAATTATTGGAGAACTAAATAAAATTTATGATATTATGTGGTAAACTTTAATGTCTTATATGGGATGTTTTCTATAAAATGATGTTTAGCAAAACATTATTAACTCTTTTTTGGATACCTACAAAGCAATTTTTAAAAACTTTCATTTAAATGACTATTAAACTGAAAATCTTCCTGATGTTTTTCCTGAAAGTTTATTTACTACCAAAAACGTGGAAGTAAATCGCCCTATTATTTTTACATTTCATTACTATTTCATTGGATTGTTTGATTTCATTAGCAAAGTTGGTGTAAATTAAATATTGAAATGACAAATGACAATAATTGCAGGGTTTGTAGAACATAATTAGCAAAATATAAAATCTGAGAAAATGATTTTACAGGAAAAATTGAGTCCATATTGAGATTTTATCACCATGTGATCCGCCAAGCATGAATAATTTCCCATCAATTCTTTTATCCAGTGGCAACATAAACACTCACACTTTCTGAAATGAAAGGGTTGGAGCATTATAGCTGCTTCATTCAAGCAGCTATCTTTTGAGGTTGTCTCAGCATTTCCATCATATATCCAGTTTCTTGAAGTTTATAGCTGGCAGTAAAAACTAACCCTTGGGTTGAATCTTTACTTACAGAGGTATTTTTCAGTGCAGCTTATGGAGACCTAGCTGCAAGACTCCCCATTTCTGTTAATAGAAGTCAGGTCATGAATCCCTTCCTGGCACTTTGAACAGATTTATCCTGTAAGTTCTCTACCAGGAGAAAATTATTTTTTATCAAAATGGGAGAAGTATTTCTGTTTGATTTCAGTTAAGTTATAAAGTGTAGTACCCATCCCGTGCAGGTATGAATTTTCAATATCTTTTCTACACTTATGACAAAATCACTTCTTGTTTTCTTTCCAAAGTGACCTTGGTAAGGATAAGTTAGTTACCACTGTTCATGTATGATTAAAAATAAGCTCATTTTTACTCATAATCTATTGAAGTATTTTCTTTCCAGATCCCTTCACATTCATCCAGAAAACGATTTTAAATGTTTTATATTTCTTCTATATTTTGGCTAAGATCAAGTGTAAACATGTTTTGCAAAATAAAGTAAAACCATAGTTGATTATTAAAACATTACAAATCTACCTACATAATGCATAAGTTCCATTCACATTCATTAGGTAAATGTTGGTAATTAATATAAACATACGAACATAGTAATCAATATGCTAACATAGATATAAATGCCACAAAACTCTGACATTTGATTTATACTTAAAAGATAACACAAATATGTTACTACAGAAGTTATAAAATTTTACAGTATTTAAAAACAGCATAATTACAACAAGTTAAAATTTTTAAAATATAATTTAATTCTTTTTGACATTTCAGATGTCATGTGGGTGTCATTGTTCAGTATACAAAACTCTCAAAGTGAGTAAGAATCAGTTGGCATGTATTTAAAAACTATAAAGGAAATGTTAAAGTCAATTAAATCAATGATCCTTGAGCTAAAGATAGGTGAAAAGAATAAATTGTAATGGACCAAATCTCCACCAGTTTCAACATCTACCATAAATATTCATAAAATACAGAATGACTGGGAGCAGTGCTGTGGCATATTAGGCTATGCCTCCACCTGCAGAGCCAGCATCCCATATGGGTGACAGTTTGTGTCCTGCTGCTTCTCTTCTGATCCAGCTCTCTGCTACCACCTGGGAAAGAGTACTTGGACCCCAGCACTCACATTGTAGACCCAGAAGAAGCTCCTAGCTCCTGGCTTCGGATTGGCCCAGCTCTGGCCTTTGGGGCCATTTGAGGAGTGAGCCAGAGGGTGAATCTATCTGTCTGTCTCTCCCTCTCTCTGTCTGTAAATCTGCTTCTCAAATAAATAACAAATAAATACTGTATAATTGATAAATAATATAATATTAATAAGGTATATACACAAAATAACATGAAATTGAGATGTATTTAGTGCTCAGCAAAACTACATACAGGCTAATATTAATTTCTGCATTCATAATCTAAACTATACTGTTTTTTTCAATTAACATGGCAAAAGAATTTGAATAATCTCTAAGTAGTTATACTTTTATTAGTCTACCAGAGTAACTACTATGTATCCTTTCATAATTTATGCATTTATGATATAGAATAAATTTGGGACTATTGCTTTGCAAGGATACTGGACATTTTGATTTTTTTTTTTGACAGGTAGAGTTAGACAGTGAGAGAAAGAGAAACAGAGAGAAATGTCTTCCTTCTGTTGGTTCACCTCCCTAATGGCCGCTATGGCAGGCATGCTACGCTGATCTGAAGCCAGGAGCCAGGTGCTTCCTCCTGGTCTCCCATGCGGGTACAGGGCCCAAGCATTTGGGCCATCCTCCACTGCACTCCTGGGCCACAGCAGAGAGCTGGACTGGAAGAGGCGCAACCGGGACAGAATCCGGAGCCCCGAGCGGGACTAGAACCCGGGGTGCCGGCGCCACAGGCGGAGGATTAGCCAAGTGAGCCGCGGCGCCTGCCCGACATTTTGATTTCTATATGGCATTTATGTATGTATATAATTTTTAAAAGTTCATAAGATTTAATGAAGTGGATTTAAATTTGGTTTTTATTCACCCATTCATAAGTGTATAAGCGAGAGGACATAAAAAATGAGTGTTTTTACTGTTAAGATTAAGAAATGTTTATTATATTTCTAAGTTAGAAATAAAAAAAAAAAACTTGCTCATAAAGGACAACATTTTCCTAATGCATAATTCTTAAGAAAATTCAGTATTTTGTCATCTTTAGGAAATGGAATGATAATTTGTTACCCACACTGCAAACCACATACTTCTATGCCCAAATTTGCTAGTGTTAGAAATAAAACGGATAATGTTATTAGAACAGCAACTGGTTAGACAAAAAAAAAAAAAAAAAAAAAAAAAAAAATTGCAATTTTCATTCTGTCGTCTTGTATTTTGCTTTCTGTCAAAAGCTGTATTATTTTTATTGAATGGTTTTAGCAAAATTCTTATTACAAATAAAAATTCAACAAAAGATCATGACAAGGGAAACTTTAATGTTCAACCACATGGTTTCAAGCTAATTTTTCAAGCTAAATGATGATCAGATTTTAGAGCTCTAGTTATAGCCCACATATAGCAGTGGAAAATATAGAACAACTTTCAAAATTGTATTTACTTTTGTCTCACTTTAAATTACATAATGTAACTTTTGGGGCTGGTTTGTATATCAGATAAATTAAACTTCTAGACTTCAAAAGTGTCCTGCACAATTTATTTAGTGTATTTATGGCAAAATTTATCATTGTAGATAGGTTCATGTCATTGCTCAAAATTATGCTTTCTGGGTATTTCAGATTAGTGAGTTCCACAGAAATATTTTGTATGATATTTGAAGAGAAAACAAAAGCAAAACTGAAGCATTAGCTATTGTGTTTTTATACTTGGAAGATTGGTACATGGTTGTTAGGTGCTGTTGCAGAATATGCATATTATAATTTACTTTCAGGATCACCCCAGTGGGAAAGCTGCTTCTCTTTCCCCATGGACACATAGTTTGATTTCATGCTTCCACTACTGTGAATTGTATTGCAATAAACACAAAAACATCTTCCATGTTCCTTTGGATAGGTAACCAGTAATGGAATTGATGGATCATATGGTAGTTCTGTTTTCAATTTCTTCAGCTACCTCTATGCCAGTTTCCATAATTGCACTATTTTCTAACAGTGTACATGAATTCCATTTTCTTCAAAATTTATACATAAATATCAGTTCTACTTCTTCACATTAACAGTGAATAATCTGAAAATAAAACAACAAACCTTTCCATTACAAATAACAATAAAATAATAAAATACCTAGGAATAAATTTGATAGAAAAAAATTGCACTGGAGGCCAGGACTGTGGTGTAGTAGGCTAAGGCTCTGCCTGTAGGGCCTGCATCCAATAAGAGTGCTGAGTCATGTCCCAGTTTCTCTTCTTCCAAACCAGCTCTGCTTTGGCCTGGAGAGCAGTAGAAGATAGCCCAAGTGCTTGGGCCCCTCCCTACTCCTGCATAAGAGACCTGGAGGAAGCTCCTGGCTCCTGGCTTTGGATCGGCCCCATTGTGGCCTTTATGTGCATTAGGGAGTGAACCAGTGGATGGGAGACCTTTCTATCTCTTGCCCTCTGTGTTTATAACGCTACCTCTCAAATAAATAAATAAAATGTTACAAAATACATAACTTGTATTGTGAAGCCCACACAACATTTCTGAAAGAAAAAAAAACTTAATGAAATGAAGAGATAATTCTTAAAATTGGACTAATATAAATATATTCAGATTAAGGGACCACTCCTGGTACTGCCACCTCTGTACTCTAGAATTTGTCTTAAAAGAACTCTCTATTGTTAATTTTATTCTCAATGTTTCCTTTCCTTGCTGTTCTATCATTTCCATTTTTTGCAATTTCTGATTCAAGGGAACACTATGAACTAAGCTATCTTCCTCATCAAATTTCTAAATCATTGTAGAATACTAAAGGGTAAAGCATACAGAGATCGGCATTGTTGATAAATATTCAGAGAGATAACATATCAATAGGCAACTTGGTTCCAAACGCTAACCACAGAATTGGACAGATGGGTCAGCATTGTGGTTTGCGAGTTAAGCTTGGGATGTGGTCCTACCACTGCACTGCTTCTGGCCCAGCTCCCTGCTAATGTGCCTAGGAATACTGCTGATGAAGGCTCATATACTTTCCATCAGTGGTTCTGGAAAATTTTAGATCCTAGGCTCATAACAGCCAAGGGCAACAAGTGAATACCAGGTCCCAAGAGAAATAGGAACAAAGTAATAGGACATAGTAAACATTCCTTTTTCTTCTTCTAAGTACCCCGTAGATGCTTCTTTGGGACAGAGTGTGTGAGTAAACGAAAAGAGTTCAGTAGTGCTACAGTATGTAATGTAACCCTACATCGAAGAAAATATTAGGATATAAGAAAAAAATGACAGTTAAATCCTTCCATTATAAAAGTCCTTTATCTCAAAATCATAAGGATCAAAATAGAACATAGAACTTGTCAAGAAAGATTTCATTTGTTCAGCTTTTAAAATGAAACAGCTCAATATAGCACTCTATGGCAATCTGAGATAATTTACTGCTTCCTAGTCAATTCATTTTCCCATTCTCTATGATGACTAATTCATATTTGATTCTTTCTCCTAAGAGCATCCCACTCTTAGATGATTAACTCAAAAAGATTTTACTGAAGACATGTAATCAGAGGCATATTTCTCATCCCTGCACCACCACATTCCAATGAATTCCAGCTGCGAGTTTGAGTGATTTGTTCATTGTTTCCACTTTATTCAGTTTCTTGGAAGTATTTAGCATGATTGATTATCCTTTCTTTTATAAAGTGCATTTTTCCTAGGATGGATATGTGTGACAGCAGTTAAATCCCACATCTCACATCACAGCACTTGGTTTGCAGATACTCTGCTTCCTTTCCAGCTTCCTGTTAATGCTCAGTCTAGGGGGAAGCAGGTAATGGCTCAAATACTTGGGTCCCTGCACTCACAACAGAGACCCCAGTGGAGTTCTAGTCTGCTGAATTCAGGCTGGAACAGTCTTGCATCTTGCTGACAATTTAGGAGTAAACAGATAAATAAAATATCTATATCCATTTGATTCTTTGAATTTCAAATAAAGGAAATCATTTTTGTTTTTCAAGAAGGGATGTATTCCTCACTTCGCTACAAGAAGATGATATGAGCATTCAACTTATTTTCCCTTTATCATACTGGGTCCTCTTTCTCAACCTTTTTCTCGATTCCTCTTCCACTTGCTCACCTTTGAATGTTCTCATAATCATGGATGTCAACTTCTGACTCTTGTCAATAAACTCTCATGTCCTAGGTAATTTTACTTCCTCTGATGTTCTTAAACACTTCTTCATTTCATTAAGATTTAAACTTTTGTATTTTACCCTACTCATGCAGAAGTATCAGAATTAAAATTACAAATGTCTATTCAACATTTGCCTAAGTAGATATATCAATTGTAACTTTCATAAAAAAATTCTTCATTCCACAAATAAACAAAAATAGACTTTTACTGAAGTGCTCTTCCTTCTAAATGAGTTAACATTTATTTGGAACCATATTGTATTTCCTTAATTGTTTAGTTCTGATTTTAAAACCCTCAGAAAGTCTTACCATTTTGGGTCCAGCAGTATGGGGGAGCAGGTAAAGCTGCCTCCTGCAGTGCCAGCATCCCATATGGGCACTGGTTCAAGTCCTGGCTGCTCCACTTCTGATCCAGCCTGGAAAAACAGTAGAAGATGGCCCAAGTCATTGGGCCCCTGTACCTGAGAGGGAGACTTGGAAGAAGCTCCTGGTTCCTGGCTCTGCATTGACCTTTGTGGTCAACTGGGGAGTGAACCAGTGGATGGAAGATCTGTTTCTTTCTCTCTCTCTCTCTCTCTCTCTCTCTGTCCTGTGTCTCTCTGCTTTTGCCTTTCTATAACTCTGCCTTTCAGAGTAATAAATAAATCTTTGTTTCCTTTTTTTTTTAAGATTTATTTTATTTATTTGAAAGTAAGAGAGGCAGAGAGAGAGAGAGAGAGAGAGAGAGAGAGAGAGGTTCTCCATCCGTTGGTTCACACCCCAGATGGCTGCAATGGCTGGAGCTGTGCCGATCTGAAGCCAGGAGCCAGGAGCTTCCCCCAGGTCCCTCACATGGGTGCAAGGACCCAAGGACCCTGGCCTTCCTCCACTGCCATCCCAGGCCACAGCAGAGAGTTGGATCTGAGGAGGAGCAGCCTGACCAGAACCGGCGCCCATATGAGATGCCGGTGCCCCAGGCCAGGGCTTTAACCCACTGTGCCACAGTGCTGGCCCCTGTAATTTGTTCTTGAACTACAAAAAAGCAGATTTTTGCTTATACATGAATGTGATTCAGTATCATATCTCTTAATTCACTGTACTTATTCTTCCCCATTATTGTCCTCTCCCAAAATAAGGAAATCAGAACAATCTTGTGAATGCCACACTGAAGCAAATTTCTCAAAGACTACAGAGAATTGTTGGTTCTCAAATCACTCCCCATCACTAGTTCTCATAGCTCTTAATACACAATTTCATTATTTTTCATCACTGTCATAATTAAGGTACTCACCATTTTACATACAAAGAGTCTTCAATAATTTCATGGGAAATGAACATGATGAAAAAGAATACGGATTTCAGAATTTTTCACCAGAATACACATTTTTAATTCTATTTCCCTGAATCCTTTATAGTACTTGTATTCCAATTCAAACAATTTTCTAACTAATATTTCAATTTCTAAATTTTTAAACACACGTTTTATACCGGTGTCAGATTTATATTTCAAAATAAACATTCAAAAGGGTAATTTGGCTATTTTAACATTCTAATAATACTTATCATTAGAGTAAATCTTGTATATTTGAGACATTGCAGAATGAAGTCAAGATCTAAATGTCACTGATGGGTTAATTGATGAGTTTTCTGTTTATTATTTAGGACATGTAAAACTTCTAGAATAGAAATAAACACATTTCAAATTCTTAAGCTATAAAAATTTCTTCTTGGGCTGGCGCCGTGGCTCAATAGGCTAATCCTCCACCTTGCGGCGCCGGCACACCAGGTTCTAGTCCTGGTCAGGGCGCCGGATTCTGTCCCGGTTGCCCCTCTTCCAGGCCAGCTCTCTGCTGTGGCCCGGGAGTGCAGTGGAGGATGGCCCAGGTGCTTGGGCCCTGCACCCCATGGGAGGCCAGGAAAAGCACCTGGATCCTGGCTCCTGCCATCGGATCAGCGCGGTGCGCCGGCTGCAGCGGCGGCCATTGGAGGGTGAACCAACGGCAAAGGAAGACCTTTCTCTCTGTCTCTCTCTCTCACTGTCCACTCTGCCTGTCAAAAAAAAAAAAAAATTTCTTCTTTACAATTTTTGAATTTCAATACAAATTTTACACCACTACTCATAGTTTTTGTTCTGATAATAGCTGTGTTCCTGGAATTTCTCCAGAATATTATCTCTAATTTCATCTTGGTAAATTGTATTTTTCCAAGGTATATTTGCAATACTTCCTTCATTGTGAATTTTTTCTCACCCACTTTGGAACCCTTTTTCTCATGATTCAAGAGTCTTTTGAACATGAGGAAGATAGGTATTGTTGTCTTTCTAGTTTATGAAATAGACTCAATTTTATTCTTTTGAATCACCCTATCTCACTTTCAATTTTGGTAACAAAGCAATAGTTTAAAAAGTTAGAATTTGCAGAGTACTTTAAGCAGAATTGACAAAGAACATGTCCTGGAATGTCTTCAAGGACTCTCCAATCTCCTCTGAGAGCTATATGAGAGAGAACATTTATATAAATACATATTGTGAGTATCAATTCTTTTCTTTAAAGTAGGTCAGGGAGGAGCTTTAACTCCTCCATATCAAGTGCAGGGATTGTCAGCTTCCTGGGAGTTTGATGTGTGCTGCCCTATTTAGGCATATATGAGTTGGTGTTTGACATAAGCATGGAAAAACGAAAAAAACTGTGGTACAAAATGATTAGTGAGATACAATAGAGTGCTGACTTTGAAAGGTAGCTACACTCACAATAACATTGTGAAGTCAGTATTTAATTCTGCCTATTTTGCAGCAATGTACAAGGAGGTGGCTGCCAGCAGGAGGTCATTTTGGGTACAACCTGAAGGGAACATTTTGTGGGTAAACAGACCTCTAAGCTAGGACTAAATTACCACCTTTCCCTAGGTTGAAGAACAAGGGGTAAAAAATTATTGTTTGTTTTTACTACAATGGCCAGAATTTGTTCAATACCCAACATCTCTGAATACTGATTTAGTAGCTATTACACTTTCATGAAAGATGTATGTAGTTAGAAAGTCGTCTGCTAGCCTGTTTTGTTTTCTATTCTGAAAAATAATACACATTCTTAGTATTTTTAAATAAATATACACAATTCATGTATTTTCTCTGAGCTTCTCAGCTTATTTTCAAGGATTTTGAAAATAGGTATATCAAAATATAACTTATGAACAATGTTGTTGGTCAATTCTCAGTGTGCAGTTCTGCATTTTGACAAATATAAACACCCATCTAACATTCATCACAATCAAGTTGAAGACAACTTGAATCACACAAGAGATATCACTAGGGCCCTTCTACAAGTCAGTCTTCACTTCTTACTTCACCCAATCAAATGTTGATAATGATTCTATCACTATAGATTAGATTTGCCTTTTCTTTTTTTTTTTTTTTTTTTAAACTTTTATTTAATGCATATAAATTTCCAAAGTACGACTTATGGATTACAATGGCTTTCCCCCCATACCGTCCCTCCCACCCACAACCCTCCCCTTTCCCACTCCCTCTCCCCTTCCATTCACATCAAGATTCATTTTCGATTATCTTAATATACAGAAGATCAGCTTAGTATACATTAAGTATGGATTTCAACAGTTTGCTCCCACACAGAAACATAAAGTGAAAAATAATAGATGATTTTTTAAAATGATGATGAAATCAGAGCAGACCTATTGTCATGTTTAATCCCAGTGAGAGTCAAGTTGGGAATTGATAATTTCTTTTTTTTTTTTTTTTTTAAACAGAGGATCAGTTTAGTATGCATTAAGTAAGGATTTCAACAGTTTGCACCCCCATAGAAACACAAAGTGAAATATATTGTTTGAGTACTAGTTATAGCATTAAATCTCAATGTACAGCACATTAAGGATAGAGATCCTACATGAGGAGTAAGTGCACAGTGACTCCTGTTGTTGACTTTACCAATTGACACTCCTGTCTATGGCATCAGTAATCTCCCTATGCTCCAGTCATGAGTTTCCAAGGCTATGGAAGCCCTCTGAGTTCTCCGATTCTTATCTTGTTTAGACAAGCTCATAGTCAAAGTGGAGGTTCTCTCCTCCCTTCAGAGAAAGGTACCTCCTTCTTTGATGGCCTGTTCTTTCCACTGGGATCTCACTCGCAGAGATCTTTTGCCAGAGTGTCTTGGCTTTCCATGCCTGAAATACTCTCATGAGCTTTTCAGCCAGCTCCGAATGCCTTTAGGGCTGATTCTGAGGCCAGAGTGCTATTTAGGACATCTGCCATTCTATGAGTCTGCTGAGATTCTCACTTCCCATGTTGGATCACTCTCCCCTTTATTTACTCCATCAGTTAGCGTTAGCAGGTACTAGACTTGTCTATGTGCTCCCTTTGACTCCCAGTCCCTTCACCATGACCAACTGTGAACTGAAACTGATCACCTGGAACAGTGAGATGGCATTGGTACATGCCACCTCGATGGGATTGAATTGGAATCCCCTGGTATGCTTCCAACTCCACCACTTGGGGCAAGTCAGCCTGAGCATGTCCCAAATTATACATCTCTTCCCTCTCCCATTCCCACCACCATGTTCAACAGGGATCACATTTCAGTTAATTTTCAACACTTAAGAATAACTGTGCATCAATTACAGAATTAAACCAGTCATATTAAGTAGAACAGATAAAAAAAACTACTAAGAGGGATAATGTATTTAGTTGTTCATTAACAGTCAGGGCTATGCTGATCAAGCCACCATTTCCCATAGTGTCCACCTCACTCCAACAGGTTTCCCTCTTGGTGTTCAGTCAGTCGTCACCGATCAGGGAGAACATATGGTATTTGTCCCTTTGGGACTGGCTTATTTCACTCAGCATGATGTGTTCCAGATTCCTCCATTTTGTTGCAAATGACTGGATTTCGTTGTTTCTTACTGCTGTATAGTATTCTAAAGAGTACATATCCCATAATTTCTTTATCCAGTCTATCGTTGATGGGCATTTAGGTTGGTTCCAGGTCTTAGCTATTGTGAATTGAGCTGCAATAAACATTAGGGTGCAGACCTCTTTTTTGTTTGCCAATTTAAATTCCTTTGGGTAAATTCCAAGGAGTGGGATGGCTGGGTCGAACGGTAGGGTTATCTTCAGGTTTCTGAGGAATCTCCAGACTGACTTCCATAGTGGCTTGACCAGTTTGCATTCCCACCAACAGTGGGTTAGTGTCCCTTTTTCCCCACATCCTCGCCAGCATCTGTTGTTGGTAGATTTCTGCATGTGAGCCATTCTACGGCCTCGTGGGCAACCTCCCTCCCCCTCCCCCTCCCGCAGGTGGCTGGGGGCGGGGAGGCCCCATACAGAAAACCACATGCAGACACCCAGCCCTGGGTCCCCACTGGGGGGCCGCAATGTGGTTAGGCACTCAGGACCCCCAAGAGACCTCGTGCCAGATGGATAGACCAATGGAACAGAATTGAAACACCAGAAATCAACCCAAACATCTACAGCCAACTTATATTTGATCAAGGATCTAAAACTAATTCCTGGAGCAAGGACAGTCTATTCAATAAATGGTGCTGGGAAAATTGGATTTCCACGTGCAGAATCATGAAGCAAGACCCCTACCTTACACCTTACACAAAAATCCACTCCACATGGATTAAAGACCTAAATCTACGACCTGACACCATCAAGTTACTAGAGAACATTGGAGAAACCCTTCAAGATATTGGCACAGGCAAAGAATTTCTGGAAAAGTCCCGGGAGGCACAGGCAGTCAAAGCCAAAATCAACTATTGGGATTGCATCAAATTGAGAAGTTTCTGTACTGCAAAAGAAACAGTGAGGAGAGTGAAAAGACAACCGACAGAATGGGAAAAAATATTTGCAAACTATGCAACAGACAAAGGGTTAATAACCAGAATCTACAAAGAGATCAAGAAACTCCACAAAAACAAAACCAACAACCCACTTAAGAGATGGGCCAAGGACCTCAATAGACATTTTTCAAAAGAGGAAATCCAAATGGCCAACAGGCACATGAAAAAATGTTCAAGGTCATTAGCAATCAGGGAAATGCAAATCAAAACCACAATGAGGTTTCACCTCACCCCGGTTAGATTTGCCTTTTCTTAATTTCTAATAGGCTTTATGTTCTTCATTCTGTTTGTTTCCCTGCTAATCTGCATCTACTTTTCTTATTTTATTTGGGGCTATATTTTCAAATATATATTTCATAATTTTAAAATATGTTTAACTGAATAAATATATATTTAACAAGGGTTAAAATTGCTTCCTTGTTTTCAAACAATAAAAGAAGATCATTTACCTTAGTACATGATATTTTCAAGATGATATTAGGCCAAGTATGTTTTTATTTTGTTTTGTTTTTGACAGGCAGAGTTAGACAGTGAGAGACAGAGGCAGAAAGGTCTTCCTTCCGTTGGTTCACCCCCCAAATGGCCTCTATTGTCCGCGTGCTGCGCCAATCTGAAGCCAAGAGCCAGGTGCTTACTCCTGTTCTCCCATGCAGGTGCAGGGCCCAAGCACTTGGACCATCCTCTACTGCACCCCCGGGCCACAGCAGAGAGCTGGACGGGAAGAGGGGCAACCGGGACAGAATCCGGCGCCCCAACCGGGACTAGAACCTGGGGTGCCGGCGCTGCAGGCGGAGGATTAGCCTATTGAGCTGCAGCGCCAGCTATCCACCTTATTTTTAAGAAGTTCTCTTCAAAGCCATTTATATGTCTTTTGTGTGATCATCTTCCTTAGGTTCCCTGATTTCAATTTTTAAACAATTATAGTTTCACGATTTGCTTTTAATCACTCCTTCAGCTCTGCAATTTCAAAGCTTGTTTTTTTTTTTTTTTTTTCCCCCCTTGGCAGCTTCTAATTTTTCTCTAGCTTTCACGTCAAGTTCCGCAAATTCCGTTTCATGCTTATAGGCTCCTAATGTTAGCTGACGAGATGATGAGAGACAGAGAGAAAGGTCTTCCTTTGCCGTTGGTTCACCCTCCAATGGCTGCCGTGGCTGGCACACCGTGCTGATCTGATGGCAGGAGCCAGGTACTTATCCTGGTCTCCCATGGGGTGCAGGGCCCACGTACTTGGGCCATCCTCCACTGCACTCCCTGGCCACAGCAGAGAGCTGGCCTGGAAGAGGGGCAACTGGGACAGAATCTGGCGCCCCGACCGTGACTAGAACCCGGTGTGCCGGTGCCGCAAGGGGGAGGATTAGCCTAGTGAGCGCGGCGCCGGCCGCTTTTGTGCAAGTTAAATTGGATTTTCTTCACATATGCCAACATAGCCTCATTTCCATATGGCTTTACATATTCTGTCCACTGATTTGTGTGCCCATCCTCTTCACTTTCCAAAACATAGAGCGAGATTACATAAACTACTGGTTTAACAAGTTACTCCCTTTACTTTCCTGGCAGAGCCAGGCCCAAATTCGGCCAATCTCTTGAACATAGTGTCCCACGTAAGAAGCCGCCGCTGCCAGGGAAAGAGACCTGGGCCGGCAAGGTCGTCGCTCCCCTCAGAGGACCCGCTCCTCTCTTGTGGGCGCAGGCGGAGGGTTTCAGGCTAAGGGAAGGCGAGTCTCAGGCGCTCCAGGCACTCAGCAGCTGCCAACCCTTTCAGGTGGACGCTGTCCTTGAAGGCCATTCAGCCCCTCACAAGTGCAATTCTAAGAAGAAAACCATAGTTCCCTCCACTCCCTCAATTTCCTTTGTGCCTTCCTTTTTATTTTTAATTTTTGCAAAATTAATAACTTCAATCCACTCTTTAATCACAGTCTTAAGGCACCAATAATCATATATTCAACAACTAAAAGAAAAACCACAGCTCCACAGAGTGTAAAAAAAGGCCAAAACTAACAATCAGATCACAAGATGAGCAACATGCTCCATTTTTTGTGTTACAAATTAACCATTAAAAGATAGTCATGCATGATTTATGAATCTTGGTTGACAATTACTTATATTGAAAATTAAAGACACTATCCCATTGTTTTATAGCTTCCTTTGTTGTTGAGAAAATGACTGTCAGTAAAATACTCCTCCTTACTTCATATGAAATAACTTATTTGCTCTCTAAGTGCTTTTGTAATCTCTGACTTGTAGTTTGATTTGAAGAGTGAATGTCTTCTATTTTTCTGTCCTCAATGTAATTGATCTTCCTGATTAAACTCCTTTATCCATTTGAATGAATGCTGAATGATTTCTAAAAATCCAGTGGACCATCTTGCTTGCCCTTTGTGCCTCTTAGAAACTCTTTCCTTTATTGGTCAATGATGCATTTTAAATGATTTTTCTGCTCTAATTACTAATTCATTATTTTTGTAATTTTATAATTCCTCCATATCTAGAAGAATATTTCTTTTGATTATCTGAGTTTTGAATTTCAATATTATATTTATAATGTGCTATTTAATTGCTTTAAGAGTTGTCAACTAATTTTTGTTACTTTCTCCTTATTTTTTTCAAGTTTTTATTTATCAAAGGTGCACAAATTTCATGTATTTCATATACAAACATTTAATAGCATAGTGATACTTCCTACCCTACCCTGTCTCTATCTCATGGTCCTACTCTCTCTCCTCCTTTCTTTGTTATTCTTTCTTTTAATTTTTACAATGACGTGCTTTCAGTTTATTTTATAATCATTAGTTTAACCATACACTAAGTAAAAAATTCAACAAATAGTAAAAAGACAAAATACTGCTCCTAAGCAGCAGAAATAAGGGCTATAAAAATAATCAAATCTCAAAGTGTCAATTTTGCTCATATACATTCCATTTTATGTACTCTTGTTAATTACCACAAATCAGGGACAACATATGGTATTTGTCTTTGTTGAACTGGCTTATTTCACCAAGTACAAAGGTTTCCAGTTGCATCCATTTTATTGCAAAAGACAGGATTTCATTCCTTTTTCTGATGGCTGAGTAGAATTCCATAGTATATAAATACACCACATTTTCTTTATCCAGTCATCAGTTAATGGACATTGCATTGTTGATTGCATAACTTAGCTATTGTTAACTGAGCTACAGTAAACATGAGGGTACAGAAAACCTTTTATATGCTAATTTCATTTTGTTGGGTAAATTCTCAGGAGTGGAATGACTAGGTCATTTGGTAGATCTATTATCAGCTTTCTGAGGTATCATCATACCTTCTTCACAATGACTGTACTAGTTTTCATTCCTAGCAACAGTGGATTAGGAGACCTTTTCCTCACATCTGTTAGGAAACTGGCACAGTTTTAGCCAGGTGGCAGCATGGCCCAGCTACCTGAGCCAGGCTCCACCCCCATCCTAATGGGATTCGCTGTTCCTGCTTCCCTGCCCACCCTCAGGCAAAGTTTTAAAAGGGCCTGTTCCTGCACACGTGCTCTCTTGGTTCTTCTCTCATGCACTCTCTTGGCCTCTCTTGGCTCCTCTCCTCCTCTCATCTCTCTTCTCCCTCCTTTCTGTCTCTCTCTCTTATAATCTCCTTCTCTTTTTTCCTTCGCTGCCCCTTCACTCTGGTCTGTTGGGTGTTCCCAAAAAAACCCTTTCCCTTACTCTGGTGTTCGGTGTGTTTTGTGACAGCTAACATTAATATTTAACAACATCCTCACCTGCATTTATTATTTTTTGATTTCTATATGACAACCATTTGAACTGGGGTAAAGTGAAACCTCATTTTGCTTTTGATTTGCTTTTCCCTCATAGCTAATTATCCTGAGCATTTTTTCATGTGTTGTTGGTCATTTGGAATTCATCTTTTGAAAAATGACCCATTTGGTATTTTTTAATCTTTTATTTTTTTAAATACATTTAAACATGTAAAATATTTATATGGTATTTTATTTCTCATCATTTCAACACTAAAAATTGCATGTGCTATGATTGAACACTTTTTTTTCTTCTTTCTCTACATAATCTTTTTGATTTGGATATTGGATTTTATTTTAGATGCATTTGAGTTATAAGCGTGTACCCCACTAGAGAGGATTCTGATTTGTTCCAATCATGTAACTGCAGATCATTGCAAGGAAAACTTAACCTTGAAATCATTTAACACACACTGGAGATGAGAACTTAAGTTCATAGTTTATTTCTTTTCTTATGACCAAATAATAAGCTAGGAATATATGTTTCTTCCTAAGTTATTTTCACATAGTGTTTCTGTTTATCCCATCATTAGATGAGGATCTCTTCAGAATCCCAATTTACGTGAGCTGCAGTTTTGATCTTTTTATTTTATTTATTGTATTTTTTTTTTTTTTTTTGGTCCATAGAATCAGGGATGTGGCATATCTCTTGGCTAACATGGATTTGAGTGTCATTTAGCTTTCTATGTTTTAAATTTCTTTTAATTTTAAAATATTTATCTTATTTATTTGAAAAGCACTGTGATAGAGGGAGACTGACAGTAAAATAGAGGAAGTGAGAGACACACACACACAGAGAGAGAGAGAGAGAGAGAGAGAGAGAGAATCTTCCACTCCCCAGGTGGTTGCAATGGCCATGGATGGTCCAAGCTGAAGACATGACCCTGGATTTCTCATGGGTGATAGGCACTTAAGCACTTGGGCCATTTTTTTTTTTTTTCTGTTTTTCAAAGTACATTAGCAGGGAGCCAGATCAGAAGAGTAGCAGCTGGGACTTGAACAATTACTCAAATATGGAATGCTGGCATCTTGTGCAGTGGCTTAACATGCTGTGCCACAACATGAACCCCAGTGTTTTAATTATTTTGGAATGTTTATTTATTTTTAAACATTTACTTGAAAGACAAACAAAGGGTTAAGAGAAGGAGAGAGAGAGAGAAAGAGAGAGAGAGAGACAGAGAGGGAAGAGAGAGTTAATCTGTTTCACCACAACACACACATTGGAATATTTTTATACAATATTTATAATCACTTTTAGTTATTTATTGAAATCCCTACTCAAGGGACCTGCTATAAAATGGGTACAGAAGTAACATATGATTTGCAAAGACAGGTTTTATGTTTTCTGATTACATGGATACTTTCACCACCTTGTTTATAACAGCATTGCTCACAATAGCCAAAATTTGGAATTGACCAAGGTGTCCATTATCTGATGAATGGATAAACAAAATGGGATATATATACATCATGGAATATTATTCAGCTATAAAAAATAATGAAATTCTAACATTTGCAGTAAAATGGATGCAACTGCAGGACATCACATTGAGTAAAATAAGCTGGGCCCGAAAAGACAAATACCACATGTTCTCCCTTATATGTGAGAGCTAAAATATAAAAAGGGAACTGTGTGTCAGTGTTGCTCAAATATATATTTGTAAAATTTGTTTTATACCTTGCAAAACTAATGGTTAAGAATGTTATACTACTCCTATCATTTTAATGATCTATGATTACTTTAAAATTTACTGTACATGTATATGATGGTCATTTTCCAATTCAATAATTGGCTTTGGCTATTGTCTATATTCTCACTTAACTAGGGTCTTTTTACTTGCTAAACTTCTTATCTGGTGAAGTATTAAGCATTTTTACTGTAATGTAAATTTAAAATAAGTTATTTCAAAAACTAAAAAACGAAAAGGACAGAAAGAGAAGGTAAGAGGATGAAAGGGAGAGGGATAGAACGGGAGATTGGAAGGGAAAGAGGAAACAAATATCATGTTCTTATAATTATATCTACAAATCACATTGAATCTATTATAAACTAATTAAAAAATAAAAGAATAATAAGTAAAATATCCTGGTATTCATGAAACCAAAAAATATGAGACTTTTGCTAGATTTGTTTCTGAGTTTCTGAGCCATAGGGTGCTTAACCAAAATTAGGAAAAAATGATCAAATCCTTTTGAACATTTTATCCTAATAAGAAGATGAAATGTTTTGAAAATTGCTTTATTTGTACTTTTTTTTTTTTTTTGACAGGCAGAGTGGACAGTGAGAGAGAGAAACAGAGAGTTCTTCCTTTTTCCGTTGGTTCACAATGGCCGCTGCAGCTGGCACGCTGCGCTGATCTGAAGCCAGGAGCCAGGTGCTTCTCCTGGTCTCCCTTGCGGGTGCAGGGCCCAAGAACCTGGGCCACCCTCCACTGCACTCCTGGGCCACAGCAGGGAGCTGGACTGGAAGAGGAGCAACAGCAATGTTTGCATAGTATAAATTGATACCCACAATCATCATGGTAAATATTTAACATTGAAAAATACTAACAGTAATAAGCTTACATGTTCTTTTATTTTTAAATCAAGAGAACACATATTTTCAGTGAACCAGACATGATAAATAATTTTATAGTTTCTTGTGATTAGTTACCTTCATACATATAAATGCTGAAAATCAATCTCAATTTAAGATGTTCTATAATTATATCAAATTTGTGTCATTAAATTTAGGAATAAAGTATTAATTACATATTACCACATCATATGCAGCTCATATTTTGTTTTCCAATTTTAATAATATCTAAGTATTTTACTTTTTTGGCATAATTAGTGTTATTACTGTAGTGCAGCATGTATTACTGTACCATCTCAGAGAGATTTCATACATTCTGTGAGAACTGTATTTTTCTATCAATAAAGTAGAGATTTTATGTATAATCTCATATTGTTATTTTGATATGTTTTATTTTTGGTAGTCAATGTACAGTGTATAAAAATTGTGTGAACATCAAATTACTTGATATATAGTTATAAATATTGCTTCACTGAATCATACCATGAAGTGATAATATAATCTCTCCCACCTTAAAAAATGGGTTTTGGGTTTCCTTTTATGTTAAGGAAAATATTTTGGAACTCTGTAATGTTGATGGTTGCATAATATTGTGAATGTACTAACCATCTGAATTATTCATTTTAAAATTTTAGAATGAAAAATTTTGTTATGTTTATCACAGCATTTTAAATTAAAAATCGGAAGTCAATTAAGTATGATATTAGGAAAAAAAACTGTTGCAATGTTATACATAGAAAAAGCTGAAACTTCTAATTTTCCTTTTCTTAATTCTAACCCAAGTTGCTATCTTGAATTCTAGTAGAGAGGAAATTAGACTTTAATGCATCCTCATTACAATCCATTTCTTCTAATGTGGCCTGCAGTTGTTAGGCACAGCATAAAGAAATTCATGTTAGGTATTCATAATTTAATCTGAGAAGATGCCATCTCTCCTGAAAGCCAAGACAATTTAAATGCAGAAAATGTGTGACCTGAGGCCAAAGCTAATTCTTGGCATATAGCCTCTTATGTATGGCTAGTGCTAGACAAGAAGAAAATATAAGTTTTGGAAAAATAGATAAAACAATGTATGTCTCATACTGTAGAAAAATATAATGCAAAGGGAGAAACTGATTTAATAGCTGTGAGTAGAATCCTAATGAATAGTTAGTTCAAATTAATTGATAACTCTAGCAACAAGGATCAACTAGGTTAGTTGTCATCATCTTTAAGTCATGGGGATCACTAAGGATTAAAGGATTTAATTATATTGTCTGAAATTAATTCTAAATAGTTATGAAATTCTTGTGAACATTTTCTTAGCTTTGTTAGAATGAACTTAATTATAGAAGCAATCTTATATGCATGAATATGTATTAAATATATATATATATATAATTTGTGTCACTATTCCAATTAGAAAGACTTACTTTTACAAGATGGAAACTAAAACATGTGTTTCATATTTATTTAAACATTTATTATATACCCAGATTCTATACCAAATAATGTCCAATTGATTAAGCATGTGTATAATTTCCAGTTTTGATCTACTAATCTATTTTTAAATAAATGACTGAAATAAAACTATACAAGTGAAAAGATAAAACTTAAAATAAAATTTAAAACATATGTAAGAATAACAATAGATAGAATTAAAAAGGTGTGAATGTTCCAACATGGGAAGCACTCCATATAGCAGACTCATAGAATGACATCTTAAATAGAACTCTGACCTCAGAATCAGCCCTTAAGGCATTCTGGTCTAGCTGAAAAGCCCAGGGGAGCATTTCAGGCATGGAAAGCCAAGACACTGTGCCAAAAAAATGTTCTACAAGAAGGAACTCTGTGGGTGAGACTCCAGTGGAAGGAAATGGTCATCAAAGAAGAATGTACTTTTCTCTGAAGGAAGGAAAGAACTTCCCCTTTGCTTATGGCCTATTTGAAATACTGATGGAGTTTGTGGATCCAAAAGGCATCCATTGCCTAGGCAGCTCATATCAAGAGCCTTGGGTGAGCACTGACATCATACATAAGAGTGTTAATTGTTATAAACAAGAATAGTCACTGTGCAATAACTTTCCATGCAGGAACTCTGTCCTCAAAGAGTTGTATTATCAGACCTAATAAAACTTGATCTCAAAGAATAACGTCATTTTAATGTATTAAGTGGAGGATATTCTTATGCCTCATAATGATAATTAAATCTAAGTTCTCACAAAACATGTATAATTCTCATCAAAATGTCCATTCTTCTAAAAGCAATTTATAGATTCAATGTGATACCAATCAAAATACCAAAGACATTCTTTCTTCTCAGATTTGGAAAAAAATGATGCTGAAATTCATATGGAGGCATGGGAGACCTTGAATAGCTAAAGCAATCTTGCACAACAAAAATAAAGCCAGAGGCATCACAATACCAGATTTCAGGATATACTACAGGGCAGTTATAAATCAAAGCAGCATGGTACTGGTACAAAAACAGATCGATAGACCAATGGAACAGAATAGAAACACCAGAAATCAATCCAAATATCTACAGCCAACTTATATTTGATCAAGGATCTAAAACCAGTTCCTGGAGCAAGGACAGTCTATTCAACAAATGGTGCTGAGAAAACTGTATTTCCATGTACAGAAGCATGAAGCAAGACCCCTATTTTACACCTTAAACAAAAATCCACTCAACATGGATTAAAGATCTAAATCTATGACCTGACACCATCAAATTATTAGAGAATATCTGAGAAACTCTGGAAGATATAGGCATAGGGAAAGATATCTTGGAAAAGACCCGGGAGGCACAGGCAGTCAAAGCCAAAATTAACAATTGGGATTACATCAAATTGAGAAGTTTCTGTACTGTAAAAGAAACAGGAAAGTGAAGAGGCAATGAACAGAATGGGAAAAAAATATTTGCAAAGATTAACAACCAGAATCTACAAAGAGATCAAGAAACTCCATAACAACAAAATAAACAACCCACTTAAGAGATGGGCCAAGGACCTCAATAGTTATTTTTCAAAAGAGGAAATCCAAATGGCCAACAGACACCAGGGGAGCACAAATCAAAACCACAATGAGGTTTCACCTCACCCCAGTTAGAATGGCTTACATATAGAAATCAACTAACAACAGATGTTGGTGAGGATGTGTGGAAAAAGGGACAATAACCCACTCTTGGTGGGAATGCAAACTGATAAAGCCACTATGGAAGTCAGTTTGGAGATTCCTCAGAAACCTGAAAATCCCTACCATACAACCCAGCCATCCCACTCTTTGGAATTTACCCAAAAGAAATTAAATTGGCAAATAAAAGAGCCATCTGCACCTCAACGTTTATTGCAGCTCAATTCACAAGACGAAAAACATGGAATGAATCTAAATGCCAATTAATAGAAGAATGGATAGAGAAATTATGGGATATGTACTCTATAGAATACTATACAGCAGTAAAAAAAAAAAAAAGAAAAAGAAATTTGGTCATTTGCAACAAAATGGAGGAATCTGGAAAGCATCAATGCTGAATGAAATAAGCCAGTCCCAAAGCGACAAATATCATATGTTCTCCCTGATTGGTGACAACTAACTGAACACCTAAAAGGAAACTTCTAGAAGTGAAACGGACACTATGAGAAACAATGTCTTGATCAGCCCTTGTCCTGACTGTCGAGGAACAACTTACTATTTTTTTCCTTTTAGTATTTTTTTGTTCTACTTAATACCATTGGTTGAACTCTTTAATTAACACGCAATTATTCTTTGGTGTTTAAATTTAACTGAAAAGTGATCTCTGTTAAATATAAGAGTGGGAATAAGAAAGGGAAGAGATGTACAGTTCGGCATATGCTCACTTGGACTTACCCCTAATAGTAGAGCTAGAAATGTGCCAGGAGATTTCAATTCAATCCTATCAATGTGGCATGTACCACTGCCATCTTACTTGGTAAAATGATCAGTTTAATTTCATAATTGATCATAATGATAGGATTAAGTGTCAAAGGGATTACATAAACAAGACCAGCGTCTACAAATAATAATTGATAGAATTAAAAAGTAGAGAATGATCCTTCATGGGAAGAAGGATATGCAGCAGACTCATAGAATGACAAATGCCCTAAAGAGCACTCTGTTCTCAGAATCAGCCCTTAAGGTATTCATATCTGGCTAAAAACTCATGAGAGTTTCTCAGGCATGGAAAGCCAAGATTCTGTGGCAAAAAAAGTGACTTAAATGAAAGATCTCTGTGAGTGAGATCCCAGTAGGAAGAACAGGCCATCAAAGAAGGCAGTACTCTCTGAAAGGAGTAGAGAACTTCCACTTTGACTATGGTCTTGTCTAAATAAGATCAGAGTTGGCAAACTCAAGAGGCTTCCATAGCCTTGTCAGCTCATGACAAGAGACTTGGGTGATTATTGACATCATAAACAAGAGTGTGAATTGTTAAATTAACAACGGGATTCACTGTGCACCTGCTCCCCATGTAGGACCTCTGTCTTCAATTGTAGTATCCTAATTAATGGTAAAACTACCACCCAAACAGTACTCTATACTTTGTGGGTGCAAACTGTTGAAATCTTTACTTAGCATATGCTAAGTAGATCTTCTGTATACAAAGATAATTAAAAATGAATCTTGATGAAGAATGGGATGGGAGAGGGAGTGAGAGATGTGATGTTTGCAGGTGGGAGGGAGGTTATGGGGGGGAATCACTATAATTCAGAAGTTGTACTTTGGAAATTTATATTTATTAAATAAAAGCTTTTTAAAAAACATGTATCAATTTTGGGTTCTTCTATAAAAATAATTTAGTTCCTAAAAGAAAAGCAAAGTCACCATCAAGACGCAATGACTTTGAATAGCCCTTGCCTGGACTGTTGAGGAACAGTTCTTTGTGTGTATGTGTGTGTTTCCTTTTTCTGTCTCACACAAACTTGAACTCTGTACCTAGAATAGAGTTATTCTTCTGTGGACAAAGCTAAATTAAAATAGATCGGTAAAAAATAAGACTGGGAACAGGACAGGGAAGTTGAAGAGTGATGGTAATGTGTATGGGAGGGCAGATGTGATAGGAAGAACTACCATGTTCCCAAAGTTGTATTTATGAAATGCATGAAAAATAAATAAATTTTAAAAATAAATATGGGAAAAAGAAAAGAAGGAACAACTTAGCCAGGATAAAAACCCAAACAAAAATCATACATATAATTTTATGTCAACAATTTCTAGAATCATGTCATTTAAGTATGATATGACAGATTATCAAAAAGTTGAAAATTTTAATACAAATTGTTATTTCAAAAATAATTTTTACTGTTCTCTGCTATTTTATGTTGAAACATGGACAGTACTTAAATTAATTTTAATATATTTATATCACATTATTAACAATTTTAAAAAGACTACTACAAATGTCAATGGGAATAGTCATCCTCAGTTAGTTCTATTATAAAAACTGTTTCTATTTTTCCATTTACATTCAGTGGAAAAAATAGTAGCCTCTATTCCCTTTGATATTCTGATATATTTGTCTTTTATGTTGCTGATTCCCTGGAAACAGACTCACACATAAAGAGAAGTGGGGACTGTCAAGCCAGGAATTGTGTATAGAAGTTTACCTGAAAATCAATTACCACAGTGGCCTTCTCCAATCTCTTCTTGATTTCAGAAACCAGGGTTACTCTTCATTGACAAGATTAATTTAAGCGAGGGCATTGTCCTCTATCTACCTGACATTGGATTTAGTATGTCCCCCAAAGAGGGCATTAAACATTAACTCATCAGCTTCGCTCGGGCAAGGAAATTCCTGGGAAGAGATGTGCTGTGTCAGTGCACATTCACCAATGCTATCAGTTGTAAGAAAGAGTTAAAGAGAGCTCAACAGGAAACATTGTATGAGCAAAACTACAACTACAGTTTAATAAAATAATTTAATGTTTGTCATTTTGTTCTGTGAGATTGAAATCCAGTGATTCTTTTTAAAATAGATATCATATCTTACTATAAGAAATTACAAAATATTCTTCCCCTTTTCCCTTCAAGTCACATCTAGTTCTCTTCAATTTTTTCCAAAGGACATATGTCGCTCCCCGTCTTCGTGGAGGAACGACACAGGACCCTGCGCTGTTCTTCTGTCTGCTCGGCCCTCCCCGGGTTTGCTGCTGGTTCTTCCCAGGTTGGCTACTGTCCCTTCCACCTCCGTGGAAGGGCGGTTCCCCCTGCCACATTCCCCACTTCCGCAGGGGAGCGGCACACCGCCGGCCGGCTCTCTCGGGGGCTGCACAGGTGTTCCTCTGGTGTTCCCCTTAGATGTTCCTGGTGCATGTTGTCTCTCTCCTCCTTTATAGTCCTCCTCCGCCAATCCTAACTCGGCTGCCCACACACCGAGTACGCTGCTCTCCTCCAATCAGGAGCAGGATCAGCTCCTGGAGGTCATCACTCAAGTTGGCAAGAGGCAGCTGCGTAGAAGCTGTTTTCTCCTCTCCCAGCGCCATATTGTGGGAGAGCAGATGCATAGAATAAGTCTTAATTCCAGTAACTCAGTCCAGTCCGGGTTGCTCCCCACAAACATATTGTCATGATTTTCTTTAATCTTTATTTTTATGTTCTCTCTTTGTTTTATACATTCTTTATTTTTCCTCATTATCATTTATTTTTTGATATTTTACCATTGTACAATTTAATATTTTGATTAAGATGAACCAATTGTACAAGTTGAGTGGTATAGTGTGATTTTTCGTCATATGTAAACAACATAAAATATCCAACCAAGGAAACTAGCCCTTTATTTCTTATATTTCTTTCAGTTGGAACTTACAGCTCTTCTTCCAGTACTTTATATAATATGTAATGTATATATAATATATAATGCATGATTGTGAGTTATAATCACCTTATTGTATTGTATAAGACTCAAACTTGTTACTTCCACCTGTGTTTTTCTGCTACCCAAACTCCTTCAATACCCCTTTATATACTTGCTTCCTAGCTAGTCTAAATACTGATGCATTTTTATTTAAGTTCTACATATGAAAGAAAGCATGTACTATTTGCATTATTGTATCTAGCTTATTTTGCCTAATATGATAATTTCCAATTCTATTCATTTTCTTATAAATGGTGGATTTAATTCCTTTTTAAGACTGAATAATATTACATAGTGTGTTTACATTGGTATATTCTATACCCATTCATCTATTGATGGGCATATAGGTTGAGTTCACAGATGGCTATTGTGAATAGTCCTGCTCTGTTTTTCATTTCATTTAGATAGGTACCCACAATTGGGATAGCTGAGTCATATGGTAGATTTATTTCAAAATTTTTGTGGAAATTCCATTTTATTCTCTATAATGGCCATAACATTTTGTTTTCCCACCAAAAATGTATGTGGGTCCCCTTTTCTCCAAACCCTGGCAAGCATTTGTTATCCATCTTTTTGGTAACAGCTGTTCTAACTGTATCAGTTTTAATTTGTAATGTTGTAATTTGTAATAGCTAGTGATATTGAGCATTTTTTTCACGTATTTGCTGGTCATTTCTATTTCTTGTTTTGAGCAATGCCTATTGAGATTGTTTGACCATTTCCTCAGTGGACTGTCTTAATTTTCTATTTTTGTAGTTTATTTACTTTTTAAAGGTTTATATATTTATTTGAAAGGAAGAGTTACAGGGAGGCAGAGGCAGAGAGAGAGAGAGTTCCTCCATCTGCTGGTTCACTCCCCAGATGGCCACAATGGCCAGAGCTGTGCCGATCCATATCCAGGCGCCAGGAGCTTCTTCCGTGTCTCCCACATAGGTGCAGGGGCCATCTCCTACTGCTTTCCAAGACCATAGCACAATGCTGGATCATAAGTGGAGCAGCCAGGACTCGAAACAGTGCCCACATGGGATGCTGTCACTGCAGGGGGCAGCCTTACCCACTATGCCATGGCACCGGCCCCTGGATTGTTTGACACTGTTGTAGTTGTGGGCTGTTTGCAGTTCCACACATATTAATTATTTTTGAATGAGTAGTTTGCAAATATTTTCTCCATTATGTCAGTTTTACTCATTCTGTTGTTTGGTTCCTTTGTTGTACAGATACTTCTTAGTTTGATATAATATCATTCATCTTTTTTCACTTTTATTTCCTGTGCTTTGAGTGTCTTATCTAAAAACTTTATGCCAATGTTTGGAGTGTTTCTCCTATATTGTCTCATAGAAGTTTTATATTTTAGTTCTTCCATTTAGATCTTTCATTTATTTTTAATTTAGATGAGAGGTAAGGGTTTTATCAGTCTTTTGCATGTGGATATTTATTTTTCCAATACTAATTAAGAAACTTTTCTATCCAATGTATGTATTTGGCAGCTTTAAGTTCAGCTGACTATAGAGGTATGGATTTAGTTCTGGAATCTCTATTCTATTTCATTGGTTGTTGCATCTTTGTATGCAACTATCATAATCCTTTGGTGACAATAGCCTCATGCTATGTCTTGAAATCTGATATTGTGATGACTAAAGTTTTTTTCTTCTTTTCAAGAGTGCTTTGGCTATTTGAGGTACTTAGGGATTCCATATGACTTTTAGAATAACTTTCCTAGTTCTGTGAAGAATGTTCTTTATATTTGAGAGTGGTTTTGTAGAATCTGTAAGTTTTGTTAGGCAATGTGGATATGCTAACTATATTAATTCTTTCAATTGATGAACACAAGAAGTATTTCTGTGTTTTATATTCTGTTTGGTGTTTTTTAAAGATTTTATAATTTTAAATGTAGACATTTCTCATTTTCTTTGACTGAAATTGATCCAAGTATTTTATTTCTATGTAGCGATTATAAATGTGATTAGTCTTATAACTTATTTCTCAGTGAATTCGTTATTGGTGAATGAAAACACTACTTATCTTTCTGTGTTGATTTTTCTATCCTGGAACTCCACCAATTTCATTATTAGATAAAGTAGCCTCTTGAGAGTCTATGTAAATGTAATCTGAAAACAAGGATAATTTTACTTCCTCCTTTCACATTTCTATGCTTTTCATTTCCAACTAACTGCATAGCCAAGTGGGTGTTCATGACCAGTTGGGCCTAGCAAAATTGTGGAAGACTTGGATTAAAATGGATATGAATCCATGGTTTTCACCAAATCCAGAGCAAGTTGCAGAACGGAGATACATAGCTTGAATGGGGGTGCATAACCTCTGTATACCAAAGCTGGGGTAGTACTCCTGAAGTCAAGGATATTCACCCAAATCAGGACCTATTGGAGAAAATGCTAGGCAGCCTAATGAGGGTATAAGACCAACCACACCCCCAGAACCCAGCTGTGGCTGGACAAGTTCTAGTCTCTGGCTGTTGTGTGCTGCCTTGGGGTTAGGGAGGAAGCAGAGTGGAATAGCCTAGTTTTGCATAGACAAGAACCCTGGCTTTCTAAGCTCCCCTATTGTGCCAAACCAACTGTCATGGGTAGGGTAGAATATTGATTGAGAAAAGGTCATGGGTTCATTGTGTTTGCTGGATCGAACTTCCCTTCCTGGTTTCCAATCTGTGATGAGTGTGGATCCTTTCTCTAGCAAAGATACCTGATGTCTGTGTCCCTGGAGAGGACATCTGTTGGCTTCTCCCATTTATCATTCACCTGAAATAGGTATTTTTGGTAGCCATGAAATGAGGTTTTAGTAATCATTGCATTTTGTTCCTTACTTTCTGCTGCTTTCTCAGGTCTCCATCCTACAAGGTTCCTATGTAATTCTTGCTATTTCCAGTGTTCCCCGTCAGGCACTCACCTCATGATGAAGTTATTTGCTTGTTATTTTGGTTCTTTGTGGAGGAGGAAACAAATGATGGACATTTCTCTTCAGACTTCTTGGAATGATTCATTCTTTCTTTCTCTTCCTTCTTTCCTTCTTTCCTTCTTTCCTCCCTCCCTCCCTTCCTTCCTTTCTCTCCTTCCTTCCTTCCTTCCTTCCTTCCTTCCTTCCTTCCTTCCTTCCTTCCTTCCTCTCTTTCTTTCTTTCTTTCTTTCTTTCTTTCTTTCTTTCTTTCTTTCTCTTTCTTCCATCCCTCCCTCCTTCCCTTCCTCCCTTTCTCCCTTCTACCTTCCTTCCTTTCTTCCTTGAATTTCTAGCTGACTTTTTCCCCTCTTTTATTTATTTTGGTATTATTCCCCAGTTTACATTAATAAGAATTTTAAAATAATTTTTGTTTCATATTATATTTAAGCAGTAGTAATTGCGAATAATAACTACCTCCTTAAAAAGCCATTAATTTGTATATAATGAGAAATGTTAAAAGCATGTAAAATCTTATTTGTACAAATAAATTAGTAGGTCCCTTGATAAAAGCAATGAAACACCATTCACATCTTGAGATTATCAGCATTTGTCAAAAAACTAGATAATCCCTTAATCTACATCGTAGATTAAGAAATTTTCCTGGGGCTGGCGCTATATCCCAGCGGGTTAACGCCCTGGCTTGAAGCACCAGCATCCCATATGCATGCTGGTTTGAGACCTGGCTGCTCCACTTCCAATCCCAGTCTCCGCTATGGCCTGGGAAAGCAGTACAAGATGGCCCTAGCCCTTGGGCCCCTGCACCCCTGTGGAAGACCTGGAAGAAGCTCCTCTCTGCTGGCTTCGGATTGGCGCAGCTTCGACCATTGTGGCTAATTGGGGAGTGAACCATCCGATGGAAGACCTCTCTTTCTTCTCTGCCTCTCCTCTACCTGTGTAACTGTGACTTTCAAATAGATAAATAAATCTTTAAAAAAAAGATATTTTCCTTAAAATCTGGCATTGTGGCCGGCAATTCCAGGATCCCATATGGGTTCCAGTTTGTGTCCTAGCTGCTCTGTTTCTGATCAAGCTCCTTGTTAATGAGCCTGGAAAAGCAGCAGAAGATGGCTTGAATGCTTAGGCCCCTGCACCCACATGGAAGACCTGGAAGAATTTCCTAGCTCCTGGCTTTGGCCTGGCCTACTCCAGGCCTCAGGGGCCACATGGTAAGTGAAGCAGTGGATATAAGATTTCTCTCTACCTCCATCTCTCTCTCTCTCTCTCTCTCTCTCTCCTCTTTTTCTAACTCTGACTTTTGAACAAGTAAATCTTTCTATGGAAAAAAAAAACTAATCTTTCACCAACTAATCATAGCTTCAGTTAAAGATTTATTTTATTTAATTATTTTTTTAACTTTTATTTAATGAATATAAATTTCCAAAGTACAGCTTATGAATTACAATGGCTTCTCCCCCCCCATAACTTCCCTCCCACCCGCAACCCTCCCTTTTCCCTCTCCCTCCCCTCTTCCATTCACATCAAGACTCATTTTCAATTCTCTTTATATACAGAAGATCAGTTCAGTATATATTAAGTAAAGATTTCAAAAGTTTGCACCCACATAGAAACACAAAGTGAAAAATACTGTTTGAGTACTATTTGTGGGGCCCCATGGGCTGGCCAGCCATGGGGCCCTGATGTCAAGCTCGGTCTGATAGCTGTTGCTGTGTTTTTATCACAAGGCGGATGTTGCTAGTTTCAGTTAGGGCAATGCTTTCCTACGGTTGGGACTTTCAAGAGGAACTGAGCCTGTCTCATGAACAACAAGATGGCACTGAGGACTATGCAATGAGTCTGCCTGCTGCGTGACACCTCATCTGATTAGCCTGAGCACGGGTGCACACTGTGTGAACAAACAGCAAATTGGAGTGTTCTGTGCATGGACCTGAGCCCGCTTGCAATTGGCCAGATTTTGTATATAAGCTGTGTGCCCAGGAAGGAGGGCGCCTTTTTTTCATCTCCTCTCTTCCTCCTGTGGGGAGCAACTCGGACTAGACTAAGTTACTGGAATTAAGACTTATTCTATGCATCTGCTCTCCCACAATATGGCACTGAAAGGGAGTAAACAACTTCTATGCAGCTGCCTCTCGCCAACTTGACTGATAAGCTACAGGAGCTGATCCTGCTCCTGATTAGAGGAGAGCAGTATACTCGGCATGTGGGTACCAGAGTTGGGATTGGTGGAAGAGGACTATAAAGGAGGAGAGAGACAACATGCACCAGGAACATCTAAGGGGAACATCTGGATAACACCTGAGCAGCCCCCGAGAGAGTGGGCCGGCAGTGTGCCGCTCCCCCGTGGAAGTGGGGAAAGTGGCAGGGGGAGCTGCCCCTCCACGGAGGTGGAGGGATCAGCAGCCAACCCGGGAAGAACCAGCAGCAAACCCGGGAAGGGCCGAGCAGACAAAAGAACAGCGCAGGGTCTAGTGTCGTTCCTGCGCGAATGGGGGAGTGACATAATGGTGCTGTGACTCGGATAAGAAACCTAGGAGGGAACAAGCAGGAAAAAGCAGGTAAATACCGGAGAGAGAGACTAGGGAAGAGCCTAGGGAAAAGCCGGACGGAAAAAGTGCCAGGGGAAATCTAGTGTTAAAAGTGAAAGCAAGAAGAAACATAGACTTGGATACGGACTACGGAGGGAAGCTGGGAGAAATCTAAGATTAAAAGCAAAAGTGAAAGTTAGAGGAAATAGACTGGGATATGGACTGTGGGGAGAAGCCAGGAGAAATGAGAGAGAAATATTGTTGGAAGAAACTTAGGGAAAAGTACCGGGTAGAGAAAGATATAAGCTAGGGAAAGTGAAGCCGCGGGGGCAGGCTGAAGCAGAGACGTAAGCTAGGTTGGAATTCGTCAAGTTAGCCTGGGGAGCGAAAGGCGAAAAACTAAAACCAGAAGCGGAGACGTAAGCTAGGTTGGGATCTGTCAGATTAGCCCGGGGAGTAAAAAGACGGGAAGCCAAACCGAAAAGCAGAGACGTAAGCTAGGTTGGAATTCGTCAGGCTAGCCCGGGGAACTTAGACTGAAGACTGGTAGCGGAAACGTGAGCTAGGCCGTGATTCGCGGAAGCCGCTGCGCGCAGAGAGTGTCGGGGCACGAGCGGAGAGAGCGCACTGGGCGCGAGTAGATAGGAGAGCACGGGGCTGGCGTGGAGGCCGTGGTGCGGGCTCAAAGGGCGCAGAGACCACGGAGCGCACGCGAAGCCAGGAAGCCGCACAGATGAGAGAAGTGTGGGCTGAAGCCGTACAGAGCCAGGAAGCCGCCGCAGGGCGAGGCGCCAAGAAGCCGTCTCGGTGCGGGCGCCAGGAAGCCGTGGGGATAAGAGAAAGAGAAGTTTAGAAGTAAAATGAGAGAAATAGGAATGCTGGCAGATAGAAGTAAAATAAGAGAGATAGGAATGCCCGGAGATAGAGAAATAGAGAAAAATAAGGCCTCTCCACAACACAGCAATGAGAGGGCTTGAATTCGGTCTGCCTGATTAATAAGGCGACAAGCACTTGCAGGCAGCTTGAGCAGAGCATGCACTGCAGGGCACCAAACACAGTCACGCATCAGCGTCTAAAAATCTCCTTACAACATGGCAAAGAGAGGACCCGGATTCGGTTTGCCTGATTGGTAGGGCTTGTAAGCACCTGTGGGCAACTCCAGCAAGCAGAGCAGAGTGTGTGCCGCGGGGCACCGAAGACAGGCGCGTATCAACGCCAAAGAATAAAAAGAAAGGGGAAACTGGGGGGAGCAACTCGGACTAGACTAAGTTACTGGAATTAAGACTTATTCTATGCATCTGCTCTCCCACAATATGGCACTGAAAGGGAGTAAACAACTTCTATGCAGCTGCCTCTCGCCAACTTGACTGATAAGCTACAGGAGCTGATCCTGCTCCTGATTGGAGGAGAGCAGTATACTCGGCATGTGGGTAGCAGAGTTGGGATTGGTGGAAGAGGACTATAAAGGAGGAGAGAGACAACATGCACCAGGAACATCTAAGGGGAACATCTGGATAACACCTGAGCAGCCCCAAAGAGAGCGGGCCGGCAGTGTGCCGCTCCCCCGTGGAAGTGGGGAAAGTGGCAGGGAGCCGCCCCTCCACGGAGGTGGAGGGATCAGCAGCCAACCCGGGAAGAACCAGCAGCAAACCTGGGAAGGGCCGAGCAGACAAAAGAACAGCGCAAGGTCTAGTGTCGTTCCTCCGCGAATGGGGGAGTGACACCTCCCTCCATTCTTTCTCTGTCGTTGTTATTTTCTTAATAAAAGTCTACAGACAACCAATTAGCTGCAAGCAGCGTTGTTCCTTTGTGGGCAAGGGAACGACAGTAGTTATAGCATTAAATCACAATGTACAGCACATTAAGGACACAGATCCTACATGAGGAGTAAGTGCACAGTGACTCCTGTTGTTGACTTAACAATTTGACACTCTTGTTTATGGCATCAGTAATCACCCTAGGCTCTTGTCATGAGTTGCCATGGAAGCCTTTTGAGTTCACCAACTCTGATCATATTTAGACAAGGTTATAGTCAAAGTGGAATTTCTCTCCTCCCTTCAGAGAAAGGTACCTCCTTCTTTGATGACCTGTTCTTTTCACTGGGATCTCACTCGCAGAGATCTTTCATTTAGGTGTTTTTATTTTTTTTTGCCAGAGTATTTTGGCTTTCCATGCCTGCAATACTCTCATGGGCATTTCAGCCAGATCCGCATGCCTTAAGGGCTGATTCTGAGGCCAGAGTGCTGTTTAGGACATCTGCCATTCTATGAGTCTGCTGTGTATCTTGCTTCCCATGTTGAATCGTTCTCTCCCTTTTTGATTCTATCACTTAGTATTTGCAGACACTAGTCTTGTTTATGTGATCCCTTTGGCTCCTAGTCCTATCATTATGATCCATTGTGAACAGAAATTGATCACTGGGACTAGTGAGATGGCATTGATACATGCCACCTTGATGGGATTGAATTGGAATCCCTTGGTATGTTTCTAACTCTACCTTTTGAGGAAAGTCAGCTTGAGCATGTCCCGAATTGCACATCTATTCCCTCTCTTATTCTCACTCTTATATTTAACAGTGATCACTTTTCAGTTAAGTTTCAACACTTGAGAATAACTGTGTATTGATTACAGTATTCAACCAAAAGTATTAAGTAGAACAAACAAAAAAAATACTAAGAGGGATAACGTATTAAGTAGTTCATCAACAGTCATGGCAAGGGCTGATCAAGTCACTGTTTCTCATAGTGTTCATTTCACTTTAACAGGTTTCCTTTTTGGTGCTCAGTTAGTTGTAACTGATCAGGGAGAACGTGTGTTATTTGTCCCTTTGGGACTGGCTTATTTCACTCAGCATAATGCTTTCCAAATTCCTAACAGGGATCACTTTTCAGTTAAAATTTAAACACCTAAGAATCATTGTGTGTTAATTACAGAGTTCAACAAATAGTACTAGAACAAAACAAAACAAAACAAAAATACTAAAATGGATAAAGTATTACATTGTACATCAACCGTCAGGAGAAGAGCTGTTCAAGTCACTGATTCTCATAGTGTCAATTTCACTTCAACAGGTTTTGCCTTTGGTGCTCAGTTAGTTGTCGCCGATCAGGGAGAACATATGATATTTGTCTTTTTGGGATTGGCTTAATTCACTCAGCATGATGTTTTCCAAATTCCTGCATCTTGTTGCAAATGGCTGCTGTATAGTATTCTATAGAGTACATGTCCCATAATTTCTTTTTCCATTCTAATGTTGATGGACATTTGGGTTGGTTCCAGGTCTTAGCTATTGTGAATTGAGCTGCAATAAACCTTAAGGTGCAGACAGCATTTTTGTTTGCTGATTTAATTTCCTTTGGGTAAATTCCAAGGAGTGGGATGGCTGGGTTGAATGGTAGTCCAATAAAATTGGCTATTTCAGGTTATTATCATAGTCACTCTTAGATATATTCATTTTATACGGGGTAAAGTTGTTATCTCTACATGGTTTCATTTTCATGTTTTAAGTACTTAATTTATTTATTCATTAGAGTTTATCTTTTATGAGTTATCAGTTCATATTTTTGCTTTTTTATTGCAGCAAATGCCTTCTACATGATAGAAAGAAATAATGAAAGAGTTTTCTAGGCTCCAGTGAGAAAGACCTAAACTCTGTCCTTTCCTGCTTTCTTCTCTTTCTCCTCCCATCTCCATCCATCTATTTTTGCCAACAGTATGTCCTCCCAAAAATTAAAAGATAAATAAGTAAGAGAAGAGGAGGCGGGTGGGAAATATCATCATATTCTTAAAAATATATATGAAGTAATGAAGTACCTGGAATCTCTTCCTTTTATGTAAATAAATAAACAGAAAAATAACAAAAAATAGGTACACAATTTCTTCTTATTAATAGAGATTAAATGACCCATGATGTTTCCAGTTTCAAAGTTGAATATTTTAGGTTATATGTCAATTGCAACATGAAAAAATTGCAACATGAAAATACATTTATTTTCAAAGTGACTCTCAAAGGTAGCAATCCTATGTGATTTCCGCAGAAAGAAAACCGTATCCACAAAATACACATTAATATGTATTTCTGTTGACTTGAAATACGGTGCTTTTTGAATTAATATACACTATTACCATCAAATACAGCTGAAATTTGCATACCTGAATGCATTCAAGTGATACGCGTGTCACAGCAGCATTTACACCTTTCCATGAATTTTACTGGAATCTCTTTCTCATTTTAAGAAAAAAAAAACACCTAATATTGATATCATCTCTTAAAATTATAAATTTTGTCCTTTGTTCTCACAGCATAGGAGCCCTGCATAATATTATCTCTTTTATTAAACTCAATCTATAATCAAGATGCTTAACAGTGTATCAGAGAGGATTTACATCACTAATAGAGATAATTCCCTAAGTGAGACTAAAAACATCTTAAGATTTTTAAGTTACTCCATCTTTAAAATTTCTTTTTTTGGTAATCAAAAAGTATTTCATTAGTGAACTACCACATCTTTTCCATGTTCTTTCAATGAGATAAAATTAGCCATAGAATTATCCTTCCTAATAGTGTTATGTTTAATGTTTTATGTGTATAATAATATCATTCATGTGCATACTCTTCAAAGTTTCATGTAACCCTAAGAACCTTGTTAATTGTTATAAAATCTTTGCAACATAAGTTGGCTCAATTGAACTGTATATGATTTCTTGACGAAAAAAATTTTTAACAACAAAACACCAAGTTTTTTGAAAACACATTTCAAAAAACAGAGACCGGTGTTGTGGCACAGCAGGGTAAATCCCCACATGAAGTCTAGGCATCTCATACTGCAATGCTGGTTCAATTCTTGGCTACTCACACAGTGTCTTGCTATCATACATGGGAAGTGAGTGAATGATAACTCACCTGTTTGGGACCCTGTCCTCCATGTGAGACACCTAAATGGATTTCCTGGATCCAGGTTTTACTGCTGTGACCATCTCTCTGCCACTCTTTTAGATAAATAAATATTTTAAAAATAAAATAGGAAATATGTAAGTTTCATCTCAGTGGATCTAGTAATCTAAATATATGGTATCTTAATTATTAAGATGGAATTTCTATGCAAATTCACCCTTAAGGATAGACTCTGTTTGCAGGTATAAAAATGAATATATAAAGAAATGACAAGATAGACAAGCTGTCATAGTCGCAAATGCCCTTTCCTGTACAACAGATGTGGACGAGAACGAGCAGCCTGTCTATTTTCTTACTGCTCTGAGTGGAATGAATTGCTACAGAGAGTATGCCTTAGGCTTGTCTATATGTATGCCACTTAATTGGAAAATGAAATATTTGAATTTCCCTAAGTTAACAAAGAATGCCAAATGATAGACTCATATTTCAACATGCATATTTCCTCCATAATATATCTTTAAAGTTTTTTAATTGACTTCCTCTGTAAAAATTTACCTTGATATAATCTGAATATTAATTTAATTTCAAAATAGGCCATTCATAACTAATTTTCACATATATATTCTCTAAAAAACTTTCAATTTTCCTAAGTCTTTAGAAAAATTAAAGCTAAATTTTAATTGACTTTCTCTGTAAAAATGTACTTGGATATAATCTGATTATTAATTTTATAGTTATAAAATAGAAGATTTATAATTAAATTCCACATATGTACTCTCTCCAGTGATTCCAATTTCCTTATATATTTAGAAATATTAAAGCTAAATTGTTTTATGACATCAAAATTATTTGAATTTTATTTGGTTCATATATATTCATTGAATCAAGAGGAAATGATTCAGGGTAACTGTAATGTGTTATGCTGTTAAATAATACACAGAACCTTTAGATATCTTTAATCATTTATTTTCAAAGATTTATTTATTTTATTTATTTTTTTTTCAAAGGCAGAGCTAGAAAGTGAGAGTGAGAGACAAAGATCTTTCCTTCAGATCTGCTGTTTCACTCTCAAAAATATCCATAACTATCAGAGCTGAGCCAATCTGAAGCCTGGAAGTGGAGTTGCCAGGGCATCATCCGGCCACTTTAATATGTGATCAGAATTTCCCAAGCAGCTGCTTACTTGATTGAGCCACAATACCAACCCTGATATACAGAAAGTTAAATCTCTGATTTTTAGCAAAATGTTAGACCATTACATTAAGGAAAATAATAGCAAAAATAATCTTTCTATAAATAGCATTACAACTAAAGTTAATTTTACAAATTCATAGCTTCCTCTGGATCTCCCATGTGTATGGCAGGGGCCCAAATACTTTGGCCATCTTCCACTATTTTTCCCAGACCAATAACAGAGAGTTGGATAGGGCAGCTGAAACTTAAACAGGCACCCATGTGGGATGCTGGTGTCACAGGTGGCAGTCTAATCCACTATGCACCACACCGTCCCTGTAAGTACAATTTTTTTTAAATTTTTTAAAATTTTTTTTACAGGCAGAGTGGACAGTGAGAGAGAGAGACAGATAGAAAGGTCTTCCTTTGCCGTTGGTTCACCCTCCAATGGCCACTGCGGCCAGCGCGCTGTGGCTGGCGTACCACCCTGATCCGAAGCCAGGAGCCAGGTGCTTCTCCTGGTCTCCCATGGGGTGCAGGGCCCAAGCACTTGGGCCATCCTCCACTGCACTCCCTGGCCATAGCGGAGAGCTGGCCTGGAAGAGGGGCAACCGGGACAGAATCTGGCGCCCCGAATGGGACTAGAACCCAGTATGCCGGCGCCGCTAGGTGGAGGATTAGCCTATTGAGCCACGGCGCCGGCCTAAGTACAATTTTTTTAAAAAGTCATTTTGCTCATCCAAATTCACCTATCAAGTTAAGTTAAGTTCTACCAAGGCAGGGATATTGCCATGGACACAAGGGCAGAAGCGTTCACATAGATATGCACACAAGCACACACCCACATATGCACACAACTTGGTAATCTTTTCAAAATTTTTATTTCATTCATGAACATTTAAATGTTACTTTTAAATTGACTGTGAATTAGAACATATCTTCAATCACATTTTGTCTTTTTGTGGATGTACATGATGAATGAAAGTTTTAGCAAAACTGGAATTCACATTTCTATGTCACCTTTTCAACTTTTGTTGATATAAGGACTTGTAGTGTATCTGACACTCTTAACCATATGCCTGCCCACACTTCCTTCAGTCTTTTGCTTAGCTGAAAATGGATGTTTATCATGAGCTGGAAATAGCTATGGGCCTGGTTAAAGTCCTTTATCATAAAGATGGGTTAATATGTCATTGACCACACATAGGAAATATCATAGTGCATCACCCTTCCATAGAATTCTGACTATAAAAATTAGTGCTGATGGCATTTTCAAATATTGCACAGATTTCAGTTATGATTAAGCCTAACCCAGGACCATGTAAAAATGGGTTTTGGAAAAGATAACCACAGTTTGTTAATTGACACAATACTATAATTTATAATGTGGGTGTGATCATTAATCTTATTTGAGTGTGCTCTATAAAGAGTAGTAGCAGAAAAAATGAACAGTATGAATAAGCAATGACAATGAAAATTTGCTGTAAATAATAGTAGAGAAATGGGGTAATAATCAAGGAATTATGAATTCATAATAAAAAATTTTGTGCTTAAATAGGAGGTTAATGATGATGACATGTATTATTCTGTTAGAAAACATCCAGGAGAAAGGGAGAATATGACTCCACAGGAAAGAAAAAAAATTCTTCAAACATGTACTAGAGTAATTGAGATAAAATAATACCTAGCACTTGAGTAAAAGTGTTGACCATTGCTAAAGAAATGGTAATTAATTCTCAGCAATATATATATATATATATATATATATATATATATATAGTATGAGTCCATAGATAAAGAGAGGTAGACAACATAAATCATGGGAGCTTATGATAGCATGCTAAAATTAGTTTTGTTTTGTGACATGATACAGAAATACACTCGTCTGACAGTGAGGTTGCAGTCAGGAAATTACAGTTTCAAAGAGACTTGGAATGTTGTTAAATAGCCATACAAGAGGACAGGAGATTGAGTGGGATAGGGAAATAAGGTATGGTGCAGTAAGCATTTTTGACCTTGGTGTTTGCGATCATGAGTGTAATGTTATTTCGGTAAGCATAGTTACAAATTTGACCTATTCATGCTTAGAAGCAGAAATAAGACAGGTAGGTAGAGAACTAGATTTTAGATTTTTTTATGGATTTGAGTCTGTGTGTTATACTAGGGAATTGATAACTAAGTATGAAATGCAGCCTGTTTAAAAATGAGGGTGAGGCCTGACAGAGGATTAATATCCCGAATATATCAGCCACTTAAAAATATTCAACAACAATAACAAAAAAAATAACCAATCCAGTTGAGAAATGGGCAGGCCGGCGCCGTGGCTCACTTGACTAGTCCTCTGCCTGTGGCGCCGGCACCCGGGTTCTAGACCTGTTTGGAGTGCCAGATTCTGTCCCGGTTGCTCTTCTGTGGCCAGGGAAGGCAGTGGAGGATGGCCCAAGTCCTTGGGCCCTGCACCAGCATGGGAGACCAGGAGGAAGCACCTGGCTCCAGGCTTTGGATCAGCACAGTGCACCAGCTGTAGAAGCCATTTAGGGGGTGAACCAACGGAAAAGGAAGACCTTTCTGTCTCTCTCCTCTTCTCACTAACTCTGACTGCAAAAAAAAAAAAAAAAAAAAAAAAAAAAAAAAAAAAGAGAGAGAGAGAAATGGGCAAATGACTTTAATAGACAGTTCTCTAAAGAAGAAATACAAATGGCCAATAAATATATGAAAAAATTGTCAACACCACAAGCATCAGGGAAATGATATAATACCTCTCCTATGTCACAATGACTAAAATCTGAAACACAGAGTGCTACAAATATTAGGAAGGATGTGATCTAAGGGGAACACTTACCCACTATTGGTGGGAATGTAAGTTAATGCAGCCACTGTGGAAAATAGTGTGGAGATTTCTTAAAAAAAAATAGAAATAGGCTTGTCATATGATCCAGCAATCCCACTACTGGATGTATACCCAAAAGACTTGAACACAATGTATTTAAGAGATATCTGCGCCACCACATTTATAAGCAGCATTGTTCATAATTGCCAAAATTTGGAACCAACCAAGATATCCTTCTTCAGATGAATGGATAAAGAAAATGTGGTATATATACACAATGGAATAGCATTCAGCTATAAAAAAGAATGCAATTCTACCATTTGTAGCAAAACCAAAGCAACTTCAGGAAATCTTGTTGATTGAAATAAGCCAGACCCAGAAAGACAAATACAACACGTTCTTCCTAATATATCTGAGCTAAAGTTAAGAAAAAAAGAATAAGAAACAAAAAATGTCTTTGTGTATCAATATGGTTGCAAATATAGTTCTATAAAATTTTGTCTTATACCTTTGTGAAGACAATGGTTCAGAATGTTATACTATTGTAGTTTAATGATCTCTGGTTACTTTAAAATTTACTTTATGGGGTCAAATGATAATTTTTCCATTCAATTATTATTTATAGCTGTTTTATGTTTTCTCACTAAACTAGGGCTTGTTTGCTTTTTACCTGTTAAACTTATTTGTGAAGTATTAAACCCTTTTGCTGTAATGTAAACGTAAAATATATTATCTCAGAAACTAAAAAAGAAAGGGAGAAGGAAGGAGGGTCAATAAGAAAGAGTGGGAGGGAGGGAAAGAAGAAGGAAAGGAAGAATATTAATATATTTTAGAATTGTATGTACATTGAATATGTTAAAACTAAATATAAATTTTAAAAAGAAAAAATAATATGTTACAAGGTACCAGGGGGATGATTTGTTTTGGTTGCTAATCCCCTGTCTTCACAGTTTGTAGGGACTCTGAATAAACTTGCCTCTCTTGCTTAAAAAACAACAAAAATACTGGGTAAGGGAGGAAAGGTGTTAATAGATTGTAGATACAGCTGGTGGTAGCAGTAGGGACAGACATGTACATACGACACCGTTCCTCATTCATCATAACCATCATGGTCAACACTCCGATTACCAAAAGATGTGTTAAAGTGAAAAACATAACAAATGTAATCAAAGTTGTAAGTGACAAAGGAGCCTTCAAAAATGAAGACCGTGGGCCAAAGAAAATCACATTTTTCCACTTAATTCAATGAAAAATGAATAGTTAGAAATGTGATTGGGAAAAGAAGATTGTGATCTAATTATAATAAACTGGGAGATAAAGATTGTGACCTAATTATAATAAACTCATACTATATATTTTTTCATTGCTGAGGATTAATTACCATTTCTTTAGCAATGGTCAACACTTTGACTCAATAAACTATTATAATAAAATTATAATACTACTGACCATAAGACAGTGTTAAGAGATCTTTAGCACTAGGCTAGGGAAGCAGAATGGTGGTAATTCAAGAGGAGCCCAGCAAGGACTCTCTATTCAGAATCTTCTGTGTGACACTTCTTGCTCCACAGTGTGAGCAGAATCTCTTCTTCAATGAGGGTCTCATGAGACACTATCAAACAAGTCAGAGAATTTCCTGCTGAGAAGTTCTTACTTATAAAGGCAGAGAATGGTTAGAGTAATACTACTTTTTAGCTTCCGTAGCTTGTGTTGGAGGAGATAGGAGAGCAGATGAAAGAAGGGTGGGCAAAAGGCAATAACACATTGATTCCAAGGCTTTTACAATCCTTCATATCAAAATACTCAGCATGTCAAAAATTCCATAATTTGTGATATCATTTTCTGGTATCCAAAAAGAACAAGGGATATTGAAAACTTGTCTGGGGTGAACGAGTTTACATAAAAGAGGTAAGGTTTTTAGATTGAAATATTTTAAATTGATATTATATGGGAACTCAAATTACTTATAATGAAAATGCCTATTAGAGGGCCATGGGAAAAATAAGGGAATAACAGTGAAAAATGAACAAGCCTAGGCACAGAGAAAATTACTAATGACATGGCTAAAATAACCAATTACAACAGGAGTGGTATTGTGTTTAAGGAAAACAATCCTAGAGCTAAAATCTTCAAAAAATGGACAGGGATGAGATTTATAGTTTATGGTCAGGAGAATGTACAGTGATGGGTTAAATCTAATTGCATGCTAAGGATGGAAAGAAGACAAAGAGAGAATGGCCTGGAAGTATTTTTGAGTAGAATGAAGACAAATTAGACCATTTATAGACCTGTGGATTCAAAGGTTATGGGAAGCAAAGATACCACAATTGACAAAGATTAATGGAAGTTAGCATCTTCAGAGTAGATTCAGTTTTCAGAGCAAGAAAATAAAGGGAGTATTCGGAGAAGACTCTGAAGAAGGAAAGAATTTTTCATGAGATACCATTCTGATGTACAGAATTAATGGTTAAGAAAGTTTGCCTGGGAAGGGTGGCAGAGTAGGAGGGACAGAGAGTGGTTGAATAATGGGTACAAAATCACAGTGCAGAAGGAATAAATTGTTAGTGTTACACAGCAAAATGAGGTGACTATAGATCACAAAACCATATTATATATTTTTGGAACCATTGGAATAGAGGAACTCAGATTCCAATTAGAAATAAAGATAAAATAGAGAAGTATTAAGTACCCTAATTTCATCAATACACATTGTATTCTTTAATGAAAATATCACATTATTATTATTATTATTATATGTAGAATTGTTAATCAAAAACTTTTAACTGTTAAGAAGGTAGAATTGATGGCTAACCTGATTTGACTTTCATACACTAAATACATATGTTGATTTATCACATTGTTTCCCATAAATATGTCCAATTAAAATAATAAATAAATAATGTATATTATATACACCATTATGGGAATTGGATTATGGAAGATGCTTACAGAGTCTCCAAACAACTTTAAAACTAGATTATAGCCAGAGAAAGTTTACTACTGACCATAAGACAGTGTTAGAGATCTGTTAGCACTAGGTTAGGGAAGCAGAATGGTGGTAATTCAAGAGGAGAGGATGTGTTAAAGATTGCAAAACAGTCACCATGGTTACACAGAGGCCGGCTCACTCACTTATTTCTTTCCCATGTGAAATATTGATCTCTCTCTTTACACAGTCATTGAAAGTTGTGGAAGCCACAGAAGGACCTTCTGTGATGCCAGCATTTGGCCTCTCTCCTCCTGAGAGTAGATGCTAATGACCAGGTAATTAGTGCCCGCCACATTTTTTGTGAGACTCAGTACCCATTTTAAATGGACAAATGCTCAAAAGCAGGAAAAACACTGTTAAATGTACTAGAATCTGAAGATTTTTTTCTTTCTTCTGTAGTTCTCTTTTGCAACTTTATATGATCGGTATTTATTAATATTCTATGTGGTATATGGTAACAATTTAAGAAGCAAATATAAGAGAGTAAATATATGTTGACAAAATGATGGAATTTTTATTTTGTATCATATATATGATTTGCAATTTTTTGCAAGAGCATTTGAAACATTGACAAAATTGATTATTTTTTCTTTTTTATTTATATACAGGAAACAAATTTCATGTATTTTACATGTGTTAAGAGCATAATGATACTTCCCATGATACTTCCCACCATACCCTCCCTCCTCCTCTTTTTAACTTTTGCAATGACATATCTTCAATTTTCTTTATAGCCACAAGCTTAACCTACTACTAAATAAAGAATTCAAGTAGAAGTAGAAATGAAACTGTTCCTCAAGAGTATAGTCAAGTGCTATAAACAATAATAAAATATCAAAAAGTCAATTTTATAATATACTTTTATTGTACTCTCTACACTGGTTACCACAAATCAGGTAAAACATGATATTTGTCTTTTTGGAACTGCCTATTTCAATAAACATAATGGTCTCCAGTTGCATCCATTTTGTTGTGAAAGGCAGCGTTTCATTATTTCTTACAGCTGAGTAATATTCTTGACATGTGCACATTTTACGAACACCACTTACATTTGGCTTACTGAGGAGTCAGAAAGGACTGAAAGGAAAAAGAAATACGGATACCTTATATTTTCCTTTCCTTCTATGTCATCATTTTCTATATAACTGGTTGACTAAAACAGGGAGTAATGCAAGTTATATATGATATAATAGGATTCCTTGAGATTCTCTGTTTATTGTAATATTATTTTTGTTTATTTGTTTATTTTCTCCTGCATTTGAAATGTGTTCTTATTTGAATTGGGCCAGTGTTTTGCTGTAGCAGATTGGGCCACTGCCTGTGACACCACCATTCCATATGGCCACTGATTGGAGTCTGACTGCTCTACTTCCAATCCAGCTCCCTGCTAATGCGTCTAAGAAGGCAGCAGAAGATGACAAAATACTTGAATCCCTGCACCTACATGGGATACTTGGGTGAAGCTCCTGGCTCCTGGATTTGTCCTGGCCCAACCCTAGCTATCTCTTCTGTAACTCTGCCTTTCAAGTAAAATAAATATATATATATAAAAAATGAAAGCATCATCTCTCACAGCTGTCAGCGCCACCACACTCAGTAGCCAATTTTACACATAGCATGATTCCTATCTACTTGATTTGTGGTTCAGTGATCTGATACACATCATGTATCCAATGTAATTCTGTACACATAGAATGTTGAAGATGCTATATGAAAGGGGCATCAAAGATGAGTGACAGACACATGCAACACTTATATCTCTTTGGTCACACAATTACTCCATCACCCCATTAGACTTACATCAAAAAGTTCAAAAATAAAATTATTAGGGATTCTAAGAAGGTGACAAGAAGTCAGACCTATAAGGAGCCCTAATCAAAATTAAACTAAATTCAAATCTACACCCAAAACTTTTTAGAAATTGTGGGGACAATTGCTTATACAAGCAAAATGATATTCTTTTCCTTATGATCCTTCTCATGTGCATAACAATAAGCCAAAACAAAATATTTCTAAGAAAATGTAATTTTTTACTATGAAATTAATTTGAAATTTTACATGAATGTTACTTCTGTATTAACTTTTGTCTGAAAATATCAGTAAAATCAGCATCAGTAAAGCAATCTGTTGTTATTTAAACTCAATTTATCATTACAGTAAAACTATGCTTGTTCTACATTTCCTAACCAGTGAAATATTTTGTTTTGATATACACTTCTGGGCTGTCTGCAGTTGTATTTGCCTTCAACTTTGCTTTCTCTATACCCCATCACTTGATTCTGACAAGTTACCCTTGTTCTAGGTAAACTATTTCTAGATTTTATACCCATAAATCAGCTTTGAAATACAGAGGTTATTAGATTAAAAGTACTCAAAGCTTTCACTTATTAGTCCTCCAAATATATTTGTTTTATAAAATATTTTATTTTTAATATGATCAAGCATCACTATATTTGTGAGCATTTGTACAAGTACATCTTGTAGTAATATAGTTATGGATTTTCTTGAACACCCACATAGAATACAAACTTCTTATGAGATAAGAATTTCACATTTGTAATAATGGCTTGAAAGTTTTGTTTTGTTTTTTTTTTTCTACCATTGTTAGGATCATACAAAAATATTGTTTGGTGCCTCATTTTATTTCACTAATTTTATTTAATTTTAAACACAAGTTTCTCTTCTTCCTTCACCCATGCTTTTGGAGTAAGAGTCATTAGATTCACCTTGGGGGGAACAGGAAAACAAAGAACATCTCTCCTTAGTGTAGGTACACATTCATCAACTTAGATGGCAATTCCATTGGAAATCAATAAACAGAAAACAAAAAATTTCAAAGCATGTCAACGAAATGGTTTTGGAGCTATGAGGTTTAGAAAAATCACCCAATTTATGATCTCTGGCTTAAGTGAGTGAATTCCAGTATGATCAACTTGAAGTATAACCTTCATGTGATAAGTCTAACAATTTGTTCCACATTTTATACCATTCTTCTTTGCAAATAATTTTTTAATTCCATTCAAAAAAGGATATCAATCAGAGGCTTTTCAACACAAATTATGTATTAACTTTTCTTATAAAATGCATACCTGTAAATTTGAGACAAATATCACATTAATTTCATTATCCAGTCACAAACATTTAGAGGTGTTATCCATTTAGTAACACTTTTAGAGAGAAAAACAAATAGTAACAGGAATACATAAGAAGGAAGATTGATGTTTGTGTTAATAATTATGACAAAATATCCTTAAACTGAGAACACAAGGATTATTACATTTTAGAATTTTATCTATTTGTTGTAAGTATCCAATGAAAATTTTAAGAATTAATACATAAGTCAATCAAACAAATCAGGAGAGTTCTTTATTTAAGAAAGTAAAGACATATGAATCACTGTGGTTACATATAAATATGCATCTGAAAGTGTCAACCAAATGTAATGCAGAATAGTTCTTTCCTAAAAAAAAAAAAAAAAAAAAAAAAAAATTTTTGTGTAAATTAACAACAACTTGGACCAGGTTGAATCTCGAGCCAAGAACTCCATCTTGATCTCCCATGTTGATGTCAGGAATGCAAGTATTTGGGACATTTTCTGTTGCCTCCCAGGATGCACTGGCAGGTATCTGGGTAGGAATTAGAGGACCTGAGACTCCAACTGACAGCACCCCAAACAGAGACTTAACCTAATGCCCGACAATGCCTGATCCTCAAGAAAATTGAACACTGTGTTTATTGCTTTTATAAATTACACACTTTAAATTGGTTTTACTCATAAAATTTTAATACAGAGTGGCACTGAAGGGATATGCAGATAAATTACACATACAACGGGGGTTAAAAAGTTCATAGATATACATACTGTGAAATAGTATGTGTGGATTTGAAAACTCTTCACACCAAAATAAAGTTTTAAATTTATTTTTTGCAGAGAATTTTTGAAGTGTCCTCATATGTCATTATAGTGAAGAGATTGTATATGAGTTAAAATAAAATGAAGTGGCTGGCTCCGCGGCTCACTTGGCTAATCCTCTGCCTGCGGCACCAGCACTCTGGGTTCTAGTTCCTGTCGGGGCGCTGGATTCTGTCCCGGTTGCTCCTCCTCCAGTCCAGCTCTCTGCTGTGGCCAGGAAAGGCAGTGGAGGATGGCCCAGGTGCTTGGGCCCTGCACCTGCACGGGAGACCAGGAGGAAGCACCTGGCTCCTGCTTTCGGATCAGCGCGGTGTGCCAGCTACAGCGCACTGGCCATAGCGGCCATTGTGGGGGGTGGGGTGAACCAACGGAAAAGGAAGACCTTTTTCTCTGTTTCTCCTTTACTGTCCACTCTGCCTGTCAAAAAACAAAATAAAAACATTAAAAAATAAAATGAAGTAGTATGTATGGATTTGAAAACTTTCACACCAAAATAAAGTTTTAAATTTATTTTTTGCAGAGAATTCTTGAAGTGTCCTCATATGTCATTATAGTGAAGAGATTATATATGAGTTAAAATGAAAAAGTGAAACATTATGATCAGATTTAAGTACTCACTTGATTCATAGGTTTCATGCTACTCTAGTTACATTTCTTCCTGAATATTAATAAACACAATGAATGTATTTTATTCTCTTAACATATATCTTAAGGCCGCACAGTTATGCTTGTGTTTATAAGTCTTGTTTCTGTAATCTTTTTAGGTGCTAATTTACCCTCATTGGAATAAGATAAGTAATTTTAAAGTATCATGATCATTATATCAAAGTATTTTCCTTCAACGGTATCATGCTATATTACTTTTAAACTTTAATGAACTACATATGTACCTATTGCATCATTATCATAATTAACCATATGGTAAATATTAGAGGAGTGCTACTACTGTAGAAAAAGGAAATTAATCCTATTTTGTCACCTTCTCCTTAAAAAAAAAAGAATAAAAAGACTCATACACAGAAGCAAAAATGTATATGTGTTCACATCCTGGGCATTCTTCATTAATTATGGTTAAGGCATTCTTTCTTTTAAGATTTATTTATCTATCTGAAAGGCAGAATTACAGAGAGAGAGAGAGAGGTCTTCCATCCTTTGGTTCATTTCCCAGATGGCTACAACGGTTGGAGATGCTATGCGCTGATCTGAAGTCAGGAGCCAGGAGGTTCTTCTGGGTTTCCCCCTTGGGTGCAGGGGCCCAAGCAGTTTGGCCTTCTTCTACTGATTTCTAAGGCCATAGCAGAGAGCTAGATCAGAAGTAAAGCAGCCAGGAATTGAACTGGCGCCGATATGGGATGCCAGCACTGTAGGCAGTGGCTTTACCCCTTACACCACAATGTCAGTCCCAGCATGTTTTTTAACTGTATTTTTCCCCTCAGGGATCCTGATTGTTATAATTCACTCCTGTTTATATTGACCTAAGTTAGAATGAAAATAATGTCACTGATACATATCAGTGAGTCCTCAATCTATTTATTTTATTTGTATATAGCTTACATTACTGTAGAAAAAATTAACAATCAATGAATCTCTTTCAATTAAATAGCCTGAAATTTTAGCTGCATAAACACTAATGGCACATTTAGCATTGTGAACAAATATTGCAATTTTTATTTAGGTTGTGCTGTCTATGATGATTTCTGTCTCAATAGCTGGTATCAAATTACTCATACAAATTGCTAGAAATATAACATTTTAGTGATTACATTTATTATGTTTTAATTTCCTTTCCCTCTTATATCGGAAGAATATATTTCATAGTATATAACATTGACTTTATGTCATACTTAAACCAATTCAATATCATATGGTAGAATCCAGAAAAGAATAAAGGGAACTGTGAAGAGTAAAAGACATTATATAAAAATGCTGAACCTTTATAATAACTATAAAAATTTAACTAACTTAGGGCAGGCATAGTGGTGCAGTTAGTTATGGCACCCACATTCCATATCTGATGTGTTTGAGTCTAGGCTACTCCAAGTCCATTTTATTTCCCTGGTCATTCATTGGGGACGTAATGGATTATGACTCATGTTTCTTGAGTTTCTATCACCCATGTGATAGGCTGCAATGGAGTTCCTAGCTCATGGCACCAGTTTTTCCCAACCATGGTTGTTACGGGGCATTGAAAATGTGAAACAGTGCATGTAAGATACCTCTGTCTTTTCCTTTCAAATAATAAATGAATAAACTCAAAATGTACTTTAAAATAATTAATTAGAAAGGGAACTATTTCCAAAGGTTGGTAGGACCTCATATTCCTGTTAAATAGAAAGAGAGACACTATCTTTTTCATGTAGAAGTTGCAGAAAAAATAGCAGGAGAAATTACTCATTTGGTAGAAATGATGAGGAGAGAAAGCAGCACACTCTTATGCCCTAAGCGTCTGTCTCATTTCCTTGAAGCTCAAAAGTAGAAAGGAGTCTACATTCAGGAACAAAGAAAAGAGTGCATTTAGATTTCATTTGGGTTCTTCTACCTCCAAGTTGCAATACCTCAGTGAAGAGAAAGGGAAAGAACAACGTTTGTCTGTGGAACATAGGAAGCCTGTTCTTCATGATTACCATATGAGAGGTTAAGATGCTACAATGTAGCAAAAGTCTTTCACTAAAAATAGTTTTATATAAAGCATTTTTATATACTATAATCAATTAATTTTATTGACTTTCTATGGACAGGTAGATAGATATGCCACTATAGATCGTTATTGTGAATGAAAATGAAAACACATTTTGGAATCAAAATATGTTGCTTGATCCAAATAAGTTGCTGTCACATTCAATGTTATATTGTGTATTAAAGAAGATATTCTGATTTTCCATCATAAATCTATTGCAATCTATAAAACAATGGCACAGCAAGTTGAAGCCACAGCTTGCAGTGCAAGCATCCCATATGGAATCGGGCTTGATTCCTGGCTGCAACAATTCCAGTCCAACTCCCTGTTAATACAGCTGGTAAAGCAGCAGAAGAGAGTCCAAGTGTTTGTGTACTACACCCACGTGGGAGACCTGGAAAAAGCTTCTGGCTCCTAGCTTTGGATCAGCCCAGCTCCAAACATTGTATGACATTTTGGAAGTGAACCAGCAGATGGCAGATTTATCTCTCTCTCTCTCTCTGTCTCTCTCTGTTTCTCTCTCTCCCTGTAACTCTGCCTTTCAAACAAATAAATCTTAAAAATAAATAAAAAACAGAGAAAAAGTTTGTGAGCTTCTTCATAGAGTGGCTGATTTTTCTTAGGTCCCAGACAGTGTATAAATGTATTTTAAAAGGGCAATTAAATGTCTCTATCAACATTAAATGTATTATTATTTAAATTGTGATTTAATGAGCAGTGACATATTGAGAATATAGCATTTTTTTCATAATAAAAATAAAATCCACCAGGAGGAACCAAACTTAGAGACTGTACATTCTCATGGTGGGCAGATTGACATTACTTTAGAGAAGGCGAATAGAGGTACAGATGAGCTAGTGGCAGTAACTTTGCAGTAAAAGTCATTTATCCAAAGACTATTAATAATGCAGTGTTAATAACTAGTTCACTATCAATGGTATAACTAGTAATCAAACAGTACTTTACACTGTGTGTTTCTGTGTGGGTGCAAACTGTAGAAATCTTTACTTAGTATATACTAAATTGATTTTCCGTATATAAAGATAATTGAAAATGAATCTTGATGTGAATGGGATGGGAGAGGGAATGGGAGATGGGAGGGTTGTGGGTGGGAGGGAAGTTATGGGGGGGGGGGAGCCACTGTAATCCAAAAGCTGTACTTTGGAAATTTATATTTACTGAATAAAAGTTAAGAAAAAACTAGTTCACTAAATATTTTCAAGCCAATTTCCATTCAATTCAAGTGTTACTTAAGAATTTAAACTCACATTTAAGTGGAAACAAAATCTGAACAAATATAGCGTACAGAGCATATATTTGTGCTCTGCTTCCATGGCTGGTCAAGTATGTACCCTGATTTTGATATTGGTTGTGCCCTATAATTTTTCAGAATCTATTTCATATTACTAATCAATATCTGTGCATAAACTCATTATTTCATCATTATTATTTTCACAGAAAGAATAAAGCACAAAGTCAATTATGGGAATGTTCTTAATTTGTTTTCAGATAAGCATTAATTTCAACTACTCATGCAAAATTCTCTCTTTGCTAAGTTTCTGCCAAGACTTACAGTTGAAATTTAAAGAACATTTAAATAATATGTGATTAAAGGGGGGGAAGCTTTACTTTAATCTAACTGACTTGAATTTGAAAGAAAATACATTGTATTCTATCTATCTTCATTTCTTTTATTTCCTCCACCTGGAACAGTATTTGCCACCATTAGCAAAACTGGCTCCTTTGTTGTAAGTGCTAAGCTATAGTATCACCTTCTCAGAGGAACCCTCCCTTTCTTTAGATTTAAAATAATCCTCTTATATTTTTAACACAAAGCTTACCAAGACAGTCTGGTAAACCCTTTGTTCTTAGTGCCTAACATATTATAGACAAAAGTGGACTTTATTTTAAAGGACCGTGGCAGTAAGGAGAACCCTCAGTCCATAAAATCTGCAAACAACTTATAGATGAAGGAAAAAGGAATTTTCCTTTATAAGAAGGGCATGAAGACATTGAGTGCTAGATAATAGGCAGTGGGAAGTTTGGTAGATTAATAAAACTGTTTTTTCCATGATATAACCCACTTTTCCAGAGCAACATTTAAAAGGAGTTGTTGAAATCCACATGCTAGTATAGATTAAGTGTGATTCACAAATTTAAGGAGAGAAAATCAGTCAGAAAGTATTTAACGGAAATTGCTCAATGGGTACATTGCTCAATGGGTACATATGGGGCACTGAATAGAATTTTGGGAAGTAGGTATATGACCCTGTCATTGATAAAGAAAGGAGGTATTGCAGAGTCTTATTTAAGCTGTAAGGGAAGTGTCAATTTTTTGTAGTAAGACATTTTCTGGAACACAAAAGTCTGGAGGCATTTCTTAACCGTGGTTGACTTCCAGGCGAGTAGAGCTCATGTACAGCATAATGGTTCCAAAATGAATATTGAATTCATGTTTCTCATAGTTTTAATGTTCTATTAATGTAAAACAACTACTGGTGGGCAATATGTATAATGAAATGGATCATGTAAAAGTAATATATTTGGTAGAAACTCTATTGCAAGTCTATATCTTCCTGGACTAACAGTCTACAATATTCTACTCTCTTACAATGTTGGACAGTGGCACTAAGACACATCTCCCAGCCAGCCATGCAGTCATGAGCATAATCAACTGTACTCCATATAAACTGTGTTGTAAGACTGTGATGTTCAATAAAGTGTACTAAATGCATTCAACTCAATATATTTGTCTGCTTATAATATATTTATTAGGATATTATTCCATATTAGGATGATGAACATTTATATACAAATTACATAAACCTATGAACCTACGCTTTTTCTATATCTCTGTGTAGGACTTTTGATAATGATATTGCTACTTATGTGTATTGTTCTAAAGAAGCATGATGCTATCAATATTCGCTAGCATGTTTATTTGTTGGCAACTAATCCATATGTTGTAGAATGCTTGTCCTTCTTGAACTGTGAACACGGTTTGTCAGTGTCAATCCTGAAGGGATCATAATAATTAAAAATTTATTTTGTGCTCCATATTTCTAAATTTTCAGATGCAGAACAGCTCTAATGGTAGTTTAGAATTATTGGAAAGCAAATACTATGATTGTGTTATAGATCATAAGTGTTAAGTCTATACTTTATATGTGCTATTTATTTTCATATGGATGTGCATATCTAAACCTCATTTGATTCATTTGTAAGTACTAGAAAATTAATCTTTTATTCTATATGATCCACCCTTCAGTATTTGATTCCCTTAAACTAATCATAGGACATTGATTCTATTTATTTTGTAAGTTGTAATACACCTGGCAAATGAGAACACAAAGAAGTCTCCTGTAATCTTTAAAAAAAATATTTAAAATTTTGAAAATTATTTAAAAATTAAAATTATTTTAAAAATTTAATTTTTAAAAAATATTCTTGATGAGGGAATTAAATATGTATCTACTTAGTGAAAATAATTGACCCAAAAGTTTTTCAGAAGCCAGGTTAATATATTTATTGGAGAAGTTATTATGGGAAGGTTAAATATCATTTGTTAATTTGAATTATTCTTAAGTACTCATATTCTTCTATGGTGTATGAATATGTGGGAGAATCAATACAATGATGACCTTTTATGTAATGCTTTTCCAAAATAATTTATTCACTCAGAAATATTACTAAAGAATAAATAGTTTGCTACTTTTGAAGAAAGGAAGCAGTGAAGACAGTTATGAATATCATGAAATGTCAACAATTGAGGGCAATGGCTGGCTAACACTAAGTGCTCCTTTATTGGACTACCAAATGAGAAAATGATACCTGAGTTTTAAATATGCTTGTAAGTATCGCAGAATTATTTTCATGGGCTAGGACATTTAAGGTGATATTATCAAGTTACTTATGAAAATGTCATGAAACCATACCATCTTCTAAGAAAAGTTATATATCCTGGGGATATAATCATTACAAAAATTTAGATATTACTTATAGTCTCATGAAATATACAATAGGCTTTAGTTTCAGGCACATAAGAAAGTCATGAAGGGGTAGAGATTATAGAAAATAGAATGTTTAAGGAGATGATATTTACTGAGAGATGACAATTTTTGGATCCTGAAAATCAAATATAGCATACTCATGGAAAGTTTTCATAAAAACATGATACATGCATATTAGTAACTGATACTAGAACCATTTTTCCATGGAGACAAAACAAAGGAGGGTCTTCTTGAGTAGATTATTTTGATCAGGTGAAATCATTTTTGATCTTGGTGGAATTAGAGATAAATATAAGGATCTGATTTAGAGTGTCTGTGACTTTGAGAGATGTGGTCACACTGGATTAGAGCAATAGAGTGATAATTCATTATCCAGTCTTGGTGGCTTCATAAGCACAGAGAGAAAAAACATATATATTTATATAAACATATATATATAATACATATATTTAGAGAGAGATGCTTTCTCTTATCATGTGATGCCCTGTGCCAACTCAGCATTCTACCAACAAGAACATCATAGCTGGAGTCAGATCAAAGGGATACACCTCACCTTGGAATGTGAACTTACAGTACTGTGAATCAAAATAATTTTTCCATTTCAAAGTAGTCTGCCTCCAGAATTTCATTGTAATAAAAAGCTGATTAGTATACAAGCCTATGACAGCTCTTTTTTTATAACAAGACCACTCCCCAGAAAAAATAATAATGCATTAGTCTGCAATTGGCTCTGCCCTAGTGACCCAGTCCTCACTGAAAATCTTACCTCTCAACACCAGTGCATCGGGCATCAAATTTTCAAAACATGAATTTTTGGAATACACTGAAATTAGAACATTCCACTCTCAATATCAAGGTGCATGGCATTTACTTTTGTTCTATCTGGGTATCACTAAAACCTTAATTATTTCCTACATAAACCCGAAAGTTAAACTCCCAGAGTTTCTTCTGAGTAAGATTGAAGGTAAGATTGAAGGTACAAAGTGTTCTAAGGCAAACTCCAACTATCTGTGAACCAACAGCGTGAACAACATTAAATCATTATATCCCCAGAATAAAGCCCTGGAATAATTCTTCTTGCCTCAATGTATTCAACTCTTTGCCCAATATATTCAACTTCTTGAATATAATTTTGATGAGTTTGGAACCCAAAGCCTTGATCTGTCCCACCATAATGGCACTGGGAGCTGAGTCCTTGCATCAGCACTAAGGGTTTGGAATTCATTCAGGTAGCCCTACAGTTCTGAGATCTCAGTGGCAGCATCCCCCCATGGCTCCAATCAACATTTCCCTAGTTGGGACACTCTACTGCGGCTCTGTTTCAGGTCTCACACCTCCATTGAGCATTATGCTTGTAGAGACATTCTGTGTTGACTGCAATGTCACTGCCTGAGTCCTCAGGCTTCTCTTAACATTCTTTGAAATCTAGCAGGAGGAAACTGTGTCCCTATAGTTCTTGCATTCTGCAAGTCTGCAGAATGAATATCATCAGGGTTTACTGATTTTGACATATGGAATGGAAGGTAAAGTCCTACCTGGTACCAGCTAAGTCAAAAATGGAAGTTCTACAGCAACCAGCAATGAGAAAATATTCAAAGTAGTCCTGGGTAGTAAGTTTATGGAGGGTACCCTGAGTCCATCTTCCAAAACCGTTCTGTCCAACTGAAGTTATGGGATTGTGATTGGAGGGGTGCGGGGCATGAGCACGGCCATGGCACTGCCAGGCCAGGCGGAGGCTCTGCACGCGCAGCTGCCCCCAGGCACCCCTGCCCGAGCTGCGCGGAGCTGAGCCCGCGAACTAACCCAAGCCAGGGCCCTAGCCATCTCCCGGCGGGTGTCCCGGGGATGGCGGCACAGGGAGGGACCTGGTGTGCAAGCACGTGGCCCAGGCCACCACCATGGCAGACAGCGACCCCATGGGGCTCGTGGCAGTGGCGGCTCTGGCCCCCGGACCCGACCGTGAGATGTGGACGATGGGGGCCCTGCACAGCGCCAAGGAGGGGTCAACATGGAGTGCGCCTGGCTCCAGGAGGTGCAGGGCCAGCTGCAGCGCCTGCAGGAGGACTTCATCTACAGCCTGCAGGCGCTGGAGGAGCGGGACAGTGAGCTGGAGTGTGTGCACAACTGCCGCCATGATGCTGCTGTGCCCAGGGCCGGCCATGAACAAGCTGCTGCCGGGCAAGGAGCAGGAGTGGATCCTGGAGCAGCTCGCGTGGCCGCCAAGCTCCCCAGCAAGAGGACCACTGGGAACCAGACGGAGTGGGACCAGGCTGCCGACGATGATGCCGGCGGCCTCCTCTCCAGAGGGCCCTGCGAGAGGGGCAAAGATGGTGCCCAGAGGAAGTAAGATGGGCGGAACTCAAAGTTGTTTGCCACTAAGGCTGATTGGCTGGAACAACATCAGGGGTAGTGAGGACAACTGATGACGTGTATATAGGCATGTGGCTAGTCCTGTTAAAATCGCCCGTAAAACGACTGTTTAAGTGATTGGTTGGCCCTTAGCCCTGCCCCAATGACTGCAGTTTTCTGCTATAAAAGGCTCTGTTACGCTTGAAATAAACGAGTTCTTGCTAGATTTGACTCCCCTCTGCATCTGATTGTGTCTGGGATCAGGAGGCTGGGGAACGTGCGAGCGGCACACTTACCTTTCTTCGGACCCAGTCCATTCCTTGTACGGGTGGACTAAGACCCTGCAGAGGGGCATTTGACAATCTCCAAAATGCCTTCAGTATCTATTTTCTGTTATTGTAACAGAATATCAGAGCTCAGGTAGCTTATAAGGAATAGAATACAATACAGCTCACTTTTCTGGCTGCTGGGAAGTCCAAGAGCATTGCACCAGTATCTGGTATGGGATTCTTGTTGCATCATAACTTGGGGAAGGGCATCATCCAGTGTGACACAACAAGCCAGTAACAGATGGCTTATTTCCACAGAAAAACCACTTGGACAACAATATATCAATCCATTGATCCATTCATGAGAGTAGGGTACTCAGGACCCAACCATCTTCCAAAGCAGCCTTCTCAACATGACTGCTTTGGACAAGCCTTCAGACATGAGTCTTTGGAAGGCATACTCAAATCTTAGTACCACCTTGATAAGAGTTTGTCCCCCGACTCCTTTTAACCAACATGGTGAAATTCTTTGCGATCTTTCTAAAGATAATGTTATATAACGTGGGCTGTATGTTGCCTGTTTTCTACCACACAAAGAATTGTAAGATTGTTGCTGAGAACTCTGAGAGCAAAATGTTGTGGTTATCAGAGTTAATTTATCCAGATTGCTGCCCTTGTGCAAGTGAACAACCAGAATGTCTATTCATTAGAATTGTATGTGAATGAAAAGTGATCTTCTTCTTTAAACCAGAGTTTTTGAAAATATGTTAAACTAGATTGTATCCCAAGAAATACATTTTTTAGAATATTATGGTTACCTGGGCTTGGGCAAGATGGCGGAATAGGAAGGGAGCACACTGATAGTCCGGGAAGAAACAGTTTAATAAAAGTGGAGATACTGCAGGTTCAAGGAAGAGTAGGGGAAGAAACAGCAGAGGAAACTCTTCCGGAACTAGTGATTCACAGTGGACCTGCGTGGAGAGCATGGGAGCCCACAGTTCGGGACACCAGCGGCAGACTCAACACACCAGTGCTGGAATGCGAGCTGTGCGGAATTACTTCTTTTTTGAATCAAAAAAAGAAGGAAGGAAGGAAGGAAGGAAGGAAGGAAGGAAGGAAGGAAGGAAGGAAAGAAAGAAAGAAAGAAAGAAAGAAAGAAAGAAAGAAAGAAAGAAAGAAAGAAAGATCTACCACACCTAACCTCGGAGTGTCACCTTTGGCACATCCTTAACCCTGAGGACCCAGCAGAGCTCTCAGGCCACACCCATCTCAAGCCTCTAAGGCTCCATCAAAAGCAGATGGTCCGTCCACTTAATCTAGAGTCATAGCATAACGAGAAAAAACACCACAGCAAAGAAACTAAAGAATATCTCCACAATGCCAAACAAATGCAGAAACCAAAGTAACAAGAACAAGGAAGACACTACGATGCCCTGAAATGATAAAGACACCCCAATTCAAGATTATGAAGATGACGAGATAGAAGAAATGCAAGAAGCATCAATTTCTGCTTACAAAAAACACATCTTTCCAACAAAAATGCATACAGACTGAAAGTGAAAGGCTGGAAAAAGATATACCATGCCAACAGAAATGAAAAAAGAGCGGGTGTAGCCATCTTAATATCAGACAACATAAACTTAAACACAAAAACTGTTAAGAGAGAAAAAGAGGGACACTATATAATAATTAAGGGATCAATACAACAGGAAGACATAATGATTGTCAATGTATATGCTCCTAATTACAGGGCACTGGTTTATTTAAAAAATTGTTAAGGGACTTAAAGGGAGACTTAGACCCCAATACAATAGTACTGGGGGACTTCAATACTCCACTCTCAGAAATAGACAGATCAATAGGACAGAAGATCAACAAGGATACAGTAGATTTAAACAACACTATAGCCCAAATGGATCTAACAGATATATACAGAACTTTCAATCCTACAGCTAAAGATTTTACATTCTTCTCAGCAGTACATGGAACCTTCTCTAGGATTGACCACATACTAGGCCATAAAGCAAGTCTCAGCACATTCAAAAGAATTAGAATCATACCATGCAGCTTCTCAGACCATAAAGGAATGAAGGTGGAAATTAGCAACTCAGGAATCCCTAGAGTATACGCAAACACATGGAGATTGAACAACATGCTCCTGAATGAACAATGGGTCATAGAAGAAATCAAAAGAGAAATCAAAAACTTTCTGGAAGTAAATGAGGATAACAGCACAACATACCAAAACTTATGGGGTACAGCAAAAGCAGTGTTAAGAGGAAAGTTTATATCAATAGGTGCCTACATCAAGAAATTGGAAAGGCACCAAATAGATGAGCTTTCAATTCACCTCAAGGATCTAGAAAACCTACAGCAAACCAGACCCAAATCTAGTAGGAGAAGAGAAATAATTAAAATCAGAGAAGAAATCAATAGGATTCAATAAAAAACATTACTAAAAATCAGCCAAACGAGGAGCTGGTTTTTTTGAAAAAATAAACAAAATTGGCACCCCATTGGCCCAACTAACTAAAAAAAGAAGAGAAAAGACCCAAATCAATAAAATCAGAGATGAAAAATGAAATGTAACAACAGACACCACATAAATAAAAAGAATCATCAGAAATTACTACAAGGACGTGTATGCCAGCAAACAGGAAAACCTATCAGAAATGGATAGATTCCTGGACATATGAAAACTACCTAAATTGAAACAGGAAGACATAGAAAACCTAAACAGACCCATAAATTAGACAGAAATTGAAGCAGTAATAAAGGCCCTCCCAACAAAGAAAAGCCCAGGACCAGATGGATTCACTGCTGAATTCTACCAGACATTTAAAGAAGAACTGACTCTAATTCTTCTCAAACTATTCAGAACAATTGAAAAAGAGGGATCCTCCCAAATTCTTTCTATGAAGCCAGTATCACCTTAATTCCTAAGCCGGAAAAAGATGCAGCACTGAAAGAGAATTACAGACCAATATCCCTGATGAACATAGATGCAAAAATCCTCAATAAAATTCTGGCCAATAGAATGCAACAACACATCAGAAAGATCATCCACCCAGACCAAGTGGGATTTATCCCGGGTATGCAAGGATGTTTCAGTGTTCCCAAAATAATCAATGTGATACACCACATTGACAGACTGCAGAAGAAAAACCATATGATTATTTCAACAGACGCAGAGAAAGTATTCGATAAAATACAACACCCTTTCATGATGAAAACTCTAAGCCAACTGGTTAGGGAAGGAACATTCCTCAATACAATCAAAGCAATTTATGAAAAAATAACGGCCAACATCCTATTGAATGGGGGAAAGTTGGAAGCATTTCCACTGAGATCTGGTACCAGACAGGGATGCCCACTCTCACCACTGCTATTCAATATAGTTCTGGAAGTTTTAGCCAGAGCTATTAGGCAAGAAAAAGCAATTAAAAGGATACAAATTGGGAAGGAAGAACTCAAACTATCCCTCTTTGCAGATGATATGATTCTTTATTTAGGGGATCCAAAGAACTCTACTAAAGACTAATGGAACTCATAGAAGAGTTTGGCAAAGTAGCAGGGTATAAAATCAATGCACAAAAATCAACAGCCTTTGTATACACAGGCAATGCCATGGCTGAGGAAGAACTTCTAAGATCAACCCCATTCACAATAGCTAAAAAAACAATCAATACCTTGGAATAAACTTAACCAAGGATGTTAAAGGTCTCTATGATCAAAATTACAAAACCTTAAAGAAAGAAATAGAAGAGGATACAAAAAAATGGAAAAATCTTTCATGCTCATGGATTGGAAGATTAAACATCATCAAAATAACCATTCTCCCAAAAGCAATTTGCAGATTCAATGCAATACCAATATAGATACCGAAGACATTCTTCTCAGACCTGGAAAAAATGATGCTGAAATTTATATGGAGACACAGGAGACCTCAAATAGCTAAAGCAATCTTGTACAACAAAAACAAAGCCGGAGGCATCACAATACCAGGTTTCAGGATATACTACAGGGCAGTTGTAATCAAAACAGCATGGTACTGGTACATAAACAGATGGATAGAATAATATAACAGAATAGAAACATCAGAAATCAATCCAAATATCTACAGCCAACTTATATTTGATCAAGCATTCAAAACCAATCCCTGGAGTAAGGACAGTCTGTTCAATAAATGATGCTGGGAAAATGAGATTTCCACATGCAGAATCATGAAGCAAGACCCGTACCTTTCCCCTTACACAAAAATCACTCAACATAGATTAAAGACTTAAATCTATGACCTGACACCATCAAATTATTAGAGAACATTGGAAAAACCCTGCAAGATATCGGCAGCGGCAAGGACTTCCTAGAAAAGACCCTGGAGGCGCAGGCAGTCAAAGCCAAAATTAACTATTGGGATTGCATCACATTGAGAAGTTTCTGTACTGCAAAAGAAGGAGTCAGTAGAGTGAAGAGGCAACCCATAGAATGGGAAAAATTATTTGCAAACTACACAACAGATAAAGGGTTGATATCCAGAATCTACAAAGAAATCAAGAAACTCCACAACATCAAAACAAACAACCCACTTAAGAGATGGGCCAAGGACCTCATAGATATTTTTCAAAAGAGGAAATCCAAATGGCCAACAGACACATGAAAAAATGTTCAAGATCACTAGCAATCAGGGAAATGCAAATCAAAACCACAATGAGGTTTCACCTCACCCCGGTTAGAATGGCTCACATTCAGAAATTACCAACAATAGATGCTGGAGAGGATGTGGGGAAAAAGGGACACTAACCCACTGTTGGTGGGAATGCAAACTGGTTAAGCAACTATGGAAGTCAGTTTGGAGATTCCTCAGAAACCTGAATACAACCCTGCCATACAACCCAGCCTTACCTCTCCTTGAAATTTACCCAAAGGAAATTAAATTGACAAACAAAAAAGCTGTCTGCACCTTAATGTATATTGCAGCTCAATTCACAATAGCTAAGACCTGGAACCAACCCAAATGCTCATCAACATTAGACTGGATAAAGAAATTTTGGGACATGTACTCTATAGAATACTATACAGCAGTCAAAAACAATGAAACCTAGTCATTTGCAACAAGATGGAGTAATCTGGAACACATCATGCTGAGTGAATTAAGCCAGTCCCAAAGGGACAAATATCATATGTTCTCGCTGATTGGGGACAACTAACTGAGCACCAAAGGGGAAACCAGTTGAAGTGAAATGGACACTATGAGAAACAATGACTTGATCAGCTCTTGTGTTGACTGTTGATGTACAATGTAATACTTTACCCATTTTAGTATTTTTTCTTTGTTTTGTTCTATTACTATTGGTTGAACTCTGTAATTGACCAACAATTATTCTTAGGTGTTTATATTTTAACTGAAAAATGATCCCTGTTAAATATAAGAGTGGGAATAAGAGAGGGAGGAGATGTATAATTTGGGACATGCTCAAGCTGACTTGGCTCAAATGGTGGAGTTAGAATCGTGCCAGGGGATTCCAATACAATCCCATCAAGGTGGCATGTACCAATGCCATCTCACTGATCCAAATGATCAATTTCAGTTCACAATTGATCACACTGATAGGTCTAAGAGTCAAAGGGATCACACAAACAGGACTAGTGTCTGCTAATACTAACTGATAGATTGAAAAAGGGAGCGAACGATCCAACATGGCAAGCAGGATACACATGAGACTCATAGAATGGTAGATGTCCTAAACAGCACTCTGGCCTCAGAATCAGCCCTTAAGGCAGTCGGATATGGCTGAAGAGCCCATGAGAGTATTTTAGGCATGGAAAGCCAAGACACTCTGGCAAAAAAAAAAAAAAAAAAAAAAAAAAAAAAGCAACAACACAGAAGAAGAAGAAGACCTAAATTAAAGATCTCTGCGATTGAGATCCCAGAGGAAAGAACAGGCCCATCAAAGAAGGAGGTACTTTTCTCTGAAGGGTGGAGAGAACTTCCACTTTGACTATGACCCTGTTGGAATAAGATCGAAGTCGGTGAACTTAAAGGCTTCCATAGCCTTGGCAACTCATGGCTAGAGCCTAGGAAGATTTCTGATGCCATAAACAAGCGTGTCAAATTGTTAAGTCAACAGCAGGAATCACTGTGTACTAGCTTCTCATGTGAGATCTGTCCTTAATGTGTTGTCCAATGTGAAGTAATGCTATAACTAGTGCTGAAACAGTATTTTACACTTTGTGTGTGTTTCTGTGTGGGTGCAAACTGATGAAATCTTTACTTAATATATACTAAATCAATCTTGTGTATATAAAGATAATTGAAAATGAATCTTGATGTGAATGGAATGGGAGAGGGAACAGGAGATGGGAGGGGTGTGAGTGGGAGGGAAATTACGGGTGGGGGAAAGCCATTGTAATCCATTTGCTGTACTTTGGAAATTTTTATTTACTAAATAAAAAAAAGAAAATCATGGTTACTAATAATAATTATGAAATTAATGAAAATGGAAAGATGGAGAATCATATAGGTTTTGTTTTTGTTTATGAGATGAAATAATATAGATCAATGAACTGAAAAATGGGAAACATTCTTTTCTATTTTCCTAATTGTGAAAAATTAGTTGCATTTGTCTACATTGCTGGAAGAAATGTGAAATATTGATCATACTTCATAAATTGATTGGTATTACTAATGTTTCTTACAAAAGTATTGGGAGAGGGATGTGGTAGTATGCATGCAAAGTGTTTCAAAATGTTAATGTAAGCTCTGAAATAAAATAGGAAAACAATCATTTGGGAAAGAAAACATGAATTAAGTGTTGGCATCTATTCTCATGCCAAAAAAATTTACATAACTTGTTTCTGGATTCTGTTGTAGGTCACCTAATATGTATTATGCTTTCTAGTGTTGTTAGTAAAGACAGAAAAGGCTAGAGTAACTTTATTCTGCCACTTGGATATCATATAATGCTGAGAATGTGCATTTCACCTGCTTTTGCAAAGCAGCCAAGTAGAAATTATGTGTGACTAAGCAAGTTCCAAATGTATTCAGAATATATCCTTTCAAAAGAAAATGAATGAAGCAGATGCAATATGTTCTCCTTTTTGTTTTATAAAATGTAAGTGCAATAAATAAGACTGTCATTTCATACTTTAAAAGTTTAATCAAGGTCAGAATTTTCAGCTTTAAAATTCAAACATATTATTATTAAATTTTAAAGAAACCAATCACCTATAAATTCCCATACTCTGATGTACTTGATGAAAAGATTGATTTAATTGAAGATTAATGAAAACTGTAACTTAAACATTTGGTTTTCATTTTCCTTCAGTTAAACATTAATATATCAAATGTGCAATGGTGCTTCCTCATGTGGAAGAGAATACTTAGCACCAAAGGTGTGCCTACCTTTCTTTAATGTAAAATCATTTTGGTAAAGTGCCTAGTCAATCGTTTTTTAAAATAAATTAATTTTGCAAACCCCAGTGGGAAATGTCAATTATTACACAATTAAACTAAACATTGAAAACACCAAAAAATGAAGCAAACAATTTCAATTTTTCATTTTAGGGAAAATGGCATTGAAATGTTTATATTAACTTTATAGCTTTAACTAATCCCATGAATTTTTGCCTAGAAGACTTTATTTCATTGTATATGTTTTATCAGGAGAAAAGAAAGCAGAGAGAGGAAAAAAAAACTGAGAAGAATAGAGGCAGAGGAGACAGAAATCAAATGGAACTTCTCTTTGAAATTGGGAAAGTACAAACTATCATGTCATTTGTAATTCTTTCTTTCTCTTGGAATAATCAGACAAGATCATTTCCAGTAATAAACATAGCTAGTATGAGATAATAATTCTACCTTGAATATTTCTCTGATGGCTTTGAAAGAAATACTAGAAATTTATTTTATCCTTTTTCATAACAACGAAGCAATTATTTTTGTCCTTGCTATTGTTTTTCTCCATTTAGTTTTCAAGTCAGTCCTTAAATCTGCCCATAATCTTTTGGTTATCTGTATCTAGTGAAGTCCATTACTACATTAAGTCCTTGGCAGAAAAACTAGTGTAAAATTTTCTCCCCACTGAATTGGCCAAGAATCTGGAGAACTAAGGCAGGGGACTGAAGTGAGGACCAAAAATGTAGGAGCTTAACGAAATCTTGGCTTAGAGATCTGAAAACTCTATGAATTGAATCATCTGTTTAAGTTATGATCTAAAAGATAATATCTTTTCTGGAAAGGCAGCCAATTAACCAATGAAAGAAAAGTTCCCTGAGCTGGAGAGTTTAGTTAGTAGATTCAGTCCATAGAATTCCAGGTTACAATGACAAGAAAAAAATGTCTCTTCAAGTATCCTAAATAATATTAATTAGGAGAAAATCTTACAAAGTTTTATCTAAAAAAACCATAATTTCTATAAAGGGCTAAAAGCAAGCCTCTATGAAATTATACCTTTCTTTTAAGACACAGATTGCTAAAGGTAAACTGTACCAAGCTTCCAAAATAAACTATATTTTTGATAACTAATCTGAAATTATAAACAATTTGGTATGGATTTAAGATAAGAAAATTGCCTTTTCATCATCATCTTATCTGAAAGCTTTCCTTATGTTTAAAACAGAACTTTGTTTTTTTTTTTTTTTCCAACCAACATTTTTTCTCCCTTACTTTACAATCAATGGATATAGACCAACTACTGCCCATGTACACATTAAAAAAAAAAAAAAATCGAATAGCTTTCTGTATATACTGATTAAATCAATATTTCTCAGGCAATGACATTCAATATTAAGAAACTTTAGGCTGGCGCCACGGCTCACTAGGCTAATCCTCCACCTGCAGCACCAGCACCCCAGGTTCTAGTCCCGGTAGGGGCCCCGGATTCTGTCCCGGTTACTCCTCTTCCAGTCCAGCTCCCTGTTGTGGACTGGGAGTGCAGTGGAGGATGGCTCCGGTCCTTGGGCCCTGCACCCGCATGGAAACCAGGAGAAGCACCTGGATCCTGGCTTCGGATCAGCGCCATGTGCTGGTCGCATCACACCAGCCGCAGCAGCCATTGGGGAATGAACCAACAGAAAAAGGAAGACCTTTCTCTCTGTCTCTCTCACTCTCACTGTCTACTCTGCCAGTCAAAAAAAAAAAAAAAAAAAAAAGAAACTTTAGCTTTGGGGCCCGTGCTGTGGCTCAGCGGGTTAATGCCATGACCTGAAGCACCGGCATCCCATATAGGCACTGGTTCTAGTCTCAGCTGCTCCTCTTTCCATCCAGCTCTCTGCTATAGCCTGGGATAGCAGTATAAGATGGCCCAAGTCCTTGGGCCCCTGCACCCATGTGGGAGTCCTGAAAGAAGCTCCTGGCACTTGGCTTCAGATTGGCACAGCTCCGGCCATTGTGGCCATCTGGGGAGTGAACCAGCTGATGGAAGACCTCTTTCTCTGTCTCTACCTCTCTCTGTAACTCTGTCTTTCTAATAAATAAAATGAATCTTTAGAAAAAGAAAAAAAGAGACATTAGCTTTAGATCTTAATAGCTTTGCAGGTTTTTTTAGTCTTCTTTATGTTTTAAGTTTAAGATCAATAAATGCAATTTTTTTTTTTTTTGCTTTCAAGTTACCTTATATCATGTCCTTTTGAATAACAGTAACTACATATACATGCCTACCTCTTTTTTGGTTTCAGCATATTCATTTAATTTCTCTTAAAAGTATTTCTTGAAATAAAGAATTACCTTTGTAAGATTGATACAATTCATTTAATTTGTAATTGCAAACAAACTATTTAGAGAATCTCATATTGAGCAAAAACAAAGGAGTGACAATTTTTTGTTCAAAGGCATTTTAAAATATTTTACCTCATCCACCAACATGCTTCTCACCATTTATCCTGCAATCTGCTGAGTGCTATTTTTCTTACTTTCATTTTTGACACTTTCTGTATATACCCAATGAAACTCAACAATGTTCAGATTGAAAAAAACATGTTATCTTATTTGTTAACAATTCTTCCAAGCAGAATAAAATGAGAGAGAATTGTGCTTTAAATGTCAACTAGAAATATAACATTTATCTTATGCATATAAGATTTAAGATATGGAGATCATGTCATTTGAGAATTAAGATACAGAGAAAATGTTACATAATCCAAAAATAAAATCTGATTACTTCATCAATTTAATCTGTTATAACTTAAACCAGCTAAAACACTTGTGATGACATGCTTATAGCTGGATAACTCTAATTTAAAGTAGGAGAAATTATTAGGGGGAAAACAGTTTGGGAACAACAATTTATTTTCTAGATGAAAAATATAAACTGTAACCTTATATTTGACACGAGTATATATATATATCAAAATCTTTCCTCAAATGTGGATTGAAGCCTGAGTTGTTACCTGGAGGTCTGATTATGGTGCAAGGAAAACCCAATAAAAATTGCAACATTCTACTTCTTATAGGTCTTTTTCTCTAATAAGTTTTGATTTTGAAATATTGGTAAAGATTACAGTTTGTAGGTATGAAACTATCGCCCCAATTATAATACATATATAGTGTATTTTTTCTAAGTGAACTTGCTAACTATAACTTGCTAAGGTGATTTAATGATTAATGAAAGTAGTGTTAATGCCTGTTCATTGTTATACTTGATATTAAAGATTTAAAACATAGTGGAAGGTATTTTTCTATATTCTCAAAGAGAGTGAACTTGGGCACATAGATTTTATTGAAACCACAGTAATTTATGTCACAGAGTCTTGTATTTTTCTAGGTCAATTCACAAATGCTAAGTCTCTGTTAAGCAGCATATTCTGTAACACAAACAGGCAATTTGTTCTAATTTTTCTCTATTTTAAGCACACAATAAATGCAGTAGGTTTAAAGGGGCATTTGCACATCTTCTGGTCAGTGATGTAATGAAAGAAATTCAATATCATGTATTTTAAAAAAGAAATTATTGGGTAAATAACCAATATTTTATTCTTATTATAATAAGAATATTCTATTCTTATTATAACTGAGTGATTTCTATTAAATCGATATCTTACAGGTATTGAAATGCTATCTTGCAGCATACCACAAATCAAATGAATGTTTTTTATATTAACAAATAATTTTAAATACAAAACCAAGAAGAATTTTTTAATACAGCTGATTAGTAGAGTTAATTATTATGAATATATGAGGCTCAAAAAGGGGCAAACCCAATTAGTGAAATAAGCATTTATTTGTAGTTGATAAAGTTTAATGATTGAATTGTACAATTTATATAATAAGGAGTAGATAATGTGAATTTGGACATCTTGTTTTATTTTACATTCTCTTTTTCATATTGTACTCATGGTTAGGTCAGCAAGGCAATAAATCAAAATACAAAATCATATGTCTTTCCAGCATTATTCATACATAGGCAAAACTATGACAATAAATAGGCTAACCCAGAAAAAACATTAATATTTGTATCTAATATTCATATGTGAGTGGAAACATTCTAATGTTCAATGTTATCATACTAAATTTCAGAAAATACTCTTCAGATGAGAAATTGGCCTGGGAGGTAAGATTCGTGGATGAGAGAAGGGTTTACCCGTTTAATAGACAAAACTAAGATATATATTGGTAAATGAGGTATTTTTCTGTATTGATGGAAACTCTTAGCAGTCATTTAATGATGAAAAGAGCATCAATAATTCATTCATGTATTGATTCATTCATTCAATAATCATTTACTAACATGGGAATTATTGGGATTAAAAGATGAATATCATCTGGCCTTTGTAGATAATAATAATTGTCTATCCTCCATGTACCAAATGTTTATTGCATTCTCTGCTTTATTCAGTTACACATGCCCTCTGGAACACCTCTTCTGACTTCCTTGGGGTAGATTCAGATGATAGTGCACTCAAAGGGCAGTATTCTCTGCATATTTCTAAAGTAATGATCATTCTGTTCTGTAGTTTTACATACGTAACTCTCCAGCTGAATTCAGTAAGTAGTTAAGTATTGCACCATTTGTTCCTAAATGAGTATCCCATCATCTCACCACTGTCTAATAAACATAGGATCTGTACTTCTCAAATTTAATAGACAAATCAACATCCAGTAAAAATACACACATTAATTAAGCATTTCTGAAATATGAACTGTTATTTTGTGTGTCTAACACCATGTTGATGCTTCTGATCTGCACCATATATTGAGTAGCAAATAATAGAGAATATTAAATTACAAATTATTTCAAAATATAGATGATATCATTATGCTTTTAAAACTGTATATATAAAATACGTTAAATTGGTTCCCTTGTATAAATAAAAAGTATTTTTAAAAATTTTATTAATTTTAATGCATAAATACATTAAAATGATTTAACAATTAACAGACGCATTGGTAATACCAAAGGCCAATAGAAAATCACCAATTGTAAGCCTAGAGTCAAAGTTAAACTTATTTATTTTGCTGTAATGAAAAAGAATATACTGTAGAGTAAACATTGAAAGGCTTGTAAGATTTTAACAAATGTATAATTCTAAGAAAAATTGAAGATGCAGAGACAAATTCTGGATGAGATTCAATCAAAAGTGTAATTTGCTTCACTTCTTAAAATTTATGCCAGATGAGGCTGGCATTGTGGCGTAGCAGGTAAAGCCAATGCCTGCAGCAGTGAATTCCAGTTTGAAACCCGGGTTCTCCACTTCTGATCCAGCTCCCTGCTAATGTGCCTGGGAGGCAGTGCAAGATGGCCCAAGTACTTGGACCCCTGCACTCATGTGGGAGACTTGGATGAAGCTCCTGTCTCCAAGCTGTGGCCTGACCCTGTCCTGGCTGTTGTGGCTGTTTGGGGAGTGAACAAGCTGTTGGAAGATCTCTCTCTCTCTCTCTCTCGCTTTCTCTCTCTCTCTCTCTCTTTCTCTCTCATTCTGTCTCTCTCTCTCTCCTCTCCCCTCTCTGTTTACCCCTCTAACATTGCCTTTCAAAGAAATAAATAAATATTAAAATACTATATTGGCTGGCGCTGTGGCTCACTTGGCTAATCCTCTTCCTGCAGTGCCAGCACCCCAGGTTCTAGTCCCTGTTGGGGTGCCGGATTCTGTTCCGGTTACTCCTCTTCTAGTCCAGCTCTCTGCTGTGGCCCAGGAATGCAGTGGAAGATGGCCCAAGTGCTTGGGCCCTGCACCCGCATGGGAGACCAGGAGAAGCACCTGGCTCCTGGCTTCGGATTGGCACAGCGCCGTCCATAGCTACCATTAGGGGAATGAACCAACGGAAGGAAGACCTTTCTCTCTGTCTCTCTCTCACTGTCTATAACTCTACCTGTCAAATAAAAATAATAAATAAATAAATAAATAAATAAAAATACTCTATCAATGTCCACATAACACCATAACATTGTAGGTATTATAATACAATATCAAAATGTGTGTAACCTTCCAATATGCATTATTCAAGAAAATATTTATAGAGAGTCCACTGAGTATCAAGATATCATGTAGATACATATTGATAAAATATGGGAATTGGCATTGTGCCTCCGCAGGTTAAGCTGCTGAATGCAACTCTGGCAGCATATATGGGCACCAAGTCCTGTGCCGGCTACTCCATTTCCAATCCAGCTCCATGTTGATGACCTAGGAAGACCAGCAGAAGATGGTTCAAATGTTTGAGCCCCTATACCTACGTGGGAGAAGTGGATGAAGCTCATGGTTCCTGGCTTCAACCTGGGTTGTGGCCATCTGAAGAGTGATCCAGCAGATAAAAGATCTTTCTCCATATCTCCCTCTCTTCTGTGTTACTCTAGCTTTCAAATAAATAGATCTGTAAAAACACAGAAAAAAGTATAATGATATCCATGTCCTCAGGCGGATAATGGATGAATAAAAGTGACCATGTGATGAGTACATTAGGTAGTAATAAATTGTACTGAAAAAATTTTGCATCAAAATAAAAGACTTCAGTGGTGTAACTGTTTCCAAGGAGATTTTTTTTTTCTTTATAGGTGACAGAAAACAGACATGTGGAAGATTTGAAGTGGACGTTTTCTGTATTCCTATAACTTTAAGAATCCAGTTTGAATAGAAGTGTGTGAGCAAGTGGAGGCCCTCAATTGGATGACTTGTAGAGAACTTGAGTGGCAAAATAGGGTTTGGATTTTGTTATAGAAATAATTGAACTCCTTAAGAAAATTTGAACAAAAAATTGATTGTTTTGCATTAGAGATAGATAGTTGTTTTATGACTAAGGTTATGGGAAACACAGATGAAATAAAGGAAGCCAGTTCATAGTTTAATTGTGATGTGAATAAACTTGTGTCAGCTAAAAAATTGCCCACAGACTAGTTTTGTACTGTCTATGAGGTAAAATTTGTTTCCTATTTAAAAATGACTGTTACATAAATACAACCAATTTTCATTAACCATGAATTCTGTATTTGTGACTTTTTCTGCATACTAATTTTATTTGTGACCTCAAAGTCAATACTCAGGTGTCTCCATGATCAGTAGCAGACATGCATGTGTGCAGAACAGTGAAACATTTGAGTTTCTCAGTGGGTTTGTTTCCATTTGAGGTGAAGCAAGGCTACACTCTGCCTTCCTGTTTTACCTCTCACACTGTGAACAAATATCTTTTTCCAGGTCTATTTAATGTCACATAGTTCACATTCTTGCTAATTTTTTGGTGATGTTGCAGTTCAGAATGGCTCTAAGAGTGCAGTTGAAGTGTTATCTAGTATCTCTAAGCACAAAAATGCAATGGTTTGATTTATGGAGAAAACAAAAACTTCTTTCAGACATGAATTATGGTGCTATTTTTAACGATTCCAGTGTTAATGAAAAATATATACAATACATGCAAATACATATAAAATAAGTCATGAATTGACCAGTTAATAAAAATGTTGCCCTACAGGAACCTAACATGAGTCTCATAGGAGCCTATTTTTAGAATTCTTCCTAGGAGCAAGCAATTATTCAGACTATGCAAACTCAGTTTTCATGAAGATCATATAGAACATTACTACAAACCATAAGAATCAATTAAAACAACATATTCTTCTCGATTTTGGCTATCATCAGTCTAAAACACTGTGCCTTCCTAGAATGAATTTGCCAATCCCTGGCCTAGGTGATAAAGTGTACTAATGAGAAAATATGTATGCTTAACCTAGAGTGAAGGATATAGAGATTGTGAATCATTGTTAAAGTCAAAATCTAAAGAAAATGGATTATATATGAGTTTATACTATCTGTATCTCTGTCTCATATATAGGGTGAAAGATGTAAAGCTATTGATATTACCATCTATATTTTCATTCATATTTTCTAGTTTATTAGATATTATAATATGATTTTATCTTTTAATGATGATATGTCAGTATTTTTTTAACCTGGACTATTTATATTATGGGTTGTGATATTTATTTTTTAATTTTTACATATTTTATTTGAAAGGGAGTCAGTGAGAGAGACAACAAATGGAGAGATCTCCCATCTCCCATTTGCTGTCTCACTCTTCAAATGCTTACAACAGTTGAGTTCAGCTGGGCTGAAGCCAGGAAGCAGGTCTGCTACTTTGGTGGCATGGGCCCAATTGCTGGAGCCACTACCTGCTGCCTTCCAGTGTGAACATTAGTAGGGAGTTAGAATGGGAAACAGAGCCAGGACGTGAACCTGAGCACTTCATTATTGGAATTGGGCATCTTAAGTGGTGCATTAACTGCTATGCCAAAATTTGTCCCCTATTTTTTTTATTTTGATTCTAAGTTGTTAGCCATATAAATATTTTATTATTAAGATAAATTTTATTTCCCTGACTGCTTTATATTAACAAGTTTCATTTTGTTATGATAATTACTTCCTAACAATAGTTTTACACACTCACCTCAATGATCTGATCTGCCAAATTCTACCCTACACCAAAAAAGTGTTTTATGAGACAGGCTGGATGGATATGAGTACAAGAGGCTGATCCCAGCTCAGGAAAGTCAGGACACACAGTGTGGAAGTCACAACCCTTACGGAGGGTCCATATCAACTGTGAGTCATTCCTGATGAGAAAACTTTCAGTAGCTGCTTTTGTTATTTGTATTATCTCTCCTTTTATACAGAAATTTAGATCTATTACCCAGTAATTTCAATAATTACTTTGTAAGCATTTAGTAATTCATCACAATGTTCTACATGTTCTCTCCTAAATTCACTCATTATGAATCTGATTTTGGCTAATTTATTCTCTAACATTTCATTAAAATAAATTAAATTACTATGTTCTCATTAAAATGAGATGAGAAATCTTATGAGATTTATAAAAGAACATTGTTTAATTTCTATAAGAGTTGTGTTTATTATTTTCAGGCCACTTTCCTCCATGCTATTATTTTTTGCTAAAGTATGTATGTTTTTTCATTGTTTTATATCAACATAAATAATTATAAAATACACCAAAATTGTACTGCATTTTGTTAAAGCCATTAAATTCTAAAAATTCGAATAGGCATTTCACTTAACAGAAAACATTAATGCAATTTATTTTCATGTTTTATCAAGTAAACACTTTCTTGACTTAATTTACTCATGTTCTAATTATTAGTTTCATGTCCTTAACTGCATTCATTTCATATTTGGAAAACCAGAATTAAAGATAAAATGTGTCTGCTACTGGAATACTTAGAAACTATAATTCCTTCCAAAGTTAACCTGGAGGACATTGTGTTAAGTGAAATTAGCCAGTCACAGAAAGATGAATATTGCATGATTCCACTAATACTAGCTATCTAAAATAGTCACCAAAGTAAACAGAGAGAGGAATAGTGACAGCCTGGAGCCTGGGGAGCGGGTGGAATGAGGAGTTGCTGGTGTGCCAGCATAAAGTTTATTTACACAAGATGAATGAGTTCTAAGTATCTGATGTGCACCATTGTACCCGTGGGTGAAAATAATGTTTCAGGCCCATAAAATACGTACAAAAGTGTAACTCTCATGTTAAGTTTTTGTATCAATATATAAAAAAGTGTGTGTGTATATGTGTATGATATGCCAACAAAGCAATAGCATTTTATTAATAAGCATTTAATAATTTAGAAAAAGATTGAAACTAGTTTTAAAATTAATATGAAAGTGATATTCCTTGTGAAAAAATTTGAGTTATAAACAAAAAGCATTAGATGTTACCGAAATGCAATTGTCAATTGTCTCAAGTTGACTATAATTATCTCTTTTATTTCTTCTGTGATAGAAGATAGAGAAGAGAAGGCATGGAGGCAGCTCTGTGATATAACAGTTTAAGCTGCTGCCTGAAATTCCGGCATCCCACATGGGCACTGGTTCCAGTCCTGGCTGCTCCACTTCTCATCCAGCTCCCTGCTAATGTACCTGGTAAAGTAGCAGAGGATGGCCCACATTCTTGGGCCCCTGCACCCTCATGGGAGACCTGGAGGTGGCTCCTGGCTCCTGGCTTCAGCCTGGCCCAGCCCTAACTGTTGTGGTCACTTGGGGAGTGACCACAGCTGTTGGAAGATCTGTTTCTCTGTCTCTCCCCTTCTTTTTCTGTAACTCTGCCTATCAAATAAATAAAATAAATCGTAAAAGAAGAAATGTAGACAGATTTAGGGGACAGTTAGAAAATATGTAGCAATTTAAATTGAATAATAAACGTAGATTCCTTAGACACCATATGTCTGTCTGTCTTAGTACATTTTTTAAAAGATTTATTTATTTATTTGAAAGTCAGAGTTACACAGAGACAGAAGGAGAGGCAGAGAGAGAAAGAGAGGTTTTCTATCCGCTGGTTCACTCCCCAATTTGACTGCAAAGGCCTGAGCTGTGCCAATCCGAAGCCAGCAGCTAAGAGCTTCCTCCAGGTCTCCCACGCCTGTGTAAGGGCCCAAGCGCTTGGGCCATCTTCCACTGGTCTCCAAGAGCATATCAGAGAGCTGGATTGGAAGTAGAGCAGCCGGGTCTCCAACCTGAGCCCATATGGGTTGCTGGCACTGCAGGCAGTGGTTTTACCTGCTATGGCACAGTGTCGGTCCCATCTTAGTACATTTGGCTCTACTATAACAAAATACTGAAAAGTGAATGATTTAATGGAGAAAATTAAATTAATGCACAACATCTGAAGGCTGGGAAGTTTTGGAAAATCAAGTTTCCAGCATCTGGTGAGTGGTTTTCTTGCTGTACCATTCAAGGGTTGCAGGTGGAAGGCTAAAGTGAGAAAAGAGCAAGAGATAAATAAATCTGCTTTTCAGAGAAATTACTGTCAACATAATTAAGCCGCTCCTGCTACCATAACAACAATCCATTCATGAGGACACAACGTCATAAAATAACCACTGCCAACATCGTTGCCTTGGGGATGGTTTCTTCACACATGAATTTTGGGGGACACACTCAAACCACATTACAGACACTTCTTGAGGTTTTTTTCGCTTGGTTAATAAACAAAATTCAATCAGAAGAATTTTAGCAACACTAATTTTCTGATTAATTTTAATGAGCAGTTTATGAAAAATAATCCCTTACATCATGTCTTAGGTAAGCTCTTTTAAGAGGTACAAGATATAACTTATCTCCTGAGGAATTTACTTTTTAAAAACAATCCATATTGTAACTGTTGATGGTTTTCTTTAAAGTCCATAAAATACTCTTTTCAATTTGTTTTGATAAAGTAATGTAACAATTTTTGTAGAATATTTTTATTTAAATAATCAAATAGGAATATTTAAGATTATTTATATTCTGAAATTTTGAAAATATTTTAAATTTTAGTTTATGTATTATACAATTGGAGCGTTTGTTCATGTTTTTGGATTTTTGATGATTTACCACAGAAGACCTGGATACTGAAATAATGGATTCACTAAAACTTAGAAAGTATAATTATTAAGTTGACTATGCTATGCTATTTTTAAGTTGAGTTTTGCTATGTATGTCAAAAGAAATATAAAGCAATGGAAAACAACTGTTTGCTCTTAGAAATATTTTTTACGGTTACCAAGTAATGAGAAAACTTACAGCCAAAATTATAGTACTCTGTTAGATTTTATCAATATGAGAACAATCTAAGTACAACATGCAGCTCATTATTAGATGTATTTTACATACCTACCTTGAAAATACACTTGGTTTTGTTTTAGTCCATAGTTGTTTGCATGTTTTCATCATATTAAATTTCATAAAATAGTCGCATATCTCAAAGAAATTATAATGTGAAAATTGATCTAATATATAACACAGCCATTGCACTCCTGGCAGTTTATCCAAATAAATTGAATCAGTATATGAAAGTGTTATCTGTACACCCATGTTTAAAGCATCTAACATCACAATAGCTAAGCTATGAAATCAACACAGAGTCCATCAATTTATGAATACATAAAAATGTGGTATATAAAAATGATGGAATACTACTTAATCCTAAAAAGAAAGTAATTTTGTGCTTTGCAACAAAATGGATCCAAATGGAGACCATTATGTTAAGTTTTAAGCCAGATCCAGAAAGACAAATATCATGTTTTCATTGATTTCTGGTAGCTAATATATAGACTACAAAAATACAATGTATATGATTGAAATTGACATCTTGAGATTTTATTACTATTTATGGCCTTTATCTATACTCCTGTGGAATAGTAGTCTTTTGTCTTTATACTTGCAGAATTCTTTATTTAATGGAGGATTAAGCTTGTTACTGTAAAGCAAATTGAAAGTATGTCATTGCAAAAATTAAATGAAAAATACAGAGAGGAATGAAGCAAGAGGGATAGAATGAGGAAGGGATAGTAAGAAGTATGATTATGTTCCTAAATTTGTATATACAATATACATGAAATTTTTTCTTTATATAAATGACTTTTTTAGGAATATCTTTAGGTTTCTTGTCATCAAAATTTTAATAATCTATAGTATAGAAGTAATTTTATTTCTTCTCCAGTATTGGAATATTTCTTACATTTATGCAATTGTTTTTATATTTCATTGGAAATAGCTTAATCTCTTGATTAAATTGATTTTGGGTTATCCAGTGGCATTACTAAAACTTTCAAAACTACATTTTAACTTCTACAGTTATATTGGTTTACCATATCAGAATACTATTCTAAAATATCCATTTTTATATCAACTCATCAGAAAAAAATGCATGGCAGTATAGACACTATCTATTTACCTGAACATAAATTATGTACATTTCAGCTTTATATTTTCTTAATATGTAGTCTCACATAATAAACAATTAATTTTTATATTTACATATAGAAAATAAAATTAAAAATAAATGTTACAAATTAAGTCATAATATCATGAGGAATTTTTGAAATATTATCTTTAAAATCAGAAGCAATGGTTGGCAGTATTGTTGATAAAGTGATTATTTTCCAAATTTAATTTTCCAAGAGAAATTAAAATGCATTGCTATTAACTCATAGTGAAGTAGAATTATAGAAGATTTGGTCCATATTAAATTAGTGCAGAATTACTTTATGATTATTTAGAATATAGTTTACATTTTATGCTCAATCACATCTGCATAGATGTATAAAAATTACATGAATATTTTGAAGATGTGGGGTTACATTTTCATTTGGAGGGATCATTCACATATTACAAAATATCTGGAATAACTATCTCTTGTACACTAAATTCCAACAACACCATCATCATTATGAATAAAAAAAAAACCCCTAAGATTTATTTACTTATTTGACAGGTGAAGTTATAGAGATGTTAGGACCTAATCCAACACTCCAGTATGGGATGTTAATGTCACAGGCAGTGGCTTAACCTGTTGTACCACAATGCTGGCCCTAAAAAAATTAACCTTTTTTTTTTAACTTTTATTTAATGAATATAAATTTCCAAAGTACAGCTTATGGATTACAATGGCTTCCCCTCCATAATGTCCCTCCCACCTGCAACCCTCCCCTTTCCCACTCCCTCTCCCCTTCCATGCACATCATGATTCATTTTCGATTCTCTTTATATACAGAAGATCAGTTTAGCATACATTAAGTAAAGATTTCAACAGTTTGCTCCCACACAGAAACATAAAGTGAAAAATACTGTTTGAGTACTAGTTATAGCATTAAATCACAATGTACAGCACACTAAGGACAAAGATCCTACATGAGGAGTAAGTGCACAGTGACTCCTATTGTTGACTTAACAAATTGACATTCTTGTTTATGGCCTCAGTAATCACCCTAGGCTCTTGTCGTGAGCTGCCAAGGCTATGGAAGCCCCCTGAGTTCACTGACTCTGATCATATTTAGATGTGGGGCTCCATGGTGTCGCTCCCCCTCTTCGTGGAGGAACGACACTAAGCCCTGCCTAGGCTTCATATCCGAGTCACGGCACCATTATGTCGCTCCCCCTCTTCGTGGAGGAGCAACACAGGACCCTGCGCTGTTCTTTCTGTCTGCTCGGCCCTCCCCGGGTTTGCTGCTGGTTCTTCCCGGGTTGGCTACTATCCCTTCCACCTCCGTGGAAGGGCAGTTCCCCCTGGCCACATTCCCCACTTCCGCAGGGGAGCGGCACACCGCCGGCCGGCTTTCTCGGGGGCTGCACGGGTTCCCTTAGATGTTCCCCATAGATGTTCCCGGTGCATGCCGTCTCTCTCCTCCTTTATAGTCCTCCTCCGCCAATCCTAACTCGGCTGCCCACATGCCGAGTACGCTGCTCTCCTCCAATCAATAGCAAGTCCTACAGTTTATTAGTTGAACTGGAGGCAGCTGTGCGGAAGCTGTTTACTTCTCTCCCAGCGCCATATTGTGGGAGAGCAGATGCATAGAATAAGTCTTAATTCCAGTAACTCAGTCTAGTCCGAGCTTGCTCCCCACACATGGGATGTGCAGCCATGGAGCCCCCACATCAAGGTCGGTCTGATAGCTGTTGCTGTGTCTTTATTACAAGGTGGATGTTGCTAGTTTCGGTTAGGGCAATGCTTTCCCACGGTCGGGACTTTCCAGAGGCACTGAGCCTGTCTCATAAACAACAAGATGGCGCTGAGGACTATGCGGTGAGCCTGCCTGCTGTGTGACACCTCATCTGATTGGCCCGAGGATGCGTGCACACTGCGTGAACAGACAGCAGATTGGAGTGTTCCGTGCAATGACTTGAGCCCGCTTGCAATTGGCCAGATTTTGTATATAAGCTGTGTGCTGAGGAAGGAGGGGGCTTTCCTGTCCACTTTCCTCCCTTCATTCTTTCTCTGTCACTGTTATTTTCTCATTAAAATCTACTGAAGACCGATAAGCTGCGAACAGTGTCGTTCCTTTGTGGGCAAGGGAGCGGCAAGTGGTGCTGTGACTCGGATTCGGACCACTTTCTACACGCAGGAATAGGTAAGGCGCAAAAGGTAAGCATGGGTGTGCACGGAAATCCAGCTGGGGAAAGAATAGAAACCGCAGTTCCGTCGAGGAAAGACGGGGAAATTAAGCGCCAGAAAAAAGGGTAAAGGAATCCCTTAAAAGGCAGGAGTACGAAGTGTTCAGAAACGCCAGGAAATAGGCAGAAACTTCCTTTTTACCTCCAAATGGACTATTCTCCGTCCACCACTAGGTTGTGCATGCTGTTGAACTGCTTGTTAAAAGCTGCAGGGACGCCCGTTAAGGTGGCTACAGTATGTGCATTCACTAGGGCCATTGCCAAGACGTCACCACGGTTTGTGGAAGGTGGCCAATTAGATGAGCAACAGTGGCGGAGAGTAGGGAGACAGTTGAGAGCAGCCGGAGAGCCGGTAGAAATACTTAGATTATGGCAGCTCATTGACCAGACACTTCAGGACCCCACTGAGAACATAGGGCTTTTACTTGATAAAGGATGCGAGCTCCTAGAAAAGGTTCAGGAGGAGTCTCGGCATGATAGTCAGTCTAGTGACTGTGGTAGTCAGTGGGACAGAAAACAGAGGGACAAAGGTCCCTGTAGGGACGAGCCACCGGATGAGACAGGAAAATTCAGAAAAGGACCATCCCCCATTGAGTGCGCCCCTGCGCTCCAGGGGGCCATCTCATTTATATCCCAGTTTGACTAGGCTAGCAAATTTGTCCTTAGAGGAAGAACCGCCACTGCAGTATCATCTATTGACTCTCCCTAAATCGGCCCCTATGGGAAAAAAAAAAAAAAAAGCTATAAAGACTCCATTACAGATACAGGGAATAGGGTTAAAAAAGGCGAGCCATAGAACAGTTCATTAATGCTATAAAAATAGTCAGTCCTTGGTTCACAAAAGGAGTCGTAAATGAGCAACATTGGGATTTACTCAAAAAAACCTTAAATGTGCATTTAAAAAAACAAAACAAGCCGTGACAAAGGCTGTAAAAACTTTGTTACAGATATAGAGAATAGGGTTAAAGAAACAAACCGTAGAACAGTTTATCAGTGCTGTTGAAACAATTAGTCCTTGGTTTGCTGAAGAGGGTGTTGTGGATAAGAAACACTGGGAGTAAAAAATATAGATCAGTATACACTGGACAGCCCTCAACTTGCATTTAAATATTTCATTTAAAGTAAATGTTCTCTGTTATAAAGTTAATATTACTATGTGCAATGAAAAATTGTGGTGACAAAGTGTCCGGACTACCCATTTTGTTTTTGTTTTATGTACTAACTCTACCCCTATCATTGATAAGAATGCTTGAGCAGATTATGCTTGGTTTGCTTTACAAAAAAAAAGAAAAAAAAAGTAAGTCAAAATATGCCACAAATAGTTAAAATTCCACACACCTGCAAAAATGTAATAATTACAAATAATAAGAGGCTAGTTCCCTCAGATATGATTCAATTTATCCTTAAAACATATTAAGTATTATTGTGTTTGATTGCTGGGTGTATACTTGTATAGAAAATTTGTGTTATATTCGTATGATGTGTTACTTATGCCTATACCTTGGTGCAACTCTAGGGCCAAATGTAAGGACATATTTTTGGGATGGAGAGGCTTGTGTCTTTGTTTGGCTCTGATAAACAAGTAACTTGTCTGCCAGATGACCTTCTCCTGCTCCTCAGGAGCCTGGCCAGCTCCCGGGGAGGGGGATAAAAAAATATTTTCTGATAAACAGGTGGACATGCTTCGTGTCTCAGCTCTCTGGCCAAGATCTGGGACAGGACACACTGCTTGCCTAACATCTTGGCAATGAGCCACCCTTGTCCTTGGGGACTTTAAAGGGGAGCCAGAGCAAGCCTCTGCTGCTACTGTTCCATCCCAGGGGAACACGCAGTCATGCTGGATGTTAAACGTGCGGGTGATAACTACTAATAATGTTTAATTCTCAGTATGGATCCTTTTCTGGTGCTTTGTGAAAATTGCCTAGTAATGCCCATAGTACTGTAAATTCTTTTTTTTTTTTTTGACAGGCAGAGTGGACAGTGAGAGAGAGAGAGACAGAGAGAAAGGTCTTCCTTTGCCGTTGGTTCACCCTCCAATGGCCGCCGCGGCCAGCGCGATGCGACCGGCGCACCGCGCTGATCCAATGGCAGGAGCCAGGAGCCAGGTGCTTTTCCTGGTCTCCCATGGGGTGCAGGGCCCAAGCACCTGGGCCATCCTCCACTGCACTCCCGGGCCACAGCAGAGAGCTGGCCTGGAAGAGGGGCAACCGGGACAGAATCCGGCGCCCCGACCAGGACTAGAACCCGGTGTGCCGGCGCCGCTAGGTGGAGGATTAGCCTAGTGAGCCGCGGCGCCGGCAGTACTGTAAACTCTACAAAATATAAGTACAACGCAGATATGGATTAATTGGCTATTGTGGCTGAGGTGTTCTGTAACAGTCCCTTTAATAAAAAAATAACAAAATAAATTAATTTAAAAAACAAAACATTCAGAACCTGCCACTCTGCTTGGTATGTCATTACAAAAATCAACAAGGAGGGCTATACCTGATAAATGAGGGTGCTATCAATGTGGGCAACAGGGACATGTACAAATATTGTCCAAAAGTCAAACATCAAAAAAGCCCCTCCTCCTGGGATTTGCCCCTGGTGCTAAAGGAAAAGACATTGGACCAATAAATGTCACTCCAAAACTAATAAAAAAAAAATTCCTTAAATAAATAAAGTTCAAAAAACTAAAAGTGGGGCTGGCCCCAGGCCCCATCCCAATAAATTTTGGGGGCCATGACATTTGTTCCTCAACAAAACACCCTAAATCCGTCAATTTCCTCCACGGAGCCACAGAGGGTAGTGCAGGATTGGACCTCAGTGCCACCTCCTATACAGTATTAACCCCTGAGATGGGCCCACAAGGCCTCCCTACTGGGATTTTTGATCTCCTACTGGGCAAAAGTAGTATAACTATAAAAGGGTTACAGGTTTTTCCTGGAGTTATAAACACTAACTTTACTGGGGAGATAAAAATTATGACTCAAGCCAATAATGTAACTTTAACTCCAGGACAATACATTGCTCACATGATTCTGTTCCCCTTCTCTTCAATTGGTAAGTCTTTTTTTAAATAAAAAAAAAAAAATCACGGTTTTGGATCTTCTAATGCTTATTGGATACAACCCAAAACTAAGGACCGACCCAAATTTTTCAATAAATTAAGTAAAAAGTTATTCAGTGGTCTTTTAAATACTGGAGCTGATGTCTCTGTTATTTCAGCAGCAAGCTGGCCCACAAATTTAAAAAAAAAAAAATAACATAACTCAATTACAAGGTATTGGTCAAAGTCAAAAATTAATACAAAGTTCCAAATTGCTACAATAAAAGGATAAAACAGGTAATACTGGAGCCTGTCGCCCCTATATTTTGGCTACATTTCTTGTTAATCTCTGGAGACCTAATATTCTAACTCAAATGGGGGCTTTAATACATAGTCCAAGTAAGATTGTTACCATTAACATACTTCAACAAGGTCATTTGCCAGGTAAGGGTTTAGGCAAACAACAACAAAACATCACATCTCCAGTTACTTTAACTGTCAATCATGACCAGAAAGACTTGGTTTCCCTTAATGGCTACTGGTCAGCCTGTGCCCCATACAAAAAATAAAATAAAATAAAAATCAAATAATCCCGTGTAAGTGGATCAGTGGCCTTTACTACAAAAAAAGATAAAAACTACACAAATATTGGTAAAAAAACAATTAACAACAGGACATATAGTTCCTTCTAATTCTCCTTAAAATAGTCCTATTTTTGTTATCAAAAAAAATCTGAAAAATAACCATTGCTTCAAGGCCTTAGGACTGTTAATGCTACTGTAAAAATTATGGGGGCTTTACAACCAGGTTTACCATTACCTACAATTCCAAAGGACTCTTATATTACAATAATAAATTTAAAAGATTATTTTTATACTATACCTTTACATCCAAAAGATTGTCCCCAATTTGCTTTCAGTGTTCCATCAGTAAATTTTAAAAAACCTATACAAAAATGCCAATGGAGGATCTTACCTCAAAAAATGGCTAATAGCCCTACTTTGTGCCAACAATTCATTAATACTACTCTTCAAAAAATTTACAAAAAATATAACAATATATATATTATACACTATATAAATAATATTTTAATAGCTGGACCCAAAAAATTTTTGGTAATACAATGTCTAACAGTAATAAAAAAACAATTATCTACTTTTGGTCTTATCATAGCCCCTAAAAAAATACAACTTCAATATCCTTATCAATACCTAGGCTTCCAATTGTATTCATAAAAAATACTTCCACAAAAAGTCACCTTACGATTGGATTCTTTACAAACTTTAAATAAGTTTCAAAAACTTCTAAAAAATATTAATTGGCTTTCTACACATCTCCACCTCACAACAAAAGACCTTAAACCTTTATTCAATATCCTAAAAGAAGGTCAAGCTTCTATAATTTGTAATGGTCACCATACAGTTATTAACACCTCTTTTTCATCTCTACAGCTAGTTAAGTTAGCTGCTGTTACACTTACATTACAGTCTACTTTGGATGTAGCGGCACATATAGACCAATAACAAATATGTGTTCCTATCAGTGCCTCAATTAAAAACTTGTTCATTCCTTCCTAGATCCTCAGCTGCTTCGCCTTTGTTTTCTCACATTTGCACTGTCATTCAACAGCATACCTGTCCTTTCTTTATAGTTCATATTTGAACACATTCCAATCTTCCTGGACCATTGGCAAAGGATAATCATTTGGCAGATTCTACTCTACACATATATTCTATTAATACAACAACAAAAGATCACATTTTACATCATTTAAATACTCACACGTTACGCTTAAAACATAATATTACTCAAAAACAAGCTCAACAAATTGTAAAATTCTGTTCTACTTACTCCGTCCAGTTATCAGTACCTCACTTTCAAATTAATCCTCGTAATTTATTCCCCCAATCAACTATGACAAATGGATATCACCCACTTCATAAAATTTGGTAAACAAAAATATATACATGTGTCTCTTAATACTTGTTTTAAATTTATTTTTACTTCCTTACATACAGGTAAAGCTACAAGACATGTTATTACCTGTTACTTACAAACTTTTGCTTCCCTAAAAACTCCAAAACAAATTAAAATAAATAATGGACCTGCTTATATTTCTGCCTCTTTTAAAAATTTTTGTGTAACTTTCTATCTCATGTTACTAACATTCCTTATAATCCTCAGGGTCAAGACATTATTATATGTACACATAACACTTTAAAACAATATTTTAATAATATAAACAAAAGGGGGAGTTTAGGGTTCTTGCCCATTCTCCTAACAAATGGCTCTCACGTGCTTTATTCATTTTAACTTTTCTCACATTGGATAAAGATGGTCGTTTTGCAGCTATTCAACAGTGGCATCCACAAACAGCTGGGGTAAGAACAATGGTAAAATGAAAGGATCCTATCACCAATCAATGGAATGGACCTGATCCAGTACTGGTATGGGACATGGGCTCTTAAGGGATGGGTATTTTTATGCAACCAATTTGCTTTTACATTGTTAACCTCTGATGATTTTCGCAACTGCTCATTGGGCCATGGGGCCCCAATGCTAACATCTGTATTTCCAAAGGCATGACAGCGATGCTCATTACCTGAGAACTGTGATGATGATGTCATCTTAATTGGAGACCTGCTTTCACCATGGCTATACAGCTAGTGGGAGTTCCTGGATTGGCTTATGGAAATAATCGTGGACTACAAAGACCAAAACAATCAATCTTACTGCTACTGCGCTATCCAGTATAGCTGAAGAATTGGATCAAGTTCGTTCAGGAGTACTCTTAAACCGAGCAGCTATTGATTATTTGCTGTTAAAAGATCATATAAGCTGTAAATCTGTTCCAGGGGAATGTTGTTTTAACATTACTAACAATGTGCCATATATAGAGTCTGTTATTAATAAACTTACGAGTAAAATGCAACATATGTTTATTACTAACCCACTAACATTTGAAGGGTTTCAATGGATCCGTTGGTTATTAATGCTGGCTGGGCCGTTACTGCTTTTCATACTTTGTATGGGATGTTTTCCATGTGTTCTGTGTTTTGTGTTAACTTCGCTACAGTCTGTATGGACTGACATTCATCACTTAAAACTTCATACCAAGCCTCCTTTGTAATCAAAAATAATTAATATTTGGCTGTATGCTTCATCTCTCACCTAATGTTGGGCTAAAATTGTACTCAAAAACAGGTAAGACACTCCACATCCTGTACCTACCTAAGACAGGGCTCAAGTTAAAGAATGGGTCGCTATCGGTTGCTTGTGTGTCATGATACTACTGGGCCTTGCCTTCATCGCCAGATGGATCAGAGCCTTAGCACTCCGTCAGCAGAATACCAACTTGATAATCCAACAGGCTATGCTGGCCACCTTGCGATCTCACCCCAAAAAGAAGTATGGCTTAGCATGATGGAGCGGTAGTCAAAGACGGGTAAACACTGATGGGCGCTCCTAGCAACCTAAGACAGAGGGTAGGACAGGCTTCCTATTACCTCCATGATGGGTAAACAGGTAGCGCGCCATTGGGTACCTAAGATAGGCATGTTTCCATGCCATTTAAATAATAAAGAAGGGGGAGATGTGGGGCTCCATGGGATGCGCAGCCATGGAGCCCCCACGTCAAGGTCGGTCTGATAGCTGTTGCTGTGTCTTTATCACAAGGTGGATGTTGCTAGTTTCGGTTAGGGCAATGCTTTCCATAAGTCAGGACTTTCCAGAGGCACTGAGCCTGTCTCATAAACAACAAGATGGCGCTGAGGACTATGCGGTGAGCCTGCCTGCTGTGTGACACCTCATCTGATTGGCCCGAGGACGCGTGCACACTGCGTGAACAGACAGCAGATTGGAGTGTTCCATGCATGGACTTGAGCCCGCTTGCAATTGGCCAGATTTTGTATATAAGCTGTGTGCTGAGGAAGGAGGGGGCTTTCCTGTCCACTCTCCTCCCTTCATTCTTTCTCTGTCACTGTTATTTTCTCATTAAAATCTACTGAAGACCGATAAGCTGCGAACAGTGTTGTTCCTTTGCGGGCAAGGGAGCAGCATTTAGACAAGGCCATGGTCAAAGTGGAAGTTCTCTCTTCCCTTCAGAGAAAGGTACCTCCTTCTTGGATGACCCGTTCTTTCCACTGGGATCTCACTTGCAGAGATCTTTCATTTAGGTTTTTTTTTTTTTTTTTTTTCCCCCAAGAATGTCTTGGCTTTCCATGCCTGAAATACTCTCATGGGCTTTTCAGCCGGATCCGCATGCCTTAAGGGCTGATTCTGAGGCCAGAGTTCTATTTAGGACATCTGCCATTCTATGGGTCTGCTGTGTATCTCACTTCCCATGTTGGATCGTTCTCTCCCTGCCCCTTTTTTTTCTATCAGCTAATATTTGCAGACACTATTCTTGTTTATATGATCCCTTTGGTTCTTAGTCCTATCATTATGATCAATTGTGAACAGAAATTGATCACTGGGACTAGTGAGATGGCATTGGTACATGCCACCTTGATGGGATTGAATTTGAATCCCCTGGTATGTTTCTAACTCTACCGTTTGAGGTAAGTCAGCTTGAGCATTTCCCAAATTGCACATCTCTTCCCTCTACTTAATACTTTTGGTTGAATACTGTAATCAATACACAATTATTCTTAAGTGCTGAAACTTAACTGAAAAGTGATCGCTGTTAAATATAAGAGTGGGAAAAATTAATCTTAACAATAATTTAGAGTATGCCATCAAGGAGAAAGTAATCACCCATTTTTTAAAAATATTGGTAAAACTCCAGTAATTCTAATTTATTTTTCCATCTTTTTGTGCCAAATTTTATGGATAGATAAATACATATAGGGAGGGTTTATGGGAGGAAGAGAGAAAAGAGAGAGAAATTGATTTTGATTCTTCATTCAAAATTAATTAATTAATGTAATTATTTATATTTATTTGAAAGTGAGAGAGACAGAGTGACAGATGGAGACATCATCCATTTTCTGATTTACTTTCCAAATAAAACAGCCAAGGCTAGCTCACTCAGAATCATGAGCCCAGTATTGAATCTAGATCTGCAACATTGTTGGTAGGGACACAAGTATTTGGATCAGCACTTCTGTCAGAGTAAATTTTAGCAGGAAGCTGGACTAGAAAGTGGATCCAGTCCCGAAACGTAGGCATTGCAATATGGAATGTGTGCATCCCAATCAGTGTCTTAACCATTGAGCCAAATGTCCATTCCTCCTAGCTATATATTTTAAATATTATATCCTTTTGGAATTAAAAATGCTTTGAAGCTCTTAGCATTTGCAACTGATACTCAGACATAACATTATATACAATAATTGATTTTAGACATATCATTCTCCTGAATTAACAGCTAAATTTGTAAGGATTTTAGATGAAAACTTAGCAAAAAAGTTCCATGAATTTGGGTTGGAAAGGATTCTTAGATGCTAGAAATCAATAAACTTGAACTGCAAAGATATAAAAAATAGACTTCATAAGCAAACATCAACAACTTCTCATCAAGATACAGTTATGACAATGAATGAGCAATCCACAAACCTAGAGAAAAATATTGTGAAAACACATATTGAGAGTATCTATTTTAAATTCTTTTAAAAGGAGAAACAAACTAATAAAATAGGCAGAATTGAAATGTCAGTTGATAAAATAAGATAAATTAATAGCCATAACCACAGGAAAATGGTCTCAGTACTACAAGTCATAATGAAAAATTAAATTAAAGCTAGTGATATTGATGTTCATACACTTGAATGAGTAAAATAAGAAGACTTAGAATGCTAAATTTAGCAAGAATGTGAATATCCAAACAATGTTGGTAAAAATCTAAAATGATATAACTTCTCTGTACAAGTTCTTAAAATCTTGTTAAAAATAACTAAACATATACAATTTAAATTCTAGGGATAACTGAAGAAAACTTAAAATTTCCTTTCCAATAAAATTTATACAGGAATGTTTTTGGAAGTTTAATGTATTGGATTCAAAATTAATGAAATTAGTGAAAAATCCAAGTGTATATTGATAGAAAAATAGAGTTATGCAAGTGGCTTCAAAATGATAGCAGAAAAGCTATAAAAATCAGTTGATATTGGTGCAAAAATGTTTGATATTCATGCATATGTTCATAATGTATATTAGCATGTATTTGTGAAGACCTCCATGTACATTTATACAAAATAATCATATCCAGCAAGGAAATAATGAACTATTGAGAAAGACAACTTGAATGTGTGTTAACACCATTTAAATAACATTTTATTTCAGAATATTCTAAATTCCCAACACAAATATTATGATGTAGCAATACAAAGTATTCGGAGACACTCCTCACACTAGTACTCTATCATTAATATTTTACATTTGTGTATATTTCACAATTAGCAAAGCATTTAGCTGTGTGAAAGAAGTATACCGCATGGAATACATATTGTTTGATTTTGTGTCTAGTTGCATAACAGGCCAATTTAATCTATGCAAGAAAATGTAACAGTAGTGGTGGTGGATGATGAGGAAGAAGCAAATGGGTACTTTGATAATGCTCTGTATTTTGATAAAGAGTTACACTGATATATATGTGTTTGTCAAAGCAGAGGGAATGTAGACTTGAGACTTACAGGGGTTGGCATTTGGCACAATGGTTGAATCTCAACTTGAGATATCCACTTCACATAAGGGAGAAACTGGTTCAAGTTCTGGCTCTACAACTTCAGATCCAAACCCCTTCTAATGTGCATACTGGTAGACAGCAAGTGATGGCTCAAATATTTGGATTCCTGCTACTCACATGGGAGACTAGTATGAACTGTCAGTCTTCAACTGTCACAGTCCTGAGTACTGCAGCAATTTGTGAAGTAAGTCAGTGGATGGAAGATTTCTCTCTCTCTCTCTCTCTCTCTCTCCACCCTATGCATTTCAAATAAAATGAAATAAAGAAAACTTAACAAAAAGTTGTGTCCATTTCTTGACATGTAAATATTATAACAAATGTCTTATTAAGAACAAAAAAAATCAACTATAATTGATGATGTGCATGCTGAAGTATTTAACATGATGTGGACACATGTCTATGGTTTACTTTGAAGTGCATCAATAAATAGAGTAAACTGTGAGATCCATAGAAAGAGAAATATGTGATAAATATAGTAAATGTTAAGGGAAGAACCCAAGTGATAGTTTTCATAGACTGAATATTTGTGTTTCCCTAAATTATTATGCTGAATCCCTAACCCCAGGGGGACTATTTTTGGATATAGGTCTGTGAGAAGGTTATAAATGTTCAGTGAGGTCATCACTGTAGGGTTCTAATCTGACGATGATGGTGCTAATATTAAAAAATAAAAGTGAGAAAGAAGAGCCTACATTGTGGTACAGCAGGTTGAGCTACAGTCTGTGACGCCAACATCCGATATCAGAACCACTGGTTCAAGTCCTCCCTGCTTTGCTTCTAATCCTTTTCCCTGTTCTTGTGCCTTAGAAAGTAGAAGGAAATCACCTAGTGGCTGGATCTCTGCAAACAACGTGGGAGACTTGGACGGAGTTCCTAGGTCTGGCTTAACCCTTGGTCAGACCCAGCTATTGTGGCAATTTGGGGAGTGACCAAGAATATGAAATATCTGTCTCTGTATCTCTCCCTCTCTCTGTCAGTATGTTTTTCAAATAAATTTTAAAAAATCTTTAAAAAATAGAAGAGAAACAGATACTAAGAATTTTTTTGAACCATGTGAGAACACAAGGAAATGATGACTGAAGACAAACCAATAAGATAGCCTTCACCACTGACTGGCAGATTGATCTGGACTCTGCAGCCCAGAAAACTGTGAGAAAGAGTTATGTTGTTTAAGCCACACAAGCAATAATATTTTATTATGGCAACCTGAGCAAACTAAGACTGTGGGTATATGAGAGTTCACTACGGAATTCTCTTATCTTTCCTGTGTGTTTCAAAGTTTATATAATAAAGAAAAAACTCATTTTTTTTCATGTCACCTTCACTGCCAAGCTCATTTCTGTGAGGGAGATTATACATCTGGCCTCAGTATTTTCAAAACCACTTTTTGGGCCAATGAAATTTAAGAAGTTATGCATTACACTTTCCAACAGACACTTTAAAAACCAGCTTGAAGTCGTGCTATCACTCCCCACACCCTCTTCCTTGAGAAAAGTGTTCCCTGGTAGACATTCCTCCTACATGTTGTTCAGCTTAAAATGTTACCAATTCAAGTTTGCCAGCTCCAAAGCATGGATATACAAAATACTTGATAAGTAAATCTTCATGTTTTGTAAACTACTGAGAGTTTGGGTTTATAACACCTGAATCTAGCATGCATATACGTGATACATCAGATAAAAACCGTATTTCCACATCGCTAGTTATCATCTTGACATACTTAGAGTTTGATACCTGTTTCACTAAGTTCCATGTAAGAGATCTACAAACCATGCCCATCTTTTCTCATCTCATCATAGTGTAAATGTTTGTGCCATGGATAGCTTTGACATAGAATAAGGGAAAAGTTATTCAGTCAAATCCCTATTTTTAGCTCAAATTTGAGATCACTGTGTACTAATGAAATGGCAACTTCACTAGATACTTGTCTTATCTTGTATGAAAACCTGCATTTTATAATAAAAAGATTATAAGTGCTCTGTAAATCTACAGATAGGCAGCACATAGTCAATATAGGAAGAGAAAAAATAAATCTTGAGTTACAACAATGATTAATGTTGATGAAAATATGATCTAGTAGAGAAAGAGCTGAAGATATAATAAAGCAGAGAAAGATACAATTAATGAGAAGAAATTGAACATACTTAAATTGAGATCATGCAACAAGAAAGTATGCTATTTTAGGGCATAAAGCATACATAATATTTAAGGACTGATATGATGGGAAACACTTCCCTATAGAAGTATAAGCAGATAACCAGAAATAAGAACTAAAAGATGAAGATTCATATAGAAAATTTGTCGGGGAAAAGAGGAGAGAACTTGTAAGCATCTCTAAATTTAAGAAACTTTCCAGAGGTCTGGATTTATATTTAAAATATTACTGTTGACATATCTACAGAAATATATACTTGCCATGTCTCAAATGTTTTCTAGGACTGGTTTGTGTAGAGGGTAAAGCCTCCACCTGTGATGCTGACATCCCATATGCATGCCATTTCAAGTCCCAGATGCTCCGTTTCTGATCCAGCTTCATGTTAATATGCCTGAAAAAGCAGCACAAGATAGTCAAAGTGTGTGGGTCCCTGCACCCACATAGGAAACCCAGGAGAAACTCTTGGGTCCTGGCTTCAGCTTGACCCAGTCCTGAAAATCATTGCCATTTAAGGAGTAAAACAGACCTCTCTCTCTCTCTCCCTCTCTCTCTCTCTCTGTTTTTATCTCTCTCTCTCTCATCTCTTTCAAATAAATAATAAAATACATCTTAAAAATATGTTTCCCAAAGCCCAAATGGTATAACAATCTTTTCAGTAACTCATCAAAACTTAGAAGGTAACCTTCATTTGTTCTTTTCTCATTCCCTTCCAATATAATCCAAGGGGAAGCTTTGTCAATATTACCTACAAAATTAATATTGATTTTCCCATTTTCCTAATTTTCATTTCCATCAGCATTAGTACAACTGCCATCTTCCTTGTACTGCTTTATTGAAAGTCCCCCAAACTCCTTTTTCGTCCAGCTACTTTAGTCACTATAAAGATTCTCATGTATCAACAAAGGAGACCATAAACATAAAATAGATTAAGTCAGAATAAGGCTAAAACTGTTCGATAGCTTACATTTGCACTGAAAATAAAACTCCTTCTTCTGGATTAAAAATCCTTTTAGTAAAATATTTCTATATTTATCAAATGTTTCATCATTCTTTATCTAATCCATTCTTCTCCCTTAACTACATAAATTTTCCTAAAACATTTAAGTAAATTTTGATGTTTCAGCTTTCTGACACTATCTTTTCTTCACTATCTTTCACCAACATTTTCATAATATTTTTCCTCTAAATTTCATATTAAATTTAACTTTTTAGATGTTCTTCTCTGGTCCTTTATCTGTAAGAGCTATTTATATTTCCATTATTCTCACCATCTCTCCATTTATTAACATTCTAATATAATATTTTATTAGCAATACTTATTGTACTTTATTGTCTATTTGTCACTCTTCAACACCCCTTTTGGGATACAAGCTCATTGCTTTTCAATCATGTCATACAGATATTCATTAGAAATTGAATAAATATTTGTTATATTAAGGAAAAATCATTTCTATCCCATGAGTAAAATGAAAGGAATATTCAGTAGATACAAATAAGGTCACAGAGAGAATTGGACCAACTAGGAGTGTTGAAAGACATGAAATATCTGTTGAGATTGGCATACTGTATTGCTTTTAGACACTCATTAATCAATTCCAAATGGATATGGAATTGATCCAAGTGATCACAACACAAATGTTTCAATTGTCATAATTGAAATAGATGATGTAGATATCAACATAGGTTATCATGCTATTTTCCACAACTAAACCTATTCAGATGGTTATGGGCATGGAGTAAAAAGAGATGTTTGGACATTAGTGTGTATTACTTTCCTGGAGTTTCTGTATAAATATGTAATTAACCTGTGGCTTAAGGAACAGAAATGTGTTATCTCACATTTCTAGATGCTAGAGGCCAAGATCAAGCTATTGGTAGACTTTTTTACTTCCTGAGGACTTTGAGGCAGAATTTGCTCCAAGCCTTTCATCAAGATTCCCATGGTTTGCTGTCAATCATTGGTATACTTTTGCCATGTCTTCAGAATTTTGCAGAAACTTCACTCTGATTGTTTTCTTCATCTTCACTTCAAGAGTGTACATGTGTGCGTGTGCATGTGCGCATGTGTGTGTCCAGTTTCCTCTTTTTTTTTTTTAAGGACAACTGTTATAATATCAAATTCTAGTCCACTCTAATGAACTCATCTTAATGAACAGATCTTTAATGACCATAAATTGAAATAATGTCACATTATTATTTCAATTGGGAGAACAGGCCATAATTCATCTCATAACACTAAGCCTGCCTATTATTAGATATAGAGAGCAGAGAGTGGAAAAGAGGCCAAATCTGTGTGCAAAGGAATTGTAAATGTGTTAAAGCATAGAATTCTACTTAGACATGCAAAAATTGATAATGGTTTTAAAAAATAAGAATATGATAATAGAACTATGGCTTCATTAACAGAGCCAATACTGCAGCCCAAGAGTTGTGCCGACCTCCTGTAGATAATTTTTGTATTTGTTGTTGCCTGATATCCAATAATTGTAAACTATTGCTTCACATTTCTTTTTATTTTTTCAATTATTCATAAAAAAGGAAAAAATTCACTCCCTACTGTTCTAACAACAAGAAACACTTTTTAATATGGTAGATGTTAAGCATAAATTTTTAGGAGATGGAGATTTCAGTATAGTATGTTTGCAACAGAATTTTCGGAAATCCTGATAATTTCAGTTAACAAATATTATTTTCAGTTTGGAGCTCCAGGGAATGTTTTGTCTGTTTGTTTTTAGTAGATGGAGTCTAGTTTTTTTTTTTTTCAATATTTCGATCAAACTTATTTTTTCTGATACCTTATCTTTTCATGTTAATGTAACATTAATGCAAAGAAAATACATTAGACATAGTTCATAAAATATAATTCTAAGTATATAATGATATTCACTCCCTTCCTCCTACCCTCTCCTCTCCCTTCCATTCTCTCTCTTCTCTTTTCTTACTTTCAAGATAAAATATTTTAATTAACATTATAGGCAATTGGTTAATGCCACACTAAATAAAATGATCAAGTAAAAAGCAAAAAGACCCTAGATCAGCCACAACATAGACAAGATCTATAACAATAAATTCTTGTAAAATAATAATGTATCAATGGGAGAGATAAAAATATTTAATGTATTTATTAACTTAATAAAAAGCTTTTAGTATTTTTTCTAAAAGATTTATGTGTTTATTTGAAAAAAAATTTACAGACAGGAAGAAACAGAAAGAGAGAGAAAGAGAAAGGGAGAGGGAGAGAGGGAAAGAAAAGGAGAGGAAGAGAGAGCCAGATGGAAAGTGAGGGAGAGAGGGAGAGAATGAATGAGAGAATGAGAGAATTATCTTTCATTCTCTGGTTCACTCCCCAAATGGATCTTCCATTCTCTGGTTCACTCCCCAAATGGCCTCAACAAAAGAGGCTTGGCCAGTCTCAAGCCAGGTGCCAGGAGCTTTGTCCATGCCTCCCACATAGGTAGCAGGGACTCAGGTACTTGGCCATCTTCCACTGTCTTTCCAGGAGCATTAGAAGAAATCTGGATTGGAAGTGAAGCAGCCAGAATATGAACCACTGCCTATATTGGATGTTGGCATTGCAGACTGTGGCTTAACCCACTATGCCCAAACACTGGCCCCTTAATATTTCTAATGAAGCAGATCATATGTTATAATCTGGAAAAAACTAAAAGTAAGAAAAGTAAGTGTTCTCTCTGGGGATTTTCAGTATATCAGGGGAATTTTGTTTCCAAATAAAATCCTGTAGTCATCAATTCACATATCCAAAACATATTTCAGCATAGCAAGAAGTAGTGTAGAGATTTGGTTGGCAATTGAACTTTTTTTTCTTATTACATTAACAATGGAATTTAGGATTTGTTTATGGTTAGTGGTACCAGAGAATATCAGTCTATTCCACATCCAGTGCAAATCCTACTCCCCTGTGACAAATAGAGAAGTTTAATGATATGCATGTGAAGCAAGCCTAGAAAGTGGCACAGGCATATAATGCTATAAGAACTTCAGAGAAATAAAATCCATTATAGAAAGAGGAGAACATACAAAGAAATAGACCCTCTTTTCAAGTTTTGGAGACATACAACTTGAAGATGTGGCAGCCGCCTTAAATTAACAGTGACTAATCTGGAGGCAAAAGTCAAGATTCTGAAGATAAAATGAGAAAGCATATTTTCTCTAGAATTATTATTAAGAAAAATACAGAATACACTTATTGTCTAAGTCATGCATATTTAAGTGTTAGATTATTAAGAGACAAATTATCCTGACTATAGTTGTGCCACCACTCTCCTGAAAAAAGATAACAGCATTAAGCATTGATTTCAATTCTACAAGTTCTCTCTACTTGGGAGTTTAGAGGCATTAAAGTAGTAAGTTTTATTTGAGACACTTTTAATGTTGAGTTCAAGCACCAGCTGACCAACATAATGGGTAAATTATACCCTATGGAATTTTTGATTCAAAATAATTATGATTTTCTAGGTCAAATGAGAGATAATAATTACCTCTCATTTCCCCAAATTTAATTGGAAATGTGAATACTTAATGCAACTAATTACAATGACAGGACAATTTTATTAACATCCCTTACCCTATGATTTGACCTTTGTCATTTCTGCTCTGTCACATGTGTATAATACATGAGAATCACATAATTTTCAAACATGATGAAAATTTTATTTAAATCCATGTTTATAAAAACTGTTACCATGAATATGTTTTTAATCTTAAATTCAAATTGATAAAGTGGAACTCATTATATCTCTATTTATTATTATATTTGACTTTCAGATATTCAAGAATAATTTTCATCTAGATGTCCCCAAAGTACTTCAATCTAAAATCATCATCTGTTCCCCACATTTTATTTCCCTCACTTTGTTTTATACCCATCAGAATAAAAACCCGCATTAAATTAGTCTCCGGCTTTTTCTCTCTCACCATAAATCCCTTACTAAGCAGTGAAGAAAGAACTCTAGGTTTTACCACTTTAATACCTCTCATATCCTTCTTCCATTTGTCTTCTCATGGATAGCAGTTAATTAACGTGCATATTACTTCTCAGATGCATTATTGTAATAGCTTTATAAAGTATCTCCAATTTATTCTCTCAAGTCTACTTTCTTTCTTACTTTCTTACTACAAAAGCATGTAGTTTCCCTATAAAGTTATTGTGCTTAAAATGCACTCAAACTTCACAAAAATTTAGATAGCTTAGCAACAAATATTCTTTACTTTCCTGTGCTTACATATATTTTGCCCTGTTCCTCCACAGTGCCCTCCAGAGATGAAAACTACAGAATTCCCAGCCTGTATCAGGAAATTAACATTATCAACGGTTTGTACATTTTATTCTCTCTGCTCTCAATGTATTTCTCTAGTCTCTGTATAGTTATCTTCTTTTGACAATTTGTAACTGGATATAAAAGAAATCTCATTGCAGTGAATTTTACTTTGACTTCCCCATAGGGTAACATATTTTATTTTGTGCTATTCTAATAACTGATGCGCCTAATTCTTTGCGTTATTCAACTTTTTCCCCTGCTGTCCAATATGCTACTCAGAATATGGAAAGGACACCATAAATGCATGTGGAGTACATCACAAAAGGGATGAGTGGCTTACTTCTTTCGTGTATTCTTTTTTTTTTTTTTTTTTTTTTTTTTTTTTTTACAGGTAGAGTGGACAGTGAGAGAGAGACAGAGAGAAAGGTCTTCCTTTGCCGTTGGTTCACCCTCCAATGGCCGCCGCGGCCAGTGCAATGCGGCCGGTGCACCGCGCTGATCCGATGGCAGGAGCCAGGTGCTTCTCCTGGTCTCCCATGGGGTGCAGGGCCCAAGCACTTGGGCCATCCTCCACTGCACTCCCTGGCCACAGCAGAGAGCTGGCCTGGAAGAGGGGCAACCGGGACAGAATCCGGCACCCCGACCGGGACTAGAACCCGGTGTGCCGGCGCCGCTAGGCGGAGGATTAGCCTAGTGAGCTGCGGCGCCGGCCTCTTTCGTGTATTCTTAACTGTTTTGTATGTAACAAGTGCTGTTTTTAAAAAGAAATTCACAAATACTACTTTCATGCACCTGTGCTTCGAAATTTTTCATATAATACTGATCTGTGTAAACTGTAAATACGAAGAAAACCTTACACTATAGGTATGAAAGAAATTGTACTTTCAGATACAAGACATAGCATACGTTTTCCTTTATAAAGAATATTTCTTTTTACTGTCTCAAAAGGAGTTTCTGAAAATACAAAATCTTTCTAAACAACCTGTTATTTATTCTGGTCATATTTTTAGATCAGTCCAAAAATACATAAAGGAATCAGTCATATTATAACACTTGTCTAAATATATATTCTTATTTAATATTTAACATCAATATCAATAAAGGAATTCAAAGGTTATCATATGAATAATTATATTATTTTTGTGTCCATTCTCAATATAAGACAAATTAACAGGAAAGAAGATAAATATTTTCCTTTGAGATATCACTTACTAATCTTCATAAAAATATGCAAATTTATGAAGATAAAAATAAATGTTATTGACTTAAAATTTCCTTGTATTTATTAAGATGAGAACATGCATTGCATTGAAGCAACTTTACATAACCATGAAGCCATTGTAGAAAAAACTATGACAATTTTTATAAGTTTATGAGATTAATCCATATGATATCTTCATCTATTTAATAAATAAATCATATTTTTGACTACTATAAATCATAGAATCATTGCATGGCTCCTTCAAAACACTTATTACCCATGCGCTCTTCAGAGATCCATCCCATAAATGATTTTAAAATTTTTCCTTATAAATTTATATTTTGACTACATTTTTTCACAAACTTTTGGTGTATTCAAATGAATGGCATGAGTTTAGTTTCCTTGGAAAATTCTAATATAATATTTCAACAACTTGAAGCCAATGTTTTTGAATCATTCTTTCTCAGTCAAAAGCATATAAATTTGCTACTTGTAGACTTGAGTAATATTTGTAAAAATGCACTTTGGCCACATGAACAACAAAAAAATTAACATAGTAGTCAATGAAATTATCAATAAAATCATGAAAAAGTGTACTTAGAATAAAGATCAAAAATAAGATTAATTTATTGTACCTGTTTTGTAAAAATGAGTATTGTCTGCAGTAATTATCAATGAACAACATTAATTAAACAAGGAATTAATTGGGGAGAATTCAATAATTCGTTATTTTTTATTTTAATTTCTGTGGTGTAAGAGTGCTATATTTGGGGTCAGTTTTGTCTCTGGGACATCTGCATCCTGTATTAGAGTGACTGGTCTCAGTGTTGGCTACCTACTTTTGACCCAGCTTCCTGCTAATGAACATATAGGAGGGAGCAGATGGTGATTCTATTGCTTTTGGCTCTAGAAACCCTTTTGGAGACCCCGCTGGAGTTTTGGACTCCTAGCTTCAACCTGATCCAGGTTTGGCTATGGAAGCATTTGGGGAGTGAACAAGAAATAGAGGATCTCTCCCCGTTACTTTCTGTTTGTTTGTAGCTCTGATTTTCTGATGAAATGAGAAAAAATAAATAAACTTTAAAAAGACATGATATATTTCAAGAAGCTGTAAAAATCTCATTCTATTGATTTTCAGAGACAAAATAGACTTTTTTTTTCCCTTGACATTTCTGTTTTATCGAGATTAGGGGCAGGCGTATTCCACAGCCGTTTGGGAAGTCTCTTGGATACCAGTATCCTATACCCAATTTCCTGGATGAAAACCTGCCATTGTTTCTGATTCAACTTTTTGCTAAAGCTCACCCTGATAGGCAGCAGATAATGACCAAAGTACCTGAGCTCCTGCCACCCATTTGGGAGACCTAGATGTAGTTCCTGGCTCCTGATTATGGGCTGGTCAAGCTTCATTTGTTTGGGGCATTTGAGGATGAACCAGAAGATGGAAGATCTCTCTATTTCTTTCTCTCCCTCTCTTTCTTTCACTATACCTTTTAAACAAATACATAAAACTAAAAAACCAGAAAGAACAAGATGAGAGAACAGTTAAATCATGCCTTCACTCTTTGACATTTGAGAGATCAATAACTTTTATTTATTTAAAACATACTAATCAATTATCAATTTTGTATTGCTAATTCTTTCAGAGTATCAGAAAAATCAAGAAGTATTTATTTTGATATTAAAATGCTTAAAATTTGTTAGAGATGTTATGCCACTTAATGATATTAAGTTTCAAAGCATAATACAAGAACAGAAGGAATCTCTAAATCTTATTGATTTATCCAGAAAAAAAATACTTTGGAAATGGAATGAAACTGAAGTCAACTTTGTGAAAATACAGGAATTTGCCATGAGAGAGGAAATAATTGCAAGGCAAGTGAACACTAGTTGCAAAAGCAACCAAGCAATTTGGCGTGTCCACAGATTGTTTGTAGTATTTCATTATGATTGCACCCAGAGTGAGAGTGGAAGGAAATAATGAAAAGGAGCCTGGAAAGCTTGAGTTGGTCACATCTGGAAAAGCCAGTAAACAATTCACAGTTTGGATTTTATCCCTCGATGCCCAGCAGTCATTCAGTTGCTTCAGATGATGAGCTTGCATGGAAGTTTTTTGAATTTTAGCAGCAAGTCTGCTCTTGATATATGTGGTATTGTAATATTAAATTAAGGATATGTTCAACCTGTGTCCCAATTTCTTGTTTAAGTTTCTTAAACTCTTATGAAAGCGGGCATTAGGAAAATCTTTTTGTACTGATAATTGGTTTTTGACCCATTGCCTAACACAGACCTCCTAAATTACTTGGAGTTTCATAGGTGTTAGAGGCATATGTGTTATACTTGGGCAATACATATCTTGATCCTGGTAAGCCTCAGAATGGGGGCAAGTAGCAAGGGAAACCAATGATGTGATAGAGAGGTGGCACTTTCAGTCTAACCACTGCCTTCTGGCAAGGGAGAGAGGCTGTAACAGTTAAGCTCTGTTAAGATGTCTCCAATATTAAGATTCAGAAGCTTCCAGATTGCTGAGGAAGTAAAGGAGCCAGGAGGGTGACACACTCAGACAGGACAAGGAAGTTCCACTCTTCAAGGGTTTTCTTGAGGTACAATAGTCATTCTAGCAACCTGAGTGGAGGGTTTGGCAGATTCCGCTTATCCATTTCCAGAAACACTCTTCACAACTGGAGCTTGTGAATGGCATTGGGGGAGAGGGTGTCTTGCACCTTTTTTTTTTTTTTTTTTGACAGGCAGTGAGAGAGAGAGACAGAGAATGGTCTTCTTTCCGTTGGTTCACCCCCCAAATGGTTACTGTGGCCTGCACGCTGTGCCGATCTGAAGCCAGGAGACAGGTGCTTCCTCCTGGTCTCCCATGCGAGTGCAGCGCCCAAGCACTTGGGCCGTCCCCCACTGCCTTCCTGGGCCACAGCAGAGAGCTGGACTGGAAGAGGAGCAACCAAGACAGAACACGGCGCCCCAACCGGGACTAGAACCTGTGGTACCGATGCTGCAGGTGGAGGATTAGCCTAGTGAGCCACAGGGGAGAGGGTGTCTGGGCCTGCACCTTTTAACTTGTGTTGAACTTGTGGATTCATTGTTATCTTGAGGTCAGTGCCATCAGAATTCAATTGAATTACATAGAGTACACTCAGTTGAGGTGCCCTGAAACTAAAAATTAGCTTCTGGTGGAGAGAATTCCCATACATCTAGCATCAGAAATGCTATATTGAGTGGTGGGTGAGGAAAAACAAAATGCTTGGGTCATTCTTATCTCTAATAAGCAAGTCATGAATTTTCAATATCATAACAAAATATTTGAGTCAGGAAAATTATGTTACAAGAAGAGATTTATTTGGCTCATGGTTTGGAAATGCAAGTTCCAGGGCCTTCATCTGTTGATGGGTTTCCTGATAGTAGAGTTCTAAGACAGCACACATCACATAACAAGAGACTAGAAATACACATATGTTTATGGATTTCTCCCTCATAAAGTCACTAAAATTCAGTTGTGCAGTCTCTACTCATGAATTTAATCCTAGTCATCAGGTCCTGCCTATAAACACCATAATCTGAATACTTTTCACTCTCTTAATATCTGACAATGTAGATTCATTTCCACACATGAAACTTTAGGGGCAATCAAGTTGTATCTACACTGTATCAGGAATCATTCCTTTAAAAGGACTGAAGGACAGAAAGAACAATGAAGAAAACTATTGCAAAAGCCACATGAGAGAGTTACTGGTAAAATCTGAGAGAGGCAAGGGACAATGGGAGAAGGACTGGAGAAGTTATATACTAAGTTGATCGTCTGTATATAAAGATAATTGAAAATTAATCTTGGTTTAGAATGGGATTGGAGAGGAAGTGGGAGATGGGGTGGTTGCAGGTGGGAGAGAGGTTATGGGGGGAAAAGTCGCTATAATCCAAAAGTTGTACTTTGGAAATTTATATTTATTAAATAAAAGTTGGAAAAAAAGAAAAGTAGACTTTACATTTTACTAACAACATTTTAAGAGAATATAGACTAATTGTATGATTTAAAGAAAAAAGTTACATTAAAAATATTATTACAGAAGAAACCATGAAAGTCATGCAAGAGTGGAGGGTGAAGATGTTAAACTTTATTTAAGCATTTAACTCCCCAAAATACAGCAGCTAGTATGAAATTCACCCATCACTTTGTGTACTGGAAAATAGCAAACTGGAAAAAATTACCTCTCTGAGTTTAGAAAAAAAGTGATTACTAGAAGTTGGGAAGAGTGGAGAAAGAGGGAGAAGTTTGATAACTGGTTCTAAAACACAGTAGTGTGAACCTAACAGATTCTGGTTCTTAGCTGCAAGTGAGTGACTGGCTCATTATGACATATAGTATCCTTTCTAAGGAACTTGAAAAGAGAAAATGTAGATCTCTAAGCACAGAGAAAAAATAAGAAAATGGAAACACTTGTTACCTGGTACAGTTAAGCTCTTTTTGTGTAGTGGGTTAAGCCACTATCTGTGTTGCCAGTATCCTATATGGGTAGTGGTTCATTTTCTCTCTGCCCTACTTCTGATCCAACTCTGCTGATGCACCTGGGAAGGCAGCAGAGGATACCAAGTCTCCCATGTGGGAGACCTGGATGAAGACGTTTGGGGAGCGAGTTAACAGAAGATTTCTCTCTGTGTCTCTCCTGTTCTCCTGTAATTCTTTCAACAAAGGACAGCTCAAGTGCTTGAGTCTCCATCACCCACATGGCAGACCTGGATTGCGTTGCCTGTCCCTAGCTTTTCCTTAGCCCACCATCAGTTATTGGCATTTGCAAATTGAACTAGTGGATAGAAAATCTCTCTCTTCATCTCTCTTGGCCCTAAAAATAAATAAAAGTAAATAAACAAAAATCACCTGTTCCCATGTGAGTTATATAAGGCTAATGGGGGTACCTTCCTACATTGTCTACTTATCACAAAATCAAAAAAGAGGCTATCCAAATTCCTATTTGTTTGCTACATAGATGATTATTTTAATTTTTTGCACCAATAAGCCATCATCAGAAAGAAAAAGCAACAATGACAACAAAAAAAAAAAAAAGAAAAGAAAGAGAAAAGAAACATCTACTAATATAACTTGGGCAAATCTGAGGTGAATAACAGCTTTTGTTATTCACCTCAGGCTCTGAACTTTGTTGCAAGCTTAGTCTGAGCAAGTATGGTATAAAATTGTTAAAATATTAAAGACAGACTCTCCAAATTGTAGGTCAGAAGGATTGAGGGACCTGACTCCAACCATATACATGTCACGGTGTCTCTGACCATGTGTAGATATGCCTTCCTTTCTGAGCATAATATGAGAGACTGTCAGACCCCAAATATCTTTTTCCTGATATTTAGGTGCTGCAAACTATTGTTTTAATTCAAGTACAATAGTCACATCCCACAGACCCATCAGGGTCCTTGCTCCTCAACCCCTTTCTTACCAAGGCTAACTTTTCTTTGTACCTTCCCCTTTCCTTTACTGAGAACTGGTTTACATTCATTGCTTGGTCATCCATCCCTCATCGGATAGTGTGCCACCTCCTTTCACCAGTCTGAATCCTTGAGAAACAGCTGATGTGTTCCCCTGCCCCATTTACAGCTTTTACCTAGGAAACCTGTTTGAAATCTCTAAGATCCTGAAGCACAAATTCAAAGCTGCTTGAGTTTTCTGTTTTCCTTGGCTGCAGCTTTAAACGCTTCCAAATGCTTTTATTTCTTAATTGATAGGTGCCCTCCTTTCTCTAAAGGATCAGCAATGGAATGTGAAAAACATGCTAATTGGCCCTCCCTAAAATGGAATAAAACAGTACATTTCCTGCTCCATAATGCTTCCTACTAGTTTTCTTTATTCTTCCCTGTAGGAACAAAATCTATCCTTCTCATGAGCTTTGATCAGATTCCAGATCCCTAAATCAAAGGGTGTCCTGTTAGAGTAGTCTACCTTTTCCTACCACAATAGCCCAACTCCCCCTTGTCAAACACTGTCTGCCCTATGTATCCGCAAGTTTCATGTACAGATTCAAACAACCTCAGACCACAAATATTTAAAAAACACAAAACTACAACAATAAAAATATAAATAATAGCTGAAACACTGTATTAGGTATTGTAAGCATCCTAAAGATGACATAAAGTATAGAGGTAGATGTGCTTAGGTTGTATGCCAATAATAGACTACTGTATATACGGGACGTCAACAACCTCACATTTTGATATCTCTGTGGGATCTTAGAACAAATCTGCCCAGGGAAGCCAAAGGGCAATTGTAACCTTGTAGAATAAAGCCTCCACTAACTTTGTCTGGATTTGTTTTCATTTGACATAGAAGTTGCAGAAAACCCTACTGGGAGATTTATATTTATAACCAAATTTTATATATACATATATATATATAATATGTAATGCATATATATCCATTAGAAATGTCATTGTTGACACTTACTGTGAGAAGAGGGGAAAAAAGAAATTCATGACTGTAAGTAAAAGCTTTAATTGAAAAGCATATGGCCAGAATTGTTCTATGTTAAATACATTCTAAGAAATAAGTGGTCATTTTAAATGGAAGTGTGAGCCTCTACAGCAAAGGGAACTAAGGAGGTTATTCCTAGTTGCTCCTTATTTGTTCTCTGTTTCAGATGATGATTCAAACAGTGAGAAATGTTATAACAGGGTGACAACTTTCTTCTCCTTCCTAGGCAAAAATCCACTTAACCTGACTTGACTACCCTACCAGGTGTGAATCCTCACTGAGATACAAATTCATTTCTGTGCAGGAGAATGGCTACCAACTCACTTCTCGAGAAACAGCAACTGAACAAGAGCACACTCTTCAAATTTAGTGTTAAAAAATCATGATTAAAAAAATAAAAAAAAAATTTGAGACCGGTGCTGTGGCATAGTAGGTTAAGCACCTGCCTGTGGCATCAGCATCCCATATGGCTATCAGTTTGAGTCCTGGCTGCTCCACTTCCTATCCAGCTCCCTGCTATGGCCTGGGAAAGCAGATAGACCCAGTCCTTGGGTCACTGAACCTGTGTGGGAGACCTGGAAGATGCTCCTGGCTCCTAGCTTAAGATCAGCCCAGCTCTGGCCATTGAGGCCATTTGGGAAGTGAACCAGCTGATGGAAGACCTTTCTCTCTGTCTGTCTGTCTGTCTGTCTCTCTCTCTGTAACTCTACCTCTCAAGTAAATAAATAATTGTTTAAAAAATGAAAAAAAATCAAGAAAGAAGGTCATGCTCTGTGGACACACCTAAAGATGATGGTTTATAAGATGTATGCCTCTTGATTGCAATTAAATCTTCTAAAATACCATATTTATTCTCAGTTGAAGCAGCTATACTCTTCCATAACACAATTTGCCCTTTGTTGCCTTCCTAGGGACTCCTTTCACATAAAGTGATTGCAAAGGAATATTTCATTATTGCACAATATATATGTTTGACACTTCAAATGGCTTTTGTTGACTTCTAAGGGTCCTATTGCCATAAAATCTGTCTTGTTTGGAGTGATAAGCATCTATGAACTCTATGTCATTGTTTGCTATACTACTTTGTTGCACATAATTGTCAACATTTGTGATAAAGTGCCTTTTGTAGTGCAGAGGTACATCATGTTTCACTGTGCAGTGCAGGAACATGGCAGCCATGATTTAGATGTGGGGGCAGGTTACACTCATCCTTTGAAATGAATTCATCAAATTGCTAATTATGTCAAAATTATTTAGCATAAAGAAATTCATAGTAGTTTTAGTTTAACTGACCTGACAACAGAGAATGATATGATTAAAGCAGTTTAAAAAACTTTTATTCTCAATGACTATGTATTCTAAAATATTTCCTGCAATTAAGTAAAAGATATTTCTCTACTCAAATAAATTCTTTATTTTCTCCTGCATTCAGGTTAATGATAAGACTTTGAATTGTATAACTGTTAAAAATTAGCTTAAAATTGTCTAAATTTGGGATATGTTATTGTTCCTGCTAAATTAAGACAATAAGAAGAAAGAATTGCCTACACCTATGCTCACACCGTCATGAAGTTTCTATCCTCTCACTTAACATGTAGTTAATTTCTTTTAATGATTGTACCAAAACTCATCATCAGCATCAATTAATTGGTGACATAATGATAATTAATGTTTAAAGTTATATGTTTTAGGAAATATATCACACAGCTGTGTGAAAATAGTTTCAACAGAAAATTATCTTCAGTTTATGTAGGAAAATAAAGCAGGTTTAGGCTAAAGGTGCATATTTAAGAGTGGAATATTAAAATAACAGCAGAAATCATAGGAGCTAAGGATTGTCTCCATTGGACAGGGCCAGATTATTATGACATATTATCCACAAATGTCCATTGTTAGCCATTACTTAAAGTGGAAATTCCTGGCAGTTTATATTTAACTACACTGCAATGAAGTATTTAATAAAATCATAATATTACATTATGAATATTATATTTATAAATATTTTGTATTATGATATATATTGTATATAATACTATAATATTTAGTAAAATGATAATAATAGTAAATGATATAGGCCGGCGCCAAGGCTCACTAGGCTAACCCTCCATCTTGCGGCACTGGCACACCGGGTTCTGGTCCCGGTCGGGGCGCCGGATTCTGTCCTGGTTGCCCCTCTTCCAGGCCAGCTCTCTGCTGTAGCCAGGGAGTGCAGTGGAGGATGGCCCAAGTGCTTGGGCCCTGTACCCCATGGGAGACCGGGATAAGTACCTGGCTCCTGGCTTCGGATCCAGCATGATGCGCCGGCCGCGGCAGCCATTGGAGGGTGAACCAATGGCAAAGGAAGACTTTTCTCTCTGTCTCTCTCTCTCACTGTCCACTCTGCCTGTCAAAAAAAAAAAAAAAAAAAAAAAGAAGAAAAAAAAAAGTAAATGATATAAAGAAATTCATAAGATGTCATATTTAAAAAAAGATGAAGTATGCATATGAAAAAGAGGTCCAAATAATTTATATTTTGAGACAATAATGAAATTTTGAACAGTAATTATGACTGCTGAGACTGACTCCTTTGTACAGTGTAACTCTTGCCAGAATGCACAGATACAACTCACTCACATCCCACCTGAATGTCTCTATTCCTCATAAAAACATAATGGCCACAGATACTATTTCTCGGTTATCCATTTATTCAGCTTGCTTGAATTCTCTGTCACATATTATCAATTCTTCAGTAAGACAAACAAACTAAAGGAATTCCTCCATATCAGAAAGTCAGTAATTATATGGGCAACTTGTTAAAAATGAAAATTCCTGGAAATATATATGACTAAACGGTTTTAAGAGAGGAATCATAAATGGTACATTTAAATGATGAAAGTGAATTATGAGGCACTTGATATTTGTTCATATATTAAGAAACATGATCAGCATTATTATTTTTAAATGTTTATTTATTCATATGAAGGCAATTACAGCAAGGGAGAAATGGAGAGAGATTGTCCATGGACTGGTTCACTTACCAAATTATTACAACAGCCAGGATAAGCCAGCAGAAAGGCAGTGGCCTGGAACTCCATCTGGGTCTCCCTTGTGTAAGCTGGAGCATAAGGCCTTAGGCCATCATCTTCTGCTTTCCCTGTCACATTAGCAGGGTGCTGGATCAGATGTGTTGCAGCTGGGACTCGAACCACATGGAATGACATCTTACCATGTAAAGGCTTATCCTGCTGAGCCATAATGCTGGCTCCTATCATTAAGATTAAATTAAAAAAAATCATTGGTGATGTCCCATTTTCCCAGCTCAACTTGAATAGTAACTTAAAATCTTGCATTTGTAAAAGGTCACAATAAAAATAACTGATAAAACAATCTTTATTTTATTTACAATGTTGAATTTTAATTCCCACATTAGTCTTTGAAGGCATTAGTAGAATGACAATTTGCAATCAGATATTCATAAAAATAAACTGACATACTTTTATATCTATTAATCTTTATAGTAAATGCATTCTTTTCCAGGATGATTGGTGATGTTGCAGATGTTGTGTACTCCATAAGCCTAGTTTCTTGAAAGAAAACAACTCTAGACCCAATAAATGAGAAATGTAAATTTAGTGGTTGGGCATTGTGGTGCAGCAGATTAAGCTGCCACTTGGGTCATGCACATCCCATATTAGAGTCTCTGAGATCAAATCCTCCCTCTGCTTCTGATCCAGCTTCCTGCTACCATGCACCCTTAGGGAAAGTACAGACACTTGGTTCCCTGCCATCCATGTGGTAGACTCTGATGGAGTTGCTGGCTCCTGCCTTTGACCCGCTCAGCACTGGCAATCGCAGGCATTCAGGAACAAAGAAGTGAATGAAAGTGCTCACTATTTCTCTGTTTCTTTCTTTTTTTTTTTATTTCTTGGACAGGCAGAGTTAGACAGTGAGAGAGACAGAGAGACAGAGAGAAAGGTCTTCCTTTTTCTGTTGGTTCACCCCCCAAATGGTCGCTCCGGCAGGCGTGTTGCACTGATCCGAAGCCAGGAGCCAGGTGCTTCCTCCTGGTCTCCCATGTGGGTGTAGGGCCCAAGCACTTGGGCCATCCTCCACTGCACTCCTGGGCCACAGCAGAGAGCTGGACTGGAAGAGGAGCAACCGGGACAGAATCCGGCGCCCCAACCAGGACTAGAACCCAGGGTGCCAGCGCTGCAGGCGGAGGATTAGCCAAGTGAGCCACGGCGCCGGCCACTCTGTTTCTTTTGAATCCTGTCAAACAAACAAAGAGAACTAAACTTTTCAAACTACACCTTTGATGTTTAAAGATGCTGGCTTACTTGCTCTGGCATTACACGATGACCTATCCCTCCTTGACTAATGTTGAAACACATAACATCTTCTCCTCTATCTGGATGATTGTAGATGACATTTGTCTTTTTATGAATGTCCATGAATAAAAATCTCAGACTCTTCCTACATGATCCATTATTCCTTTTTTTTTTTTTTTTTTTTTTTTTTTGACAGGCAGAGTGGACAGTGAGAGAGAGAGAGAGAGAGAGAGAGACAGAGAGAAAGGTCTTCCTTTTGCTGTTGGTTCACCTTCCAATGACTGCTGCGGCTGGCACGCTGCGGCTGGTGCACCACGCTGATCCAATGGCAGGAGCCAGGTGCTTATCCTGGTCTCCCATGGGGTGCAGGGCCCAACCACTTGGGCCATCCTCCACTGCACTCCCTGGGCACAGCAGAGAGCTGGCCTGGAAGAGGGGCAACCGGGACAGAATCCGGCACCCCGACCGGGACTAGAACCCAGTGTGCTGGCGCCGTAAGGCAGAGGATTAGCCTAGTGAGCCGTGGCGCCGGCGATCCATTATTCTATGTGATTGATTTAGAGTTTATAGCAGGAGAACATTGCCTTATACCTCAGGAATGCAAGGTGCCATAAGTGGACAAAGTTTGAATCTCAGACATTTGAAAATGGTGTTTCAGAAACTTTGTGATTTTGAGTGATGTTTGATTAAATTTCCTAGACATAGCTCTTTGAAATAGCAGCTATACATCCAAAATTCTTTTTTCCCCTCCATACACTTTCCAAATTTCTAATGATCCGTCAGTTCCCAGTAGCCATATTTTAAGTAATTATGATTGCTGTTATAATTATTATAGAGCTATTACCATCATTATTATTATTTAATATTCAGAGTCAGTTGTGCCATTTGCAACTAAGAACTTTGACACAGTATACTTCTTAAGAATTATTCTTGTTTGAAGAATACTCAAGAAAAGAATTAGGAGATGTAGACTTAACATTTTTCCTATTTTCGTTCAAAGATATGATTATTTTGTTCATTCTTTCATCTGCCTCTGTTGTTATTTTGAAATTCAGATTGTCATTGCTTTGGAAGAGATAGTACACTCTTCAGTTTTGTAATATTACTCATTATTTTCTGATTTAGAAATTGTCAGATTTTTATACACACTCCAGTTATCCAGATGCTTCTTTTGAATATCTTATAAAACTTTCTTTGCCATTGTGTAATTCCCAAACATATGAGGATTTTCTCGCTGCATTATTCCTTGTTAATATTTTGATTACTTTATTTAAATTTGAGAAAGGAAATGTTTGATTCATCCTCATGTAACTCTAGTGTTGGAGTTTCATGCTGAATAGATTACAGAGGCACCAAATGCACACACTGCTTTCAGTGTAAGCAATTAAGTCATTGGAATATGTCTCAAATTGTAAGCAATAATTGGAGCAATTCATTATTGAGTTTTCCCTACATATTGGTAAATAAAAGAGGATTTTTGCGATTTTGTTTTGTTTGAAATAGGATATCTTTCCCTGTAGACACATTTATTTATTCTCATTCTTCTAAATTAACCCTCCTCCCTCATTCTATTTGTATCTCTTTCTCATACCTACAGGACCTTTTGAGTTTTGCTTTTTATTTTTTATTTTTATTTTTTTTGCTATGTAGCTAAACTCCCTAGGATAGCTAAACTCCCTAGGATATAAGGCATTTAAGCACTTTTCTCCCTGAATGTCAGACTCATATCCAACTGTCTATAGATTATATTCACTTGGGTAGTCAATAGATACATAAAATATTTGAATGTTTTTGCAGACATCACATTTTTTATTGTTTTATCCTTAGCTCCTGCTGTAATTTGTATATTGTTTGAGTGTGAATACCAAAGGTTCATATGCTGGAAGCTTGAATCCTAATGTGGCAATGTTGAGGTAGTGGAACATTTAAGAGGCAGTGCCTAATAAAGAACGATTAAGTCATTAGGAACATCATCCTGAGAAGAGATTAATGTAATTCTTTCAGAACCCTGGTCAATTCCCAGGAGAGTAACTTATTATAAAAAGATCGTGGTTGTTATAAAAGCATGGTCCTGGCTCTTTTATCTCTCTGACTTTCTAGATGCAGGTACCCTGATTCTGATCTCCAGGATTGTTAGCTAAATAAACCTTTTTTTTTTTTTTTTTTTTTGGTAAAATATCTAACCTCAAGTATTTTATTGTAGCAAAGGAAAATAGAGATATATTCCTGGACACATTTCCGAAGTTATAGTGTATTTTTCTGATTGGTTAGTGTCACTCCCTCTTAAGTCATACTCCTTTTTCTGTTAAAAAAAATAGAGAGAGAAAGAAAAAGGGGAAGAGAAAGAGGGAGAGGGAGAGGGAGAGGGAGAGGGAGGGGGGAGAGAGAGAGAGAGAGAGAGAGAGAGAGAAAAGAGATCTTCTATCTGCTGGTTCACTCCCCAGGTGTCTGTGAAAGCCAGCAGGCAGAGATGGGACAGGGCACGTGAAGTCCAGAAGTTCATCTGGGTCTCTCACATAAGTGGCAGGAATACAGTTACTTAGACTATTGTCTTCTGCCTCCCAGTTGCAGTACAAGGAACTATGTTGAAAGCAGGTTAACAGAACTGAAAATAGGCACTCAAATATGGGATGGCATCTTAACCTGCTGCGCTATAACACCTACCACTATCATCTATTAATTCCTCAACAGTCACCTAATTCCAGGCTCAGTTATCTCTTTCTGGGATTATTGAAAAGCAAATCTCACTAAACTGGTTTTATATTTCTATTTTTATATCCCTCAGAGTGCAATTCTCAGGAAAGCTAATTTTAAAAATGAAAATCTGATCAATATGTCATCTGTTCAAAGCCTTTAATTCAGCTTATATAGCTACAGGATATGTCCCTTGCCTGTCTCATCCTGTCAGAAACCTCCTCAGTAGCTTCTCTTTATTCCCAAAGGACTTCTTTATCTAAACTCACTGAGTTCATCCCTGGACATAGTATTATTATTTTATTATTTCCATTTTGCCTGGGCTGTTTATTTTTTTTTTTATTTGCATACGGTATTCTCTCCCTTACTCAAGTTGTCCATTCAAATTGTACTACTTCAGGATGATATTACATTACCATTTTAGCTCTAATAGGTCCAATTCTATACTTAAAAATTAAAACCTGATTATCTGAGACTTAAAGTGAAGGCAGGAAACAATTTTTTAATGTAAAATGAATTCTTACTGTAAACAGTAAATAGTTTCTGAGTGAATTTAGCTATACAATGACATAGTCATGGATCTATATTCATTCCATTTTTCTTCTCCAGTGCTGTTATCAAGTTAACTTCTGTCATGTTTTCTAGTTTAATTTGCCAAGATATCTACTATACCTTTAGATTCTATGCCCAAGTTTAAGTTGGTAATAGGAGAAAATAAAACTTGAAATCCGGTTATGTAGGTCTTACTCCATGTTCATATACACATTAACAATTGAATCCTTGATACTTATGCACATTAAACATGCAAATGATAATATCCTTGACATATCCAACTAAAATAGAGTCAAGAGGACACAGAGAAAAGTGACCAAGTTCTAAACCACTGAGGTAAGAACTGCCCCACAAAGCCAATTCATGAAAGTTGCCTACCAATAGAATTTTTAAAAGCTCTGTTTATTTATTTGAAAGTCACAGTTACAGTCAGGCAGAAGTAGGGGCAGAGAGACAGGTCTTCCATCAACTGGTTAACTTCCTAAATGGCTGCAACAGCCATGGCTGGCCCCATCTGAAGCCAGGAGCCAGGAGCCAGGGGCTTCCTCCAGGTCTCCCAGGTGGGTGCAGGAGCCCAAGGACTTGGGCCATCTTCTACTGCTTTCTCAGGCGATGGCAGAGAGCAAGATTGGAAGTGGAGCAGCCAGGACTCGAACCGCCGCCCAAAAGGGATTTTGGCACTGCCAGCTGAGGCTTTATCCACTTTGCCACAGCACCTGCCACAGCCAATGTTTTTTAAATGCTAATTTTAGTCAACACCTCATGGTGAAATTACCCATTATGAAAATAAGACTATCCGGGGAAAGCAGTAGAAGATGGCCCAAGTTGGGCCCCTGCACCCGCGTGGGAGACCCAGAAGAACCTCCTGGCTCCTGGCTTCAGATCGCGCAGCTCTGGCTGTTGTGGCCAACTAGGGAGTGAACCATCGCATGGAAGAACTCTCTCTCTCTCTCTCTCTCTCTCTCTCTCTCTCTGCCTCTCCTCTCTGTTTAACTCTTTCAAATAAATAAATAAATTTTAAAAAAAGAAAATAAGACTATCCATGCTTAGTAGCCACTTTATTCACCAAATGAAATTGCTAGCTGCACCCCACACCAAAGCCAATAAGATTATGGAGTTATACCACAATAAACTCCCATTTTTCCTTAAACACTGGAGGTCATTCTGATCTTCACATGTGCTTTGGATTTTAACCTTAATAATTGTATTACTCTCACATAAATCTTCTTGCACTTAAAGGTTATTTCTGCCTTTATTTAACTTTAATATAAAAACAGCAACATTGAATGTGTGAGAGAAAAAAATCACTCCCAAAAATACAGTTCCATTCTACCTTTACAATTTGCTGGACTTCCTCACTAGGATTTAAAAATTTTTGATCGAAATTGAATTCATTTTTGCTTAATTTTTTTCTTATCTATCTCCTGTCCTATACAGGTGCCTTGTCCTTGTGCTTTTTAATATTGAGAATAATTTCTGAGACGTATGAGTCATAAATTAGTTTGATTAGTAAATTAAAACCATTAATATTAAAATTCACAAAGATGAATTTATTGTTACATGATTATCAGATAACAGCATTGTACAAATTTGCATAAGTTGTAGGACATAAAATCTGAAAGCAAAGAACATGTGGGAAATGCTTTTTTTAATGTTATAGCTTTAAAATCTCTTTTTAAATCAATATGTCCTATTTTATTGAACGATAAAACAAATTTACTTCATGCCATTTATTTTTGAGGGAATCATGCATTTAGTATTCCCTTCTCTCTTCTTTTCCACTTCTCCTAAAACTCTGTAAAAGCATTTTATCCAGAACACTTTAGGGAGAAAATGTTGAAGGGCTGTTGGTAAATAGAAACATGCTTTGCATTTTGATTTGAGACCAGTCTCCCTCCTTAGTTAACCATGTGAGGGTACACAAGGTGTGTGTGTGTCTCAATTTCTTGTTATCACAGATTTCTAATAAGAATTTGCACCTGAAGTCATACATTGTAATCTTCTGAGGTATTAATTACTGTGGATAATATGTTTTTATTTTTTATTCAAGGTAAATAAATTTCCAGTAATCTATACATGCAGATTTAGAAACATAGTGATATTCACCAACCTGCTCTAACTCCAACCCATGCTTTCACACTTTCTGCTCCTTCCTTTCTTATTATCTCTTTTAATTTTTACAATGACTCTCAGTTTACTTTAAACTAGTAAGATTAACCCTACACTAAGTAAAGTGTTTAAAAATGATAAGAATAAAAATGCACTATTCCTCAACAGTGGAGTCAATGGCAGTAAACAATAATTCAATCTCAAATGTTAATTTAATTCCTATACATTACATTTTTGGTAATCTATTAGTTACCACTTATCAGGTAAAATACATTGTATTTGGTTTTTGGGGACTCACTTTTTTTACTAAGTATAATGGTTTCCAGTTGTGTCCATTTTGTTGTCAAAGACAGGCTTTCATTCTTTCTTATGGCCGAGTAGTAGTCAAAACTCTCTTTATATATGTATATATATTTATATATATATAAATAATGTTATATACATATAAAACAATTTCTTGATTCTATACTTTAGCTATTCTGAATTGAACTGCATTAAACATAGAGGTACAGATAACTGTTTCATATGCTAATTTCATTTCCTTTGGGTAAAGTCCCATGAATAGGATTACTGGGTGATATAATATACCTATTTTCAGCTTTCTGAGATATCTCCATCCTGTCTTCCACAATGGCTACACCAGTTTATGTTCCCGACAACAGTGGATTAAGGTACCTTTTTCCTCACATCCTTGCCAGCATTTGTTGTTTATTGATTTCAGCATGAGAGCCATTCTAACTGCGGTGAGATATAATGTCATTGTTGTTTTGCTCTGCATTTCCCTAATGGATAGTGATCCTGAATATTTTTCATGTTTCTATTTGCCATTTGAATTTGCTCTTTAGAAAAATGCCTGTTCAAGTCCTTTGCCCATTTCTTTTTTTTTCTTTTTCTTTTTCTTTTCTTTTTTTTTTTTTTTTTTTAAGGGAAAGGGTTTATTGGGGAACAACCTACAGACCGGAGTGAAGGGGCGGCAAAGGAAAAAGAGAGAAAGAGAGTATAAGAGAGAAACAGAGAGGAGAGGAGCTAGCAAGGAGAGAAGATAGAGCAGAGAAGAGGAGAGAGGAGAGCAGGGCCAAGAGTCCAGAGGAGGAGGATGGAGAAAGGAACCAAGAGAGAGCAGGAGAGAAGGACCCAGCGAGCACATGTTCAGGAATAGGCCCTTTTAAAACTTTGCCTGAAGGCACTTTGCCCATTTCTTAATTGGATTGTTTGGTTGGTTGTTGTTGAGTTTCTTGACCTCTTTATAGATTCTCTATATTAGCTGTTTATCAGTTTCATAGTTTGCTAACATTATCTCACCTTCTGTTTGTTGCCTCTTCATTTTGCTGAGTGTTTCTTTTGCAATGTAGAAGCTTCTCAGCTTGATGTAATCACATTTGTCAATTTTTCCTTTGATTGCCTGAACTTCTAGGGTCTTTTCCAAGAACTCCTTGCCTATGCCAACGTCTTGCAAAGTTTCCTCAATGTTCTCTAATAATTTCATGGTATTAGGTGGAAGATTTAGTTCATTGATACATTTTGAGCAGATTTTTTGTGAGTGTAAGGCAGGAGTCTTGTTTCATACTTCTATGTGTGGAGATCCAATACTCCCAGGACCATTTGTTGAAGAATCTGTCCTTTCTCCAGGGATTGATTTTAGCTCCTTTGTGAAAGATAAGTTGGTTGTAGATATATGATTTCTGGAGTTTCTATTCTGTACAATTGGTCTACATGTCTATTTTTGTGCCAGCACCAGGCTGTTTTGATTATAACTTTAGTATGTCTTAAAATATTGTATCATGATGCCTCTGTATTTTTGTTGTTAAGATAGATATATACATGCATGTATATGTTGCTATACTCAACAACTGATGCATAAAGATATAATATGTTGTTTATTATGTAAGAACTGTGATAGATAATATAGTGCTTCTTTCCCAAGTGTGTGTGCAATGCAATTATTGTAGCCTGTGAATATGGATAGTACAAATAAATAAAATGAAGACCAGGCTTGAGAGTTCCCCAGACAATAAAAGCTGGGCCATGTAAAAAAAGTTAAGCCATACTTTCTAATCAAGTGAAATATGACCTAAGGTAATTTTTGTACACACTTCTAATAATCATAAATGGAATTTAAATTGAATTTTAAAAATATAAGTATTGATTTTGCCCAATATCTTGAATTCTTATGGAGATAATAAATCATTATGAAGATTAATTGACCCATTTTTCCTTTACTGATATCCTTATCAGAATATTCCTCTTGTATAATTGAGTGTACCTTTATCAAAAGACTTATTTAGTTAGTTAGTTGAGAGGCAGAGAGAAAGGTTGGAAGAGAGAGAGTGAGAGAGAGAGGGGGGCAGGGAGAGAGAAAGAGGAAGAGAGAGAGAATCGTCTTCCTTCCTTCTGCTCATTTATTCTCTAAATGGGCACAACAGTAAAGAATGTGCCAAAGTGAAGCCAGATTCCAGAAATATATCCCAGTCTTCCATATAGGCTACAGAGGCCCAAACAATTGGAACATCCTCTACCATCTTGCTGGTGTACCAGCAAGAAACCGGATTGGAATTAGAGTACCCAGGGCTGAAACCAGCTCTGTGATAAGGGCTGCCAATGTCTCAATAGTAATTTCACCTACTGGATCCCAATACCGTCCCAGGATCTGTCCAATTTATATGATAATAAACTTCCAAGTTTTTCCTAACTTTATCCATTTTTTTTCTTCACATAGCAAGAAAATGGAAAATATTACTTAGCTACTATTATTAAATAAGAGGGTTATCTTGTTTTCCAATGGGCCCAGTGTACTAGTGTACTGGCAAGGGCTTCATAATGGCACAGGTAGTAGAGGCAAGAACTGTGACATGATGAGTTAGGCTCCCACTTATAATGCCTGCATGCTATTTTCAATGTCTGTTGGAGTCTTGTTTACTCCATTTGTGATCTTGTTTCCTGCTAATGTACCTGACAGGCAGTGGGTAATGAGGAAGAACTTGGGTTCCTGTACCCATTAGACCCAGTTGGAATTTGTGGCTCCTGGCTGCAAGTGGTCCAGTCCAGGCCATTTCAAGCATTTGGGAATTAAGCTGGCAGAGTGAATGTAAACAAATAAGTACATTTTTAAAAAATATATGGAAGGATCAATGAGAAGGAGATTCGGTTCAGAAACCAGACATCACAGTAAATTGCCTCCAGGTAGGTAGTCATAAAACAGAGAATTCAATCTCCAAAAGGCTGCAGTAGCCAGGGCTGGGCAAGGCCAAAACCAGGAGCCAGGAGTTTCCTCCAAGTCCACATGGATTAAGGGGCCCAAGAACTTGGACCATCCTCACTGTCATCCCAGGAACACTAGCAGGGAGCTGGATAGGAAGCGGAGCAGCTGGGACATGAAACAGCATCCATATTTAAGGGATGGCTGTGTCACATGTGGAAATTTAACCTGCTACACCACAATGCTGACCCCAAAAATAAAACTTAAAAGAAAAAAAAGGTGGATGGAGGAATTGGGATGGAATTGGCCACCTGTTATAGGATTCTGGCTTAACTAGCAGTAGCTTAAGTGATAGTGCTCCAACACTGGCCCCTACAGCTTCATTTTAATCAGAGGAGAATGCATTTGAAGTTTGGACCTCTAGAATCATAAACTTAGAATCAACTTTGGGTTATTTTAAGGCATTGAGTTTGTGGAAATTTGTTATTTCAATAACAGGAAACTAAAACAGCAGAAGGTCAATATAATTAAGCATATTACTTATTTTTGAAAACTTTTTTTTTTTTTAATTTGAGTGACACAGAGAGAGGGAGAGAGAAAAAGAAAGAAAAAGTTCTCTGTTGGTTAACTCCTCAAATGACCCCCGAGCTGTGCTGAAACCAGAGGCCCAGAACTCTATCTTGGTCTCCCACATAGATCGCAGCCTGTGTTCTTGGACCATTATCTTCTGATTTCCTTGGTGTATTAGGAGGGAACTGGATGGGACTCAAACTCATGCTCTAATACATGATGCCAGTGTTGTAATGATAACTTAACCAACAGAAACACTATGCTGGATGCTGTAACATATTTTTAAAGAGCAAGATACAATTTTATTGAAAGATGTAAAAAGTATCCAAATAATTATGAACTGTCTTATAATTAGCAAGTGTTCTAAGATACTATTTAACAGATTACAACTGTCAGATAAATCACTCAATGTAATTATCTCTTTAATGAAACTGGTTAGAATGAGACGTTTTAATAAATGATTGTTTTAGGAAATTTCATAAGCCTCTGTGATCTCTATGATGATTTTGATATAATTAGGAAATATTCTAAATTATAACTTTTGATTTATGTTTCATAGGAAAAGCTTTTTTTTATTCTGTAAATTTATATTATCTACAAATATTTAATATATCATTTAAAATAACAAATGCTCAAGAATAATTGTCCGAATATTCACACTGCATATGAAATTACAATTTTGCCTATCCTGAGATTTTCATAAAGCAATGTGAATTCTTAAAATATTGCAAATGTTGGCTGGCACCGCGGCTCACTAGGCTAATCCTCAGCCTGCGGCGCTGGCACCCCGGGGTTCTAGTCCTGGTTGGGGCGCCGGTTCTGTCCCAATTGCTGCTCTTCCAGTCCAGTTCTCTGCTGTGGCCAGGGAGGGCAGTGAAGGATGGCCCAAGTCCTTGGGCCCTGCACCTGCATGGGAGACCAGGAGGAGGCACCTGACTCCTGGCTTTGGATTGGCACAGTGCGTGCTGGCCACAGCGTGCCAGCAGTGGCAGCCACTTGGGGGGTGAACCAACAGAAAAAGGAAAACCTTTCTCTGTGTCTCTCTCTCTGTCTAACTCTATCTGTCAAAAAAATTTAAAAAAATTAAAAAAGAAAAAAATATTGCAAATGTTCTGTAAATCAATCTTAATATCTTTACTATATACTTTAAGTATTTTTTTCAAAGTATTCACTGTTTCACAAGTGCTTAGAGTTTATGATTACTTTAGAAAAAATATGACAAATATTAGTCAATTTATCTTTATATTGTAAAATACAGATTTAAAATGAAAATATGGTCATTGTACTATAATAGAAACTTACCGGGTCCGGCACTGTGGCCTAGTGGGTAAAGCCACTGCCTGCAGTTCCTGTATGCCAGATGGGCACCGGTTTGAGTCCTGGCTGCTCCTCTTCTGATCCAGCTCTCTGCTATGGCCTGGGAAAGCAGTAGAAGATGGCCCAAGTCCTCGGGCCCCTGAACCCACATGGGAGACCCAAGAGAAGCTCTTGGCTCCTTGCTTGGGATCGGCTCAGCTGCAGCTGTTGCGGCCAATTGTGGAGTGAACCAGCAAATGGAAGACTTCTCCCTCTTTCTTTCTCTCTCTCTCTGCCTCTCCTTCCTCTGTGTAACTCTTTCAAACAAATATATAAAATTTTTTAAAAAGAAAGTTACCATAATAGAACCAGGAAGATTTCCTTTCTGTAGATACTAGGGAAGTGGAGCAAGAGAATGAGTGTAGTGCTACACCAGGGTAACCTATAACCAAAAACTGGATAATGACATGAAAGGGAATTTTCATAATTTAGTCTTGTTTGCAGCTGTTCTTCCAGAATTTTAGAGCAGTTTACTTAGTTTTTGAGAATCTGTGGACACTACTGTAATGTAAAGCTAGAGTATGTCCTGGATTGAGAACTGCAGAGATGCTCCTGTGGTGGTCCCGCCCTCGAGAAGATGGCTCAAACTCAGATTTGTCCCTAATCTGTCATTGGTGTGTTTTTTCAGCATGAAGTGGTGATGCGGCCTAAAATTGAGCAGTTGATCCTTGTAGGTCTCTTTCTGGGTTTGGGGTAGGCCGATATGCCTAGTCCTGTGGCCGCTAACACCATAATGCTAGATAAGCACCTGGCATCCGCAGTACACTGAGAACAGCACCGCATAGAGTTAGAATGAAAAACATACTATCACGAGCTATCTGCTACGGATGTGGACTCACAGCAGGTGACCACGTCAGTGAGCTATAGGTGATGCTGACTGGGCTATGTCTTACCAAATGTAGCGACAAGATTCTACTTGGCTCTGGAAGAGAGTCTCTCCACTTGTACTGGCTTGGGGACTGAAACCTTTAGCATGTACCTAATGTTGAGGTTTTATATCCTGGATTGAATCCCAAAACACAATCCATTAGTTATTTGCTACTTGCCTAAGCTTAAGGGAAGGGGGGATAAAGGCAATCTGTTTGCTGTTCAGCTGGTACTAAGCAGGGTCACACCTAGGGCTCATTGTCACCAGGTAATGTGCGGTCTTGGGTGGTGCAGGCAGGTCTATATAAGAGGAAACATGGGCAGATGAGTCCAATACAGGAGGGCACAGTTATTCTCATGATCTCAAGGCAAATCTATTGGCTCTGCCTATGAGCACTGGCTTGGGGTGGAGGTCTGACCATGACATGCCTGGTTCTAAGCTTCCAGGCACAGTTGTAAACTCCTTTTACTTCCCTACTCGCCATTGGCTATAGTGTTGCTCCCCTCAGTGTTGTGGAAGCAGTGATGCTGATTGTCCCTGGGTCATTTGGCTAAGAAGATTCCAAAGATTCAGTCTACAGTTACGGATTTGCGAGCAGGGGCCAGAATCTCTGTCTAGCTCTAGAGTTTCTAGTATGGACCTTTTTCTGGAATTCCAGTCTAATTTCTCAATTTGATCCTCTTTAGTTGAGAGCTTCTTTAGTAGAATAGGTCAAGAGGAGGACAGAATTGAGAGCACATATCCATGTTATAAGGATTCCTGAATAAGAATGAAGGAAAAAGGCATTGAGAGCTCATTAAATGAAATAATAGATAAAAACCTCTCAATTCTTTAGAGACATAGGCATCCAGATACAGGAGGCTCAAAGGACCTCAAACAGACTCAACCATAAAAGATATTCTCCAAGGTCTATTATAGTCAATTTGTCAAATGTTCCTACAAGGAATCCTAAAGACAATAGAAGTGTCCACTTAAATATAAAGGAAACCCAATTATACTAACAACAGTTTTCCCAACAGATACCCTGTAGGCCAAAAGAGAGTGGGATGATATATATAAGATCAAACAATAAAACAAAGCTCCAACCAAGAATATTATAGCTAGAGAAGCTAACCTTGAGAGGTGATTGAGAAATAAAGTATTTCCCAGATAAGCAAAAACTGAGAAATCACCACCACCAGACCAGCATTAAAGAAATTCTTTGTTGAAAGCAAGCATCATGATATTACCAATTCATTAACAGAGCAGGTACAATCAGTAACCAATCGTAAAATGACAGATGTTAATTCTTATCTATCAATGTTGATCTTGAATTTATTTGTATTAAATTCTCCAGTCAAAATATTTAGATTGATTGAATGGATTTAAAATTAACCCCAACTATATGCTGTGTTCAAGAAACTCACTTCACAAATAAAGATACATATTGACTAAAACCGAAGGTGTAGAAACATATAAAATAGGAAAATGGAAACCAAAAACTAGCAGGAGTAGGTATACTAATATCAGATAAAACAGACTTTAATCAAAACCTGTAAAAAGAGATGTCTATCATACAACATATTCTTCATATATTTAAGTAGTTCTTTGCCTCTGCTGAAATGTGCATTGCCTTATTAATTATTACTCTGAAGGTAATTTTGTTTTCCTGATTGCTTTTATATGTTTTACTTTCTTTGGCTGAGTTACTTTATTTTTTAATTTTTATTTTTTATTTTTTGTCAGGCAGAGTGGACAGTGAGAGAGAGAGATGGAGAGAAAGGTCTTCCTTTGCCATTGGTTCACCCTCCAATGGCCGCCACGGCTGGTGCGCTGCTGCCAGTGCACCACGCTGATCTGAAAGCAGGAGCCAGGTGCTTCTCCTGGTCTCCCATGGGGTGCAGGGCCCAAGTACTTGGGCCATCTTCCACTGCACTCCCTGGCCACAGCAGAGAGCTGGCCTGAAAGAGAGGCAACCGGGACAGAATCTGGCGCCCCTACATGGACTAGAACCCGGTGTGCTGGCACCGCAAGGCAGAGGATTAGCCTATTGAGCCGCAGTGCCGGCCAAAGGCTGAGTTACTTTATCCTCTCTCCTTCCCTTCCTCCCTCCCTCCCTCCCTCCTTCCTTCCTTCTTTCTCCCTTCCATCTTCCTTCCTTCTTTCTTTCCTTTATTCTTTTTTTTTTATTTTTTTTATTTTTTATTTTTTTTTTTTTTATTTTTTTTTTTATTTTTTGACAGGCAGAGTGGACAGTGAGAGAGAGAGACAGAGAGAAAGGTCTTCCTTTTGCCGTTGGTTCACCCTCCAATGGCCGCCGCGGCCAGCGCGCTGCGGCCGGCGTACCGCGCTGATCCGATGGCAGGAGCCAGGAGCCAGGTGCTTTTCCTGGTCTCCCATGGGGTGCAGGGCCCAAGCACCTGGGCCATCCTCCACTGCACTCCCTGGCCACAGCAGAGGGCTGGCCTGGAAGAGGGGCAACCGGGACAGAATCCGGCGCCCCGACCGGGACTAGAACCCGGTGTGCCGGCGCCGCTAGGCGGAGGATTAGCCTAGTGAGCCGCGGCGCCGGCCTACTCTTTTCTCTATTGTTTCCCACCTTCTCTCCCTCCATACCTCCTTCATTTTTTCCTTACCCCTTTCTCTCTCTCCATCTTCCCTTTTCTTCTCCCTTCTCTATTTTTCTTTTGTATTTTTCGCTAAAGTAGTACTATATGCAGTAACAAATCTCTATAAATCTATGAATTACCTCAGTCACAGAAAATTCCCAGCCACTATCACTTGAAACATTATTTCTGCTTCACTACTAAATATTTCAGAATTCAAATTATATCTACATGTCATTTATATGTATTCACACGTATATTAGACTTTCGTGCTATAATCTCATCTTTTTTGGTTTCTTTTCTTTCCCTCAGTCTAGGTATTTTAACTATATTCCATAATAATAGTTTTTATTATGTTGATCTGGCTGTTATATCCATTTATGCAAGTTTAAATTTTGCTGGATTATGTATTCATATATACATATATATGTATATATGTAGTTTATATATATATATATATTTGGTTTAAATTTGGTCTTTGCATTTATTATCTCTCATCCTTGTTTTATTTTATGGATCATGTTAGTAATGCTATTTAAACTGCTAGTTAAATTTTTGATGCAGTTGTGTTTCTTTGAATTCCTAGAAATATTTTAGTGTTTTGTGTAACGTTAAATTACATAGAACTTGCACCTTGAGAGTTTCTTCGGATCTTTTCTAGGCAGCTGAGGTGGCAGATAATTACCATAACTTAAATGATATGGCTGATGAAGGTTTTCACACATCCAATACTGTTTTACTCCTTTTCCCAGAGCTTAGCTAAGACTCACTACAGAATTACTAGTGAGATGTTTTATGAAGGCTTCTCTTTTGCACATTTACAACTTACAGCAAAATATTTAGTCTTTCATTTTCATCCTTATGTACCCAGATTTTCATAATTTAGAAAATACATCTACAGAGAATTTAGTAATCTTGATTGTCTCTGTCCCTCTTTATTCTCACTCCTTTCCTTTCTCTTTCATCAGGATTTGGACATTCATATTGTCTCTATGTCTCGGTAGCTATTTTTCTATCTAGCTATCTAATTTTAGCTCCATAAGGGCACCAAAATCTTTCCTTGCTTCTCTGCACTTGAAGAATACTTCTCTGTCTGACACTTTACCTAAACCTTCACATTTTTGTTCTTTACACGCAATCAGCAGATGTCTAGAGTGCAAAAATGTCACATCAGGATGTTTCCTCATGTCTGGCAATTCACTTTTCCCTGGGACTTCTTCTTTCCAAGTTCAGTTGTCTCAAAAACTTCAATAAATGCTATTTTTTTTTCAGAAAACTTTTCCCTTTTCTCCTCTCCACTTTATTTTACATTTTCAATTGCTGAAGTTTATATAAAAGTCATGAGTGTAATATAGAGAATTTCCATAGGCCCCATATCTATACTTTTGACATCTTACATTTGTAAGGCACAATTGTACCAATAAATTTACATTATTATATTCCACATTCTTCAGTTTTTGGCTTTTATATGTCCTTTTGTATTCCATGGTACCATTTATGATATCATGAAGCATTTAGCTGTTATATGTCTTCTGGCTCCTCTTCAATATGAGAATAACTCAATAGATTTTAACTTTCTCCAAACGTAATTGTATTGTTGTCAACCTTTTTATCATTGTCCTTGGTGGTGTCAACGATCTACTTCATGATGCCCTATCATATCCTGAAATGTACATGTTCTAGACCAATGATTTTCAAGATACTGTTTATGCAATCTTAAAAAGAAATAACATTTATATGACATCCAATAGTAATGATATTAAGTATGCTTTATCATGTTTTAGGTACTATACATATCTCCTTTCAAAATACACTTGCTTCTCACAGTAACCTAGAAATGCTTGCTTGCTTATTATTTCCACTTGAAACAATGGTGTTAAGTAAGGGTTTAATTTGAATGAGAGTCTTAGATATTATATTATACTTCAAGAATCTAAGTGGGATATTTGATTAATATCTTAGGAAACAATTAAGTATTTATATCAAAGTTCCCATATGTATGCTACTTGATCAAGCAGTTCCACTGGTGCTGATTTACTTTCAAATAAACTTCCTAGAAATTGTATGTGTAAGATTCAGTAGTACAACATTTTTGCACTGCTAAAACCAAGAATATGAGCTAAATACACTTCTGTGGGAAATTGGTTAAACGATTTATAATCAATCTATTCAATAAAGGACACCAAAGTGCTTATGTGACAGTTTCTCCAAGATAGAGTTTTAAGTCATAGCAACAAGTACCAACATATTATAAACAGAAAGATTCCACTTTTGAAAGTATTAAATATTTTATCCTATACATTGTATTTTTTCAAGGTTAAACACATACTCTTGAAACACAATGGCTTCAGGAATATGATGAGAAATGCACAGGTGTGTCCGTCAAAGATAAACGCTGTCTTATACTTTTCATGCTACTATAATAGAATGTCCCTGACTGAGTAACTTATATGGAGCAGAAAATTATTTCCTACAACGGGATTTTCAGAAGTCCAAGATCAGGGTGAGCACCTCATAAAGATAACCTCTCTGCTTTCCAGGTGACAACTGGAATGCTGCATACCCTAGAGAGGAGGGATGCTGTGTCCTCACAAGGCAGAAGGTTGAAAGACATGAAAGACAGAGGGGAACAAACTGACCTCTTGTAGGAGAAGAATGAAGGAGGGCAAATCAACTCCCACAAGCTCTTTTATTTACTTATTTATTTATTTATTTATTTATTTTGAATTTTTTTTTGACAGGCAGAATTAGACAGTGAGAGAGAGAGACAGAAAGAAAGGTCTTCCTTTTTCCATTGGTTCACATCCCAAGTGGCTGCTACAGCCAGCACGTTGCGGCCAGCGTGCAGAGCTGTTCCAAAGCCAGGAGCCAGGTGCTTCCTCCTGGTCTTCCAAGCGGGTGCAGGGCCCAAGGACATGGGCCATCCTCTGCTGCACTCCCGGGCCACAGCAAAGAGCTGGACTGTAAGAGGGGCAACCAGGACTGAATCCGGCACCCCAACCAGGACTAGAACCCGGGGTTGCGGCGCCGCAGGAGGAGGATTAGCCTAGTGAGCCGTGGCACCGGCCTCCCACAAGCTCTTTATATAGTAGCATGAATCTATTCATGAGAGCAGAAACCCCATGAGCTGAGCATCTCTCATTAAGCCCATCTTTCAACACAAGAGCTTTGGGGATTAAATTTGCAACACATAAATTTAAGGGGGACACATTCAGACCAAATAATTCCACTTTTGCCTCCAAATGTTTGTACTTCACAAGCACAAAATATATTAATTCAATCTCAAAATCTCCCCAGAACTGTAACTTTCTCCAGCATCCACTTCAAGTCTAAGTCCAAAGTCTCATCTGATTCAGCTATTGGTGAGACTATGACAAAATTCATCATGAGGAGACTGGTGCAGTGGGTTAAGTCACAATTTACAATGTCAACATCCCCTATTGAATTGCCAGTTCAAATTCCAACATGTTAGTTTCCAATCCTGCGTCCTGCTAGTGTTTCTGGAAAGACTGAATAAGATACCCAAGTGCTTCGGTCCCTGCATTTCATGTGGAGACCAGGTTTAAGTTCCTGGCTCCTGGTATTGGCTGGCCCAGACCAAGCTGTAGCAATTTTAGGAGTCAACCAGGAGATGGAAAATCTCTCTCTGTCTCTGTCTTTCATTCTCTTTCTCTGTCACTCTGCCTTGCATACACACACACACACACACACACACAAACATGCACATATATTTCATCATGAGATAAATTTCCCTCTCAGTAAACTGCATGCTGAAAATTAGATGTTTCTATAATGTAATGGTGGGAAAGTAAAAGATAAATTTTCTAATCCAGAGAGAGATATATGGAAAAGGGAAAGGAATAACAAGTATCATTTGAGTCCAAATCCCAACAGAGAAGACAACATTGAATGTAACAATAATCATTGATTCCGTATTCCTCCTTCCAGAAATATTTAGGTATGTACTGAGGGCTCAGAAACTCCCAATGACACTGCACCCATAGCTTTGCTGGCTGTATCTCTCACACATTGGAGTCATATTCCTTTACATTTCCAGACTGATGTTACATGATGGTGCCTCGGAAGTTCTTTCAATAAGTCCTCCCCATGGCTTGTATGGGGTCTCTGCAGTGGCACCAATCCAACAGTTCCACAGGATATTGCCCTAACAGGGAGTCTCATCATGGCTCTCCTCCTGCATCAAATCTGCTTGGTCCCTGTGTCTGTCTAATGCATACACTGAAATTGATGTGGAGGCAGTGATGACTCCAAAGTATTTGAATTTTGCACAGCTAAAGAATCACCAGGGTTTATGGCTTATGTGCATCACTGTGGTGTCTCACCTAAGCCACGACCTGCATGACACTGTGTTCCAGGACTCAGGAAGACCTTGGTAGTGAATCCTGAGGTCCTAAGAGCAATCTGAGTCCCTTTCCCAGAACCTTCCAGCCCTCAAGTGCTCACACTTTGGACTTGAGATAAACATAGCAAGTCCCAAAATTTCTGAAATGCTTTCAGGATCATTCTCTCATTTCCTTGAAGGATAGATTCCTCTTGTTTGTATTAGTCCAATTTATAAGTGGTTGTTTGACTTTATCCATTGCTTTCTTTCCTATACACTTGTATTTATTCTTAACATGTCCAGGCTAAAAATTTCTCAAATCTTTATGCTCTACTTCCCTTTAAATTATAAACTGCGTTTTCAATCATTTATATCTTATTGCATTTTACAACAAGCAATTAAGAGAAGCCGTGCAGCATCATGAACACTTAACTGCTTAGAGATTTCTTATGGTAGATATACAAGTTCATCATTCTGAAATTTTCCTTCCACAAAGTGCTAGGATCAGGCATGATGCAACCAAGATCTTTACTACTTTATAGAAAGAGTGATCTTTCCTTTAGCTTTCAATATCTTGCTCCTTCTCTGTGTCTAGACCTCATCATAATATTCATCACTGCTATATTTCTACCAACACTTAGTTGAGGAAAACATAAATAGTCTCTGAATAGAATGAAATGTTCCCTATAGCCCTGCTGTACTTTTGAACCCACACTGGAATTCCATTTTTCTTTTTTTAAAAATTTATTTATTATGTATTTAAAAGTCAGAGTTACAACAAGAAAAGGAGAGTCAGAGAGAGAGAGAGAGAGAGAGAGAGAAATATATTCCATCTGATGGTTCACTTCCCAGATGATTACAACAGCCATAGCTGGGCCAGGCCTGAGACAGGAGCCAAGAACTCCATCTGGGTCTGCCATGTAGGTGACAAGGGCCGAAGTTGTTGGGTCATCTTCTGCTTCTTTCTCAGGTGCATTAGGAGAAAGCTGGATCAGAACTGGAGCAGCAGGGACACCAAACAGGACCTATGGAGGGTAACAGGCAGGAGCTTTACCGCTAGATCAAAACACTGGCCCCGAGAGAACTTTTTTTTTATTATTTTATTTAATTTATATGAGTTTCATGTATTTCATATATATACAGACTTAGCAACATAATGACACCTCCCTCCTCCCCACACTCCAACCCTTTTTCCTCCTCCCTCACTTTCCCATTCTTAATTGTTACAAAGATCTATTTTCAGTTTACTCAATGATCATACAGTTAAACCTACACTGAGTAAGACTTCAACAAACAGTACGAAGAGAGAAAAATAAAACAAACAAACAAAACACTGTTCCTCTGTGGAAGAGACAACACTTCACTCTTGACACTGCAGGCATTCGCTAGAATTCTCTTCAAAGTTCTTCCAGCCTGCACCTGCTTTCTAGTTTCTGAGTCAGTCCCAGATTTTTGGGTCCTTGTGATGACAACACTCCTCATTCCTGACACTATTTTCTATCTTGGTAAATTGTTGGTACTATATCATCATACCAGAGACCAGGGAATTGGTGGAGTAAAGAACTCGTCCCTCAGAATCCTGAAGGGTGGGAGCCCAAGCTCACAGTGGTGGAATCCAGTGAAGGCTTTCATACTGCATCTTCCCGTGGTGGGAGGTGGAAGGGCACAAAGAGGAGAAATTCTGCATCCCCACATGTCAGAAGAGAAGACGAGAGCAGTCCCACTCCTTAATAATTTCACTTTAAATGCTGCTTAATTATATATATATATATATGTATGTATATAATTTTTTTTACTCTGTGAAGCTTTGCTATTAAGAAATTTAAATTCCAGTCAAAATACCAATGATATCCTTTACAGAACTGAATTAGAAAAAACAATCAAAAAGTATGTATAGAATCACAAAAGACTCAGCATAGACAAGATTATCCTGAGGTGGGGAAAAATCAACCTAGGGGCATCACAATACCTGGTTTCAAGGCATGCTACAAAGCTATAGTAATAAAACAGCACAATAACTGGCATAAAAACTGACACCTGAAAATGAAATTATAAATATAGTCCACAAACTTCTGACAGAAGTACCCATAACTGGGGCTGGTTGTGGGGCTCCATGGGATGCGCAGCCATGGAGCCCCCACGTCAAGGTCAGTCTGATAGCTGTTGCTGTGTCTTTATCACAAGGCGAATGTCGCTAGTTTCGGTTAGGGCAATGCTTTCCCACTGTCGGGACTTTCCAGAGGCACTGAGCCTGTCTCGTAAACAACAAGATGGCGCCGAGGACCACGCAGTGAGCCTGCCTGCTGTGTGACACCTCATCTGACTGGCCTGAGGATGCGTGCACACTGCGTGAACAGAGAGCGGATTGGAGTGTTCTGTGCATGGACTTGAGCCCGCTTGCAATTGGTCAGATTTTGTATATAAGCTGTGTGCTGAGGAAGGAGGGGGCTTTCCTGTCCACTCTCCTCACTTCATTCTTTCTCTGTCACTGTTATTTTCTCATTAAAAGTCTGCTGAAGACCGATAAGCTGCGAACAGTGTCGTTCCTTTGTGGGCAAGGGAGCGGCAGCTGGTGTTGTGGTGTAACGGGTAAAGATGTCACCTGCAGTGCCAGCATCCCATATGGGCACTGGTTCAAATCCAGGCTGCTCCACTTCTGCTCCAGCTCTCTGCTATGGCCTGGGAAAGCAGTAGAAGGTGACCCAAGTCCTTGGGCCTCTTCACCAGCATGAGGGACCCAGAAGAAGCTTCTGGCTCCTGACTGTGGATCGGCCAGTTCTGGTCGTTGTGGCCATCTAGGGAATAAGCCAGCAGATGGAAGACCACTCTCTTTCTCTCTGCCTCTGCTCCTCTGTAACTCTGTATTACAAATAAATAAATACATCTTAAAAAAAAAAGTGCTCAGGTCATGCATTGAAGAAAGGATAATCTTTTCAATAAATAATGCTGGCAAAACTGAATGGATATACATAGAAAAATGAAATTACATACCTACCTCTCATCATATAAAAATCATCCAAAGATGGATCAAATATCTAACTATCAGACTTCAGACTATGAAGTTATTAGAATGTAACATATGTGAAAAACGTGAAGACATTTTATAACTGACAATTTCTTGGATAAGACTTTCAAAGCAAAGGGAACAAAAGCAAATCTAGATAAAGGGAATTGTATCAAACTCAGAAGCTTCTGCACAGCCAAGGAAATAATTACAGAATGAAGAAACATCCAAAAGAACAGGAATAAATTTGTAAGCTATTTACCTGTAAAAGGATTAATATCTAAAATATAACAGTAAGAACAGTAAGAAAAAAACTCAACAAGAAAAAAATATTCGGTTAAGAAATGGAATGAACAAAGGGCTACAATTGACATTTATTAAAAGAAGTAATGCAAATAGCCAAAAATACATGAAGAAGTGCTCGATATTTGTAGTCATCAGAGAAATTCAAATAAAAAACACAATGAAATATCATTTCAGCTATGTCAGAATTCTTAGTTTCCAAAAGACAGAGAGTAACAAATATTGGTGAGGATGTGGAGAAAGGAGAACCCATTTCTGGGTGTATAAAACAAAGACATGAATACATCATATCATTACCCCATCCATAGCCGGACTGTTCACAATAGCCAAAATAGGCAATCAATCGAGATGTCTATCTTCAGGTGGCTGGAAAATGGACATGTGATATATATTTATTCACACAATGAAGTAATATTCATCGATAGAAATAAAAATAATGAAAATCTATAAGTTACATTCAGAATAGATGAATTTGGAGGACACCATGTTGGGTGAAGTAAGCCAGACACAGAAGCAGAAATACTACTCTCTTGTATGTGGGTGTTAGAAAGTTAAAAGGAAAAAGTAAAAAAGGAAAACAAACAAACAAAAAAGAAATGCCTGTGTGTATTTGTACTGATGCAAATGTAGTTTTGTCAAATATTGCTTTACATTTTTGTCAAACTAAAGGTTAAGAATGATATGCTACTCTAGTTTCAATGATCTGTGATTACTTTAAAGTCTACTGAGTAAATGGTCACGAATGATCATTTCATTATTGTATATAGTCCTTGCCTATATTCCCATAAGCTAAGGTCTTTTTACTGGTTAAATTCCTTATTTAGCAGAGCATTAAGCCTTTGACTATAGTGTAAATTTAAAAATGTTATGAATAACATTAAGAAGGGAAGGAAGGAAGGAAGGAAGGAAGGAAGGAAGGAAGGAAGGAAGGAGAGAGAAAGAGGAAGAGAAAGAACTAAATAGAGAGAAAGAGAAAGAAAAGAAAAGAAAAGAAAAAAGAAAGAGAAAGAAAGAAAGAAAGAAAGAAAGAAAGAAAGAAAGAAAGAAAGAAAGAAAGAAAGAAAGGAAGGAAGGAAGGAAGGAAGGAAGGAAGGAAGGAAGGAAGGAAGGAAGGAAAGAAGGAAGGAAGGAAGAAAGAAAGGAAGGAAAGGAGAGGGAGGTTGGGAGGGAGGGAGGGAGGGAAGGAAGGAAGGAAGGAAGGAAGGAAGGAAGGAAGGAAGGAAGGAAGGAAGGAAGGAGAAAGAAAGAAGGGAGAAAGGAGAAAGAAAGAAGGGAGAAAGGAATGAAGGTAGGAAGGAGGGAAAGTACAAATGAAGGGAGGGAGGCAGTATCATATTATTAGAATTGTGTCTATGAACTACATTGAATCTATTTTGTTCATGTTAGCATCACATTAATATGAGATCTGTGTTGTAGCAATTGTCATGAATTTGCTGTCACCCTGATAATGTATTGTACTAGTAAATTACTTAAAAATAGCTAACCTATATTTAAATTTAATGAATTGCTGCAACTATTTATGAGGTCTTAAGCTTTTTGTTTTGTGAAGTTTATAGATGTATGTCCCATCCAATTTACTAGCTTTAAAAGGAACTAAGCTACTGTAAGTTACATTGGTGTTCTAGATCTTAGTTGCATTGGCTCCTGAGAGGAAATTGTATACATCTCTGCGGATAGTGTATTCAATGATCATTCTTTGATAGCTTAAAATTAACTATGGGGACATGTAGAGTAGGATTATAAGAAGTTTTAGGGGCCGGCACCGTGGCTCACTTGGTTAATCCTCCGCCTGCAGTGCCTGCATCCCAGTTCTAGTTCCGGCCACTCCTCTTCCAATCCAGCTATCTGCTGTGGCCAGGGAAGACAGTGGAAGATGGCCCAAGTGCTTGTGGTCCCTGCACCCGCATGGGAGACCAGGAGGAAGCACCTGGCTCCTGGCTTCGGATCAGTGCAATTCCAGCCATAGCGGCAATTTGGGGCGTGAACCGACGAAAGGAAGACCTTTCTTTCTGTCTCTCCCTCTCACTGTCTATAACTCTACCTATCAAATAAATTAAAAAAAATTAAAAAGCATGGCTCAACTCTTTGCTCATCCACAATATTTTTAAGCACTTGCTCACGTCTGATAAGAATGATAGGTGGCGGAAGGTACAGTCACACACCAGAGGCTTGCCTTTAAGTTCTATCACTTGAAAACTTGCTGCCTTAAGAGATACATGAACATAAGAAAATCTCCATTTTTTTTTAGGAAATAGGTTAACACAAACCTACTTGCAAGCTGTTCTAAATATTTAGTATGTAATATATGTAATCTGCAAGTTCCAGATATTTAGTACACAAGATATGTAATATGCTTAGGTCAGTGTGTGCATTGTGATAAATGTCATATAAAATGTAATTATTTTACTCATATGTTATCCCTCTTCTTACATTTAGACTGCTGGTTTTATTTTCATTTTTCCTGTTATCCTAATGCAAAGAAGCTATGAGGACTAAGTGATGAAGTAGAGTGAACAAGACATTGAATTATCTGACACTTGGTACTCATACCTACTAACTGCTGAAAAGGTCATCTTACACATCAACCAGAACTTGCTTCTTCACATATGATCACTGTTAATAGCAAACAGGTCACTTAACTTGCATTTTGATTTCCACTAGCAATTTTTTGCACACCATGTCTCTATGATTATTGTTCCTATGCAATTTTAACTTTAGAAAGGATTGTTAAGGGAAATGTGTCCTCTCATCTATGGGGAATACATTCCAAGTTGCCCAGAGGAAGTCTCACATGCAGATAACAGTGATCTTTATATATCCTGCACTTGTTCTTATGCTTACGTATCTACAATGGAATTAAATTTATAAATTTGGCTCTGAAAGAGTTTAACAGTATCTAACAATAACATAGAATAATTATAGCAACTAATTATAAGCAAAAGTTACTTAAAGCAGAAATTTTTTAAAAATCCCATAAATATCCATTTAATATTTTCAAACTGCAGCTGTCCATGGGTAAATACAATAACAGAAAGCAAAGCTACAGATAATAAGGTCTTCTGTAGTTGTTTCTATATGGCTGAGGAGGAGGGGTGCCAGGCCAACCTACACAATAGATAGGAAACACTGACACTAAGATACAGTATATAAGAAAAGAGGACTCAAAAATAACTGAATAAGAAGTAAGTAATACACACACGGGCCAGTGTTGTGGTGTAGTGGGTAAAGCAACCACCTGTGAGATCCAGCATCCCATGTGGGTGCCGGTTCAAGTGCCTGCTGCTCCACTTACAATGCACCTCCTTGCTAATGGCCTGGGAAATGCATCAGAAGATGGCCCAAGTGTTTGGATACTACATTCCCATGTGGGAAACCCAGAAGTTCCTGGCTCCTGGCTTAGGTCTGGCTCAGCACCAGATGTTGTAGCCATCTGGAGAGTGAACAGATGGAGGATCTTTTTCTTCGCTCTCTCTATCTCTCTCTCTCAGTCTCATTTTCAAACAAATAAAGTCTTAAAAAATACACACACACACACACACACACACTATGAAGTGCTTGGTTTATATGATTTAAAAGATCAGTATTTTTTCCTTCAATCCACAAGTTTTAAATTTTTTACATAATGAAAATTATGCAATATTCCTTATTAAGTAAATGGAAATTAATATTAATAGTTATTATTCAACAAGGTACAAAAATTCTTACTAAGCTCTGATAGTGCACTACAGAAAATAATGAATGCAACCAATATTCTTTCTGCACACTCCATCCCCTTTATGTTCCTCTGCAGAACCAGCAGCTGAGCCACACAGAGGACGTGTTTGACAGATAAAGAACACAGATGCCAGTTCTGGAATAAATTTTTTAGCATTAACATCTGTGTCTGTGCAAAGCTCTTGGCTTCTTAGTTTGATGCTTGGATAGGGATATTAGGTTTGTTGACTCCATTGCTAAACATGCTGATGTCTGTATAGTTGGCTCTGGTGACCTGCCCACAGAATCAGACTCTGATAAACTAGTAGAAAAGTCCTGTAAGTGGGAATTCTTGAGATTTTTTCCCCTGAGTTACCTGTGTTCACAGGATTTGTCTACATTTAATGAAAAGCAATCTAACGAAAAAGCATTGATATTTTTCAAGTAGGGGATAAAAAATGGATAGATTGCTAGCACCCTTCCCTAGTATAATCCCAAATAAATTCTCTATACTTTTGATGATTATTTTTTCACTCTGCTCCAAAAATAAGTTACCATAAGCCAAATTTGGTTTAGTGCTAGAAAATCAATTATTTTACAATTGTTTAGTAAAGTAATTACATGAGAGGCAAATTATAATAGAATTGATTTTCATTATTATTAGAAATCATACATGCCATTTTTGGAGATACAGCAAGTATATTCCAAAATCTGCAAAAAATCCTAAACATTGCCTCAAAACACTTGATGAGATTACATTATTTTCTATGTCCAGAATATTCAGATGATTCTAATACAGGAAAGATATTTTAAACACATTTACATGAATATATAAGTAGAGAATTATTTTCCATCATTTTGCTAAAATGTAATCATGTTAGAAAATATTTTAACCAAATGCAAGTTAGCATTTGGTACAAAATTGTACACTTTCAAGATTGTTTGCAACATTATGGGAGCTATAAAATTTTAATGAAAATATCTCAACCATTTATAAAATGAAAAAATAAACTTCAATTTTCTTTATCCATTTCAGATAAAATAATTGGATCTAAAATGTTTAACTACTATCTAGTTCTGAAAATGAATAAAAATATCTCTTAATGTTTCTGTTCAGGTCCATGTTTTCTTTGGTGCTTTGAATTGCTGTTGTATTTTCTAGTTGGTTACTTTTAGGTAATGATGTGAGCTTTATTGATTTTATTAAATTCTGGAATGATTATCATAAAATAAAACAATATGAAATATAGACCCCTACACATACACATTCGTCTGGAAAAAATTTCCAGCAAAATTACAACTCTGTTGTGTCATTCTATCGCACTGGTGAAAGGGGTGTTTAAAACCATTTTATGGCCAGTGCCGTGGCTCAATAGGCTAATCCTCCGCCTTGCGGTGCCAGCACACCGGGTTCTAGTCCTGGTTGGGGCGCCGGCTTCTGTCCCAGTTGTCCCTCTTCCAGGCCAGCTCTCTGCTGTAGCCCGGGAGTGCAGTGGAGGATGGCCCAGGTGCTTGGGCCCTGCACCCCATGGGAGACCAGGAGAAGCACCTGGCTCCTGGCTTCGGATCAGCACGGTGCGCTGGCCGCAGCATGCCAGCCGTGGCGGCCATTGGAAGGTGAACCAAGGGGAAAGGAAGATCTTTCTCTCTGTCTCTCTCTCTCACTGTCCACTTGCCTGTCAAAAAAATAAAAAAAAAAAAAGAAAAAAATACATTTTATGTCCCTTGATGATTGTAATAAGCACACACTTGGTTCTTTGATTTCCACATTTATACCATCATTTTATCTAAAATACACATGAAATGTCATATTTCAAATATGAATGTTGAAAGTGTTATTCTGATTCAGTTATATGACTTTATATATACACTTTCATCTGTAGCCAAAGGCTAATTAGGTGTTAGCTTCAGTGTTATTCAAATCCATTTTTGTGCTTAGGTTGTTTGAAAACATTGTCTTCTAAAGTGTGGAGGAATCATTTGGATGACATTGTAAACCTCTGATGCCAAGCTGAGAAATTTTCTTCCAAAGACAGCATCTGGTTCTTTGGCAAAACCCATTGGTAGTTTTTCTGCACCTCTAGGTCTGTTATATGGCTTGCTGCTTTTTAGGACCATTTTCTAGCTCACTGAAATGAAGGACTATATAAATCACTGGAATATTCTGTGAAGCTGATTTAAGTATTAGTTTAGAAACTAAGGCTCCGTATAAGAGATAAGCATAACATTGATGTCTGGATGCTGATATACTTCCATGAACATCTGTTGCTGCAAATGCCTGTGACTGCCTAAATATGCAAGATGAATAAGAATATTATGTGTTTAATAAAAAATAATATTTGAAGCTCATTGATATTGTTTGAACATTTATTCTTCATACATTCAGAAAATAACTAAGAAGCATTTCTTTGAGTATAATTATTGATAAAGTATGAAAAAAAATTTCCAGTAAGATGAGAAATATTTGTATTTTATATACATGTCAGTGGGATATTCAAAATATTATATGTGAATAGGATTATTTAGAGGACTGAATTTATAATCAACAGAGTAGTTTTTTTTTTTTTTTTTTTTTTTTTTTTGACAGGCAGAGTGGACAGTGAGAGAGAGACAGACAGAAAGGTCTTCCTTTTGCCGTTGGTTCACCCTCCAATGGCCGCCGCGGCCCGCGCGCTGCGGCCGGCGCACCGCGCTGATCCGATGGCAGGAGCCAGGAGCCAGGTGCTTTTCCTGGTCTCCCATGGGGTGCAGGGCCCAAGCACCTGGGCCATCCTCCACTGCACTCCCTGGCCACAGCAGAGGGCTGGCCTGGAAGAGGGGCAACCGGGACAGAATCCGGCGCCCCGACCGGGACTAGAACCCGGTGTGCCGGCGCCGCTAGGCGGAGGATTAGCCTAGTGAGCCGCGGCGCCGGCCCTCAACAGAGTAGTTTTAAGCACAGATTAGGCAAGGCAATTCATAGCTGTCCCCAGGGTTAGAGTGGCAAGTTTCCATAAGGTTACATTATAAAGGACAGGTGGAGTCTTATTAGAGCTAATGTAATCCATTAATTTCTGACATAATGATAAAACGGGTAGCATGGGAAACACAGGTTAATTTATTAGTGTACACCCTTCTAGGGAGGTAACTATTGTCTAAAGTAAAAATAAAATTAAAATCATGATATTGTATATGTTCATGCCTTAAAAGATAAGTTTATAGTGATAATATAGTGATCGTTCAATTTTATTAACCCTTAATCTGTAGTCACTGAGGATTTTTTTCTCTGTAATATTCTCAGTTCTGCTTATAAACTTATTTGCCCTGAATTTGTTCACTGTCTTACTTACTTACCAGTAGAAACTACTTAAGCATTGGATCTAAAAATGCAAATACAGCAGTGATGCATAGGTAAAGGAACTTGGCATGGGGCTTGGAGAAAGAAGGGACTGGTAAGAAGGATATACACAAAGGAAGGTTAAAATATGATAGAATGAGAAAAAAGATATGGGTGGCTGCTAAAAGATCATAGATGAGCAGCCTATTTTTTCTTCATAAATCAGAGCAAGCATAGTGAAGAGATACTGTTTGACATGAGCCTGAATAATTCGTCAGAAGTTGCTAGAACATTCCAAAAAGTTGGGAAAAAAATGAAATGAGCTATGAATGTGTCTGATGTTCTTACAGAAACTCGGTGTACACATACATCTGGGAGAGTCACAGTTCTCAGTGTAAAAGTAAATCGATGGACGGACCTAAGATTAATATTCAGAAGAATGGAAACCAGAGTCAGACGTGCTATGGAGATCTAAAAGAGTTGATGTGTATCTGAAAAAACAAAAATACTTTTTAAATATAAGATGTGCCCATGAGAGTATTTCAGGCATGGAGAGCCAAGACACTCTGGGGAAAAAAAAAAAAAAAAAAAAAAAACAAACAAACAAACAAAAAAACTAAATGAAAGATCTCTGTGAGTGAGATCCCAGTGGAAAGAACGGGTCATCAAAGAAGGAGGTACCTTTCTCTGAAGGGAGGAGAAAACTTCCACTTTGACCACGGCTTTGTTTAAATATGATCAGAGTCGGTGAACTCAGGGGTCTTCCATAGCCTTGGCAGCTCATGACAAGAGCCTCGGGTGATTACTGATGCCATAAACAAGAGTGTCAATTTGTTAAGTCAACAACAGGAGTCATTGTGCACTTACTCCTCATGTAGGATCTTTGTCCTTAGTGTGCTGTACATTGTGATTTAATGCTGTAACTAGTACTCAAACAGTATTTTTCACTTTATGTTTCTGTGTGGGAGCAAACTGTTGAAATCTTTACTTCATGTATGCTAAACTGATCTTCTGTATATAAAGAGAATCAAAAATGAATCCTGATGTGAATGGAAGGGGAGAGGGAGTGGGAAAGGGGAGGGTTGCGGGTGGCAGGGACGTTTCAAAATGAAATAAGAAAGGGAACAAAGAATATGAGAAGAAGTACACTTTTAATAATCAGATGATAGACAAAATGAGATATAAGAACTTAAAAGATTCATATCCTATATAAGAACAATATAAACATATACAGAGAAATGTCTAATAAATAGGCTTCCCAGTTTATGGTCTTTCATGAGATATAAAAATCAATAGTATAAAGATGTTATTTTGTATACAAAATGAATACAATCCTCAACCTTATCAAACCAAATTTTGTGTGTGTATATAACTTGAATAAAGGATTTCATCATTCATCTGAAAAGTTTTCCATGAATCTTTTGCTTCTTTACTCTTCTAAATTTGTTGCTACATATGTTCTTTATCAGATAATGCTATAGGAACTTGTCACTCACCTTAGGCATTGCTATGAATTTCTTCGTTTTATCTCTTCTTTAAAAATGTGGCGAAGAAAAGCTCAAATAAGTAATTTCTGTTTCTGTTGGAATTTTTGTGCAACTAAAATCATCAGGATACTATGCCTCACCTACCCTGCTGGATCATGAGAGACATCTGGATGGAAATTAAATAGAATAAGTAATTCTTGTGAAAGCGAACCTCACCATCAGTTAGCCTCAGTAACACTGAGTAAACCCAGCAGTAATGAGAAAAATTTGCTCAACAGATCTCTACCTAAATAGCTAGTAAAAGATCTGTGACTTAATAATATGTTAATTGCTTCACTGCAGTTATATTTTTTTCACTGAGGTATGTTATGCAGCATAAAATGTAAAACATGATTTGAGGTAAAAGGAAAGGGAAGATGGTGAATAAGACACTATTGCAAAAAGTTGAAAAATGTTCAAGAAAATATTGAAGCCTCGAGGAAGTGCAATAAAACTGATAGAAGTGGATATTACCAAAAGAATTTCCAGAGTATGTCACAGAATAATCCAACTCCATTTCCTGATAGCATTTATCTGTGCTACTATTTTTTAAATTTTTTAATTTAGTAAATATAACTTTTCTTTTTTCTTTTTTTTTCTATTTTTTTAACTTTTATTTAATGAATATAAATTTCCAAAGTACAGCTTATGGATTACAATGGCATTACAGCATTAAATCTCAATGTACAGCACACTAAGGACAAAGATCCTACATGAGGAGTAAGTGCACAGTGACTCCTGTTGTTGACTTAACAAATTGACACTCTTGTTTATGGCATCAGTAATCACCCGAGGCTCTTGTCATGAGCTGCCAAGGCTATGGAAGCCCCCTGAGTTCACTGACTCTGATCATATTTAGACAAGGCCATGGTCAAAGTGGAAGTTTTCTCCTCCCTTCAGAGAAAGGTACCTCCTTCTTTGATGACCCATTCGTTCCAATGGGATCTCACTCACAGAGATCTTTCATTTAGGTTTTTTTTTTTTTTTTTTTTTTTTTCCCCAGAGTGCCTTGGCTCTTCATGCCTGAAATACTCTCATGGGCATTTCAGCCAGATCCGCATGCCTTAAGGGCTGATTATGAGGCCAGAGTGCTGTTAGGACATTTGCCATTCTATGGGTCTGCTGTGTATCTCACTTCCCATGTTGGATCGTTCTCTCCCTTTTTGATTCTATCAGCTAGCATTAGCAGACACTAGTCTTGTTTGTGTGATCCCTTTGACTCTTAGACCTATCAGTGTGATCAATTGTGAACTGAAATTGATCACTGGGACTAGTGAGATAGCATTGGTACATGCCACCTTGATGGGATTGAATTGGAATCCCCTGGTATGTTTCTAACTCTACCGTTTGAGGTAAGTCAGCTTGAGCATGTCCCGAATTGCACATCTCTTCCCTCTCTTAAATATAAATTTTTAAAGTACAGTTAATGGATTACAATGGCTTCCCCCCCATAAGGTCCCTCCCACTCATACCACTCCCATCTCCCGCTCCCTCTCCCCTTCCATTCACATCAAGATTCATTTTCAATTATCTTTATATAAAGAAGATCAATTCAGTATATATTAAGTCAAGATTTCATCAGTTTGCACCCACACAAAAACACAAAGTGTAAAATACTGTTTCAGTACTAGTTATAGCATTACTTCACATTGGACAACATACTAAGGACAGATCCCACAGTGACTCCGGTTGTTGACTTAACAATTTGACACTCTCGTTTATGGCATCAGTAATCTCCCTAGGCTCTTGTCATGAGTTGCCCAGGCTATGGAAGCCTTTTGAGTTCGCCGACTTCGATCTTATTCCGACAGGGTCATAGTCAAAGTGGAAGCTCTCTCCTCCCTTCAGAGAAAGATATCTCCTTCTTTGATGGCCCCATTCTTTCCACTGGGATCTCACTCGCAGAGATCTTCCATTTAGGTTTAGTTTTTTTTTTTTTTTTTTTTCCCCAGGGTGTCTTGGCTTTCCATGTGTTACTATTTTAATCTACACTGGTAAATTGAGACAATGTTGTACTGTGAAGTAGTTAATAGTGAGGCCGGCGCCGTGGCTCACTAGGCTAATCCTCCGCCTTGGGGCACCAACACACCGGGTTCTAGTCCCAGTCGGGGCGCCGGATTCTGTCCAGGTTGCCCCTCTTCCAGGCCAGCTCTCTGCTGTGGCCAGGGAGTGCAGTGGAGGATGGCCCAAGTCCTTGGGCCCTGCACCCACATGGGAGACCAGGAGAAGTACCTGGCTCCTGCCATCGGATCAACGTAGTGCGCTGTCCGCAGCACACCAGCCGCGGTGGCCATTGGAGGGTGAACCAACAGCAAAAGGAAGACTTTTCTCTCTGTCTCTCTCTCACTGTCCACTCTGTCTGTCAAAAAAAAAAAAAATTAAAAAAAAAAGTAAAGTGAAAACAATTACTTAGATGATCATATGAGCAACTATTATGAGGAAAAAGACATTCTAAAGAGTTTATTATCACACTTGGGCTAATCATTACTATTTGACCTAAGAGAGGTAAAGACAGGGTTATGTCTTACTTGGTTTGAATAGCCATGAAATGTCTCTATATGTTCTAGGTCTAGTGTTACTCAGAGCTATTTCTTGGCCTCCTAGGATTTTCATTGATTCTTTACAAGATTAAAAAATGTCATTTTATTGTTTGTTATAATGATGTGTTCATTAATTTATTTCCCAATTTATTTCATAAAATATTCTTCACTTTAATACATGGTTTTCTCCTTTAGACATTTCTTACACAGATAATGGTTATGCTAATTAGCTTCATTGAAATAATGATTTCACAAAAATATATCTCAAAACATTACCTTGTATACCATAAATATAAACAATTTTTCTTTGTCAATTACTACAGTAAGGAAAAAGTGATTATTTTGAAAGTCAAATTCAAAATGATAATAGTTTTCTAGTGTCTTCCAGTATCATCTGTATTGAAGATAATTATATGATTAAATCGAATCAACATAAAGTACTTTGCAATATAAATGTGTTTTATGATAAAATGTTTGATTGCTAGGAAAGCTATGTTAATTGCTCAATACTGAAGAAACCATACAAACTAAAATATTGGAGAATGTTTAATGGAAATGTACAATTCATAGAACTTTGATAGCTCCAAAAATTAATGTACATTCCACTAATGTTTATATCTACATAATTTATCATTTAAAATATTTTTATCAAAAGTTAGTAAACAGGGGCTGACGCCATGGCACAGTGGGTTAATCCTCCGCCTGTGGCACCTGCTTCCCATATAGGCACCGGTTCATGTCCTGGCTGCTCCTCTTCCAGTCCAGCTATCGGCTGAAGCCTGGGAAAGCAGTAGAAGATGGGCCAAGTGCTCGGGCCCCTGCACCCGCATGGAAGACCAGAAAGAAAATGCTGGCTCCTGGCTTCGGATTGACGCAGCTCTGGCCATTGCGGACATTTGGAGAGTGAACCAACGGAAAGAAGACATTTCTCTCTGTCTCTCCCTCTCACTGTCTGTAACTCTACCTGTCAAATAATAAAAAAAAAGTTAGTAAATAAAAGCATTGTTAACCATTTTATGCAAGAACTTTCTGAATAAGTAATGTGGTGGAATTATTATGTAGTCCCAATTTGCAGAACATTAGCTGACTTATTGAAATATCAAAGAGAGCAGGACTGAAACTGTATCAATGTGACTCCATGCTTTTGACACAGTATTAATTGATGAATTACAAACAACAACTCTTGAAGTTTTCCCCATTGTAGAACAAAATACAAATTTAGGAAAAGTTGAATTGGAAAATTCTTACGACTTGGAAGCTATTATTTTTATTCCATGAAAATATTTTGTCCGGCAAGATTCACTTCACTTTTGAAACACAGCACATGTGAAAATCAGCAATACAGGAAAATCTTAAAATTGAAAAAAACATATTCCATCCTCTACTCCTTAATTTGTGCTTTCATTTATTTATTTTTGTGTATGTCCTATAGACATTCAAGAAAGAATAACTTTTATTCTGACACGTTCACTAATTCCAAACATATAAAGTAGTGGGTTTAGAAAATTATTTAAAATATCATGTAGTTTGTATTTTATGGATTCTCTTGGCATTATCTTGGCATGCATTCATAAATTATAAACTTTACAATAAAGAGATGATAATAACCTCTGCTTTTAAAACAGCCTGGGTATGCATGCAATATCATTGAAGAATGGCAAAAAGTGATCAAGAGAGTAGTGCCATGTAACCTAATCTCCTATAAAAATATACTAAAATTGAAGAAAAATCTCAGTAGCACCTTAAAATTATTCCTCAGATATATGCAAACTACGGGAAGTCAGTTCACTGTAATTATGCTATTTCCAGGGAATTTAGATCAAACTCTACACTAATCACATTATAATAATGTATATCAGAAAACATTAAAGGAACTAACTTTGACACCTTGTATTACACAAAATTGGCACCTTCATTACAAACAGGCCTTCTGGCTTCATTTATTTACAATGTCCTTCAGAAGAAAAAATATTTCTTAGCTATAATGAAATAATAAATAATAATAAATAATAGTTTTGGTCAAATTTTAACAACTTTATTTTGAAAATAAGAAATAAATAGTAACAACATTAGATTTTTTTTATATTTTAAGTCCTAAATTTGGATATGAATACATGATTACTTTGCTTCCTTTTATTCTGACATAGTATCACTTCTATAGTGAAAACAATACTTTCAATTATTTCAATAATGTTATTGATTCAGGAGTAAATAATGATATATTCTTGACTTAAAATACTAGAATTAAAATAAATATATAATAACATATCAATATATTGACATTTGTAGTTTCATCCCAGTTCCAATGGTTAAAAAATTAATGAAATCCCTCAGGTAACACTATACAACTAAATTTATTTATTTATAAATTTATTTATTATATTATCATTATATCTATAGCCAAGTCAGTATTATTAGAAACTAGAAAATAATTATGATTACTTTATTCTTGACAGCTTTCTATATGTCACACTGACTCAGGGATACTCATCTGGCCAAAATCTATTTTATATATTTACATATATATATATATTTAATATATAGTATATAAACAGGTATATATAAGAGCGCTTCAAAACTTTCATGAAAATGCCTGTTAACTTTTACTTCCATTCTCATGAACTTTTTGAAGCACCTTTGTGTACATATGTTCATAAGTACATATACACAAAGGTAAACTTGTGTTGAAACCTTAATATATGTCCTTTGAGCTAATATTCTGAAGACAAAATTAGATCAATCAGCAAGAAACTTTAAGTATACAGTTGATCAGAAATAGTTCTCATTGTAAGGTTGTAACACTTCAGCTATCAGCTCACAAATATCAAGAATTAATTGTGAATAAGGCTTCATTAGTGAAAACAAAGCTGCTTCTGTCTGCAAATGAAACTGTCTGTAGAAGAGAATCCAACTTTTGCCAAAGACATAAACTACCTTCCTATACCCTTGAGTGGAGAGAGAATAACAGCATGATTTATGAAGTATAAGGTAAAACCAAAACCTAATTTTCATGAACAAATGTGCAATAAAATTTACAGCTCCTGGAATCCTGCCTTTTCTTAAGGAAGAATTATAAAGTTTATTACATTTGGTTTAAACACACATTTTATATTTAATTTGTGAATATATCTAACAATTATTGATACAACTAATCGATCAACAAAAACAGGTGACAGCAGTATTAAAGAGGCAATTTGGCTTTGCAAAATTGAGAAATTAGAATAAATATATTTTTTAGAAATAAGAGGTTCAGTACTGCAACAACAATGATTATCCATCTGTTTTTAAACAATTTGTCTCAATATATATAATAACAAACTTGAAATTATATATATATATGTATATATATTGCTGGTTTAGAATGCAGATAAAGGAGTTTTTATTTCTAGCTGATGAGTACTTGCAACAAGAGGCACAATGAGATCCTGAAGACCTGATACTGAGATGTAGAGGGACATTGACAACAACTGCTTTGCTTTTGCACCTATCAAATACCTCACAGCTGAAATCAAAAATGTTCTTAAAATTACAAGTCAAAACTTATATAAACTAACCCTTGACTTTTGCTTCTGTTAACTATTAACTATAAATACTGTAAGTGCATTTCTGTGATTTTTATCATATTAATATAAAGAAATATAAGTTGAATAGAAGAAATTTTATCATGATAATAAATGACAACTGAGCATATGATTAGTCTTTAAGTGAATTTTATGTCATGCTAAAATATATTTTAATAAATGTTCTTGTTTCTAGGGGAGCTAATGTAGTTAACATTTAATTGAATCAACTAACAAATTACGAATGTTAAAACTCTATAAATATTTTTATGAAGTAATTAAGTATAAATATAACATTTTTGTGCCTGAGAAGCAGCCATTGCTGGCTTACGCAGTTGAATCCCTGCCAACCATGTGAGTTGGAGCCCCTATCTCCTTGCAGCCATTTAGGGAGTGAACCAGCATACAAAGGATCTCTCCCACTTTGTTTCTCTGTATCATTTTTCTTTCAAATAAATTTATAAAACTAGAATTAAGTAAAAATGTAATTAAGAATAAAACTGATCATATGATTATCTTGCATGAAATATAGTTGTCTCTTTTAGCATTGTGTAAAGGGCCATGCACTTTTCTTGGCTATTCTTTTTAATGTGGATCTTTTCTATTTTCTTATCTTATTTCCATTTATGTCTTTACTGTACTTTGAGTGATGTCATTCAGTTTCAGCTTCCTTCTTGTTTTATAGGGTTACTTGAAATATCCTCATCTCTCTCCATTTTTCTATGTATGCCTGTATTTTTTTTTTACTCTCAGCTCAAATATAATTTCTTTGAGAGTTTAAGACTTAGATGGGACTGCTATCAAGGTCCTTACAATCATAGATTTTATGTAAGTTTGAACTATTTTAGTATTTGATATATATTATCTACTTTAGATTGTCCTATAGCATCAATTTAATGAGTATGTTTTAATGAATGAAGAATATAATAATCAATGCTTTATTTCTTTCAAATACTTGAAATTTGATGAATTAAGTCACTTTGAAATAGTGATTTGGAAACAAACTAAGCTGTTTTCACTTTTTGTTTTTTTGTTTTTTTTTTTTTTTTTTTAGCAAATAGAAATCTGCCAACAATGTCTAAACCAACAACATAATACAGGAATGATGATAACAAACAGATAGTGTTGTAGTGATCAAGACATGTATGCCACCTTTTGTAGAAACTAGTGTTTACATTATTTATGGAAAATAATACACCACCACTACCAACACACCCCTCCAATATTACACAAGAGGTGTCAAGAATTCTGTAGTCAAATCATTTTCTCTGCGAAAATCACATGATTTAGTGATCTTGGCTAATCGTTCAAGGATTTTTTTTTTGACTCATGGCAGATGTGTTCTTGAAATTTATGCCTGTTGTTGAAAATTTGGAAAGAGTCCTAGAACACCCAATTATGCAAGAGTTATGGCCTATATAAGGGACACCTACTGTTTTAAAGGGGAACATGGGATTTATAAATTTTCCACAAAGGAAGTTCTGTCTGAAAGATTTAATGAGACCTGGATTTGAACAAAAGGTATTTGTTGTGCTTTTTTGTTTTTCTGACACCCATTTTGTCAACAACAATTAATTATTAAGTGCCATGGTGGTTTGGAAGCTCAATAAAACGTTTTTTATTCATGCCTTCTGAAATCCACCTAATGTACATTCTAATTAGAAATGCAAGAAGCTTTGGGCAGATTGCCAATTCCTTATCTATCCTTGTCAATTTTTAATCACTTGAAAATGATGCATATTATCAACACAAAGTTTTATTCATTTGGAAAATACAGTTTCTATTTTCTAAATGTAATCTAATTTTAAAAGGTTACACATACTCATTACAGCATATAATTTCTGGAAATTATTTTCTTTTATTTGAGGTAAATGATTTTAGTAAATGCATCAAAGGATGATACTCAGCTCTGCTATGTAATATCTTTGCATCTAAATCATGATAAAATATATAACTGGAAAGACACTGGTATTATTTTACAGTGCATTGTCAACATAGTTGACTTGAATTAGATTAAAAGCCACTGAATAGTTTAAAATAAACTTACAGTTAAATAGAAATTTAAATACCTTTAAGGTTATTTTAGAAACTAAAGTAACATTTCATTCACCTAACATTCATTCTATTAGGATGAATTTCTAGGTCTCAATAACAAAGTTTTTCATTTACTAGCTCACTGATTGTATATATTCCAAAATGATATTTTGTTATTGTCATCTATTAATATCTTCACGACTGAGATATTATACTAACCTGATTTTAATAAATAATATCAGAGGGTAAGACTGATTTCAGAGTAAGAGCTACTATCTGTTAAGTGCAGGCATAATGTTGCATATGTCTTATCTGTATAATTATCAGACATGCATAATGTTGGAGTGTGAGCAGAGTCTTTTCATAAACGGTATATACTAAGGCTTTGGAAGGTTAAGTAAAGAGTTCAATACAATTGGCTAGTAATTCAATGTCCTGAGACAAATCTGATTTCAAAACTCATGTTTCTTTTCTTTGCACCAAAACTTGCTATATCTGAACACTTTCACTCTTTCTTAATGCACTCAATTAATTCATTTTTGTAAATGCGTATCACTCTGTTATGACAAAGTGAAAGTGGAAAGGAAAGATGTCACCAAATGTCAGAAAAGGAATTTCCTATCATAATTTTCCCATAGAAACGTTGACTCTGACAGTGAGCTACAGAGTAGAGTAGCAATTTGGGAGTCCACTGGAAACATTCCATCACACTATCAAAGCACAAATACGAGGAAATAGAAGCAGGGAGGAGAGGAAGAAGGGACTCTCCCTTTACCCACAGATTTCTCATCCAGTGAGAATATTAAAGTGATCAGAACAATTAAATGGCTGGAAGAGGCTGTAAGATTGAAAAAGAAATAGGGACTCAAAGCAATTATTTCTCAGAAATAACAAAGATCCACATATCCTATTACCCACTTTGTGGATTCTGTCAGTCAGACTGGCCACAAGATAATAGTGAAGCCTTACCTATATAACCCCCACCTAGCCCATAATCACTACCAATCCTCTCTGGACCTTGTAATCCTTATCTCCGAGGGTTGCTCCCAATGCACACATCTGTAGTTAGTGAGTGTGAACCATTACAAATGATTCAAGAGCTTGCACAGGCATTTGGCCAAATTCTCTAGGCTTGTCAGAAGATACACAAACTTAAATATTCCTGATCACCACCCTAGAGGAGACAAAGATAGCTTCTACATACTCAGTTTGGTTTTCTGGGATCAAAACAAATCATATAATCCTAAAAATACCCACCACCAACCAAATAGGAAGAAGTGTTGCGGAGATGGTCCATCGATAGAAAAGGGCTGAATAAGCCTCAGAATTCCCAGCTGGGCTGACTGATAAAGTGTTTGTCTCAAAGCAGTCAGTAATTACTGGGGGAGAAGACTGTTTGCTCAAATGAAAATACAGCAACTCAAGACTTCAAGGAGCCTGCGCCTTGGCTCAATAGGCTAAATCCTTGCCTGCGGCACCGGTTGGGGCACCAGATTCTGTCCCGGTTGCTCCTCTTCCAGTCCAGCTCTCAGCTGTGGCCCAGGCGTGCAGAGGAGGATGGCCCAAGTCCTTGGGCCCTGCACCTGCATGGGAGACCAGGAGAAGCACCTGGCTCCTGGCTTCGGATCCACGCTGCAGCAGCCATTGGGGGGTGAACCAACAGAAAAGGAAGATCTTTCTCTCTGTCTCTCTCTCTCACTGTCCACTCTGTCTGTCAAAAAACAAAACAACAACAACAACAAAAAGACTTCAAGGAAGGAGCAAAATCAAGGAATCGTGGCAATACCGAAGTAATATAAGAAAGCTTCAGCAACTAATCTCCACAAAAATGGAGATTTATGCTTGATAAGATCTATGCTTCACAGTAATTCAAAATAATTTTAAGGAAGCTCTGCAGGCTGTGAGTGAATAGAGAGATAACTCAGGAAAATCAGGAAAACAAGACATGGACAGAATTAAAAGTGCAACAGAGATATAAATATCTAAATCAGAAAAAGGCCTTCATATATCTATTTTGTTTCACATTCATCTATTTTCACTTGCAACAAAACTATTCTTATGATATCTTAAACATAGTCAACATTGTCTCACCTCAAAATATTTCTTCTTGTTTATTCTTCTAAGAATGATTTTAGTGAGTGTTATGATGAATCATTTCCTCAAATATTACCCACTCAAACCATGCCCTATCACAATATCTAATATACCAGTAGGTTTGATCACTTCATGTATCTTTACAGTGCCCTATTTTTTTCACATTGTTTTTATCTTTTTTTTTACATTGTAATTAGTTTTTCTTTTTTTCTTTTTTTTGTATTTTTTAAACTTTTATTTAATGAATATAAATTTCCAAAGTACAGCTGATGGATTACAATGGCTTCCCCCCCATAATGTCCCTCCCACCCACAACCCTCCCCTTTCCCACTCCCTCTCCCCTTCCATTCACATCAAGATTCATTTTCAATTCTCTTTATATACAGAAGATCAGTTTAGCATACATTAAGTAAAGATTTCAACAGTTTGCTCCCACACAGAAACATAAAGTGAAAAATACTGTTTGAGTACTAGTTATAACATTAAATCTCAATGTACAGCACACTAAGCACAAAGATCCTACATGAGGAGTAAGTGCACAGTGACTCCTGTTGTTGACTTAACAAATTGACACTCTTGTTTATGGCATCAGTAATCACCCTAGGCTCTTGTCATGAGTTGCCAAGGCTATGGAAGCCCCTGAGTTCACTGACTCTGATCATATTTAGACAAGGCCATGGTCAAAATGGAAATTCTCTCCTCCCTTCAGAGAAAGGTACCTCCTTCTTTGATGACCCATTCTTTCCACTGGGATCTCACTTGTGGAGATCTTTCATTTATTTATTTTTTTTTCCCCCAGAGTGTCTTGGCTTTCCATGCCTGAAATACTCTCATGGGCATTTCAGCCAGATCCGCATGCCTTAAGGGCTGATTCTGAGGCCAGAGTGCTGTTTAGGACATCTGCCATTCTATGGGTCTGCTGTGATTTTACCTTTATGTGACATTTTTGTAACATTTATATCATTCTAAACAAAAAATGTAAACTAACTGGAAAGACAGAGAGATTATTGTTGTAGGCTTGAATAGATATTTATTGAGTAATAAATGAAAGATTTCATGGATTTGAATGTGGTAAATAGGTAAAATAAAATAAAACTGCAAAAAAATAAAAGTAGTAGTGAATTATTCTTGGTCACAAAATAATGAAAATAGTGTCATATTGAGAATTTACATGGGATTTAATATGATAGAGAGGTAAACTAGAAATGAAGAAGAAAAGTAGCAGTGAATTATTCTTGGACATAAAATATGGAATGGAGTTTAGGCTAGATTATATTCAGTACTTACTAACAAAATATCATTCTCTACAAATTGAACCATGACTTTACAGCAAATGTAAAGTTAGTAATTGAATGTGAAACTTCAAAAATAAAATATAAAAACATGATTTACTGAGATGAAATATTTAAATACAGCTTAATGGCAGTTGTGTGAGAATACACTTTGCCAAAAATCAGAACTTCACAACAAAAAAGAAGTAATTAATTTATCTGACTTAAATTATTTAGGAAGTTGATAGAACATAGGATGCAATGCAGAATATGAAAAAAATATTCTGTGTCTAACTGAAAGTTATATGCAGCCTAAATAACTTGGGGAGTGAGTAAAGTTCGTAAAAACAATGGAAATTAGTGACTTCATATAAGCATTATATTCTGATTGATAAAGTTGTGATAGAAAGAGTATATGGTTAATTCTAATCCTATACATATGTAATGGGCATGAAGATTTAGGTGAAAGGATGGCAGATGGCATAAGCAAGGCTTTTAATTGATGGGGTGGAGTTTACAAATAGTCAAGGGGATGAAACTAGAATTATCCATGTCATTATGTATTGAGTTAGGGGCATCAGGATGAAGTCAAGCTGCTTAATATAGGCACAGTGATAGAGAGAGAGAGAGAGAGAGAGAGAGAGAGAGAGAGAGATTCCATCTGCCATTTCATTCTCCAAGTGGCTGTAGTGGCCAGGGCCTGGAACACCATCTGAGTCTCCCCTGTGGGTGCAAGGGCCCAAGACTTTGGCCCATCTTTTGCTGCTTTCCCAGGCAACTTGGCAGGGAGCTGGACTGGAAGTGGGAAGCCACAATACCAGCCCCAGAACCTGAGGTTTAAATGTCTATAAGAACTTGGGGAGCCAATTCCTGTTTAATCAACCCTTAACAGTGTTGCACAGCAAAACCAACAATGTGATTTATGAAAGAAAACACAATTTAAAAAGTTTCAGGATTAAATATACACCATGAAAATAAAAAGAGAGCAAATTTACTTTTAATTATTTTTTTAATTTTTGCTAATCAAGGAAAAAAAATTCAGGTGTGAAGAAATTTTCTTTTTAGTGTATCTTAAGTCAATCTGAGAGGTGTGTGTCTGTTGTGCTAATGTTAGCTATTGATTATTTTTCATTTCTGTTCTACCATGCCCTTTGCCTTTCATATGAAAGTATTCAATCATTCTGATATTTTGAACACCATAATTATTTAGTTCCACAAAGCCCATCTGCCAAACTGTATATTCTAGACAGTTTAGTCGAACTTTTCAGATACTTGATGATGTACCATAATATATAAAAATAAAAAAGCTGCCTCTGGAACTTTTTTTGTCCAAAATGCGTTAGGATGACTTACAGTGGAAAGTTTTATTTCAATATGTGTGGATAACTAGAATTCAAACAATGTTATTGCTGTTATTAAAAAGCAGTAGTAAAGAATATTCTAAAAATTAGCTAAGTACAAATTTCAAATATTATGTTATGTTTTTGACAGAGATGTTTTAACTCTAATCTATTACATGATAATATTGAATTTATAATTACATGTGCATGTTACATAACCCTAAAGTCTCATTTATAATTTACATTTAGTATTTGTGAGAGGATGTAATATCCTTTCCTTGGATTTGATGGTTGTACTTATAGGATAATCAAGGAGTAAATATGCCATCCTTTTTTTGAGCTGAATGTAAAATGGAAGATATATACATTGATAGAATAAGCTTTCAGTGTTCTATGTCTCGTATTTCCATATTTGAAATTGTAATCATGCTTTAGTAGACTTGTTCTGTCAAAACCATAGCATAGCACATTTTGATTGTTCAAATCTAGAAATTTTCAGTCAGAATTGCAATGAATATTACTTTAACAAATTCTCTGAAAGTGGTTCTGAATACCTTCTGAGGAAAAGAACATATATAGAATATTATGGTTGTGCTAAAATAAGTGGCAAAATTTCTTTATATTTTATTTTTACTTTTAGTTGTTTGTATCTTTGCTATCTTGCATGCTTCTTACATTACATTTATGCCACTGACATTAAATCTTCAGAGGTTTTAAATATCATCTTACAAATGAAATGCAAATTTTCCATAAAGTAATTAAAAATTACTCATGAAATCTCCACTGCTAGAGCCAACCCTATTTTATTTTAATCTAATCTCATAGAGTTATTTATTGAATTCACAGTAAACATCCTCAATTTTTAAGGATTCTCTATCCATGTCTCTAATGCCTAGTAATTTTATCTCTAAATATTTAGGGTCCAATGAAGTATAGTCATTTAATCATATAAAACTAATCCTTCTTCTTCCTAGTCCTATTAATTTTTGGAAACTATGATCCTCAAGAATAATCTTATCATCTTGCCTTCAAAATTTCCCTATTATCTGTATTCTCCATTTTCATTCGTTAGTCCAAGGGGAAGCGGTGCTCTTTTTCTAACTGATGCTTCTTCCATTCTTGGACTCTAAATTACAAGCCCTTACATGCCAAGGGTGTGGGAGGAAATGTCACAGGGAAGAGTGTCTGAATTGCTGACTGAGAACATGCCTCACAGGAGAGTGGAGTGTCTTTCTGGCAGAAGATCCAGTGGCATTTGGGAGAAAGAAGAAACAGATGGTGACTGAGAAAAAGGACATGAGAATGTCTCTTTCTCTCCATGAAATAAGCTCTAGTCATATGCAAAATCCAAAATATTAACTATAAAGCTGGTGGGTTCTATTCCAGTTGATAGCACACTGTATGAAAGGACCAAGCTCTTTATTTCAGAAGTATAGTGAGTACAAACTCCAACTGATGCTCCCTTTTTATTGTTTAAAAGATTCATCTCAAGAAAACAAAGCAACAGACACTCCAAAAGTTGAGAATGTCATGTAAGGAGAAATGTATTAGTTTAAATTTACAACCAGAAAATGTGTTATTATCTTTTTATCTTCTTACTGCTATTCTGTGGTAAGAATGATGTTGTTTGATATAACTAGGAAGCATAACGTATGTTACTCAAAGTAGCCATTTTGAGCGGTAGGTCCTCAATAACAATACACAAATATGACTTATCTGCATATTCTACATATACATATGCTTTTTCAACTCATGGTTTTATGATGAAGAAACATATTTTGTTGAGGAAGTCTAATTAAATTCATATTTTTCAATAAGAATTGTTCATAAGAATTTACTGTTAACAATTTACAATCAAAATATTATATCACAAATTCCAGTTATGATCAAGTTATTCTCCTGTAATTGCTAATATTATCAACAGTATACATTTGAATCATTCCAATGCAGAACAAATTGTTTTTTGTTTTATACAGTATTCTTAGACTTTTTTAACTTGCTTTGCTCCTTGAATCTTAGTAAGAACTAGCCCAGGGATTCTCACACTTAAGAAAAATTATAAATGCAATGATGAATATAATTCTTGCAACTCTGCTGTGAATATCTATTACTTTGTGATACATATATATTATGTGAAAATTAAAAATGTCTAATACTCTATTTATAAAAGGTTAATTTATTTATCTTAAAGTTGGAATGACAGAGAAAGAAGGAGAAAGAGAGACACCGACAGACACAGAAAAAAAGACAGAAATAATCTTTCACACAGAGATTCATATCCAAACGCCTGCAACAGCCAGGGCTAAGCAAAGCCAAAGTTAGGAACCTGGAACACCAGCCAATTCTCCCATTTGGATGGTAGAGACTCAAGTATTTGGTACATCATTCCATGCCTTCCTAGGTGCATTAGCAAGAAGCTGGATCAGCTGCAGATTCTCCGAGATTTGAACCAACATTCTGATTTGGGATATGAATGTCCTGAGTGTCAACACAACATGATGTATCACAGCGTCCATCCCTCCAAATACCTTCTTTAGCCTTTTAGTTATTATATAACTTTAGTGACACATCAAACAAAAAATGTAATGCATTATAAATCAGTCAAATTAAAATCAACAGCATTTATTTTTAAAGTAACATTTTTGTTATAATCATTTAACCAATATTAAGTATAATAATGGGAACATAAATACTTGCTTCATGTTGTTATGCATTTCCTATTCATTTCTTTGGCATGGTGGGCCACAATTTGTTTATTGCTGTCATTATTGTGATTATACTTACTTTTAAAAATACTTTTGGGGTGCCGTCATCATGTGGTGGCTTAAGCTACTGCCTGTGAATCTGGTATAACCTATGGGCATCTGTTAGAATCCCAGCTGCTCCACTTCCAACTCAGATCCCTGCTAATATATCTGGGAAAGCAGCAGAAGATGGCCCAAGTGCCTGGGTTCCTCACCCACATGGCATACCAGGAAGAAGCTCCTGGCTCCTGGCTTCCATCTGGTCCAGCCCCAGTTATTGTGGCCAACTGGTAAATAAACCAGTGAATGGGAGGTTTCTCTCTCGCTCGCTCTTGCTCTCTTTCCCTCTCTCCCTGTAATTCTGATTTTCAAATAAAAATCAATAAATCTTTAAAAAATAAAAATGTAGTTATTATGAACCAATATGTCATACTAAAGATTCATTTCATATAACTCTGTGCCTTAAAAGTACACAGTTCTTGAATTCAATTTAAAGATAAAATCATATGATACTTAATATCTAAAAATTTAAATAATTAAAATTAGTGATATCAAAAGGGTATACATAACCATATTTATCCATTGATATGAATTAAATGACTTAATATAGTACAAATGAAATACAGTGGCTTCCTCTAATTTAAAGAAAATCAACCTCAAAATGTGCCCCTGGTGAATACTATATTTTTAGACAGTATTTCTTGTATTCAAGTTGTTTAAGATTTTTATGAGCTTCCTTCTGCTGACATTCCCCATCACATTCCAAGAATAATGAATTGTCTCTGGTTGTCATTTTGAATTGTACCACACAGTTGAAGGATTTTTTTTTATAATGAAGCTTTATTATTTAAATGTTTTCTATCACAGAATTATAGGATACGTGTGTGTGTTATCTAATTGTTCAGGCAAATAAAATTCTTGAGATAAAAAATAAAAGGATTTGATAACAAATTAAATATTACAAAGGTCTTAATATCAACCACCTTCTTCCCCTCCCAAAACATTTCCAAGATATAAATAGTTTTCATAATATCTGTTCAAACGAAGATGACTTCCCAAATCTTAGTTTGTGAGTTCATTATTCAATGAATGTTTCTCTCAGTGACACTATGTCTATTTTTCATCACTAGGAAAAAAAATGAGTATTTAGTGTTCTTCTGCTGTTCTTGATTTTTGCTTCTTCCCCTTATGTTCTAATATTTCAGAACAAATGCCCATTTCCCCACTAGTTACACTTATCAAACAATGTCATTATTAGCCTTTATTGGGAATTACAGCAACATAGATAATATTGTAATATATGTCAAAGTACAATATTAATGTGCTTTCCTTTTTATTCATGTTGCTTTCTTTTGTCTATATCTCTAAACTTCTCATCTATGAATCTACTTTTATGCTTTTTCATGTAATCTTATTGATACATTTATTTATACTATCTATGGGCGGATCTTAATTGTCAAAATCAAAATAACAGCTCTTACAGTGTATTGATTATGTAAATGCTTGTCAAGAAAGTATAAAATATCTTGTTTATTTATGCCTTCTGAATGAAAATGTAGCTAGTGCCAAAATCTAACCAAACATTTTTCTAGTCAAAATTTATAGTTTAAATTCGTATGATATTTGATTCCATTTCACATTTTAATCATACAGATCAGAATACTACTGCTTATCTTTCTGGTGTATTGATTTCTTTCATTTTCTGTCAAAATGAAAATTTCTTTATATAATTGCACCTTCTCATGTGTTGTGTTGTTTTACTTTATTTATCCCAGAAAAGGTTTTCAGAAAAGAAAAATAATTTTCTTCTGTTCATGTCAAATGTTTGCTTGCTAACACTATTGCACAGATTATAACACTCTATTTCTTTCACAGTTGCTCTTCAATTACTACTCTTCTTCATTTTTACAACCTTTTTTTTTTTTCTGGAGTACATACCCTAATAGTCTCAGCAAAGGCAAGTACAGCTTAAATTTGTCTAGGGGGCAGCAATTGTGGCACTATAGGTTAAGCCACTACTTGGGAAACACTATCCCAAAACTAAGTGAAGTTCTAGTCACAAGCACTTCATTTCACATCCAGGTTCCTGCTAATGCATTCTGGCAGGTAGCTGATGATGACTCAAGTGCTTGGGTCTCCATCATTCACATCAGAGACCTGGGAGGAGTTCTGGGCTCCTGGCTTCAGTCTGGTCCAACCTGGCTTTGGGGGTAGTTGGGGAGTTATTATTAAATGTTTTATTATTAAAACATTGAACCTAATCTATAAATATAAGACATTATGAAGTCACCTAATAGAATTTTTAGTATATTTTTGATAATAATCTAAAACAAGTTTATTTTTAAAATTTTTCCAGGGTGTGGTGTTGTCAGTCTGGCTATTAAGCCATCACCTGCAACAGTGTGGACTAAGCCAGGTTCAAGCCAGGAGCCAGGAGCTTCTTACAGGTCTCCCATGTTAACGGCAAGGGCATGAGCACTTGGGCCATCTTCCACTACTTTCCCCAGGTTATTAGCAGGAAGCTGGATGGATATAGAGCAGCTGAGACCTGAACCAACGGCCACATGGGAAGCCAACATAACAGGGGACAGCTTTACATACTACACCGTGATGCTGGCCCCTGAAATAAGACCTATTAAGATTAAGCGGTACAACACTACTATTTGGAAGGTTCTTAAATGTCTACTATATCAAGCTTTCCCCCAATGCTCAAATGCCACCTGTCCTCCCTAAAACATTTTCTTATTGGAGAAAACACATTTCTGTCTTTTATCTACTTAGTATGAAATGAAAATTTGACTATGCAAAATGTATTTTATTTCAAATTATGTTATCAGTGTGCTGTTTTACTATCATATTTTTATGATTAATGTATTTACTCATTAACTTTTCCCCAAGCATCCAAATACATCCATTTCTTCTGAATCAGGAAATTATGATGCTTGGATAAAGACACTTTACAAGTTAGGAGGCATGGAATACTGCTTGAAATGGTTAGCAAAATTGTAAAATACCATAGTCTTCTTGGATTTTTCTTGTTGCCAATAATCTTTTCTTATTGATAGCAATTTTAAATGATATCTTATAATTAATATTGCAAGCTTCATTTACATTGATTTGTCCTACGAATGACACTATTGCTTTCCCATATATATTTATTTCTTATTAATTTGTGAGGCAGAATGACAGAGAGAGCAAGAGAGGGAGAGAGAGAGAGTGAGAGAGAGAGGGATCTTCAATATGCCTCCCCAAAAGGTTGCGATAGTCAGAACTAAACCAGACTGAATCCAATATACTGGAACTCCATCTTGGTCTCCCACACGAGTGGAAGTGGCCCAAGTATTTGGACCATCTTCTGCTGCCTTCCCAGGCATACCACCAGGAAGGTGGTTTAGAAGCAGTATAGCAGGGACTCAAAATGGCATTCCCATATTGAATGCCTGTGTTGCAAGCCCTAGTTCAATTGATGCACAACATGATGGACTTAACTGCCTTGTTTTTGACCACATATTTTGATTGATTTGAAGATATCATAGTTGATACATCAGTCTTTTATTCAGTAAATATTTTTTAAGCAGAACTACATGCCCTCCACATTGTAAAATGATTGCAACAAGAAAGCATGAGTTGCTGAAGGAATATGAGGGAAATCATCTGGGTTAAAACTATGTAAAAAATAAATAAATAAATAAATAAATAAAGATGAAAACTATGTCAACATATGCATGACCTGTAGAAGAAAAGAAATTCAGGTAGGCTCTCTGTTAAACAATATCCCTTATCAAACTGTTAATGTTTAGTCAGTTTTGCTTAACTTTTTGTGTTGGAAGATGTATTTATGGTAATTTATAGCTATGTGGACTGCACAGAAAATATTAATAGTACTATGACACCAGTTTTGGTTTTGAATTTTGTATGAATATTTCAATTTTTAAAATTTGTTTGAGAAGGAAATAGATAGAACATGAGAGAGGCAGACAGGGAGAACTCGCATTCACTGATTCACTCCCTCAATGACTGTAGTGGCTAAAGCTGGGCTTGGATCAGAGCTGGAAGCCAGGGACACAATCCAGAATCACTACGTAGGTGTAATAACCCAATTATTTTAACTAAAACCTCTGCCTCTGAGGGTTTGCATTGGTGGGAAGCTGAAACCAGGAGTTGGAGTTTGGAATTGAAACGAGGCACTCCAGAGCTGGTTTGTGTCCTAGCTGGTCTGCTTTTGATACAGTTCTCTGCTAATGCACCTGGGAAAGCAGTAGAGGACGGCCAAAGTGCTTGGGCCCCTGCATCCATGTGGGAGACCTGAAAGAAGCTCTTGGCTCCTAGTTTTGGCCTGGTCCTACACCGGCCCTTGTGGCAATTTGAGGAGTGGACCAGCAGATGGAGGAACTCTCTGTAACTATGCCTTTCAAAAAAAAAAAAAAGTCTATTTGCTTCAGAGAAGACTAGAGTAGGAACAAATAAGGACTCAAATATTCTAATTGGGAACTAAGGCAGTGAATTAAAAAAGAGCGAGACATACATTAATAGGTAGTCCATTGACTTTTCAGATAAGTAAGCTGATTTGGGCAATATTTTGGAGTAAGAATTCATAGGAATATAGTTTTCTCAATGTAATAACTGGTGTACAATGTTACTAATAATTGGAATTCAATGCCTAGAAATGTGGGTGTGTGTATGTTTGTGTGTGTGTGTGTGTGCTCCCACACCCAGGCACACATGAAAGTGGAAAATTCAGAGTTCCCAATGAATATTATAATTTGCAAAAGTCTAAAGGGCATCCAAGAGTATATGCCAATGATGTAGTAGAAAATGTGAATTTGAATTTAAATCAAATACTTGAGCTCAGAAATCAGAATATTTAAAATGGAGATGACATAAAAAACAGCACAAAAATGACCCCTCTGGGAGTATGATTTAAAAGGGGCAGGGGGGTTAGAGAGGCCAAAAGCAGAGTTTCTTATACTTAGAATGTTGTGGTGGAAGAGGAGATGGAAAAGAAAATGTAGATTGCCATGACAGATAAGAGGACAAATAGTAGAATGTGATATTATAAAATCAAGGGGAGGATGTTTATTAATGTAGCAGAAATGTATTCATAAATTTATAAGGTGACTTGGAAACATTAAAGTTCTATTTTTTCAAATATTTATTTTATTTATTTGTAAGGCAGAGTGATAGAGAGATAGGGAGAGAGAGAGAGGAAGGAAGGGAGAGAGAGGATGAGTACAATCACAATTTCTTTCCACTGGTTGAATTCCCACACAGCCAGAATGAGACAGGCTGAAGCTAGGAAACCAGAATTCCTTCAGAGTCTCTCACATGGCTGGAAGGAGACCATGCACTTGCTCATCTTTTGCTTGTCTTCCCAGGCATACCAGCAGGGAATTGGATCCAAAAAATTACACAGGGATTCCAAAACAGCATTATTACCTTAGCTACAAGCAATGCAACCTGTGAATTAACCCACTGTATCATAATGGTAGCCCCTAGGAACATGCAGTTTCAATGTCATGTTAGATAAATTTTTTTTTGCATATTGAGTATTGAATTGTACGTGAATTGTAGTAAAGAAATGTAGACGCAAATAGCTCTTGCAAGTGTAGGGGAGAATTTGGTGGCAAAAAGAACTGAAGTGACAGGTAAAGAGGTGGCATCCTTGAGTGGGCAAGAGCAGATATCAAAGCAAAAGCGGTGCAAGTATCTTCAAATGTTGATGGAAACATTGATGTTATCTTGTTTTTGTTAGTGGAATGAATGATTTCCAATTTGGTGATATCGGTTGATTCTGAGGATTATTTATCAAGTGCAGTTAGGTTTATGTAAGTGTGGAAAATAATAACGTCAGGAAGAGTAAAAGCTAATGAGCTTTCTTGGAAATCTTGGAAAAGTGAAATTTTCATCTATGCTATTTTTTTGTTTGACAACACATGGAGTGATGTGCAATAAGTTCAACTGGCATCAAAGATACCCAGTTTCTGGTAGTTGGGTGAGCTTTCAAATTTGATCCTTGTACTAACCATACACTAAAAAAGAAGACAGAAAAAGAGCCAGGAACCAAATGTATGAGAAGCAGGTCAAACAATGACAATACTGTAATAAACTTAACCTGCAAAATAAGCTAATGATCATAAACTATGAAAGCTCCTGCTACACTTTAAGGAAGAAGGAGGAGTACCAATCTAAAAATGTCAATAGAAAACCGAACACATGTGTATTCCATCTTCTGGTTCTTCAAAGTCTTGAGTAAAAGAAAAGACAGTGTATGCTTGAGAAAGTTGAAGAGAGAACATCAATTAACAAAGGCTGGTGGTGAATTTCACTTAACAATGAAGTCAGGGAAATGTTGTGAATACAACATGATTATATAAACTAAATTCTTGATAAAGTAATCTGGAGTTGCAAGATCTATTCTGTAAAGACTCAGGGAAAGAACTGATAGGTTGAGGTTTAAAGCTGTATGTATTTAGTTCATATTTAATAAATGAAGAGGTAATTTGGTATATTAGACAGTTAAGGAAGATGTCAAGAATGTAAGACATGCTAGAATTTTGCACTTTTAGAATATTGTGTTGATAAATTCAGTACCATATAAAATATTGTATTTTGATACCAACTGCAGCTGTTGTACCAGATGTGGTTTTATGACTTGATCAAATTAATATATACTCTGGTATCTGATATGCAACTAGTGATCTGGCAAATGTCTTTTTCCCATACCTGTCTACAATGCCCATCAAAAGCAGTATGCTTTCTGCTGCTAAGGCAGCAAGACACATTTCTGTTCTGCCTCAGGGGCGCATCAACTCTCCAGCCCTATGTCATAATTTAGTACACATAGATCTTGATGGTCTTTCCCTCCCACAGTTACCATGCAGTCTATTGAATTGATGTATGCTGCTTGTACTTAATCAGCAAAAACTAGTAAGTACTCAAACCTATTGCTATGATATTTTGCATTCAAGAGGATGTGAAACAAATCCTCCTAAAACTCAGGGATCCTCCACTTCAGTGAAATTGCTAGAGCATGTTAAGGGCACATTGCTGCATGTGGCTGTTTCTACAAGAAGAAAATCTCAGTGTCTAATGGGACTATAAGTCTACAGGTCTGGAAAAGAGTATTGTGTTTGCTGGAGTGACTGATCCAAACTGCCAAGGGGAAATTGACAATCTTTACATAATAGCATTTTTCACAAATTTTATGGGTTTTAGTTTTTAGTAAAACTGCTTGAATATGAATCTAATATTGATGTATAAGTGAAGACTATTGGGAATAGTTACAGTTTTAATTCCATCTAATATAAAATAAAAATAAACACTCGAATTTCATATATTGATATTTCTTTCATTTGTGGTTTACTAAGAGTGAAAGGGTTTGTTTTACCTCAGTTATCACCAAGATACTACAACCCTGATGCTATTTCATGTATGCTTGATTTAATTATTATTCCTCCTATCCACATATTATTTTAGATATGAAACTTGTTGTATGTCATATTCAACTTATTATAAGGTATGCAAATTTTAAATTTATCTAATAAATATATTTTAATATAATCTCTCCGGATGGACATGGGAAATTAGCCAGAGAATCTGAAGTGTGAAAGGGGCCATTCAACATAATGCCATAAAATTGCCTTTTGGGGCCAGCATTGTGGCATAGTGGGCTAAGCCTCTGCCTCTGGTGCCGGCACCCCAAATGGGCACTGGTTCAAGTCCCTGATGCTCTCCTTCAATTCTAGCTCTCTGCTATGGCCTGGGAAAGTAATAGAAGATGGCCCAAGTCCTTGGGCCCCTGCACCTGCTTGGAGACCTGGAAGAAGTTCCTAGCTCCTGGCATTGTATCAGTCCAGCTCCATCCATTGTGGCCATTTGGGGAGTGAACCAGCAGGTGGAAGACCTTTCTCTCTGCCCTCCCTCTCTCTGTCTGTAACTCTACATCTCAAGTAAATAAATAAAGTCATTTAAAAAATTGCACACAGGGCTAATCAAATTGAAAACTATTTACCAGGTACTATTAAGAGAAATAAAGGAATAAGCAACAAAAGAGTAACTAATAGAAAAAAAAAAAAGACTCCTCCTAACTTTGTGCAAAAACGTAAAAGAATGGTCCTGAATGTTGAGTTCACCTTGAATCTTAAAGATGTGAATAGCTGTACTATTTATATCTGGAAGCAGGCCACTGGAGACATGAAATCTGAAAAGACATCTACAATGTGACCCAGAACTTTAATTCCTGATAATTTACCCAAATGAAATGAAATCAGCATATGAAAGAGTTATCTGTACCCTCGTGTTTATCACAGCCCAATTCACAATAGCTAATTTATGCAATCAACTGAGATGTGCATCACCTGATGACTGGATATTGAGGTATATATACATGAAGGAATGCAACTCAACTGTAGAGAATGAAACTCTGCCTTTTGTAACGAAATGGATGCAATTGGAGAACATTATGCTTAGTGAAGTAAGTCAGTCCCTAAAACAAATAGCATATGATTTCCCTGAATTGTGGTGACCAATATACAGTAATATAAAAAAGTAATATAAATTGATATTTTGAGATTTGATTGTTGTTTTAGCCCTTATCTATATTTTTGAGGAACAGTGATTTTTCTACTTATTGTCAAATTATTTATTTTAGTGTTAAGCTTGTGAATATAAAGAAAACAAAGTATGACATTGCAAAAATTAAAAAAAAAATAAGAAAGAGGAAGAGAGTTGGAATGAGGGAGAGAAGGAGGGTATGGTAGGAAGTATCACTATGCTTTTAAAATTGTATATATGAAATACCTGAAATTCATTCCCTTTTTAAAATAAAAAAAAAAAATTGGAAAAAAGAGACTACAAACATGGCAGATATGTGAAAACAATATTCATTCCATCTCATGCTCAGAAATCTAACAGATTCTCAGCATTGTTGTGCATATTGTGCAATGGTTTATTTCTCATTGACCTATTTACTCCTCAATTACACCCTGAGAAGTCATGAAAAATTACTACTGGCAATCATACTGACTTGAATGGGATGTCAGATGTATTTATATCAAGATCCAGATATTGTAGCTAGACGTTGCTATTATCTGTATACTATTTTTTTTTTTTTTTGACAGGCAGAGTGGACAGTGAGAGAGAGAGACAGAGAGAAAGGTCTTCCTTTTTTCCGCTTGGTCACCCCCCAATGGCCGCTGCGGCCAGCGCACCTCGCTGATCCGAAGCCAGGAGCCAGGTGCTTCTCCTGGTCTCCCATGCGGGGGCAGGGCCCAAGCACATGGGCCATCCTCCACTGCACTCCCTGGCCACAGTAGAGAGCTGGCCTGGAAGAGGAGCAACTGGGACAGAATCTGGCACCCCGACCGGGATGAGAACCCAGTGTGCCGACACCGCAGGTGGAGGATTAGCCTATGGAGCCATGTCGCCGGCCTGTATACTATTTTCATACATGCATTTTAATACAAAATATTTAGTATAACTCTAATTATAATTATAATTTCACCAATATTCTATTTCAATTATTTTAAAAACTATTTATTTATTTTTATTTAAAAGGCAGAATGAGAAAGCAAGAGAAAGTGAACGAGAGAGAGAGAGAGGGAGGGAGAGAGACAAGATAAAGACAGTAACTGCAAACCATACCTGAGTGGTAGGATCCAAATACTTGGGATATCTTTGATTGCTTTTCCAAGTGCATAAGCAGAAAGCTTCACTGGATGCAGAGAAGCAAATATTTGAATCATTGCACTAATGCATGATGCTGCACTCACAAGTGGTGACTTAAACAGCTGCGTCATTAATCTGGCTTCAATTTCTTCCAGTATTTTAAGGAAGTCACTACATATGTTCTCACTTTAATTTGAAATATTTTTATGATAGCCTTTAATTAACTCAGATAATTTTGCAGTCTTAAATATTTAACACTTACTTGTTTTTTGATTAAGCAAATATGATTTTAATTATTGAAATAGAAAAGTATATAATTATGATCAAATGAAGAAAGTGAAAATTACACATAATCATATGTGATGGCAACATCATCCTTCTACAAAATCTGTGATCACACTGGTTTTCAGATTTGATTTGATGTTATTGAAATTACTAAGCAAGTGTCTCTTTCTATATCACATCTTCATTATTTTTCCACTTATATGGTACATGTATAAGGAAAATTTATCATATATGATTGGCTGATAGTAATGATCACAAAAGACTCCACTTTTTAATTTTTTTAATTTTTATATATTAAATATAAATTTCCAAAATACAACTTTTGGATTATAGCGGCTTTCCCCCCATAACCACCCTTCCACCTGCACCCATCTCATCTCCCACTCCTTCTCCCATCCCATTCTTCATCAAGATTCATTTTCAATTATCTTTACATACAGAAGATCAATTTAGTATATACTAAGTAAAGATTTCAACAGTTTGCACCCACACAGAAACACAAAGTATAAAGTACTGTTTGAGTACTAGTTATACCATTACTTCACATAATACAACACATTAAGGACAGAGATCCTACATAGGGAGTAAGTACACGCCTGTTGTTGATTTAACAATTGACACTCTTATTTTTAAGACTTCACTTTAGTTCTGACAGTTTTCAATCTACCAGGTTTTTTCCAACTAACTTTGGAATCATTCCTTCTTGATTACTTTTAAAGGTATTGAATGTTCATATCCATATTAAAAATTTAGGTTCCATAATCTGTACTTTGGAAATTTATATTCATCAAATAAAAGTTAAAAAAAAGTAAAAAAAAAAATTTAGGTTCCTTAGAATTTTCAAGAATTTAATAAATGCCAGCACAACTCAATTGCTCAAGATAATTTACTTATTTTTTAAAGATTAATTAATTTATTTATTTGAGAGGTAGAGTTAAGACAGTGAGAGGGATAGACAGATAGAAAGGTCTTCCTTCCGTTGATTCACTCCTCAATGGCCACAATGGCCGGAGCTGCGCCGATCTGAAGCCAAGATCCAGGTGCTTTTTCATGATACCCCACACAGGTGCAGGGATCCAAGGACTTGGGCCATCTTCTACTGCTTTCCCAGGCCACAGCAGAGATCTGAATTGGAAGAGGAGCAGCCGGGACTAGAACCAGCACCCATATGGGATGCTGGTGCTGCAGGCAGAGGATTAACCTACTGCACCACGGTGCTGGCCCCAAGATAATTTACTTATTACAATTGTTACCTGCTTTCTTCTTCATCCCCCATATCCAATTTATTGTTTGCCTCTAAAATAACTCTTAATCAATCATGTGCATCTTCCTGATGCTAATTGAGCTCAAGATGCTATTAACACTCCCTTCAAAGACTTTGTATCCTTCCAATTAAGTTTATCATTCTACTTCACAATTGCCTTATTATCTGGAAAAATTTATTTAACTTCTTTGATTAACATTTATATTGAATATAACATAAGGAAAAGTATAGAATCATCAAAATTACTGGTTTTCTTAATTTTAATTACTGAACGCATACATGATGAGCCTAACTGCACAAAGTGAACACACCTAGAATACCAAAATGAAGAAATAAATTACACAACATTCAGAAGTACCCCTGGTCACCTGTTTATAACTTTACACTGACTACATTCTATGGATAACCATTATCATGATTTATAACGTTCTTGTATACTGTTGCTTGTTTAAGGACTTGGTATATATGGAACCATTCGCAGTGTGTACTCATTTGTGCCTGAATTCTTTCATTGTGTTGTGTGAAGTTTCAGTCAATTCTTTTACATTTTTGTGTGATATTCTATTCTGTGCATATAGAAAATTTTTTCCCTTGTACTTTTGTTATATACATTTGAATAGCTTCCATTTTTTTACCATTTTACATGGTTCTGTCATTACCATTCTCATACATCATTGTAGGTACATAAGTATGATTTCTTTTGTGTTTGTCTGATGGCTTTTTACTGAATTTTTATTGAATGATCAGAATAACTCTTTAAAAATACTAATTAAATTATGCTTGCTTGTACTCCTTGCTCTCTTGCTTGTACTCCTTCACAGTTTCATATTTCATTAAAATTATATTTAAATCATTTTCACATCACCTGTCTCCTGTATTCCTCCAAAACCTCATCCCATGCTGTTTCTTGTCACTATGCTACAGTCAATCTATCCTGTCCCCTCCAAGAATTTAACTAGATTTTGACCTTCAGGGAATTAATTATTCTGTTACCCCTGCTGAATTTTTTTTTTCTTTTAACATATACCTGACTCCTTGTTCTTCATTATACGATCTTATAAAGTCATTTCTTGACACAGAATAAGTCAATCCCTTGCTGTTTCTCATCATACTACTTCAAAACATTTGTATAAATTTGAAACATTTTCATTAATTTTATTGAATACATATAAATTCTGTCTTCTATCTGCATCTTCTAGATTATAAACATCATGAATCAAAGCATACATTTCTTTTTTATTACTGTTTATTGTAAATAAGAAACTGTGTTAAATATTAGCTGTTTATAAATTAATTGCATAAACAAATGAGGATTCTACACACATATCTATTACATATTCAAAGTAATAGCTATACATATTTTCTTTTTTTAATAAGAACTACATTTTTCTTACCTTCCTCTTAGAGTTCAGGACTTCTCTGTATCCTAATAAAAACTCAGACTCTAGAGCATCTCATTTTTTAAATTTAATTAAATCAAATTACTGAATATTATGGTAGATTCACATTTGGTTATAAGTGAAACTTATTTTTGAACATTACTTAACAATGCTCTTCAAATATTCTCTAGTAAATCAGGTAGACATATTTATCAAATAATTATAATACAAATGCTGTAGTGTAACTATGAATTAGCAGTTATATAAAAAATAAATTCACTGTCCTGACGGTTGATGTACAATGTAATACTTTATCCATTTTAGTATTTTTTTTGTTCTAGTACCATTGGTTGAACTCTGTAATTAACACACAATTATTCTTAGGTGTTTAAATTTTAACTGAAAAGTGATCCCTGTTAGGAATTTGGAAAACATTATGCTGAGTGAAATAAGCCAATCCCAAAGGGACAAATACCACTTGTTCTCCTTGATAGGTGACAACTAACTGAGCACCAAAAAGGAAACCTGTTAAAGTGAAATGAACACTATGAGAAACGGTGACTTGATCAGCCCTAACCCTGACTGTTGATGAGCAGCTTAATATGTTATCCCTCTTAGTATTTTTTTTTTGTTTGTTCTACTTAATACTTTTGGTTGAATACTGTAATCAATACACAATTCTTCTTAAGTGCTGAAACTTAACTGAAAAGTGATTGCTGTTAAATATAAGAGTAGGAATAAGAGAGGGAAGAGATGTGCAATTCGGGACATGCTCAAGCTGACTTACCTCAAAGGGTAGAGTTAGAAACATACCAGGGGATTCCAATTCAATCCCATCGAGGTGGCATGTACCAATGTCATCTCACTAGTCCCAGGGATCAATTTCTGTTCACAATTGATCATAATGATAGGACTAAGAACCAAAGGGATCACATAAACAAGAATAGTGTCTGCAAATACTAGCTGATAGAATAAAAAAGGGAGAGAATGATCCAACATGGGAAGTGAGATACACAGCAGACCCATAGAATGGCAGATGTCCTAAACAGCACTCTGGCCTCAGAATCAGCCCTTAAGGCATGTGGATCCGGCTGAAATGCCCATGAGAGTATTTCAGGCATGGAAAGCCAAGACACTCTGGAAAAAAAAAAAAAAAAAAAACCTAAATGAAAGATCTCCACGAGTGAGATCCCAGTGGAAAGAACGGGTCATCAAAGAAGGAGGTACCTTTCTCTGAAGGGAGGAGAGAACTTCCACTTTGACCATGGCCTTGTCTAAATATGATCAGAGTCAGTGAACTCAGGGGGCTTCCATAGACTTGGCAGCTCATGACAAGAGCCTAGGGTGATTACTGATGCCATAAACAAGAGTGTCAATTTGTTAAGTCAACAACAGGCGCCACTGTGCACTTACTCCTCATGTAGGATCTTTGTCCTTAGTGTGCTGTACATTGAGATTTAATGCTATAACGAGTACTTAAACAGTATATTTCACTTTGTGTTTCTATGGGGGTGCAAACTGTTGAAATCTTTACTTAATGTATACTAAACTGATCTTCTGTAAACAAAAAAAAATTATCAATTCGCAACTTGACTCTCACTGGGATTAAACATAATAGGTCTGATCTGAATTCATCATCATTTAAAAAACCATCTATTATTTTTCACTTTATGTTTCTGTGTGGGAGCAAACTGTTGAAATCTTTACTTAATGTATACTAAGCTGATCTTCTGTATATTAAGAGAATCAAAAATGAATCTTGATGTGAATGGAAGGGGAGAGGGAGTGGGAAAGGGGAGGGTTGCGGGTGGGAGGGACGGTGGGGGGGGGGAAGCCATTGTAATCCATAAGCTGTACTTTGGAAATTTATATTCATTAAATAAAAGTTAAAAATAAATAAATAAATAAATAAATAAATAAATAAATTCACTGTAGCTTATATGAATAGTAATTTAAAAGACTTCTTTTAATTTTTTTTCAGGTAGAGTTATAGACAGTGAGAGATAGAGAAATGTCTTCCTTCCGTTGGTTCACTCCCCAAATGGCCGCCACCAACGGTGCTGTGCTGATATAAAACCAGGAGCCAGGTGTCTCTTTCTGGACTCCCATGCAGGTGCAGGGGCCCAAGCACTTGGGCCATCCCCCACTGCCCTCCTGGGGCACAGCAGAGAGCTGGACTGGAAGAGGAGCAACCGGGACTAGAACCCGGCTCCCACATGGGATGCTGGTTCCATAGGTGGAGGATTATGCAAGTGAGCCAAGGCACCGGGCCCCTTTAAAAGGCTTTAAGCACAAAATTTATTAAGAATATATATTCAAATATTGATATTTACTATTGATTTTCTGATTTTATCCTTATAAAAGAATGATATACCTAATTTGTCCAAATATTTGTCTCTCCAATTATGCCTCTTTATGATACAAAGTATCTCTGATAACATTTCCTTCTTAATTCATTATTCAGTAACTATTTACTAGACTATATTCTAAGGACACAAGGGATGATGGTAAGTAGGTAGGTAGGCAGTAAGATAAGATGTGGACATTTTAACATTGGCCTGCCAAATATGTAAAGAAAATCAGCATTAAAGAGGATTTTTATCTACTGCTGCTACCAATTTTTAAATGTGCTGTTCTTGTGCATTAAATGTTTTGGAATTACCCCTTACTTCTCATATTTATTTATTTCCTCCATAAAGTTCTAATCAAAATTAGCCATCTTTCTCACTCTTTTTTTTAATTATCCATTACTTAATGGGAGGAGGAGGTAAGGTAAGAGAAAGAAAAATGTGATGTTTAGGGCTGGGAATCATCAGTTCAGATTTACAAGTATATTGTATACCTAACTGACTTGGATTTAATAAACAATGGAAACGCTGCTGTCTTTGCATCTCAGCAACTTGATACATTTGCTTATGCCAATGACAATTTTTATATTCTAAAACTGCAAGACAGACATGGTATCCCTAATGTGCTGTGGTCCATGTTTTGCACAGACAGTGTTTTCTTTTCAACTGAAAGATGGATGTGGGAGTTGTCATCTTGGAAACTTTATAAATGGAAAAAGATTCTTTTCTGTTCTTTAATAACTCAGAAACAGCTGTAGAAATGTTTTTAACTGAGATAAAATTCAACCTGCAGGCTAAGTGTAACCATAAAATCATCCTAAATGATATCTATTAAAAAAATGGCATGATTGATTGGAAACAGTGGCCTGTAATGAAAGATGTCTTACAAACTTCACTTTTACATTTCCTACTACAAAGAATGAAATACACACCACACGTTCAGGTCACATATCTGAGCCATATGATAGAGTTTGCTATATAATATTATTGACATTGATTTATTAATATTGATTTTTCAGCTGTAAAACAGACAAAGCTATTTTCTTTTTTTTTTCTTTTAAGCAGATCAAAGTAAAATGTTGCATTATGGATTGTGATCTGTCTTGATTTTTGATAAAGCATCAATGAAGTAGCTTTTAAATGTCATATTTCATCAACAATAATTCATTTCCTTAAAAGTGTGCATTACAATAAAACTTCATCCTTTTTCATATAAAAGATGGTTTTACTAGGAATAAAACAACATTATAAGTAGAATAAATATGGGATGAAATTGAGTATTGTAAGATTTAAATAATGTAAAATGCTTTTAGTTATTATTCTTAAAAATAATTCAAATAATATAGGAAATTTTCAAATAATAAGCACAGTGGTATAATTATTTTACATAATTATATGTCTTTAATAAAAGCCAGTTTGATATTTGATACTTTCAAGGGATATTTATACTCTATGGAAAGGTAAAATTTACCTATTTTGGAAAATTACTTTGAAAGGCAGAATGGCAGAGAGAGACTGATCTATATGCGGGTTCATTCACCAAATGCCAGCAACATCCATGGCTACCCCAGGCTAAAACTATGAGCTTGGAGCTCCACACAACTTTCCCACGTGGGTGTCAGGAACCAGAATACTTGGGCTATCATCTCCTGCCTCCAAATGCATTAGCATGAAGTTTGACTGGAGTCAACACTCTGGTATGGGATGCAGGTGGTCCACATGGTGGATTAACCCAAGGCGTCATGAAGACTTCCCCCGATCCCTTATTTTGTAATCTTCTGAAGAAAATAGTATGAACATTGATGTACACAAATCTTCAAAGATGTGAGAGGATTAATCTAATAATATGTAAATACCAGTTTGATAGTATTAATATTGTTAAATAGCTGATTGAAACAACATAACTTAAATCTCTTCATAATATTGTGTTATAACAGTCATATTTTATCACACTAATGTTTTAATAACTCATTTTAATTTCCTGAAAACAATAAGTAAAAACAGTGCTATAATTGTCTAGATCCTCATAAAATCTTTTGGTAATTTCCATCCCTATTATCACTGGTCATTTATTCAATTTTCTCCTCTTTTTTAAAAGTATTTATTAGTTTGCTCAATCAAGACTTACTTGTTTGTATTAATTAGCTTCACCCTCATTGACTTCTTCCTATTCCACAAAATATATACCCATTATCATTTACACTCAAATCTTTATCACTCTCCAAGTCCTCTACCTTCAATTAAAGGTACATGATTTTGTTTCCCGTTTTGTTAAGGAATACAGTCCATTGGTGAGAAATACTGAAATTCGTTACCAATTCTCACATTTTAATTCAGATCAATGTTCACTAGACTGTAAATTATCAAAGAAAATAATTGAATAATTTTTATCTTATGTTACTAGTGATTACAGTAGTGAGCCCTTCATAGATATGACCGGCTTATATAATGAAACATTATTAAATCAGTACTTCATATTCTAAGTATTAAACCAAAATTTTGAAAGATTTTGTCTGTGTATAGAATTCACTCCCTTAATAATCATAATAATCAGTTTGCAGAAATTTTTACTAGAGATTGAAATATGTTTTATTCTGAATCTTTAAATATACATAGTTTTAATATAATTGCATTCTCATCAGCAAATACAAATATGAGTCAATCTTTCTAAATAAATATAATGAATATGTCACTATGTAATGAAATCAGTAACTTATTTTATGTAAAGGTGATTTCAAGGAGCTCCCATAAAAGTATGTCTGCAAGAAAAGCAAGATATCTGTTGTAAATATTGCTTTCAATAAATTCTGCTGGATCCTGTAGGATAATTTGAAAGTATCTGGTGCTCTGCAGTTGATTAGATTGATTCTTTGAAAAATCTATCACCAAGAAGTTAATTGGATGCTGCATAGTTACTCATAGTTGTTCTACTTATGTCATTAAGTCACCCAAAATTACTGGACCACAAAATGAACATTCTAGTTATTTGAGCAGACTCATCTGAGTGGAAATGATTATGCATTGATCAAATCAATTTTTCAGGTCTTGATTGTTTTGAAAACTGAAATGCATGAACCTATCACATTTTGTTATTTTTTTGGGTGGGAGGGATTGTTAATTTTCTGTCTATATTATTTCTTTGAAATACAGAATTCAATGCCTTAAAGTCTTTTTTAAAAACAGTATTTATCAATTTTGGCATTTTAACTAGATTTTACCTTGAATAATTAAAGATCAGAATACAGTATTGTTGGAATTTTTAGACTTGCTAAAGAAACATCAAAAATGTCACCAGCATATGTAAAAATATTTTTTAAAAAATAAAACAAAACTCACTCATTTATAATATGACTACTTTCAATGGAAGCAGCATTAGGTGATTAGAGATCACATCTTTCAGTGAATAACAAAGAAAATTATATTGTTAGCTATACTTGTATGTATGAATAATTTTCATTTGCAATGTCTTTCTTTTATTTATATTGGTAGTAGCTATAAACTAAATGTGATTTTGGAAAGCTGAATGTATCAAAGTTTATTTAAACTACCTGAGCTGGCGCCGCGGCTCACTAGGCTAATCCTCTGCCTTGTGGCGCCGTCACACCAGGTTCTAGTCCTGGTTGGGGCGCCAGATTCTGTCGCGGTTGCCCCTCTTCCAGGCCAGCTCTCTGCTGTGGCCCGGGAAGGCAGTGGAGGATGGCCCAAGTACTTGGGCCCTGCACCCCATGGGAGACCAGGGTAAGTACCTGGCTCCTGCCATCGGATCAGCGCGGTGCATGGCCGGCCGCAGCGCGCCAGCCGCGGCGGCCATTGGAGGGTGAATCAACGGCAAAGGAAGACCTTTCTCTCTGTCTCTCTCTCTCACTGTCCACTCTGCCTGTCAAAAATAAATAAATAAATTACCTGAAACAATTTTTTCTATACAACTGTTTTGTAAGAATAAAAGGTAGAAATAAAAACTTTTAAAACATATTTTTATATTGATATTTTAACTTAATTTGTTCTTCTTATCTTTTTCTTTCCTTTTCTTATTTGTGAAAGGTTTGGGTCAAAAGCTTAAAGACTTGACATTGTTTTAAATATTTGTCCAACATATTGACAGGAATTATACAATACCATAGTAATAATTATATGAGACTATATTTTCATTTCCTTATTATTTATGATCATTGCTTATTTCTAGGCTGATCTGTGCTCTTTTTACATGTTTTAAGATTTGTTTTATTTACTTGATAGGCAGAATTACAGGCAATTACTTTAAATAGTACTCTTACCTCAGAATCAGCCCTTAAGGCATTCTGGTGAGGCTGAAAAACACATGAGAGCATTTTATGCATGCAAAGCCAACACACTGTAGCATAAATTGTGTTGTATGAAGGACTTCTGTGGGTGAGATCCCAGAGGAAGGAAGTGGTCATCAAAGAAGGATGTCCTTTTCTCTGAAGGAAGGAGAGAACTTGCACTTTGTGTATGGCCTTGTCAAAATATAGAAGGAGTTAGTGGAATCAAAAGCTTCCCACAGTCTAGGCAGCTCATGCCAGAGCCTCTGGTGATCACTGATATCACACATAAGACTGTTAATTTTTAAATTAACAACAGGAATCACTGTGAACTAACTTCCCATGCAGGACTTCTGTCGTCAAAGAGTTGAATTATGAGAGTTAATAGTAAAACTTATTCATAAAAATATCCCTCATTCTAATATATTAAGAGGAGGATAATATCTACATCTCGTAAGCTATAGTAATGTCTAAGCACTTGAAAAAGATGGACCATTCTTGGGTTCTTCTTCAAAGTTAATGTTTTCAAAAAAATATAAATTAAACTCCAGAAAGGTTTACTTTTATTGAACTAAAAAATACTGTCTTTCCTTACTGTAAAAGCAATCCTGTTGGTGTTCTGTTGCACGGTAGGGTAATAATAGTTAAAAATAACATGGCTCACTTGGTTAATCCTCTGCCTGTGGTGATGGTATCCCATGTGGGCGCCGAGTTCTAATCCCAGTTGCTCCTCTTCAAGTTCAGATCTCTGCTGTGGCCCAGGGGGGCAGTGGAGGATGGTCCAGGTACTTGGGCCCCTGGATTCTCATGGGAGACCAAGAAGAGGCACCTGGCTCCTGGCTTTGGTTTGGTGCAGTGCCAGCCATGGCCTTGGGGAGTAACCAAGGGAAAAAAGACCTTTCTCTCTGTCTCTCTCACTGTCTGTAACTCTACCTGTCAAATTAAAAAAAAAAAAATACATACTGTACATTTCCAAGAAGAATGACTTCAGAATGTTTACACTATAGACAAATCTTGAATATATGAAGTGATATATGATAATTATCCTAATTTGATCACTAAAATGGATTCATGGTTCAAAATATTACATTGTACCCCATAAATATCAACAATCATTGTTTGTCAATAAAAACAAATAATCTAAAAGATATGGCCAGCTCCATGGCTCACTTGGCTAATCCTCCGCCTGAGGTGCCGGCACCCTGGGTTCTAGTCCCGGTTGGGGCACCGGATTCTGTCCCGGTTGCTCCTCTTCCAGTCCAGCTCTCTGCTGTGGCCCGGGAGTGCAGTGGAGGATGGCCCAAGTGCTTGGGCCCTGCACCTGCATGGGAGACCAGGAGAAGCACCTGACTCCTGGCTTTGTATCTGCACAGAGCACCAGCCACAGCGCATCGGCCGTAGTGGCCATTCGGGGCTTAACCAACGGAAAGGAAGACCTTTCTCTCTGTCTCTCTCTCTCTCTAACTGTCTAACTCTGCCTTTCAGAAAAATTGATTAAAAAATAAAAGATATAAAAAAGAAAAAAGAAACCTCAGTATGATAATCATAGCTATTTTAAATTTCTAGTCTTTACTTATAGAACTACTGTGATGTTGCTTTGTATCTTCAAACAGTGGTTTTGTTTCTATTTCTAAGCGTGCTGTTAGTAAGTGTTCTATTTGTGTCTTTGTTTTACTGTATTTTTTTTTTTTTTGGCCTTAGTTGGACTGGTGAAACCATCTTATTTACGATTTGAGATTTGCAGTCACAGGAGCCTGCTTGTTGTGGTAGCAAGTTTTCTAAATCCTGGGGATAATTTATTGTTTTTTTAGTGCCTTTGCCTCTGAGTTGTGACCTCCTCAAGTGCTCCTCATCTGATATCCTAGGTGAGATGGGAGGATAAAAGGATTGGGGTGGTATATTTCCCCTCTTCCAAATGAGTTAGCTTTTGCAGAGTCCCAAACTTGTTATGGTCTGATAAACCAGAGCTTTTTAAAGACATTCTAAATTTTAGAGAGCAGAGTGATCTGGGCATGCTTTCAAATGAATACTTTCCCCCCTCCTTACTGGAGGTGCAGGAGAAATTTTTTTTGTGTGTGTGATCTTCATTCTGAGATCTTTTGGAGCCCCTGCAGACAAAGATCATGGAAGTGTAAAATCTCCCCAACTCAATACTGAGCCTCTGGAGTTTTTGTTTCTCAAAGAATCCCCATGGAACCTCATACAATTTGTCTGTTCTACCGTCTGTTCCTACCAGTACTGCTCCAGCAATAGAGCTTCTTGCAGCTAATCAGCCATGATTGTTAGTATCCATCTGTCTTTCCATTTGGGGAGTAAGATATTTGTCCTGTTACCTTAATTCTCGTAAGAGTTTAAGATATGACTTTCTGTTCTTTTTCTCTTGTGAGATTGTACTGACAAGCTCCCAGATCTTTACATGTTTGATGAGAAGCTAGAAGTAAAAATTACTCTTTTAAAGTATATCTTATTAATAAAAGCAATCTGTAATTGAAATAACAGTAGAGACAACTGCCTATTTTTAGTATTTATTCTGATCAATTTTGCCAAATTTTTTTTCAATAGCAATACAAAGGTATCATAATATCTATAAATAGGTAGTTCATTTTATAAAATCAATCATAAACATTTTAATTATTCTACATTAAAATAACTAGCTATTTGTATATATTTTTGTTTCAGATATGCTTTGGACCAATGAGACTTCATTAAAATATGTAGATATATTAAATGAAGTTGCATTCAATTTACAAGTTGTTATAATATTCAAATTATGTAAGTTAAGATGGTCATTTCAATAGTATCACTTATATAAATTAGCTTTTTGTTGTGTAACATAAAATTTTTTAATTTTGATATCTTTATTAAAGTATATTATTAGAAGCATTTTCAACTTATTTTTATTATTGTGAATGCATGTTTTTCATTATACTTAGCAGTTTATTGCTGGTGTGTAAAAAATACATGTATTGATTTTTGCTTGTTGCCATTGTAACTGGTTCCCTTATGGAATTCTCATATTACAACTAATCGCTTTTCAAGTAGATTGCATTGGATGCTCTGGATAGAAAATCCAACCTATAAATAATGAAATGCCCCGTTCACCTTCACACAAATACATATTTAAATCCGTACATTCATCTGTACAGAAAGAAGCAGCTACTGCCTGGCAACTGCCTCTGCCACTTGGTAACTGTGCCTTCCTCTATTGCCTCTCCCTGCTAAGTGTTAGCACCTCAACAGTAGCCCTGTGGTTCCCTATCAACACAAGAATTCACAGGTAAAATATGCGTTCCATCTCACTTAAGTGATGATCTTGGTACAGCATATAAATTTTATTTTAACTGTTTCCTGATGCTCCATTTCCACAATATGTCCCTATGCAGCCAGTCTCACAACACTTGTATTCAAATAAAGAATAAGCCATTAAGCTAATTTGGAAACACCAGCTCTGAAATCATCAAATATTCCTACCTAACCACTTAATTTACTTAAAAAAATGGGGGCATATATTCAGTATCTTGTTTCATTAGAATCTGGAATCTTCCTAATCACTGAAAAAAATCTCACGTTTTTCTGACTCATTCTCTGATTGTTTGTAAATGAGGTTTATTAAAGACATCTTGCTTTTCAGTATTTCCTAACCTAAGTTGGTCTCCTCATTAGTTTGCCCCTTTTTCACTTAGATGTAATTTTTCAATGTTACAATCAACACTAATGATTTCAATTATGTTTCCCTGTTAGATAACTCTCTCTCTAAATGATCTAAGCTAACAAAGATCATATCTATATATTTCATCACTTTATTTATGGAGACTAGCACACTGTGAATACATTTTGCTTATTCTTATTTTAGAATGCACATTTATTTCTAGAATTGAACTAGAATTTGCATTGGATATACTTTTCCTAAATTAACTATGACTGTTAACGTAATTTGGGATTCGGTCAGCATTATGGCACATCAAGTTCAGTCACCAGCATCCCATATGAGCACCGGTTCTACTTATAATCTAGCTTTCTAATAATGCTCCTGGGAAAGCAGCAGAAGATGACCAAGTGCTTGGGCTCTGCATCCTTGTGGGAGACTCCAATGGAGTTCCAAGCTCCTGACTTCAGCTTGGCCCAGCCCTGATTATTGCAGCCATTTGGGGAATGAACTAGCAGATGCAAGATTCTCTCTCTCTCTCTCTGCTCCTCTCTTTCTCTTACTCTGCCTTTCAAATATATGAAATACACACACATATTTATTTAGTGTGTATTTTAAATATTGATACACCTAGACAAAAACAACTTGAAGTTGAGGCTTAGAAATAACCACTACTCTAATACTTGACATCTTCATCTTATTTAGTTTTTTTTTTCTTATACTATGTCAATGCATAACAATGAAGAATATTATATGAAAATATGTAATCAGAGTAAAATGAAATACCTTAATAGCTCATAAAATGAAACATATATTTATCTTTTACAAATAAAAGATAAAGTATTTTGCAATTTTCTGGGAAATGTAAAATAAAATAATAAAGAAGCAGGTAGCCACAATCTTCATAAAGATGCTCATAAGAAGTATGTTTAGGTTAGCTTTTCTGAATAATGAACCTCTTCTTGTAAAAGTGCTTTTTTACTGAGAATTTAAAAAGACTGTTTTTATAATCTTTATTATCCTTGTGCTTATAGTTTATCTTTAAGCTCGTGGCCAATTTTTTTATAACCTATTGTCAAAGTTCTGACTCCCCCTGTTCTGTTCTGTTACCTGGAATCCTTAACATTCTTCTAACAGGACTCCCTGATTTCCTTTTCATGGACAGACACCATTTTCTAAACAACAATCACAGTGCTTCTTTCCAAAAGAAATAAAATTATATGAATACTAGTTCAAAACCAACTAATAATTACTCATACACTTAAAATCTAAAATGTTTATTATGGTCCATAGGACTACATATGTGTGGCTGTTGGTGACTGATAGTTTTCCAACTTCAATTTTATTCCTCAACTGTTTTTTCTTCCTCTTTAGTATCTTAAAAAAAATGGAAAAAAATCACCACTTCTTCCATCCTCTGTTTCATGAATGCATTGTATGTATTTTTGAAACATTCATCATTGACTGGAGTTATATCAAGTATCATTTTTCAGTATTAAAAGCTTCAAAAGGATTTAGTTTAATTTATAAAATCAATATTCTTGCTCCAGCTTCTGAATCAGCACTTTGAATATTAATATATTTAATAATTATATTTTAGTGAATGAATGAATATCAAAACTGTCAAACTTGGCCTCAAAAGGTAAACATGTACTGATTTTACTAGATTGTTTTCTAAATTTTAACCAATAAAATGAATTAATGTGGAAAAAATTAAGTAATGAAAGTAAAATGGATAAATAATTAGTGAATGATTTGGGATAAGTAGAGAATATTAAAAAAGGGGAAAAGTGTATAACTTTTGACTAAAATCATGATGCATAGAAACAAAAATACAAGGAATAGGAAGTATATTCTTAGAATGTTTCTATGAACTGCATTGAATCTGTTCTCTGAGAACTGGTTGGAATTATTTTGTAGTAATTATGCATTTGCTGTGACCCAGAGAATCTAATGTTTTAATAAATTCCTTAACAAAAGAAAGATACAAGAAGAGAACATGCAGACTCTATAGGAAAAAATGTCAGGGCTTTCATTGGTGGTATTGATTTTTTATTTGTATTTACTGATTTAAGATTTATTTATTTATTTGAAAGGCAAAATTGCAGAGATAATGAAGAAGAATCGGAATGAAAGAGATCTTCCATCCTCTGATTCACTTCCCAAATGGCCACAATGGCTGGGGCTGGGCCAGGCAGAAGCCAAGAAACAGAAATTCCATCCTTGTCTCCCACATGGATCGCAGCAGTCCAAACATTTGGGTCACTTTTTGTTGCTTTCCCTTGTGCACTCTCAGGGAGCTATATCTGAAGTCAAGCAGCTGGAACCTGAAGCAGAATTGATTTGTGATGCTGGCCTTAGAGGTAGTGGCTTAGCCCACTGCACCACAACCCTTGTTCTATTTACTTATTTTTTAATAAAGGTTACTTTGAGTATACTTCACAGAAGTCATTATAATAGCAATCACTGACCATTAAATTTCATGTATCTCCTTTATTAATATAGAGATAAAAATTTTCTTTCCTTTATATGTGTATATATATATATAATTATACTTTAACAAAAACTGACACATTTTATAATGAAAAAATCAAGTCTAAAAAAGTATTTAAAGCAATCAAGGAATTACAAAGAATTCTGTGCTTAGTAAATTAAGCATGGGCATGCCCATTTTGAGATTATTTTCTTTACTTAATGACTCATTCATTTAGGTAGCCAAGTTAAACAAATACTTTGTGCAAAGTATTCTGATTAAAATCTTTAAATCATTTCTGCTCCAACACACTTGAAAACTAGTTCTGCGATTTCATGTCTGCCTTGGTTATGTTCCCAGCAGGTTATTAACAATTAATTAGCAATACTTCTCAAATGCTATCTGTGTTAGTCTACTAATTGCAGGGCAGGAAAATGGAACTTGCTTTTGTAAACAAATTGCAAACATGAGCAGTCCTTCTAGATAAGGAAATACAAATTTCCCTTGTATTTATGTTACTACTCAGATTTACAGCCAAAAGGAATAATTTGTATTTATAAGTATTTAATGAAGCTGTGTATAAATTAAATAGTAGATACTAGAATCATTTTGTTTTGGACAGCATCACCTTATATTTTACTCTGTTTGCATCTAATTCCTTGATAAACAGTGTATACTTTCATGTGTGCATGCGTGTGTATGTGTGTGTGTCTGCGTGTGTTTGTGTGTTTAAATTGATGACTACAGGAAAATCGAGAAGAACTGGTCTGGATTAGCAATTCTGATTCCAGAACAAGCATAAATTTCACATTCCTATCAAAATTCTTAATAGTTCCTTAAAAAAATCAATTTGTTCAGGCATTAAAGCTACTCTCCTAAAATGTGGTCAATAATTACACATATTTTAATATTTATAGTCAAATATTTTCTTCGATACTTTAGCTGTTCTTGACTTGTTCAATACCTACCTGTGACTAAGTCTTCCTATGGTTTTGCCGGCCATTTATATTCATAGAGTGTTTCAACTCATTTATCTTTGGTGTTTTTCTGGTCCATCCATCTAGATTTGTAGTTCAAAAAACTTAGGATCAGGATAAGACAGTTTGATTGTATCATAGTAGCATATGCGATACATTGACAGACAAAAATATTTCAAACTTGTATGTTTCAGGAATGTAGAGGATGAGAAACTGGTAATCAATCCTCCTCACATAATGCATTTATTCTGTTTCATTTAAGCAGATTTACATTTGAAAACTGAGTAAGTTCAGAAATAGGTAGTATGCAGATCCCTTATCTTTTTTAAAGATTATTTATTTATTTATTTATTTGAGAGGCAGAGTAACACATAGTGAGAGGTAGAGACAGAGAGAAAAGTCCCTCGTCCTCTGATTCACTCCCCAAACAGCTGCAATGGCTGAAGCTGGGTCAATCCGAAGCCAGGAGCAGGAGCTTGCTGCAGGTCTGCAACGTGGGTGCAGGAGCCCAAGGGCCTGGGCCATCCCTCACCGCTTTCCCAGGCCACAGCAGAGAGCAGAATGGGAAGAGGAGCAGCCGGGACTAGAACCGGTGCCCATGTGGGATGCCGGTACCACAGGCAGAAGATTAACCTACTGCGCCACAGCACCGGCCCCAGATCCCCTACTTTAATAGGGGGACTTTAGCAGGCATCCCCACCCACTGGAGACTGAATCATAATTATATCTAACTGATTTTCACACACGTGGTAGCTATGGACATTTAATTGTTGAATGGGACAATTAGGCTGATATGGCTGACTTCATATGGGTCAGCACGTTGATCTTGGTGAGAACAATTCCTGGATCTGCCCTTCCCCATTAATACTTGCTTCTGTGTTAGTTGCAATTGCTTTGAAATTGAAAAATGCTTTGGTGGACAATGAATAGGCATCAGAATATGAAATAAGGAAGTGGTAACAACTTCAAGCAAGGAATACTATTGTTACCTGGACAGCTACTTGAACATACAAGAGAATTCTGTGAGCATTCAGCAAATGTTATTCATTAAATTACCCAAGTATAGCCTTTATCATGTGATTTTGCTCACGTATTACAGAAGTAGAAGTGAATATGATGGACTGTCATTAACAAGGTAACTTAAAGTTATTAAAGTTCCATCTTTAAAGTTCCGTCTCCTCTCTCCTTGTTTATAGATGCAATGAGTATTCTGTCCAAACCGGAGAAAGTAGAAGGTATGTTTTAAGACTTTAGTATAAAATTATTTACTCAGTAGTTTCTCCTAAGCACTTGAGAAAAGCAAATAAAAATCATTCTTGTATTTAGATGATGATTCCTACCAGGGAGTGGGGATGTGAGGGTGGAATGGGGGGAAGAAATATTATATCCCAAAAAGCTGTACATATGAAATTTGTATTCATTAAATAAAAACCTTCAAAAAATAAAGATTCTGACCAGAAATACTTCAAGTGTAAAGTTTAGATATCTAGGATAACTATATACAAGGAAGTAAACAGCATGACCAAAATAGCTGATGAAAAAAAGAGGACTCTAAGCTCTCAAAAAAATAAAAATCACGCTTAAATGCCACAGGTTAGTTAATACATCAGGTAAAGAAATAGATTTCAGATTGTAAAAAAATCAAGAAAAACTATATACCATAACAAAACATATTTTTAAATGCATCGGCAGAGAGAGTGTAAAAACAATAAAAAATGAAAACAGATAAGCCAGGCAAACACCAACTCAAAGAAAATTGAAGAGCTCATGTTAATAGAAAATAAACTTGATTTGAGAGCAAGAGACATTATTGCAGATGGAAAGTTATATCTACAATAGAAAATGTATAAAATTAGTAGATATCAAGAGTACATGCCAATACCAAATATGAGTATACTTTAACAAAGATAACAAAATGTATGAAAAAACGATAGGAAAAACAAGAACATTAATGAAAATAGATATGATAGCGATTCCAAACATCCCTCCTCGGTTCCTGAAATAAATAGACTGAAAATCAGTGAGGAGATAAAAGACTGGAAGGACCCTAGGAAGAAACTTGCACTAATGGACATTTACAGAACACTCCTGTTCAGCAAAACAGAATCTATATATTTTTTAACCTAGAAATCTTTCATTTAAGGTATACAAACTTCATGCATTTCATATATATAAGTTTAGGAACATAGTGGTTCTTCCCACCCTACACTTCCTCCCACCCACATTCCACCTTTCTTCCTTCTCCTTCCCCATGCCCATTCTTGTTTTTCACTAACATTTATTTTCAATTAAATTTATACGCATAATATTATCCCTACACTAAGTGAAGAGTTCAACAAATAGTGTTTATGTGTATATATGTATATGCATACATATACATATATATGTGTGTGTGTATATATATATATATATATATAGTTTCTCAAACGTTGAAACAAAAGCTGTTCCGTCATTGTATCTCAAAGTGTCAGTTTCACTTCTTTAGAGTACCTTTTAGTTACCACAGATCAGGGAGAAAATACGATATTTGTCTTTTGGGGACTGGCTTATTTCACTAAGTATAATGGTTTCCAGTTGCAATCATTTTGTTGCAAATGAGGAGATTCTTTCTTTTAAACTGGTGTGTAGTATTCCATGGAATGCATATATATATATATATAATATATATATATATATGCCATAATTTCTTTATCCTGTCTTCAGTCGATGGACATCTGGGTTGATTGTATATCTTAGCTATTGTGAATTGAACTGCAAAAAAGTTGGGAGTACAGATAAGTATATCATATGCCGATTTCATTTTTGGGTAAAGTCTCAGAAATAGGATTGCTAGGTCATATGATGTGTCAATTTTCAGCTTTCTGAGGTATCTCCTTACTGTCTTCCACAATGGCTGTACCAATTCACATTCCCACCAACAGTGCATTAGGGAACCTTTTTCTCCATGTCCTGGCCAGCTTTTTTTGTTTGTTGATTTCTTTATGAAAAGCATTCTAGTAGGGGTGAGGTGAAACCTCATTGTGGTTTTGATTTGCATTTTTCTTTTTTTTAACTTTTATTTAATGAATATAAATTTCCAAAGTACAGCTTATGGATTACAATGGCTTCCCCCCCATAATGTCCCTCCAACCCGCAACCCTCCCCTTTCCCACTCCCTCTCCCCTTCCATTCACATCAAGATTCATTTTCAATTCTCTTTATATACAGAAGATCAGTTTAGCATACATTAAGTAAAGATTTCAACAGTTTGCTCCCACACAGAAACATAAAGTGAAAAATACTGTTTGAGTACTAGTTATAGCATTAAATCTCAATGTACAGCACACTAAGGAAAAAGATCCTACATGAGGAGTAAGTGCACAGTGACTCCTGTTGTTGACTTAACAAATTGACACTCTTGTTTATGGCATCAGTAATCACCCTAGGCTCTTGTCATGAGCTGCCAAGGCTATGGAAGCCCCCTGAGTTCACTGACTCTGATCATTTTTAGACAAGGCCATGGTCAAAGTAGAAGTTCTCTCCTCCCTTCAGAGAAAGGTACCATGCATTTTTCTAATGCCTAGTGATCCTGAGCAGTTTTTCACATGTCTGTTGGCTATTTGGATTTCTTCTTTTGAAAAATGCCTATTTAAGTCCTTTGCCCATTTATTTTTTTTAACTTTTATTTAATAAATGTAAATTTCCAAAGTACAGCTTTTTGGATTACTTTTGGATTAGCTTTTTCCCTCCCATAACTTCCCTCCCACTCACAACCCTCCCATCTCCTGCTCCCTCTCCCATTCCATTCACATCAAGATTCATTTTCAATTATCTTTATATACAGAAGATCAATTTATTATATATTAAGTAAAGATTTCAACAGTTTGCACCCACACAGAAACACAAAGTGTAAAGTACTGTTTAGGTACCAGTTATAGCATTCATTCATATTGAACAACACATTAAGGTCAGAGAATCTACATGGGGAGTAAGTGAACAGTGACTCCTGTTTGAATTGACACTCTTATTTGTAACATCAGTAATCACCATAGGCTCTTGTCATGAGTTGTCAAGACTATGGAGGCCTTTTGAGTTCACCGACTCTGATCATATTTAGACAAGTTCAAAGTCAAAGTGGAAGTTCTCTCCTCCCTTCAGAAAAAGGTATCTCCTTCTTTGATGGCCCGTTCTTTCCACTGGGTTCTCACTCAAACCAGATTCTTTGTTTTGTTGTTGTTGAATTTCTTGATATTTCTGTATATTCTTTTTATTAAACCTTTATCAGTTAAATAGTTTGCAAATATTTTCCCCCATTCAACTGTCTTTCACTTTCTTGATTGTTATCTTGATAATTTTTTTTTTTTTTGAAAATCAGTTGGATTTTTACCTGGTGAGGGTTGGGGATCTGAATTTGGACCATTGATTCTACTTAATTGTCACATTTTTCTCTTGCCCCAATCCCATATAATTTCCATTACTGTATAATTATAATAATGTAGGCTACATCCTAGAGGAATTTCAAGTTGACACATTCTTTGTTTCTTTTGATCTTTTTCATAACTAGGGCATTTGTGTTTCTAAAAATTTTCAGAATACACATATAACTTCAAATTTGTTTTTGACTTTATTTTGTATCTGTAGATTAATTTACAAAGAATTGTGTTAGAGAGAGAGAGAGAGAGAGAATCTTCCATCTGCTGCTTCACTCTCCAAATGGTCACAATGGCTGATACTGGGCTTCCTCTGAGTCTCCCACATGGGTGGCAGGAGCCCAAGTACTTGCACCATTTTCTATTGCTTTTCCAGATGTCTTAGCAGGACGCTGGATAAGAAGTGAAGCGACAGGGATTCAAACTGGCATTCATATGGAATGAGACTGCAGCTTAACCTAGTGCAACACAACCCCAGCTCTAGAATTGACATCTTAACAAACCAGGCATTTGATTCTAACTATGATAATATACCCAATTAAATCTTTACATTCTCTAAGGTTTTTATAAGAATAGGAACATATGAATTTTCTCTGAAATGTGCATGTAGTATTTGGGGATGTATTGAGGTTCCTGTAATTCAATTTTTCAAATGTTGAAAGAGCTGAATGCAATTTACTTTTTTCTATAATTGTTTAAAGTTACAAGTTTCCAGAACAGCTTGTCTGAGCCAGTTATATGACTGGCTGATGACCTTAAATTTGCACATACTTGTTTACTACTTTGGTAGCATAAGGTGTGTTAAAGTCCCAAAGTCTTAAAAAAGCTTCTTTATCGTGGTGCTGAAACAGCTGTTTCTTCTGTGGTGGATGACAGCTGCAAGCTCTGTCCCATTGTTCTTGTTGCTTTCTACATGGCTCCTGAACACATCCATATCATGCATGATTCAGGCTGAAGTCATTTTTGACTTATTAGAAGTAATCACTCATTATTTTTTTCACCCTATGGGTACTCTTCCTTTGTCTCTGACTGTTTGTGGTATTTTTTCTTTGTCTCTGAAGGAAAGTTTTAGAAATTCATAATTTCTATTGTGTATTTAATATAAATTTTGGTCATATGACTCAATTTTTACCCCCTGGTCTTTTCACTAGTTTTTGCCATATAGTTCCAGTGCAATTGTGACTTTTTGTGGTTTTTCTTTAAATTACTAACTTCAACAATAGGAAAATTTGCATTTGTTTTCATTTTCTCTTTTTATTGACTTTGGGTCATGTTTCCACTAAATGTCTCATATTTTTAATTTAGATAGGTCATTGTCATTATTGTGTTGATTAGATTCTGAATTATGTCACCTTCTTTCTAAAATGATGGAATGAATTCATTCAGGCAAAAATAAATTACCAGCACGTGACCTTGGTCCTGTGTGGGCAAATAGGTAGTAGAAGTTTATAGTATTTTGCCAGTGTCCAGTTATCTATACCTATCTATATGATCAATTACACACTTAATATGATCATTTGAACAAGCAAGATGGCATTAGTACCACCCAGCTTAACAGGATTTAGAGTCTTTATGGCAAATTTTTAGTTTTACCCTTAGGGGTAAGTCTGTGGGAATGAGGGCTGAACTGTACAGCTCCTCCATCTCCTATCCCCACTCTTATTTTTCACTGGGATCTATTTTCAATTGACTTTATAGACCTATAATTAATTCTATGTTAAGTAGAGTTCAACCAATGGTATTAATTAGAAAAAAAATAAAATAAGGCCAGCGCGACGGCTCACTAGGCTAATGCTCCACCTAGCGGCGCCGGCACACTGGGTTCTAGTCCCGGTCAGCGCACTGGATTCTGTCCCGGTTGCCCCTCTTTCAGGCCAGCTCTCTGCTGTGGCCAGGGAGTGCAGTGGAGGATGGCCAACTGCTTGGGCCCTGCACCCCATGGGAGACCAGGAGAAGTACCTGGCTCCTGCCATCGGATCAGCGCAGCGCGCCGGCCGCGGCAGCCATTGGAGGGTGAACCAACGGCAAAGGAAGACCTTTCTCTCTGTCTCTCTCTCACTGTCCACTCTGCCTGTCAAAAAAAAAAAATAATAATAAAAAATAATAAACTGTTCCTTGACAGTCAAGACAAGGGCTGTTCAAGTCGTTGATTCTCATAGTGTCTATTTCACTCCTGCAGGTTTCCTTTTAGGTGCTCTGTTAATTATCATAGATCAGGGAGAACATATGGTATTTGTCCCTTTGGGACTGGCATATTTCATAAAGTATGATGTTTTCCAGATTCATCCATTTTGTTGCAAATGACCGGATTTCATTTTTTTCATCACTGTGTAATATTACATATAGTACATACCCCATAATTTCTTTATCCAGTCTTCCTTTGACAAGCATTTAGGCTGATTCTATGTCTTGGCTATTGTAAATTGAGCTGCAATAAATATGGGGGTGCAGATAAATTTTATTTGCTGATTTCGTTTCCCATGGGTAAATTCCTGAGAGTGGAATGGCTGGGTCGGATAGTAGGACTATATTCAGATTTCTGAAGTATCTCCAAACTGTCTTTCATAGTGACTTTACCAGTTTGCAATCCCACCAACAGTTGCTTAAGGTACATTTTTTCCCACATATTCATCAGCATTTGGTGTTTGTGTTTTCTGTATGAAATCCATTCCAATGGAGGTGAAGTGGAACCTCATTGTGGTTTTGATTTGCATTTCCCTGATTGCTAGTGATCCTGAACATTGTTTCATGTGTCTGTTTGCAATTTAGATTTCCTCTTTTGAGAGATGTCTGTTTAAGTCCCTTGCCCATTTCTTGACTGGGTTGTTAGGATTGTTTTGCTGTTGTTGAGTTTTTCGATAACTTTATATATTCTGGTTATTAATCCTTTACCAGTTGCATGGTTTACAAATAATTTCTCCCAATCTGTTAGTTGCCTCTTCACTTTCCTGACTGTTTCTTTTGAAATATAAAAGGTTCTCAATTTGATGTAATCCCATTTGTTACTTTTGTCTTTTGTTGCCTGTGCCTCTGGGGTCTTTTCCAAGAACTCTTTGCCTGTGCCAATGTCTTGAAAGGTTTCCCTAATGCTCTCTAGTAATTTCGTGGTATCTGGTTGTATGTTTAGCTCTTTAATCCATATGAATGGATTTTTGTGTAAAGTGTAAGTTAGGGGTCCTGATTCATATTTCTGCATGTGGAAATCCAATTTTCCCAGAGCCATTTTTTGAAGAGACTGTCCTTGCTCTAAGGAATGGTTTTAGCTCTTTGGTCAAATATAAGTTGGTTGTAGATGCTTGGATTAATTTCGGACATGTCTATTATGTTCCATTTGTCTATCCATCTGTTTTTGTACCAGTACCAAGCTGTTTTGATTGTAACTGCTTTGTAGTATGTCTTGAAATCTGGTATTGTGATTCCTTCAGCTTTGTTTTTGTTGTATAATATTGCTTTATCTATTCAAAGTCTCCTGTGTTTCCAAATGAATTTCAACATCATATTTTCTAAATCTGTAATGCTTTCTCATTCTCTTTGGAGAGTGAAGTAGGTGATGGAACACCTGTGTCTCTGTTCTCTCTCTTTGTAACGCTGACTTGCAAATAAATAAATGAGTAAATATATGTTTAAAAATTAAAAATGTAAATCAAAATTCTTATATATTTTTCATTCACACACAGAATTATCACCAGCAAAGAGTATAACATTAAATATAAAATACAAGTTTGTGAAAGTGCAAGATTCAGGGTCCGGCACTGTGGCGTAGCAGATAAAGCCACCATCTGCCATGCTGGCATCCTGTATGGGCACCAGTTCAAGACCTGGCTGCTCCACTTCTGATCCAGCTCTCTTCTATGGCCTGGGAAAGCAGTGGAAGATGGCCCAAGCTCTTGGCTCCTGGCTCTAGATCAGCACAGCTCCGGCTATTGCCATTTGGGGAGTAAACCAGCAGTGGAAGACCTCTCTTTCTGTCTCTCTGACTCTCCTTCTCTCTCTGTGTAATCTGACTTTCAAGTAAATAAATAAATCTTAAAGAAATGCTAGATTCATTGCCAATGCAGAAGGAATAACAATAGGAGAAATAAGTGAAATTTACACTTGATCTTAGCCAAAAGGCTGAGAAGCAATATAAGTCAAATTCAAATGGAAAATTGTTTTTTATCACCTATAAGAGGAGCTAAAAGATCATAAATGAAGACGGTCTAATGATTAAAATTAGTAATAAAGGTATATTGTAGATAACAATATGTATTTGAAATTTTAGATGATTGAAGTTATTTATTTATTTTTTGACAGGCAGAGTGGACAGTGAGAGAGAGACAGAGAGAAAGGTCTTCCTTTGCCGTTGGTTCACCCTCCAATGGCCGCTGCGGCCGGCATACCACGCTGATCCGATGGCAGGAGCCAGGTACTTATCCTGGTCTCCCATGCGGGTGCAGGGCCCAAGCACTTGGGCCATCCTCCACTGCACTCCCGGGCCACAGCAGAGAGCTGGCCTGGAAGAGGGGCAACCGGGACAGAATCCAGTGCCCCGACCGGGACTAGAACCCTGTGTGCGGGCGCCACAAGGCGGAGGATTAGCTTAGTGAGCCGCAGCGCCGGCTCTGAAGTTATTTTCATCTCACTTATTGGAAACCTTACATTTACTGAGTGAAAATCTGTGTAGTTTTAACAAAAACAAAAACAAATTGCAAATTTTTGATTGGAAGCTTCTTGGGGTAAGAATAGGAAATTATATTGTTTCCACAAAATGTATTTGTGAAATAAGATGTGAAAAAGAAGAAAATATGCTGCTAAATATTGTACATAAATGTTTTCACTGAAAATTTGACCAAAACAAATATACAAGGTTTGTTAAAGTTACAAGCATGATAAAAATAATCTTTTATAATATTATTACAGAGAGCGGAAATCTTTTTATATTGGACACTTGTTTCTATAAAAATATACATGCATATGCACTCACAGATTGTTTCTATTTCGGAATAACTCTTAATGAGTAATTCTTTTTATTTAAAATACACAAGTTACAGAAAAAGAAGTAGAAGCAGAGAGAGAGAGAGAGAGAGAGAGAGAGATTTGTCACCCTCTGGTTCACTCCGCAAATGGAGAGTGAATAAGATGATAAATATTTAGTAAATTTGTAACATAGAACATTTTTTAAGAAATATATATTACTATTGTTCTTGGTGTCTTGAGCACTGGTGATCTGATACATGTTGACAAAGTTATCACTAAAAGTAAACCAATGACATTATCTACATTTACACAAAGAACATGAATTTTCAACAAAATATAAAGATGACAATTAATAAAATTTAGCATTTATGACATATATATCTTCTACGACAGCATAGTAGAATGATTGCTCTGACAATAAAAATATAGAAAAATATTTTCATTGGCTTAAGATTTTTAGTTCTGTGTTTTATACATATTTATAGTTATGTTATCCTCTGGGACTAAGAGGGATGGAATAAAAAACAATGGAGGTGAAACTTTAATAAAAGAAACATGACAAGTTATCCTCAAATAATGCTATAGTATTTTTATATATGAGAATAATCTTTTATTTTTCTTTTTTTAAGGTTTTCATCCACTGGCTCACTCTCCAAATGGCACAACAGCAGAGCTGGGCTGATCTGAAGCTAGGAGCCAAGAGCTACTTCTGGATCTCTCACATTGGAACAGGGCTCCAAGCACTTCCCAGGCCATAAGCAGAGAGCTGGATCACAAGAGGAGCAGCCAGAAGAGGAATCAGCACCCAACACCGCAGGTGGAGCCTTAACTTATAACACCACAGTGCCTGCCCCAGAGAATAATCTTTTAAAATATGTAATTCTAAATACTGCAGATTATGACATAAACTCTAGCCTCTCAGTGATTCTTCTTGGCCTTTTGGATGACTGATGAGTATTTTACTAGGTAAAACTGTTAAAGACATGCTACATAGATAACTAAATTCCAATCATTCCCCTTGCCTTCTGTTCTGTATGAGAATGAACCTGATGAATATGCAATATGCATAGCAAATTAATGCCACAAGAAAAACCAGGATAATACTTTAAATCTGTAGAGATTTTAAAAATGCATGTTCTTAGTATTCTTAATTATCTATTCATTGTCAGGATTTTTCTTGGTATGTATATTATTTATACAATGTATATTCTTTCCTAAATATTTGTGTATTTTCTAATTTTGTTCCTGTAATTTTAAAGGAATACATATTTTAAAACTAAGCAGATTTTTCTCAGGGATGTATTTTACTTTATTCATTTTAATTAAATTTGGAGTGTGGTAAATATTTTGATATGTATATTCAGGTCTTTGTCAGAGCACAAAGCATATTGGTAAGATATACAAGATATAATTATGGTTCTGTTACAAGTGATTGCTTCATTATTTTGGAATAATCTTAGACTGACTCATGATAAATGTCCTCAATATATACCTATTTTTATTCTACACCTATATGTAGTCATCCCGCTCTTCTTGCTTTTCTTATGTGTCAAATTTTCCACCTCTTTAATATACTTAAAATTTTAGTTTTATATATTACAGTAAAATTTTCCCATGTGATTAAGTGTAACTTTCTTCATATTTTGATAATAATATGGATTATTGTAAATCCCTTGACTCATATTTCCCTTTTAACTTTTAAATATTTCTCTATTATTTTGTGAAACCTGAAGACAAACATCTTTCCAAAATTAACATTAAACTACTCTGCTATATATTCTCTTAAAACTATGAAATGTTATTCCTTTTAATTTTATTTAATGTTAACAAATAAATACATTCTTATGTTAAACAAATAGCATTGTATACTGTGTAGCAAGTTGTTAAATGAATGATTGAGGGGCAAGTGCTGTGGCATAGCAGGTAAAGCCGTTGCCTACAGTGCTGGCATCCCATATGGCACCGGTTCAAGTCCCATCTGCTCCACTTCTGATACAACTCTCTGTTATGGCCTGGGAAAGCAGTGGAAGATGGCCCAAGTTCTTACTCCCCTGTACCCGCGTGGGAGATCCAGAAGAAGCTCCTGGCTCCTGGCTTCAGATTGGCGTAGTTCCAGCCATTGCAGCCATCTGGGGAGTGAGCCATCGGATAGAAGACCTCTCTTTTTCTCTTTCTCTTTCTCTTTCTCTTTCTCTTTCTCTTTCTCTTTCTCTTTCTCTTTCTCTTTCTCTTTCTCTTTCTCTCTCCTCTCTCTCTCTCTCTCTCTCTCTCTCCCACCCTCGCCCTCACCCTCGCCCTCGCCCTCTCTGTAACTGACTTTCAAATAAATAAATAAAATAAATCTTTTAAAAAAGAATGATAGAAGGAAATATTAATGATAGATTTTATTTAATTCAACTTTCCTATTTAAGTTTTTGTCGCTTTTCATCCTGCTATAACAATGTACTTAAGTATGATGGATGATTTATAAACAAAAATTCTACCATTATGGAAGATAAGAATATGTGATCAGGGCACCACCCTGGATAAGTTCTGGTAAGGCCCCTCTTCTGTGTTCAGGGTGTCATCTTTTCCTAATAGTTATATCTGTACATAGTGGAAAGAATGAGAGAGAGCTTTTGGTATTTATTCATAACAGCATTAAGTTCATTCATTATAACTCCACTATTAAAGACTAATCACTTCCCCAACACCCTACCTCATAATATTATTACATTGAAGGCAACAATTTCTAACACTTAAGCAAATAAATTTTGGAAATTTATCTTTAGTCCATTGCAACTTTAATCACCAAAGAAATAGACAGTGGCATATGAAAGTTGAAATAAAATTTCAAAACCAAGATCTTAAAAATATAATTTTTGAGATTGAGACAGAGAGAGAGATAAACGGAGACAGACAGAAAATCTCTCAGTTGGGTCCCTCCCCAAATCCTCACAACATCAGAAGCTGGAATGGGGCCGGACGCAGGAGTCAGGAACACAATCAGCTCTCCCATATTGGGGCAGAGACTGAATCACCTTAGTCATCTTCTGTTGCCTACCAGAGCCTGAGGTGGCAGGAAGCTGGACTCAACTACCAGAGCTGGGAATAAAATCTACATACTCCAAAGTAGGATTTTGGGTTTCTTAAACAATATGCAATGTTCTCAATATCCTCCCTTAAAACTAAACTTTTAAGCTTGACTCTAATAGTTTTATTTATTTATTTATTTTTAAACTTTTATTTAATGAATATAAATTTCCAAAGTACAGCTTATGGATTACAATGGCTTCCCCCTCATAACGTCCTTTCCACCCACAACCCTCCCCTTTCCCACTCCCTCTCCCCTTCCATTCACATCAAGATTCATTTTCAATTCTCTTTATATACAGAAGATCAGTTTAGCATACATTAAGTAAAGATTTCAACAGTTTGAACCCACACAGAAACATAAAGTGAGAAATACTGTTTGAGTACTAGTTATAGCATTAAATCTCAATGTACAGCACACTCAGGACAAAGATCCTACATGAGGAGTAAGTGCACAGTGGCGCCTGTTGTTGACTTAACAAATTGACACTCTTGTTTATGGCATCAGTAATCACCCTAGGCTCTTGTCATGAGCTGCCAAGGCTATGGAAGCCCCCTGAGTTCACTGACTCTGATCATATTTAGACAAGGCCATGGTCAAAGTGGAAGTTCTTTCCTCCCTTCAGAGAAAGGTACCTCATTCTTTGATGACATGTTCTTTCCACTGGGATCTCACTCATGAAGATCTTTCATTTAGTTTTTTCTTTTTTCTTTTTTTTCCAGAGTGTCTTGGCTTTCAATGCCTGAAATACTCTCATGGGCATTTCAGCCGGATCCACATGCCTTAAGGGCTGATTCTGAGGCCAGAGTTCTATTTAGGACATCTGCCATTCTATGGGTCTGCTGTGTATCTCACTTCCCATGTTGGAACATTCTCTCCCTTTTTGATTCTATCAGCTAGTATTTGCAGACACTATTCTTGTTTATGTGATCCCTTTGGTTCTTACTCCCATCATCATGATCAATTGTGAACAGAAATTGATCACTGGGACTAGTGAGATGGCATTGGTACATGCCACCTTGATGGGATTGACTTGGAATCCCCTGGTATGTTTCTAACTCTACCGTTTGAGGTAAGTCAGCTTGAGCATGTCCCGAATTGCACATCTCTTCCCTCTCTTATTCCCACTCTGATATTTAACAGCAAACACTTTTCAGTTAAGTTTCAGCACTTAAGAAGAATTGTGTATTGATTACAGTATTCAACCAAAAGTATTAAGTAGAACAAACAAAAAAAAAATACTAAGAGGGATAGCATATCAAGTTGCTCATCAACAGTCAGGGTTAGGGCTGATCAAGTCACCGTTTCTCATAGTGTTCATTTCACTTTAACAGGTTTCCTTTTTGGTGCTCAGTTAGTTGTCACCTATCAAGGAGAACAAGTGGTATTTGTCCCTTTGGGATTGGCTTATTTCACTCAGCATAATGTTTTCCAAATTCCTAACAGGGATCACTTTTCAGTTAAAATTTAAACACCTAAGAATAATTGTGTGTTAATTACAGAGTTCAACCAATGGTACTAGAACAAAAAAAATACTAAAATGGATAAAGTATTACATTGTACTTCAACCATCAGGACAAGAGCTGATCAAGTCACTGTTTCTCATAGTGTCCATCTCACTTCAACAAGTTTCCCCTTTGGTGCTCAGTTAGTTGTCGCCCATCAGGGCAAACATATGATATTTGTCCCTTTGGGACTGGATTAATTCACTCAGCATGATGTTTTCCAAATTCCTCCATCTTTTTGCAAATGACCGGGTTTCGTTGTTTTTGACTGCTGTATAGTATTTTATAGAGTACATGTCCCATAATTTCTTTATCCAGTCTACTGTTGATGGGCATTTGGGTTGGTTCCAGGTCTTAGCTATTGTGAATTGAGCTGCAATAAACATTAATGTGCAGACAGCTTGTTTGTTTGCCAATATAATTTCCTTTGGGTAAAATATATTTGCAAGCTATGCAACTGATAAAGGGTTGATCACCAGAATCTACAAAGAAATCCAGAAACTCCACAACATCAAAACAAACAACCCACTTAAGAGATGGGTCAAGGACCTCAATAGACATTTTTCAAAAGAGGATATCCAAATGGCCAACAGGCACATGAAAAAATGTTCAAGATCACTAGCAATCAGGGAAATGCAAATCAAAACCACAATGAGGTTTCACCTCACCCCGGTTAGAATGGCTCACATGCAGAAATCTACCAACAATAGATGCTGGAGAGGATGTGGGGAAAAAGGGACACTAACCCACTGTTGGTGGGAATGCAAATTGGTTAAGCCACTATGGAAGTCAGTCTGGAGATTCCTCAGAAACCTGAATATAACCCTACCATTCAACCCAGCCATTCCACTACTTGGAATTTTTTTTTATTTTTTAAGACTTTTTATTAATTGAAAGTAAGAGTTACACAGAGAGAGAAGGAGAGGCACAGAGAGAGGTCTTGCATCCATTAGTTCATGCCCCAGTTGGCTGCAATGGCTGGAGTTGTGCAGAGCTGAAGCCAGGAGCCAAGGGGCAGGAGCCAGGAGCCTCTTCTGAGTTTCCCACTTGGGTGCAGGGACCCAAGGACTTGGGCTGTCTTATGCTGCTTTCCCCGGCCATAGCAGAGGGCTGGATCATAAGTGGAACAGCTGGGACTTGAAGTGGAGCCCATATGGGATGCCAGCATTGGAGGCAGAAGCTTTATCCGTTATGCCATGCCACCGGCCTCTAGTAATTATTTTTAAAAATACATGGCTTCTTATATTGATAATAATCTGAAATTGTAGTTTTAAATTTCTATAATAAGTTCTAACAGATTAATGATGAGTTTACTATTAAGATATTAAATTCATGTTGTTTGGAGTAGGGAATGAAATATTATTATTAACAAAAATAAAGTATTTTTTAAGTGAGCTAAACAGAAAATATACACATCACATATTATCTAGGGTAACATTTCATTTATTTTTATTCTTACTTCAGTGGCTAGATCTTTCAGTGGCTGAAATTTGATAACATATTTCCAGAATTTATGCAACTCTGAAGAAGTGGTTTAAAATGACTTTAAATAAAGCATAAAAAGAGTGTATACTTTAAAGGCAGGCCATTAATGTTAAGTCTTGTAATAGAAAGTATAATAACATGCATACACATTGTAAACATTTATTTTAAAATGTCATTTTAAACTTAAAAAACACCATGCCGATTCTCTAATTTATAAAACATTATTATAAATTGATTTTATTATTGGAGTTACTGAATCTACTGGAAAAATTGAAAGTCCTGTTTAAAAATTAAGTAGGACAGCTATTTTGTATAGCAAAACAATTTTAGCTTCCTCTTTATAAGTCAAGGGGGCATTAATTTAGTATATCATTATAGGTTATAGGTTAACATTCATTCATAGGCATCATTTTTTTCTCATTTCTCTTTTACATCTGCCATTGATGGTAGTGCTAGCTGTAATGTTAATCTTTGTATTTGTAGGTTCTTTTAATGAAAATTTATTGGCAACTTAGACTGTATTTTTCACTTTGATTGATGTTTCTAGATGAATTGTGAGTTTAATAACTTAGAATTTTTTTTTCCTGGGAAAATTAATTGAGTCTTGGGTTAAAGGTGTTCAGCAACAGGGTAGAAAGAATTCCATTTGTTTCTTCAAGGCAACCAATAGTTCTGACATATTGGACATAATTCCAGTGATAAATGTAATGGAGATATTGTTGCTTTACCAGGATTAAAGATTGAGATAATAAATTTTCTATTTTTCCTTTAAGAATAGTCTTTTTCAAGTTTACGTATTGTGGACATTACCAAGATTTATTTGCATGGCCACTGAACTAATTTTTACCATTACGTTCTTCTCATTTTATCCTTCGTTTTTGTTTTGTGTTTTTGTTTTAGTTCTTCCATTTCTGTCCATTGAAACTAGTTAGCGTACTACAGTTAACATGTTCCCCTAGGTATATTGTGGTTTTTTTTTTCAACTTTTATTAAATAAATATAAATTTTCAAAGTACAAGTTTTGAGTTTTAGCAGCTTCTCCCCCCATAACCTCCCTCCCACCCACAAACATCCCATCTCCTACTCCCTCTCCCATCCCATTCTCATCAAGATTCATTTTCAATTATCTTTATATACAGAAGATCAAATTAGTATATACTAAGTAAAGATTTCAACAGAAAAAATTATATATTCAATGATCTTTGTGAAAGTATGAGAAGGAAGATATTATTTGGGAGAGTTGTGAAAGGAATAGGAGCTACTGTAATGGTATTTTGTAGTGAAGGTGAAAGATTGCCTCTCTCAGATTCTCTCTCTCTCTCTCTCTTTCCCTCTCCCTCTCCCTCTCCCTCTCCTTCTTTCTCTCTATAACTCTGCCCTTCAAATAAATGGGCATTTCTTAAAAAATTGAGTCAACTACTAAATGTGGCTTTGAGATGATATTCATTGTTCAACTTGTATTCAGTAGGAATAAAACTTCTCAAACCACTTTTTCTGAGTGATGAAGTTGAAATAACAGTTAACTCTCTCTAGCTAGAGAAAAAGCAAGAACCCCTCTGTCCCTATCATCTTTTCAGTCTGCAAATGGAGGTTGGTGCATAGTAGTACCTGTTGAATTGCACTATTATCATTATCAGGAACAACAGGAAAAAGGAAGAGAAAGTTTTTTTAGTAAAAGGGATTATTTTCCATATCAAGACAAATCAGAGGTCAGTGAACCAGGATGTGTACTTCACAGGACTGAAATTAACTGCAGTCTAACAGTGTGCTGCTATCTGTCTCTATCACTCCCAGATATCATTTTCTATTCTGGGATTGTGGCAATAGCTCTAAAGAGACAAACTTTGAGTAAAACTTGCCCGGATCAAGATCAGACTTGGTGAGGGGGAGGTGGATTGTGGGATAACATAAAGTCTAAAATTTGCAGGGTTTTCCTTATGAGATTGCTTCAAAAGTTATCTAAGATGCCAGATTTAGAGGTTACACTGGTTGTGTTTATATAAATTTACTTCAGGGTCCGACTGCCAGAAATTGTTCCTTCCTAGAACATAAGCTAAAACATGATTTCACAAAATGGCTCATTACTTATTTTCACTAACACAAGCCCAAGTACTTTTAATTTAGAATTAATTTTATACATTGATTATTTATTGAAAACCGTGTACTTCCATAGTCTGTGATATACATTAAATCAAATTCTTACTATATTGATTTATATTTTTGAAAAAAAAAATTTATTTATTTTGGAGGAAGAGTTTGAGACAAAGAGAAGGGTAGACAGAGAGAAAGACCTTCCATCTTTTGGTTCACTCCCCACATGGCTGCGTTGGCCAAGCTGGCACACATATGGAATGCTGGTGCCGCCGGCAGAGACTTAGCCTACTAAGCCACAGCAGGGGCCCCAAACTTTATCTTCAATGCTAGGTGATGGCACATTATAAATGACAGAAATGAGGGGCATAATTGCAGAATCATTGATGCAAAAATAATGGTTGAAAGCAGGACAATAAATGGATAAGATATAAAAACAAAATTAATATGTATGAAAATTATATAACTCACTTAAGATTTGATGTCATTTTCTTTTTTTTTCTCCTTTCAAGAAAAGAAAATATTGGCCGGCTCCGCCGCTCACTAGGCTAATCCTCTGCCTGTGGCACCGGCACCCCAGGTTCTAGTCCCGGTTGGGGCGCCGGTTCTGCCCTGGTTGATCCTCTTCCAGGTCAGCTCTCTGCTGTGGCCCAGGAAGGCAGTGGTGGATGGCCCAAGTCCTTGGGCCCTGCACCCGTACTGGAAACCAGGAGGAAGCACCTGGCTCCTGGCTTTAGATAGGAGCATCGCACAAGCCACAATGCATCAGCCATAGTGGCCATTTCAGGGGTGAACCAACGGAAAGGAAGACCTTTTTCTGTGTCTCTCTCTCTTTCTCTAACTCTGCCTCTCAAAAAAAAAAAAAAAAAAGGAAATACTTACATTTTATATTATATATTACATACATATACTTGTCCATATATATGTTTATATAACATATTTTATATGTTTTATGTCTTTCTCTTCAATAAAGAATGACTTTGAAATATGTAGCTACTTAATGCTGAATCTAATATCAGGGCTGAATTTCTTACAAAACATTTTTTAAAATTCTATTTATCTGAAAGAGGACAGAGAGAGAGAGAGAGAGAGAGAGAAACAGAGCAAGAGATAGAGAAAGGAGAGATCTTCTATCCACTGGTTTATTTTCCAAATGCTTGCAACAGATAGGCTGGGCTAGGCAAAAGTCAGGAGCTCAGAACTACATCCCACATGGGTTGCAGGGATTCAATTTCTTGAGCTATCAACCATTGCCTTCCCAGGTGCACTAACAGAAACTGAAACTGTCACCTGGTATGGGATATGGGCATCACAAGAGGCATTTAACCTAATAATTTAACCTAATAATAATAATTATAATATCTAATAATGTATTTTTACAGAAAAATAAAAAAGTGAAAAAATCAACTAAAAATGTAACAATTAGATAAATGCTTGAGGTTTGTCTACTTTGAATATTTTTGTGATAACCTGTCAGATTTACTTGTATGTCCAATTTATAAACAAATTAATTTAGCTTTTAATCCAAATCTTATTTTACTGGCAGATGGCTATGTTCAGTTTTTCAGTTTTAAATATTATTAAACATTTGTATAATTAATGATGCTTTCTGTAACTAAAAATACATGAGACTATGATATGTGTAGAATTATTTAAAAAGAAAGATAACTTCTCTACTCTTTTAAGAAGTATAATTGGGGCTATATTTGTGGCTCAGTAGGCTAATCCTTTGCCTGTAATTTGAAATAAAATTGCGGTGTTTAAACTTGCTGATGTGAATGAAATAATAGTTTAAGCAATGATGATTCAACAATAGCCACCAACATATCTTAGGGAAAAACATACATAAAGTTATGTATTCATATAATGTTTTCTGTTAATCATATCAAATAAACAAAACATATTTTAATTAAAATTATTTTAAGCTATAATTTCTCTATCTTACTCTTGATTAACATTCTCAATTCTAAAGTGAGGATTTTGCTTTTACCTGATGCATTATCATTAGCTGTGTTTCTCTAAGAATTAGCAGTCAGATGTTATGATCAAGAGGCTTGTTTCCATTAACAAATGCAAACAAACACCAGATTTTGTCATTTGATTTTTATGTGGGGTACATCTAGCATTCAAAATAATCAGTTTACAATTTGCATTTTGATTTTAGAAGCAAACTTCTTCAAAAACAAAACAAAACAAAAAGTTCCTCAATTTATGAGGTTATGCACATATTATTATTTAAGTTAAAAAAGTTATTACTTGTAAATATGTAAATATAAGGAAAAACAAAAGCAAATGCATGATCTTGACAATTTTGTTGATTGTAAAGAAAAATTACCAGGCTTGGAAATGAGACAAATTATTGGCAACAGTTCCTTCTCATATCATCTCCAGCACTGCAGGGCACCTAAACATCAGAATTTAAGGTGCATAGAACTTTCACACATTATTTACAATTAAATAAGTTTCAGACATTGTGACAGTTTGCCACTCAGAAACGTTATCCATAAGGAGTACAAAAATGAAAAGATGAAAATGATTTTTAGGCATGTAAGGACATAACTAGCATCTTTGTGGAAAAGAAGAGAATACAGAAAGTGATGGCTTTATTGTCCTACAGAATATTACTCAGATTTATATCTAATTTAGCAATTACTTCAGGCTTGCTTTCTTTTGCATACTCATTTGAACTGACTTGGTCATCTTTCCAATCCCTGTGATGAGTTACACAAAACTTTCACTTTAGCTTATGTATTTATCTGACAGTTAAGTATTTTTGCCACCTGTCTTTTTATTATTTGAATTGACACAGGAAATTATATATATTTATGAATTACCTTTTGATGTTCTGACACACGTATACATTGTGCAATGTCCAAATTAGAATAAACATGTCTGTCTCCTCAAAAATTATCGTTTTTTTAATGATAAAAACTTTCAAAACATTTTATTCTAATTCTTTTTGTTAAATACATATTACCTATCGACATCCTGCTGTGAAATAGACTACCAGAACTTGTTTTCCTATTTGACTTTACTTTAGTTACTGTTACTCAGACTTTACCTATCCATCCCTATTCCCACACATGTCTCAGTCTCTGGTCACCATCACGCTCCTCTCACCTTCCATGATCAGATTTTTCATTTTAACTGTAGATGAGATTATGCCATATTTTTTTTTTCTGTACTTTGTGTCTTGCTTATTTCACATAATGTAATTACCTAAAAATGCATATTGACCTATGTAATCAAGAGTCACTTCATTATTCATAAATAGTAGTTAGATGCAAACCTGAGCTATCAGTGTGGCTTAAGAAAAATTATCAAATTTAATTTATGATAATCACAATAGGGTAAGCTTGGTAGAGACACACCTTGTCTCTTACCATATCGGAGTATCTCAAAACACTCAAAACTCCTATGGAAGAGAGCTGTTAATCTGTTTTATTAACAAGAATCCAAGTTTCTTTATGATCAACTATCTATATACCATACAGATCTAGGATGCTTGATCTGAAAATGATAGTTGTACACAGTCACTCCAGCATGTCAGAAACCTGCACCCGGGGCCCTTTTATCTCTTTCTTACCTTTGCCTGTTATACTTTGAAGGAATACCATGTGTGCTATAAAGAAAGCAATAAAAAGTGAAGCATGTGTTTATTACAACAATTTTGGAAAAAATAACTTAAGTCTATGATCTTAAAAGTTAGGCATGTGTTGGGGCCGGCGCTGTGGCACAGAGGGTGAAGCCACTGCTGGTGGTGCCAGCATTCCATATGGGTGCTGGTTCAAGTCCAGTATGCTCTATTTCCGATCCAGCTCTCTGCTATGGCCTGGGAAGGCAGTGGAAGATGGCCCAAGTCCTTGGACTCCTACACTCCTGTGGGAAGACCTGAGGAGGCCTGCTCAGCTCTGGCCATTGTGGCCATTTGGGGAATAAACCAACGGATGGAAGATTTCTCTCCCTCTCTCTCTCTCTCTGTCTCTCTGTAACTCTGCCTTTCATAAAATAAATCTTGAAAAAGTCATATGTAATAAAATAAATCTTTACATGATCTATTTATTCCACATGTTCCCAAATCATAAAATAATTCAGCAATAGACAAATGCAACAACTTTAAATTGCTGTATATGACTTACTAAAATCCACTTTACTTATTCTGCTTTCAAAATGTGGATTAGAAAAAATTAGGAACAATCCTTATATGCTACATATATTTCATGGTACTATATCGAGATCATGGAGTAGTATAAACAACTAAATAAATACAGTGCTTACAGAATGTTAAATGTTGTTTTATTCACTCTACCTATATTGTTTTCATTTTATCTTCAAGGAACCCTATACTATATTTTCTGTAACTATGCTAACACCTATAATTAACAAATTATAAATGGATCAATTTTTATATGACAGAACTGCAATCCAGAGTTTAAATAACTTAATTCACTCAGTCAATTAACGATACCATAAGGAATCATAAACTTTAATATATTTGTTGCCTCAACTCATGTTTTTCCACAGTTTATATTCACAAATTACTTCAAAGTAAACTTATTTTAATCGAAACAGTGGAATTTTGTGGCCATAGAGTTCAGTTTCATTTACAGCAAGTATTAATGAGGTATTTCTATTTTGGAGCAACCCCTCTTCTTGTCTTGACCAGCACATAGAGATCATCCTTATACCCCTAATATGTAATAAATTTGATTCCTTATGAAGATCTGGTCTACCAATGTTTTGATATTATGATTCTTTTATAACCCTCCTAAATCCTTTGTAACTGAACTTCTTGAAGGAATTTAATGTTCTTTTTACTTTGACAAAGTTTTCTTTAAAATATATATCTATCTTATATTTGTACCATAATGTTGAAGTTAAAAAATTGTCCTAAGTTCATATTACTTTATAAAACTCTTAAATTTTATTATATTATTTTGTTGCCTTATTAGCATTTTCTCTATCTTCCCATTTAGCACCATCTGTGAATTTTTCAACTTTGCATTTACTCTCTTTTAACAATAATTAGGATCTCAAATAAGACTAAGCAGTACTAATCCATGTCTTCCCCCTTAGGTTATTTTCATTTTTTTGCACTGTCTTATACAAATAAATGTTGATTACAGATTCTTAGGAAATTTGTAGATAGTGTTCCAAGACAAATTCAATTGAATTTACCAGTATGCTGGCAAATTGTTCATGCTATAAACATATTCTATAATTGAAAAATTTAAAACATAATTTAACAAATTTTAAATAGCTACGTGTTCCATGGCTTTACATATTTTTCATTGAAGATTCATTATTAATTTTATATATAATAAGATATGAAGAAAAATAATGCACTATTTAAAACCTATTTGTTTCTGATTTCCTATAATGTCTCTAAAAATGCATTAACTCCATAAATCATATATTTAGATATGTATTATAAATAACTAATGAAATAAAATTACACATCTGGATTCACTTCATTAAATACATAATTAATTGTTATTATCACTATAAAGAAATGAATATTTTGACTGAATCCACAAGGATCCTGTACTTCTAAGCATATTGTTTCTTCAGGTATAAACAAAAGTTGTTTATTTGCAAGCTTCCAAAGATTTTATAGAACACTTATACAATGTCAGTAGAATGGAAAATCAGGATGCTACCTCAAGAAAATTATCACTCTTGGTTTAATTCAGTCACTTTTAAATTAATCTAGCCTTCTTTTTGTTGTTATTATTATATATTTTTTCATTTTGTTTTCATTTCTTTTAAATTCCCACTGTTAATCTTTATATTTCTCTTTTGTTGTATGTGCGTTCAGGAGACGTTTTGTATGTTTACTCTGGGACTAGTCCTCTTGTCTCATAGACTTTCTGTGTGTTGGCTGACATTTTGAATTTTAAATTGTAAGCGATAATTTCCAAAAATTCCACCAGGTTTCATCCTTTTATTTTCCTTATTTAGGTACTGAACATGACTTCTCAGAGTTTTTTCTTTTATGAATTAGTGTCTCCACTGCCTGCCTCATTCTACTGAGACCTCACTTTTAGATAATCTTCTAATTGCAAAATCCAAAAAGTAACCTCTAGTTCATATTTTGTTGACTTGCAAAATTTTTAAAAAAACAAGCACCTAATAAAATTATAAGGATTAGAAATGATATTCTTATAAAATATGTCAAAACTTTAATACGTAACTCGTTACATAAATATATTATGTTTGTTACTACATACTGTGAATATGTACTTTTTACATTTATATGAAACACAATTTTCACAATTTACATAATAGAATAACAAATTTCAGTCTAAAACAAGATTGTTAAGCAAAGCAGATTTTGATTTTTAGTATGTTTTATCTTTTTTTAAAAAAGATTTATTTATTTATTTGAAAGTCAGAGTTACACAGAGAGAGGAGAGGCAGAGAGAGATGGTTCACTCCCCAATTGGCTCCAACCCCCGGTGCTGTGCCCATCCGAAGCCAGGAGTCAGGAGCTTCTTCCGGGTCTCCCACATGGGTGCAGAGGCCCAAGGACTTGGGCCATCCTCCACTGCCTTCCCAGGCCACAGCAGAGAGCTTGATAGGAAGTGAAGCAGCCGGCACCTCAAGCCAGTGCATTAACCTGCTGCGCCACAACGCTGGCCCCAGTATGTTTTATCTTTACAGAACAGACATTTAATTGTGCAGATACTCACTTAATAAAAAAGTGATGCTTAATTTTTTTTGAAAAAAAAAATCACAATCTCTGTTCCAATATTAAGCAATTGTCCTTGAAATGCCATGATGATACCGACGCAATTAGACATGAAGTTTTTGGAGATTTAACCTTGTGAATCTACTTGAATGGATCTGAGTGCTGAGATATTTGATGAAACACCTTTTGTGTTTCTGTCAGGATGCTTCTAGCTGTAATAACATTTGAATCATACCAAAGTAGATGATTATTTCTAGCGTGGATAAGCTTCATCCAATCCTCTGAAGACTGACTATAATAAAAATCTGAATAAGAAAATTATCTTATTCTCTGCCTGTCTTTGAGCCAGGATATGGTCTTCTCTTAACTTTAGGCTATAAAGTTTATACTGTCAGAATTTACGCTGTCAGAATTTTGCTTCTGAAGTGCATGAACTAAAACTAGAATTATACCATTAGCTGTATAGAATCTTCAACTTGGCAGCTCTCAGCCTGCATAATTGTGTAAAACAATGCCTTATAGTATGTCTCCACTCATATACTCATATAACCTTTTGATTCTCTTTATTTGAGGAACATCAGCTAACACAAACTGTCAAACACATGTATTCAACATTTTTATTTTGACCTCGCAAGTAGAAGTAACAAACTTATACTAGCAAGTGATTATGTAAAGCAGCTAAATTGAAAATATATGGAGAAATGAACATGTGTAAGGTATTAGCTGACTATGTTCTTTATGTAATTACATTAACAGTTAGTTGTGGTTATTATCACATTCATGGTGCAATTTGTAAAAAATCCAGTACTACTTAAAATTTGATATCCTTGTTCAATAGCCATTGTACAAGGAATGAAAATAAGATGAAAACATAATGACGTATAGATAGACACAGAACTGGAAGGCAGGAACATCAGAGTTCAATGTAAAAAGAATCAGTAAGGTAAATTTGAAGGATTTGAAGATGCCTAGAATGGAGATTGCTTCTCAGCCACAATAGCATATTTAATAAAGATTCAACACTCAGTGTATTCATTTAAAAAGCAAATATCTATTATTATGAAAATAATTCCTAGAAAATGTTTAAATTATTTTGGCAATAATATACTGTAGTGGCTTAATGTAAGTTATAAAATCAGTGTTTATGACCTATGCGTGCAATGCATTTAAACATCATGACTACTTTTTCAATAAAATGTCTATAATTAAATAATAACATATATGTGCTAATAAATTCTCTAGTGTTTTTCAAAAAATCATCTTAAGCAGTTTATGGAAATTAAATATAAATCCCTTTGTCTATAGAAGTGGAGTAAAATAGCCATAGTAAGAGCTGATGTATTAATTAAAATATTGCCTTTGTGGCCGTTAATGTGACATAGCAGGTAAAGCCACCGCCTGCAGTGCTGGCATCCCACATAGGCATCGGTTCGAGCCACAGCTGTTCCACTTCTCATCCAGCTCTCTGCTATGGCCTGGGAAAGCAGTAGAAGATAATCCTTGGACCCTACACCCATGTGGGAGACCCAGAAGAAGCTCCTGGCTCTTGGCTTCAGACTATGGCAGTTCCGACCATTGGACATTTTTGGGGAGAGAACCAGCAGATGGAAAACTTTCTCTCTGCCTCTGCCTCTACCTTTCTGTAACCCTGCCTTTCAAATAAATAAATAAATCTTAAAAAAAATAATGCTTCCTTACATCTCCTTACCTTTCTAGAAATAACCTGCATCCCAATTGTTCACAGCTGTTGAACAAAACCCTTTTGCACTGAAAGTTCTTGACAATACTATCGCTTACCTATTCACTTTTTTAAAAAACAGATATATATTTGACTATACCATACTAGAGGGAAGAGATGTACAATTTGGGACATGCTCAGGCTGACTTGCCCCAAGTGGTGGAGTTGGAAGCATACCAGGGGATTCCAATTCAATCCCATCGAGGTGGCATGTACCAATGCCATCTCACTGTTCCAGGTGATCAGTTTCAGTTCACAGTTGGTCATGGTGGAGGGACTGGGAGTCAAAGGGAGCGCATAGACAAGTCTAGTACCTGCTAACGCTAACCGATGGAGTAAATAAAGGGGAGAGTGATCCAACATGGGAAGTGAGATACTCAGCAGACTCATAGAATGGCAGATGTCCTAAATAGCACTCTGGCCTCAGAATCAGCCCTAAAGGCATTCGGAGCTGGCTGAAAAGCTCATGAGAGTATTTCAGGCATGGAAAGCCAAGACACTCTGGCAAAAGATCTCTGCGAGTGAGATCCCAGTGGAAAGAACAGGTCATCAAAGAAGGAGGTACCTTTCTCTGAAGGGAGGAGAGAACCTCCACTTTGACTATGACCTTGTCTAAACAAGATAAGAGTCGGAGAACTCAGAGGGCTTCCATAGCCTTGGAAACTCATGACTGGAGCATAGGGAGATTACTGATGCCATAGACAGGAGTGTCAATTGGTAAAGTCAACAACAGGAGTCACTGTGCACTTACTCCTCATGTAGGATCTCTGTTCTTAATGTGCTGTACATTGAGATTTAATGCTATAACGAGTACTCAAACAATATATTTCACTTTGTGTTTCTATGGGGGTGCAAACTGTTGAAATCCTTACTTAATGCATACTAAACTGATCCTCTGTAAAAAAAAAAAAAAAAAAAAAAAAAAAAAAAGAAATTATCAACTCCCAACTTGACTCTCACTGGGATTAAACATGACAATAGGTCTGCTCTGATTTCATCATCATTAAAAAAATCATCTATTATTTTTCACTTTATGTTTCTGTGTGGGAGCAAACTGTTGAAATCCATACTTGATGTATACTAAGCTGATCTTCTGTATATTAAGATAATCGAAAATGAATCTTAATGTGAATGGAAGGGGAGAGGGAGTGGGAAAGGGGAGGGTTGCGGGTGGGAGGGACGGTATTGGGGGGGAAGCCATTGTAATCCATAAGTTGTACTTTGGAAATTTATATTCATTAAATAAAAGTTAAAAAAAAACAACAAAAATAATTAAAATAAATGGATATAGGAACAGTAACATCTTTTAAATTATTTATATAGTATCAAGATGCATCTAACATAACATTAGTGATACGTAAACTACATATTTAGGGTGAGAAAAAAAGTAAATTTTCTGCAGAATCTAAAAAATAATATAAATTAATATACTAAAAATAATGCATTAAGTTGACTTATTTAATAAGAAAGAAATTAGTTTCCTCTATATCTTAAACATCTAATTTCAAAAAACACAGTTGCAATTATTATACTAATCAGTATACATACACACTTTTTTGTTTTCTTAAAGTACATAAATTAATATAATTCATTATTTCATCTGCCTGAGAGGATATTCCTTTTATATAAGAAAACTTTGATATACAGTTTTAATTTTAACATCTTATCCATAATATATGTCAATTCCAAATGGATTTTTCAATGCATTTAATGGTGAGATTAGGAATTAACTCCATTCATTATATAGAAATTATACTATTTTCCCATTGGTTCTATTCAACAAAGCTTGAGAAAATGATTAAATATATATTCAATTCTCAATTATTCACACCAATGGAGAAGAACATGGATATGTAGCATTTAAATGAAGAAAAAATTTTTAGTCATTTTTAGTTTTAGAATATAAGTATTCATCTCCATACCTTTCTGCAGCAGCTCACACTTAAAATGCTTCCATGGTAAAGTCCTACTCATCTAAGCTTTTTTTTTTTTTTAAGATTTATTTATTTTATTTGAAAGGCAGAGTTACAAAGAGGCAGAGGCAGAGGGAGAGAGAGAGAGAGAGAGGTCTTCCATCCTCTGGATCACTCCCCAAATGGCCGCAAGGGCTGGAGCTGCACTGATCCCAAGCCAGGAGCCAGGACCCTCTTTAGGGTCCCCCACGCAGATACACGGGCCGAAGGACTTGGGCCATCTTCCACTGCTCTGCCAGGCTACAGCAAAGAGCTGGATCAGAAGTGGAGCAGCCTGGACTGGAACTGGCCGCCGTATGGGATGCCTGCACTGCAGCCAACGGCTTTGCCCGCTGTGCCACAATATGAGCCTACCATCTAAGCTTTAATATAGGAAATTCGGAATGTCTGACTACTATCTTTCAAGGTGACAGGGATGTAAAGAATAAATAAGAAAACTATCATTTTCTTAAACATAATAGAGAATTACATCAACATCTATAAAGCTTCGTATTTCTGATTTTAATAGGTAAGAAACACTCCCTGATTGGTGTGCTCATTAATTTAACTATTATACTATGTGTTGAGAGTGCAGTTTAGAAGAAAATAGTTCTTGATCTCATAATTGCATTCTAGTAGGTGAGAATCAGAAAATAAGCAAACCATAGATATGTACCAGTGGAGATAACTATTATGAGAGAGAGCAAGTTTTGTAACAGATGTACTGTTTTAGTGATACCTTGAAATAAATTTATTGTTTTAGATACATTTTCAACAGAAGCATGAATAAAACAGACAATTATCCAAGGAACTAGACTAAGAATGCCAGATGCAGAGGAAGCCTCCTTGCAAAGTCTATGTGGTAGGCTTGCCCTTGCTGGATTTGAAAAGCAGGGAAAAGCCACATAGCTGAAGATGCTTAAGAGATGCAGATCATGTAGGACACTGAAAACTTTGGGTGTTATTCTTATTAGGTAGGAAGCATTTGAAGGATTTTTAGCAAGAGTTATGCGATGTGTCCTATAACTTAATAGAATCCCTCATGGGTACTTTACACAGTAGGTGTGAGACAATAAGTTAACATGGTATGAAAAATAAGGGGGTGGTCATGAGAAATATTTTGAATATATATTTAGTGGTATTGTTCTTATTTTTAGTATTATGAAAACAATATCCACTAGTAATGGCTGTACTTTCAACTATTTTCCTTAAAAATTACATTAAATTTGTCTATGATCACTCCATTCAGTTCTCACTTCAACAACCCTTCTCAACCGTATTAAAAGTGTTCTGCCTAAGAACATTAATAACCAAATCTGTTAAACACAATTTAAAGCTGAGATCATGTAACTATTTTTTTCCTTAACATATTGGCCCATTATTTTTAAGTTGACTTCCACATAGATCTCTTTTAGAGAGGATGCAAATGGATTTTCTTTTCTTATTAAAAAAATCCCTTTTGGCCATGATAGATGCATCATTTTCTCCAGTGTCCCATCTGCTTCTTCATCTCAGTGCCTTTGCCACCATGATCATTTGTCCTTTTGTGCTTTCTCCCTCTCCTCCCACACCAGCCCTGGATCGATGAGAAAATCTCCTGGTACATAATTTTAATCCAAAGTATCTACCATTCATGTGATTTCACATTACAGTTGTGTCTATTTGATTTCTAAATATTTTCTTCAATGATGTTAGTGTTTATGCCTGAATCACTACCTGTACACATTTCACATGTAGAAGCTTTTAAAATATTTGTTAATAAAAGACTGGATGTGACACCAATTCTATATTATTTTGTGTTCTACAATGCATCTTCAATTCAGTTTGTGTATTTTCTTTTATTTAAGAATTTTTTTTATTTCTAAGACTGCTTTATTTTAAAATATTCTTGACCCTATATTTCTGTCACAATTCTTTTTTCTCAAGTTAAGAATTATGTTTGTCAGGAAGCATTTGAGTAATTAGGAAAAAAAAAAAACAGAATGGAAGGTAAAATGCAGGAAACCCAGTTAAACTGAATTTCAGATAAAAAACAAACAATATACTGGAATGAGTGTTTTTTACTCCATCAAAAGAGAAAAAAAGTTTATATAATTTTCTAATGCAATGATAAATGTGGTAGTCAATATTCTTGCTACAGAGCACATTTATTTTTCCATACAACACTCTTGGTAAGAAAACTAGATATAACATTCTCATCAAATTTTTGGTCACATATTAGGAATTAGCCATATTCGGAAGGCTTAATTTCTTCCATACTTAGAAAACTTATTTTCAATATAGCATAAATATATTCTTATATAAGAATACATATGTTTATAAATTCTACATAGCAAACAAGTTTTAGATCACTGACCCATTTTTCTTTGTAGTAAATTTATTAAAATTATATTTTCAATGCAGAAAGACAATGTGGCTTATTTATCTTTCAATAACTTTGAATCTTATTTGTGTTGAATTTGTAACGGGCTTCATTAATATTTGTTAGCATGATTGCCTTTGGATTTGTCATCTTTGTAATCATTTTATCATGTTTATGTTTGTCTTTCTCTAATATAGGAAATGCTCTCAAACTTCATTACTTTCTTTGTTCACAGGCCAAGATCTGCAAGTATCTCCCCTATAGTATTTCAAATTCTATTTTAAATTCTGCTACTGTATTATGTCTCCCTATTTTTTTAAATACTCATAAACATTTTATATTATTTTTATAATTTTAATAACATCAATATATATTTTAAAATATTATTGAAAACATGTGTTATGTAAATCATGTTTTTCTTTTTTGAATAAATCTTCCATGTGTGCTCTCATATTGCCTCAGAAAGTAAAGATCTCGAAATTATTTAATGTTGGTCTTTATTAGAGTTGTTTTGTATAGATTCATTTCTAAATAAGAATAATTCTATTATTGCATTATTTTTTAAAATAACATTGCTGAACCCATGTGCATTAAAATTCTCCTCTCTTATATGATCTTTTATATTGGTTGATCTCGACATACATTAAAAACGAAATTATTTAGTAATTCCGTGTTATTTGCACTTTGTGAGTGAACCATCACATGTGCTCTACGGTATGGTATTATGGCATTATCCAAAGTATTTTACACAAATTGTGCACTTTGGGAAAATATGGTTTAGAAATTGATAATTTCAGAGGTAGAGTTGTTCAAGTATATCTGAATCTAGAACTTTAAATAATACTATCGGCAAGGTGTCCCTTTCCATCTTTTATTTTGTCAGCTTCCTTAGTTCTGCTTCCATTTGTTTGGTGGTCATATTTCCTCTTATTGAATTGGAGTAACTTTTACATGTATGAATTAAAGGAACCAGCAACTTCAGTTTCTTTCTAAAATGAATATATAAATAAATAAAAACAAGAAGCTCTGATAGCCTGAATTTGAGAACATTAGAGAAAAATATTACTATCAGAACACTGTTGTATGATATTTGAAGATAATGTCATGCTAATAAGTATATATCCAGGGCACTTCCTCTTCCCTCAGCTCATATGGATTTAAGGAAACTCATACACAAAATAAACACTTATGTCACTATTTGTACAGTGCATCTTCCAGGTTTTTTTTTTTTTTTTTTTTTTTTTTTTAGTATGCATGTAATTCTGAGAATTCATGCGTCTAGGATCATACCATGAAAAATAAAACAGAAAATTACACTCATTTTTTTGTAAAGATAACAACCAGCCCACAATATTGAAAGTTTCCATAATCATCTTCTAATCTAAATCTTAGGGAGCTATTTAGGCTTATTTAAATCCGACCCAGATGTGACTTATTATTTGGTCAACAGAGTTTGGAAATGCATTGGCAGTACATTTTCTTTGAATATTAGGCAAATTTTATTTTCAATCTGGGAGCCTAAAATTAACTAAGGACTAAGATCAGCTTGGTTTTTTATTGTGTTAAGCAGCAGATGCTGAATCTGAATGCTGTCTTTCTCTGAAGCAGATCTCTAAAATCTTCCTGAAGCTTAAACAATTCACCTCCAACGTGGGCTTTAACTGAGATAGAGATGAATGGTCAATCTGATCATGTCCCAGGCTGCATACTAATAGCAGATGCTTTAGCACAAATAAAGGTGAAACACAGATGTATCACTAAACTTCAAAAGTAGTGAGGACAACAAGAAATATTTTAGTAAAGTTTAGAAATTCAAATTTCCTTCACTTCAGTAAATCGTACCTGGTTTCAATATTCCTTCCTTTCTTTCTGCTTCTCTGAATGTGAACATTTACTATAAATCAGAAATGTTAATTCAACTTTTGAAGTATATCGAGGCATGGGATGATTTGATCCTTAATAATCAGGGACATTGGCTTCAGATTTGAAAGACTAACAAAATTCTATGATGTCTTCTTTTGTTTTTATCTATGTCTGATAAAAGTTTGTTGATATCCTGAAAAAAAGTAAATAAATCATTCCTTGATCCTTAGAGATCCTTAAAATCTTTGTTAAAAGGTAATCTAAGCTACCAATAGTGCCACATAAATATGAAAGTTTTAATAGGAAAGTATTAGAACTTTAACACTTGTTTTCCCATTGGGAAAAACATGGAATTCAACAAACTGTTGCTATGTTCAGATAAAGCTTAATTTTCCAGGTTTTCTGAATTTTCAGGAGAGGTATGAAGTATGTATTTCTATGAATTATCCAATATTCATTTATAAGACAATGAACTTATATGTCGAATAACTCAGACTTATGTGCCAAATATGATTCATGTGCTATAAAACCGAAACTCACAGCTACCAATAAACACAATTAACTTTCATGAATGAACTAATTACTAAGGGAATAAATGAATGTCTCAAAAAATTTGGCAGATGGGCTGGGGCTTTGGCATAGTGGGCTAAGCCTTCACCTGCAGTACTGGCATCCCAAATGGGTGCCAGTGACAGTCCCAGCTGCTCCTTTTCTGATCCTCTCTGATAGGGCCTGAGAAATCCATAGAAGATGGCCCAATACTTGGGCCCCTGTACCCAAGCTGGAGATCCAGAAGCTCCCTGATACTGGCTTGGGATTGGCACAGCTCCAGTCGCTGTGGCCATTTGAGGAGTGAACCAGCAGATGGAAGACCTAGTTCTCTGTCTGTAATTCTACCTCTCAAATTAATAAAATCTTAAAAAAATGGTTTAAAGCAGATGGAAGAGTGATGAGAGTATTAGTGACACAATGTTGAAAAACACAGTTGCATACTCAAAACACCTGGTGCTAGTATTTATTAACTGTGAGAACTCAGAAAAATTTTATATAATTTCTTTAGCTTCATTGTTAATTTATAAAGTAGGGAAACAACAGTACATGATAAAATTGTTAAAAGGATTAAGTGATAAGTATTAATCCAGTGACAAAGAAGTATTTGATAAAGTTAAGTTACATGGTAGACAATAAATATTGAAGATGTTCTGAAAGGAGAAAATTACTAAATTAGAATTTGTATAGTTGAAAGTCAATTCCAAATAGGTATTAAGTGTTTATTTGTAATGAAGTAATCTCCAACTCTGATTTTCACACATATCTTTCTATTATTTTTTACAGTACTTTGAAAAAAATGCTCACATTCAAAGATTCTGGTCTGTCAGGTTTTCAGTGTTTACTCATTATTCTCCTATCATCAAAGTTCTCTGTTAAAAGAGCAATGAAACATTTATTTTTTTATATAAAGATTTTATTTATTTATTTGAGAGGTAGAGTTACTGACCCTGAGAGGGAGAAACAGAAATGTTTTCCATCTGCCCATTCACCCCACAAATGGCTGCCACAACCAGAGCTGAGCTGATCAGAAGCCAGGAGCCAGGAGCTTCTTCCAGGTCTCTCACGTGGGTGCAGGGGCCCAAGCCCCTAGGCCATCTTCCACTGCTTTCCCAGGCCATAGTAGAGAGCTGGATTGGAAGAGGAGCAGCGAGGACTAGACCCAGCACCCATATGGGATACTGGCATCGCAGGCAGAGGATTAACCTACTGTGTCACAGTGAAGGCCCTGTGAAACATTTCTACTCTATATTCATTAAATTTTTGATGTTTTTAAAAATGATTAAGAGGCATTTAATAGATACTGTGAAATCAGCTACAACAAAAATATTGGAATATAGGGAATGCAATTAATAGGAGGAAAGACCAGATTTCTCTTCACCTTGTGCATTTTCAGCTATATCCACTCTTCTGGGGGCATTTCCCATCAATATCATAAATTTTGTTGCACACTCACTCAAACTTGGTGGAATTTCATCATTTTTGATGAGAAATTTCAATTGTAAAGGGAACACTAACGAGTTATGTATTGAATCGGAAGTTCTGGCTGTGCATTCCAAATGAAGTTCTCATGAACATTGTTTTTAAAAGGCAGTTTCTATATATGTTTTCAAATGAAAAATGATATGAATACTATCTGAAAGTTCAAAGTCAAAACCTACTGAACATGAGTGCAAGAACACATTAAGTCACAGAAATATGTCGCAGCCATTATTTTAAAGTTATCTTTTTTATTTTTTTTATTTTTTAATTTTTAATTTTTTTTTTTTTTTTGACAGGCAGAGTGGACAGTGAGAGAGAGAGACAGAGAGAAAGGTCTTCCTTTGCCGTTGGTTCACCCTCCAATGGCCGCCACGGCCGGCGCGCTGTGACCAGCGCACCGAACTGATCCGATGGCAGGAGCCAGGTGCTTCTCCTGGTCTCCCAGGGGGTGCAGGGTCCAAGGACTTGGGCCATCCTCCACTGCACTCCCTGGCCACAGCAGAGAGCTGGCCTGGAAGAGGGGCAACTGGGACAGAATCAGGCGCCCCGACTGGGACTAGAACCCGGTGTGCCGGCGCCACAAGGCGGAGGATTAGCCTAGTGAGCAGTGGCGCCAGCCTTAAAGTTATCTTTTTAAGCTATAATGTTATGAAAAAATCACTACTTATTTGCTGGAACATCATTTTGAGCAATCTTTGCTTGTTAAAATCTGAAACTGCATTGGAATATAAATTTACAAAAATAAAAATATGTATATTAGTAATATACTTTGTGCATATATTGACATAATTTGCATATATGTTTATTCTGGTGCATGTTTTATCTTAGTAACTATGTTTGTATTTTAATTGAAAATAGATAACTAATATGATATTGCTCTAAGTTAAAGGTAAATTGTAACCTATATTCATATATTAATAGATATGATAAGGTTATATGATATAATAATTTATCCTAATCTAATTTATTACCACACAATGATTTAGAATAAAATATTTATTACTTTTTTTTGCATTTTTGTGTTTATGGTATTTAATAGTGGAACAAATTTAATATGGTTCATAATTGCATTGATTTTGTATGGGGGCAGTTAAGCATCCATGATTCCAAAAGTAATTATAAGTAATTTAAAATTCAACATAAATGCAAGATTATGCATGAACAAATTGAACATTGGTACTTTGATACACTAATTGGTTCCCCTCTCTCTTTTAACAGCTAAATACTGAAACAAAAATCAGCACAAAGAGAAAAGTAAAGGATGAATGAAACAGGTTAGCATTTTACAAAATACCAAACAGATATCTTGTAAGCAATGATAGATTCCAAAACACTTTCTACTTATGATCATTTATCTAGATTTAAAATGTCTGGCATTATTCAATAGTGCTATATTGTGACAAATTTCTCCCTCAGTAGACTCAATTTCGATTATCCTTATGTGTCTGCAAAGCTCCTCAAATTGTTCCTTGTTATTGACTATCGTGCATCCTAAACTTGCAGAATATCCTTTTTTCCCAGAACTCACAAACAAATCTATCTGTGGATTTTTATACTTCACTCAAACCTTTTAAACTCCAGAACACACAGAAATTTGTCTCTTTATCACTCACCCCCTATACTGACCCATTCAATCATGTTAGGTGAGGCATGATGGAGAACTGAATAGGCACCACAATAGTGATTCAGAGAAAGAATGTAGTGATAAAAATTGATGCTGGATCCAATACTAGATATAACAGATAAGTTTCTAATGTCCACGAAAAAGAAAACTGATATGGTGTTAGTGGGAAGATCTAAGAATCAAAACAGGTAAATGTCAAAAAATAAATGCAGTAGAGGCTGAATATATCCAAGAAAGAGACTGAAGGTCAAAAATAAAGGGAAAAAAAATCTTTGTATGAGTACAAAGGAGTAAAAAAAAATCAAATGAGCACATCAACAAAGTCTTTCCTCTGGCTATTGATGTTTTAACAGTCTGTGTAATGTTATCACTGTTTATCCTAGCAGAGCTCCTTATCTGGGTCAACAGTAATTTAAAAACTCATTTTCCTTTTCTTCCTATTCCATTAACAAAACATTTTTTTTTTATTTTTGGTATAGACATCAAAAATTCACATCATTTAAATCCTTTGTGGTAAATGTTAAGTAACTCTTAACCGCTTAAGCACTTAAAAAGGTATTAATGTTACTACTATTCAATAAAAGTTTAATGGAATGTACTCAAAAGTTTTCCAAGCAAAAAAAAGTTAAGTAAGGTCAAGAAAACATCTTACATCAATTGAATGGACTCTGTCACCTGGTTCTATCCTGTCTTGCATATTTGCCAGAGTCCCCATACAGAGTGTCTACTTTAGCCCAGACACGATGTTTCCCTTTTTAGTTCCCAGCCTTTGCACTGGCAAGTGAGAATCCATATGTTCCCTCTTTGCTACTGTTTCAGATCAATTTGTACTTTGACTGTGAGTAGGTTTCTAAGACAATGACTTATTTTTGGAATGTGTGTGTACTAGGGCGTGTGCTTAGTGTCCTGAACATTCTTCTGCTTCTTCCTCTTTTCTCCTTTTTTTGGAGGCTGTGAGGGGTGGGGAGGGATTCTGTCCTTTTTGAATTTAGTATTAATGTCTAGATTTTCATTTATATAGGGTTAAAATCTAAACTACTTTATTTCTCCAAATATTCTGTCTTTGGCCATTGAAAACTAATTTAGTTGTTACTTTTGACACATTTCTGTCAATGGGCAGATATTTGTTTTGAAACTTCCTTATTTGATTGCACTATAAGATTCCCAATGATTATGTATATTTTGACCGGGCCACAAAAACATTCATTTATACAGCTCACCCTGACAGTTTTTACCTGGGAATTATACCATAAACAAGACTTGTGCTCATCTCTACTGAGGCATTGCTGCTTCTAGAATTCCTCAGCTAACAGACAAGGAAATAACATGTCAGAATAGTAAACTGTGCACATATACGTTTCATTAACTATGGTTCTATTAAATGATTTATGTCTCAATCAAGCCAGCATGAATCTACATAGATGTTTCCAGACATAATCCATTGCAACACAAAATCTTTCTATCTTAATACTCCTTTGCTCATTTGGCAGCTATTTACTTAATTGTTCAATTTCAGTGTACATACCTGTTCAACACTCACATTACCCCCATCTTCTTTCCCTCTGGAAAGCAACAATTTCTTTACTATTTTTGTTATTTTAGTAGTTTCAAGAATATCAGGTCCTTAGAATTATGTGGTATAAATTCTCTTCAAATTTAATTCTTTCATTTATCAAGATAAACTTAAGGATCATATCCAACTTTATCTGGAGGAAGAATTTGATAGTTGTTTTTTCAGTTGGAGGATAACCTTGCATTGCATGGAAGTACCACAATTTGTTTAGCAATTCTTCTATTGAAGGAATTATGAGTTGCTTCACTATTTTGGCTATTATGATTAATGCTGAAAAATTTTGCTGAAAAGATTTTATGCAGAAAAATCCACATAATTTGAATATATCCTATAGGTAGTTTCCATATGATAAGGCTATGTTTACATATTGAAGAAATGCACAAATCTGCTTCCAGAGTGGCTGTAGCATGTTGGATTCCTTATTTGCAATGAGTAAGAACTCCTGTTGTCCAACACCCTTGCCACTTCACCAGTATTTAGTATTGTTATGTTTGGGGGCTTTGTGGTGGGGTCTTAAGCCTGAGGCTGGCTCCTGACCAGCAGGGAACAGTACAGGCACTCCCCACCAAGGCGAACAGGAAAGGTAAGGTCGATGGGTCAAGAACACAGCAATCACCTGTGAGTTCTGTCGAAGCAGGAACTACTTTATTGAGGAAGTGTACAGGCTTATAAGGCTTACAAAAGACATGTGCAGCAGGGGAGCAAATCAGCGAATAGGTCATGAAGGCGTGGGTGGACCACGCACAGGGGCATCTTAAGCAAAGTATAGGGATCATGCACTGTCCACGTGTCTGGAACTAAAGCAGACCTACCCCTGCAGGTCGTCCAATCTTACATAGCTTAACCGCAGCAGCTGCAAACATACCCCTCACACATCCGCCAGGCTCCATGTTGTAATGGAGGTTTTAGGCATTGCCCAATAGCTTTGCTGCCTTTTTTTTTTCCATTCTAATAGGAAGTAGCAGTATCTCTTTATATCAATTCAAAATTTCCTAATAACAAATGCTGTTTTGCATCCTTTCGTATGCTTTTTTTCATTTGTATATCTTTCTTTATTTATATCTTCGTTATACATTTATATGTTGATAGGTCCATTACATTTAGTAAATTTTTCAGTTTTTTTTTTTTTTTTTTGCATTGGGTTTTATTAGTTTTCTATGTATCTTTTATGTTTGCTTATTTCAATTTACCTAATCTACCTAAAACACTGAGGGAAAGAAAGAGAGAAACAAGTGGGACCTCCTATCTTCTGTTTCACTTCCCAAATGCCCACAACAGCCAGCGCTGGGGCAGATAAAAGCAGGGAGCCTGGAAATCTATCTCGATCACCCACATGGGTGGAAGAGACCCAAGGTACTAAATTTTCCAGGAATGGAAAACCTATCATCAAGCAAGGGTCATTTGGAAATGTACAGCATAATTAGTAGACAATACAAAATCACCAAATTAAAGAATAGCCTGCTACAGATTTTTTGAATTTTGACTCCTGCCTGCACTTGCCTTGGCAGAACCAGACCACAAGATTCTGTAGTCCTTATACAACCTGGAGGCCTATTGTTCCACTCCCCTGCTTCCTAAACAATTATCAGCTGCTTCTCAGAGCACACCAGTAGGAAGCTGGATCAGAAAGAGAGCAGCCAGGTCTTATACAGGGCACTCCGATATGAGATGGTGGCTTCTGAATGGTGATTTAGCCTGCTGCATAATACCTGCCCCAGCATCTCTGTATGCTTTGGAAACATGCCTGCATTAGTTTCTTAGGGCTGCTGTGACTCTACAGATTAAAACTACAAAAAATTTTCTTTCATGGCTACTGAGTCTACAACTCCAAGCTCAAGGTGTTAGCAAGCCCAATGTGCCTTAGCACATTCCAAGAAAAATTCTATCTTCTCCTCATTCTAGTTTCTAGGGGTTGATGGCAATCCTTGTAGTATGTGGCTTATAAACAAATAATTCCAATTGCTGTCTCTGTTTTCATATGGCATTCTACCTGTGAACGTGTCTATATATTGTCCATTTCTAAAGATCATAAGTCACTGGATTTTGTCTTAAACCAATCCAGTGTGATTTCATCTTCAATTAATTACATCTGAAAGTGACATGATTTCCAAATAAGGTTTGCAATTATACTCATAGTGTCAAGTAGACATGTAACATTAAAATAAAAAATAATACACAATACACTGTTCAAATTCAATCGTTCCTCAAAATGTGTGCTTCCTTGTCTTCTCATTCTCTTATCATAATCTTATATATAGTACATAATTTTAACACTCAAAGTTCTACATATCATCTTTTCCTTTTTGAAATCCTATATTTATTATATCTTAAAACCCTGTGCCAAATATGAGATAACTACATTATCTCTTATGTTCTGTTTTAAATTTTTTTGGAGAATTTTGCATCTCAAAATGTGATCCATTTTGAGATAATTTTATGAAATAGTTAGATATCTGATTTCTCCTTTCACTTCTTTTCTCCTTCCTTCCTTCCTTCCTTCCTTCCTTCCTTCCTTCCTTCCTTCCTTCCTTCCTTCTTTCCTTCCTTTTTTTGTTTTTTCCACATATGGAAATCCAGTTGTGACAGCACATTTTGTAGAATAGATTACCTTTTCCATACCATTGTTGTTGCCTTATGGTGCAGGATCAGTTAGCTATATTTGTGTACATCCATTGTGAACTCTCCATTCTGTTCTTTGTAATCATTTCACTAATATGAAAGTATATCTACTCAAAATGGATTAAATACCTAAATCCACATCCTGATACATTCAAATTATTAGAGAACATTGGGGAAACCTCACAAGACATTGGTGCAGGCAAGGAGTTCTTGGAAAAGACTCCAGAAATACAATCAAAGCCAAAAGTAACAAATGAAATTACATCAAAATGAGATACTTCTGACAGAATAAGAGAAATTATTTGCAAACTATGCAACAGATAAAAGATTAATAACCAGAATATATAAAGTGATCAAAAAACTGAACAACAAAAACCAAACACCCCAGTTAAGAAATAGGCAAAGGACTTAAACAGACATTTTTTAAAAGAAATATTCCAAATGACCAGCAGACACATGAAAAATGCTCAGGATCACTAGACATCAGGGAAATACAAATAAAACCACAATGAGGTTTCACCTCACCCCCCCGTTAGAATGGCTTTCACTTTCACACAGAAATCAACAAACAACAAATGCTGGTGAGGATGTAGGGGAAAAAGTACCCTAATTCACTGTTGGCGGGGATGTAAACTGGTAAAGCCATTATGGAAGACAGTATGGGGTTGTCTCAGAAATCTGAATATTGTCCTACCATATGACTCAGTCATTCACCCCTGGGAATTTACCCAAGGGAAATGAAATCAGCATATGAAAGAGTTATCTGCACCCCTGCATTTATTGTAGCTCAATTCACAGTAGTCAAGGCATGGGATTGACTCAAATGCCAATCAACTGAAGAGTGGATAAAGAAATTATGGAATATGAATACCACGGAATACTACACTGTGGTAAAAAATGAATCTGGTCATTTGCAACAAAATGGATGGATCTGGAAAATATCATACTTAGTGAAATAAGCCAGTCCTCAAGGGACAAATACCATATGTTCTCCCCTATCCTGTGATAAGTAATAGAGCACCTAATAGGGAATCTGTAGAAGTGGAATTGACATTTTGAAAAACATTGAGTTGAATAGCCTTATCTTGACTGCTGAGGAACAGTTTTTTTTTTTTTTTTCCATACTATTTGTTGAACTCTTAACATAGAGTTAAACATATGTGTATAAAGTCAATTGAAAATAGATCTCAGTAAAAAATAAGAGTGGGAATAAGATAGGCAGGAGAAGAAGGTTGAGAGTATGGGTGCAAGGATGGTAACATGGAAAGAATAACCATGTTCCTAAACTTATAATTATGAAATATATGAGTTTTGTAACTGTATAGCTATATAGTTATGCATACATTCCTGTGGACTTACTTCTAAGGGTACAGTTTAAAAACTTGCCATGGGACTCCAAATCCCCTTAAACTGGGTGGCAAAAATACTATATTAAGTGTTAAAGTGATAATATGGATAGGATTAAGTGTCTGGTAATAATAATAGAAAGAATTAAAAAGAAGTGAATGCTCCAACATGGAAAGCAGTCCACATCACAGACTCATAGAATGAAAATCGCCTTAAGTAGAACTTTGATCTCAGAATCAGCCCTTAAGGCATTCTGGTCTGGCTGAAAAACCCACAAGAACATTTCAGGCGTGGAAAGCCAAGACACTGTGGCTAAAAACATCCTACATGAAGGACTTCTGTGGGTGAGACCTCAGGAGAAATAAGTGGTCATCAAAGAAGGAGTACTTTTCTTTGAAGGGAGGAGAGAATATCTACTGTGCTTTTGGCTTTGACTAAATACTGATGGAGTTTGTGATTCAAAAGGCTTCCGTAGCCTAGGCATCTCCTGTCAAGAACCTTCAGTGATCGCTGACACCATACATGAGAGTATCAATTGTGAAATTAGTGACAGGAGTCACTGTACACTAACTTCCCATATAGGACCTCTGTCCTCAAAGAGTTGTATTATAATTATGTCTAAGTGCTTGCAAAAGATGTATCACCCTTGGGTGCTTCTTTAAAGTTAATCAATTTCTAAAAAAAAAAAAAAGAAGTGAAATAAACCTCAAGATGCAATGAATTTGAACAGCCCTTGTCTCAACTGTGGAAGAACATTTTTTTTTGGTTTTGTTTTGTTTTCTTTTCTGTGCAAATTGTTGAAGCCTTTATTATTATGCAGTTGTTGTTCTTCTGTGTATAAAGTTAATCAAAAATGGATCTTAGTGGAGAATGGGACTGGGAATAAGAGAGGGAGGAGGAGAAGGGGTGGGAGTGTTGGTGGGAAGGCTGGTATGGTGAGAAGAATCACCTTATTCCAAAAGTTGTACTTATGAAATGCATGAAGTTTGTATTCCATAAATAAAAGTTTACTTTGGGAAAAAAATAAAGAATAAAGAACCAATTTTCATTAACACGTGGTCTGTCTTGGGACAAGAGGAATGACAGATACTGGGACATCATTTTGTAAATATTCTTTTTGAAGTAGCCTATATAATTTCATGTTTTATTAAGCTAATGAAATTAGACTTGGTAGGGAAAGGCCCCTAACATCACTATAAAGTGACCCTAATTAATGGGCTTCCAAATATTTTGAACAAAAATTAATTCTAACATAATTAATGATACAGATATTTATATACCAAGGTGGCTTTTTTGCATGCATAGATGTATCAATTTTAAATAACCTAAAATATGTTCATTATATAATTTATTTTTGTGTTTATTTGAGAGAGAATGTTCACATTCTCAAATTTGTTATATGACATACACTAAAAAACTTCACCTACCCAAAGTTCAAGCTTAGTATAAAAGTATATAGACAATTATTTACTTTATCTTGCAATTGAAAACAGTAAAATCATCTCATAGTTGAAGAAAGGAATTAATGGAGTAAATTTTCTATTATCAACAAAAAAGAAAAAGGAAATGGAATAGTAGTTTGAAGGGACTAATCCAAACTTTGAGGAGATATGAGCTATTTTTAAATAGTTAGCTGTGAATTATAGTACTATTTACCCTATTGGGTAAGACGATAGTTAAGATCCCCACATCTCACTTCAGAGTACATGGCTTTAATCTCATCTCTGTCTCCTAATTCTGGTTTACAGCTAATGTAAAACTTGGGAGGCAGCAGTGATGGCTCAAGTAACTGGGCCTACATGGAGTACCTGGACTGAACTTCTGTATAAATAATTAAGGATATATTGAGACATTAATATTTCTTAATAATATTATTAATAATTCTTGGATTTTCATTTCTTTTATTTTCTATCCTGACACCACTCTTGTAGTCTCCAATTGTATATCATAATTTTTGGGACCACAAATATGAATTTGATCTTTAAGAATGTCTTCCATACTTCAACATTGTTAACATTGGAGATGATGTCCATGAGTAATATTAATATTAATATAGTCTTTATCCAAAAATAATGTGCTGTCAGTCTAAAAAATGGGGCAAAAATGGTGGACTTTTTTTTTTAAAGATTTATTTATTTATTTGAAAGTCAGAGTTACACAGAGAGAGGAGGGGAAGCAAATAGAGAGAGGTCTTCCATCTGCTGGTTCACTCCCTAGTTGGTTGCAAGGGCTGGAACTGCACTGATCTGAAGCCAGGAGACAGAAGCTTCTTCTGGGTCTCCCCTGTGGGTGCAGGAGCCCACACACTTGGGCCATCTTCCACTGCTTTCCCAGGCCATAGCAGAGAGCTGGATCAGAAGTGGAGCAGCCAGGACTCCAACTGGTGCCCGTATGGGATGCTGGCAGTGCAGGCAGCAGCTCTACCCACAATGCAACAGCTCTGGCCCCCAGTGGTGGAATTTTGATGCATTGGTTATGACACAACTTGGGACACACAAATCTCGTATTGAGGTGCCTGGGTTGATGTCCTGGCTCCTCTTCCAATGCCAGTTTTCTGGTAATGCACACTCTGGGAAGCAGCAAGTGATGGCTAAAATACATGGATATCTGTCAACCATTTGGTTGACCCGGATTTAGTTCCCAGATCCTGGCTTCAGCCTGCGTGGCTCAGAACCAGTTTAGTGTGGGTATTTGGTGTTGAACACTTTCTTTCTGTTTTACTGCATTTCAAATGAAATGAAAATTGTGTCATCATTTTTTTGAAAAATGGAGCAAGCCACATATACACATTGTAAGTACTATCTGTTGTACCAATGCCTTTGAACTTGTATACAAGTTATATTAAGAAAAGTACCCTCAGCCTTAATCAGCACCGTAGGAAACATTTTATTGCTTTTTACATGCTCTCTTTACAAAGTAGTGCTTGCTTAATTAACTCCACCCTTACGTAACCAAAGATTAGTTCACAAAACAATATTCACAGAAATTCTAAAGGGAGCATTTGCAGAAATAAGTTGGTTAGCCATTATAGCAAGAACAGCCTTGTGCCTACTAATGATTGAATTTATAACTGATGTCTACTACTTTTAATGTTACACTATATTTTCCTAAATGTTTCTCAGTACAGTTGCTAGATGCAAATAAAAAAAAGGTTTCCTACTTTCTGTTTCCTTTGTAATTTACAAATGTAATAAAAAAACAAGTTCATTAATGCAAAGGACTGTATGCACAATAGTCATAGCACTATACACTCATACACAGAAACATGCAAGTTATTATGGTAATGAATATAAAATATGGGAAATTGTATAAAGTACAAATTTTCCTTTTTAATAGAAAATCCGTGTGCTTCATTTTAGTGTTATAACTTGCTAAGAACTCCAGAAAAAATTTGTGGAGAAAACAATAATATGAGATTAATAAGTAATGCTAATTCCGTGTATGGGAATCCCATCCAAGGAATGAATTCAGTGCAGTATTGTTTCACATGGTACAAACAATATGAATTATCCTTGATAACAAAACCATGGATTAAACATGCACCACATATATTGTTCTAGCAAAAATATGTTTTATTCACTGCTGATGACAAATACATGTTAAACCCTGACATGTAAGGAAAGGATAATTTGACGATGCAGGATGGATTTAGTAATGATTTTTGTGAAGAAATGAGTATTTGACAGAATAAATGATGAATATAGTGTGTGCTGAGTGTAGGGTTTCATTATGTGGTGTATTACTGTTAACAAGGTTGATAACTGTTGTACTCTAGCCAAGCTGCAGGCAGATGCAGCATCACCTGAGGTCCCACACGTGGTTCAAATGTATCTGTTTTTTTTTTTTTTTTTTTTTTTTTTTAATTTCTGACTTCACATGGTAGAAGTAGTTGGGGCACTAACCTCAACTATGTGAATGAATAATACAATTAGTTTACTACTGTTTTCTCAAAAACATACTATTACATGGGATTATTATAATTCACTATGAAATATGATTAGTACAAGTGTTACAGAAAATATTTTACATTTTGTTATCTTAACCTTCTTATATTTAAAGATATTTTAAAAATGTGTAATTTATTTTAATTTTCTAAACTTATTTATTTGAGAAACAAAGATACAGAAATAAGTAGAGAGAGAGAACAAGTGATGTAGAAACAGAAAAACTCCTCTCCACTAGTCCACTCCTCAAATGCCTGCAAAGGCTGGTACAGGGGAAGCCAAAAAGCCAGAGCTTTCTTATTTGTGTGAGAGAATATGCAATGTGTGTGTGTGTGCACGTGTGTATGCGTATGTTGCACGAGTTTTTATCTAACATAATTGTCTAAATGGAGAACGACTATCTAATTTTTACTTAGTTAAGATATTTTTGAAAGAGAAAATAATTACATAATCTGTCATTCTTCATGAAATGCAAGCCTGGTAATTTACCCCCTTATATATGGTAACTGGACAGTTTTTCATTATTGGAATAATGGCACTGTGATAGAACAACAAAAAAGAGAGAGCTAGTAGCAGAGAAAATAGATGTCCCTAACTCCCTAACTATGTGTGAGACAAAGAAATATTAAAAGAGCAATAAAATAACTATGTATGGTATTGCAGTAGCAGCAGCTGTGAGAGCATAAGTAGCACTAAATTATACATGCATTTGCTCAAAGAATAATTATGTAGTTCATCAATAATAAGTAATTATATAAAAAATTATCATGTCACATGCAAGCACATTTGTAAAAAATAAAAGCACATATGTCACTATAAAGATGTTAAATACTACTCACCACTATATTATTTTTAGCAGATCAGATACTGGCTTCCTAGTATAATCTGTATGAAGAATAGGGCAGCTTATTTTTGTAGAATTTGTCACAGAGAAAATTAGTTCAGCTTTACAATTTGGGGAAACTAAGAATAGATGCCCATTATTTTTCTTCCCCAAACAGTTCAAAACTCCAGGTGAAAAATAGGTCCCAAATCAAATGAAACAAAACATACTGTTTTAAACCAACAAACACATTTCCCAATTATTCAACTTGTCAACCATGAACTGCCAGTTAAAAGACCAGAATAGATGGAACCTATCCTAAGTATCATCCCTTATTCTATCTTGCCTATGATTGAGCTCCACATTACTCCTATAGTATATCGTTTGAATTCAATGTGTAATTCTCTTTAGGTCACATGGTGGACTTTCTATTATTATTTTTCATATCTGTTGCCAGGTTATTTTCTCCTCCAGTACTTTTCAAAGGATTTGGTTGCTGGTAGAAATAAATATTCTGTCTCAGATATCAAGTCTTGAAACCAAGCAGTTCTTTGAGGATAACACCTGAATTAGATAACTCCCTAACCCTTGCCCTAGAGTATGACACAGAAACATTGTTCATTCATAAATTATATAAGAGAAATATTAGCAAATTTTCTCAAATCTTATTTAAATCACTGTTCACGCACTGTTAATAGGTAGCATTGTGCTCTATTTAAACTGTATAATGGTGTAGCAGTTTATTGCCATCTTACTTTGCGTATATATATTAAATATTAATATGTTTCTATTGAGCCAATATTAGAAATCCCACATCTATTTGGGAAGACATGAAATAAGATATTTTCTGTACTCCTTGAGGTTAGATTTAATAATTGGGAAGTCTGACTTGAATCATCACACTGGAAAAGCATATCCTGTGGACTCATTCCAAACGTGAAGCAGTTTAAGGATATGAAACTTCTTTTATAAAAGTGAATCCAGGTTCCTAAAAGAATTCTGAAATAGTGCAATACTTTATACTCTAAAACTCCTCCTAGCTATCCCCAAGAGGACAAACATTATCGTACCAGGAGACTAAATTAGGGAAGGAAGCATAGTTGCTATGTTTCAACTGACACTTGACTACAGATATTCTCAGCTACTCATTTTTAGCTCATTTATTTGTATTGACTGTTTCTATTTTACTTACCAGAAGAGGTTTGCATGTATAATTACTTTTTCTTTGTCTACTTATTTGTTGACTGCATCTTACTAACATGTAACTTTCAAAAAAAAGTGGATTTTTCTGCTTTGTAACAGGTTGGCAAGGATTTAGAGTACCACACTGATACAGAGTAAGAGTTATACCTATTGCTTAACAAAATGAAAAATTATTTTTTCAAATCATAAGCTGTTGAACAATATGATTGCTCATTACTAACAACATAAAAGAGTATTTAACTATAGAGTCAGCAAATAATTACATTTTACATAAAATTACTATAAATGTCTACTAAATTAATTTATATGCACAGAGAAGTTCAAAATAAGCATTTCTTCCTTTATATAGTTATTGAAGAAATATCTACTGAGCATCTAGTTTTCTCCTGAGCTTCTTTAGGAATTAAAGATGTAACAGTGAATCATGGAGCCAAAAATCAACTAAGAGAAAATCAATCACAAGTAAAAAACAAGTATACATAATTCTACTTGTGATATATACCAAATCTTTGTGAAAAATTCACATTAGATAGAATTTTGAAGTAAATAGGGGATGTAGCCATATGATTATCTGTAGGAAAAGCAAGCCAAACAAAAGTGAAATTTAAAGACTGAGTCAGGAGCCTACTTTTCATGTCTAAGGACAAGCAAGAGGTCCAGCATGACTATAAAATTTGAGCAAGAACAGAAACAGTTAAGGTAAACAGTTAAGGTCTACATCTTTTAGAGCTCTTTAAGTTATGTAAAGAATTCATATATATATATATATATATAGCAAATCTCATTAGAAGATATAATTGAAAGGTCTGCCTTCATAGAAAACACCATTGCACACCCATACATATACACACTCACACACAACATAAAGTAGATCAGAATAAAAAGTCATAATGATTATTTGGTGTAGAAAAGCTCATGTTGGCAGAGACTGGTAAGAAAAGGAGGGGTATTCATGAAGAGGCTATTGCAGTGATCTAGGTAACAGAATTCATAATTCCATTAAGAAATGTAATTGAAGTATCATATTAAAGATATATTTGGATGACAGAGAATGAATATTTCTACTGATTAAAATGAAAAAAAAAATATTGAAGGGCCAATTTTGTGCCTTAGTGGGTAAAATTGCCACCTGCAACACCAGCACCGTATATAGGCCCAGGTTTGTGTTCTGGCTGCTCCATTTTTTTTTTCTTTTTTTTTTTACAGGCAGAGTGGACAGTGAGAGAGAGAGACAGAGAGAAAGGTCTTCCTTTACTGTGGGTTCACCCTCCAATGGCCACTGTGGCCAGCGTGCTGTGGCCGGTGCACCGCGCTGATCCGAAGCCAGGAGCCAGGTGCTTCTCCTGGTCTCCCATGCGAGTGCAGGGCCCAAGGACTTGGGCCATTCTCCAGTGCACTCCCAGGCCACAGCAGAGAGCTGGACAGGAAGAGGAGTGACCGGGACAGAATCCAGCGACCCGACTGGGACTAGAACCCAGTGTGCCGGTGCCACAGGTAGAGGATTAGCCTATTGAGCCGCGACGCCAGCCTGCTCCACTTCTGATCCAATTCCTCGGCAATGGCCTGGGAAAAGAAGCTGAACATGGCCCAAGTGTTTGTAACTCTGATTTACAAAATAAATAAATGCATCTTGAAGAGAAAGAGAAAAGAAAAAGATACTGAGAAAATAGAAAAAAAATAGAATACCATTTGTCAATGTGAATAAGATCAAAATGTGCTGGAGAGTATATATTTTTGAATACATTTATTTATTTATTTGAAAGGCAGAGGTACAAAGAGGCAGAGGCAGAGGCAGAGGCAGAAAGATAGAGAGAGAATCCTCCATCTGCTGGTTCATGCCCCAAATGGCTGCAACTGGGCTAATCTGAAGCCAGTAGCCAGAAACTTCTTCGGGTCTCTAACGTGAGTGCAGGGTCCCAAGAACTTGAACCATCTTCTACTGCTTTCCTAGGCCATAGCAGAGAACTGGATCGGAAGTGGAGTAGCAGAGACTCGAACTGGTGCCTCTATGGGTTGACTACACTGCAGGCTGGGGGCATTACCCACTCTGCCACCAGTGTTGGCCCCAACAAGTATATTTACACATTGTTATATAACACATTTCAATGTTAAACCTTTATTATTGAGTGAGAAAAGAAAGGAAGAGTCTGGAGATAAGAGAAAAACATAATAATAAAGACAATAGAAATGATGAATTTAAAAAGGATAAAGTGGAGGAAAATACTTTAAAAAAGAGATAGGACTTTCAATGAATATTAAAATGAATATTAATTTTAAATAGAGTATCCTTTTCCCACATTAGCCTAGTCATGTAATGCTATTTTATTATTCTTTAGAAGAACAAAAAGTGTTTAAAATTACAGAATGCTGGTTCTGAAAGCAAACATAGTTTATCCTACAATTTTCATATGAGAATGTCAACATTGAAAAAATCTTAGGAAGAGAGATAGCTAAAACAGTAACACAGGAGGCATGAGTTTTCCCAAAGCCAAAAGCTATACATTAAGGCTCTCAGATATATAGGTAAGTATTTTTGCACAGAACATAAACCTTATTTTCTGACTGGAAAAACTCACATTTTGCAAGCTGATATTTCACTGTACTCCAAATATAAACCATAAACAAAAAATAATTTTTCTCCTGATATCAGTGTCTGTGTATTTTTTATGTATATTCCTTAATTTGGCACAGCCAGATTAAGGTTAAAAATCAAAAACTTTCCAGTGGATATAAATCATCATCATTAAAATATTCACTGACTTTTGGTTCATTTATAAGACACATGTGTCTTAAAGGTAAAAGGTAATTAAATACTATTATAAAATAATGCTAATTCATAACACTGATAAAGTAAAATATCAAATTAAGAGAACTTTTGGATGACATGATATCACAGAGATATTATTATCTACAGTATTTTCATTATTTGATATTTTCTCAGCTATTTGGTATTTCCATGAATATTATATTTTAATGAGCAAAAGTGAAGTATTAAATAAATATATAAGAATATATTAGATGGATTGGTAGAAATATTAAAATTAAGCAACTATTCAATCTCTAGCAATCTTCTCACTCTTTAGTTATTTCATGCATTCATTGTCTTATATGTGTTTAGTACGAAAATACTGTAAAAAAAACTTTTTGTCTCACAGACCCAAAACACACAGACAGATATTCACACACACAAACTGTAAACCTTGCTTGAAATATTTATCCCAGAATATATATAGGTAACAATTTTTTATTAAAATTTTTAGCCACCATATACAAACAAATTGTGTGATTTCCACATACCAAAACTCCACATTATTATATGTCTACACAATTGGTTAGCTAATTATTTGGGGTGTTTAGAATAATGTTTAAAAAGAAGCTAACAAGGGAAGCTTTAGAGAAACAAATTTTAAGTTTGAAAACAATTTAATGAAAGAAAAGAGAATATGCAGAAGAAATTCCACAAGAAATTATAAACTTACCAGGCAAAAATGACAATATCAGAGAAATACAATTCATAAATTATTTGGGGGAAAATTAAAGATAAGTGCATGATTTTAAAATCATTAAATGATCATGGAAAAGTAGCTTATGATGCTGAGTCTTTTGAGTTCCTTACATGCTCTCGACATTAACTGCTTTTCAGATGAATAGGTAAGAAGCATCTTCTCACATTCTGTAGGTTTTTCTTTCCACTCTGCTCCCTGTTTCCTTGGTTATACAGAAGCTTCTTAATTTGACATTATTCCATTTGTCTATTTTTGCTTTTGTTGCCTATGCTTTCAAGGTCTTATGCCAAAAATCTTTATCTAATATAATGTCATGGAGATTTTAGCCTCTGTTTTCTTTCAGTAGTTTCACAGCTGCAGTTCTTACATTTCAGTCTTTATTCCAGTTTGAATTGATTTTTGTATACGGTTAGTTATTATAATTTTATTGCTGCATGTAGATATCTCATTTTTACACTATAATCTATTAGACTGTCCTTTCTGCAGTATGTATTGTTAGCCTCATTGATTACTGAAAATCTGTGCTATACATAATTGTATTTATTTCTGGACTGTCTTTTCTGTTCCATTGGCTTATGTGTTTCCTTTTGTGTCAGTTCCTTGATATTTTGATTACTGAAGCTTTGTGGCTTTTTTAGAGATCTGATAGTGTTGTGCTTCCAGCATTTTTACCCCTTGCTAAAGATTGCTTTTGGGAAAAACATATAAATACACATTGTTATTAAGATATGACCAGCCCTGGGTCAGGCCAAAGTCAGGAGGCAGGATCTTATTCCAGGTCTCTCACAGGGGTTTAGAAGCCCAAGCACTTGGGCCATCTTCTGCTACTTTGCCAGATGCATTAGCATGGAGCTGCATCAGAGGTTGAGCAGCCAGGACTCGAACAGATGCCCATATGGGATGCTGGTGTTACAGGAAGCAGCTTAAACCACTGTGCCACAATGCAGGCCCCAATAAATAGTTATTTCTAAAAAGAAAAAAAAAACATCATATTATGCAAGTATATGAACAATATTCAACACCACTAGTATTTCTCATTAGAGAAATACAAATTGAAGCAAAATCTAGATACTACATCATTGTAATAGGAATGATTCTATTAAACAAAGATAACAAATGCTGGAAAGGATGTTAAGCAAAGGAAACTCATACTTTTGGTAAGAATTTAAATTAATATAACAGTATTTATATTTTATGAAAAACAGTATGAGGATTCCTCATAGTAATAAAACTATCATAGAGTCCAGCAATCCTTGCAGTTACGTATCTAAAGGCCATATTTGGGTGCCAATTGAAGTACTGGCTGTTTCACTTTGATCCAACTTCTGTTTATGCACTGGGTAAGCAGATATCCCAAGTACTTGGGCCCTTGCCACTAACATGCGAAACCCAAATGGAGTTTCCATTTTCTGGATTTATGCCTTAGCATTTATCAACTGTGGTCAGTTGGGGAGCGAACAAGCAGATGGAAGATATCTCTCTCTCTCTCTCTCTCTCTCACCCTAACTTTTAAATACATAAATCTTTAAAAAAAATTCCAAGAAGTAAAATAAGTTCAAAATTTCAGAAAAATAAATTTTAAAGTAGTTACTCATCAAATGTAAATTGCAAAGCATAATTTATATAATATGTGAACAAGGAAAATACTTTTAAACACTAATAAACAGATTAAAAAGCCTAATCTACAAGTGTTCTTAGGAAAAAAATGCTGATTTTGTGTAACTAATTACATAAATGTTTCAGCAAATCTTATAATGAACAATTCCATGGGGCCAACATTATGACACAGTAGCTTACATTGCTACCTGCAATGTCAGAATCCCATATGGGAGTCTGGGATGCTCCAGTGCTCCAATCCATCTCCCTGCTACTGTGCTTGGAAATGTAGCAGGAAATGGTCCAAATATTTGGGCCCTTCTACCCACATCAGGGACAACAATGGAGTTCCACGTTCATATCTTTGACTTGGACAAACTCTAGCTGTTGTAGCCATTTGGGGAGTGAACCAGAGGGAAGATTCTCCTCTCTCTCTCTCTGTAACTCTGTCTTTCAAGCAAATAAAGATTAATAAAAAGATAAAGAATAGCTAGAACACTATTTAAGATGTTTATATATAAACATAGAAATCAAGATATCAATTTTAATTTTATGTTCATTTTATTTTAAAGGGAGAGCGAGAGAGAGAAAATCTTCTGTCTGCTGATACTCCTCAAATGTCCATAACTTCCTGGACTGTACCAGGTCAAATCCAAGAACTGCAAACTCTATACATTTCGTCCATGTAGGTGGCAGGAACCCAAGTTCTTAAGCCATCACCTGGTGCCTCCCAAGATATGCATTAGATGGAATCTGGAATCTAGAAAAGAAATGAACTGGACTCAAACCCAGTCATGCCAATATAGGATGTGGGAATTGTAAGCAGTGTCTTAGCACTATGCCAAACCCCTGTTCCATCGTTAATATATTTTTATATTTAAATTGTTGTTGTTAACAATAAAATGGGGTGCAAGAGACAACTGAAGAATTATAAATGTACATAATTTTATGCTAGTCAATAAGTTTTATTTTTCAAAGATTTATTTATTTGGTAAGCAGAGAGGGAGTGAGGGAGGAAGAGAGAGAGAGAGAGAGAGAGAGAGAAAGAGAAAGGTGAGAAGAGAGATCTTCCATACACTGCTTTACTCCCCAAATTGCTGCAGTGGCCAGGAATAGGTCAAACCGAAACCAGGAGCCTGGAACTCTAACTGGGTCTGCCACATGCATGGAGTGGGCCAAAGTATGAGGACCATCTTCTGCTCCTTTCTCATGCACATTAATAGGAAGCCATAGCAAAGCATCTGGGACCAGAGCTAGTGCTTTCGTATGGGATGCAGACGTTTCGTGAGGTGGCTTAACCTACTACACCACAACGCTGCCCCACTATTAATAAATTTTACCTATCTCTCTATCTTAAATGATTTACTGATACACTAGATTCTAAGCGTCAAAGAAAATACATAATGATTACTACAACACAATTTTCAACAATTCTCGCCTTAATGTGATATTAATGCAAAGAACACAGATTCAGTGTCGTTCAGATACAATTTTAAGAATGTAATGTTACTTCCTCCCTCCCTTCCTTCTTTCCTTCCCTCCTTCCTTTCTTCTTTCTCTTTCCTTCTTTTTCTCTTTCTTTCTCATTTTTGAGATAACTTCTTTTAAAAAAGATTTACTTTTTTGAAAGTCACAAAGACAGAGAAAGTGAGACAGATCTACCATACACTGGTTAACTTCCTAACCAGGCCAGGCCAAAGCCAGAAGCCAGGAACTTCATCTGGGTCCCCAGTGTGATGTCAGGGGCCCCAGTATTTGGGCCATCTCCTGCTGATTTTTTCTGGGCCATTAGCAGGGGCTGGATTGGAAGTAGAACATCCGGGACACAGACTGGCACCCATATGGGTTTCTGTAGTCATAGGCAGCAGATTTACCTTCTACACTACAACATTGGTCCCAGAAATATCATATTTTCAATTTTAAATGGGGTGACTGGCATTGAGGCACAATTTTAAATAGAAATACATGCATATGCAACTACAAAAAAGTAAAAAAAAAATGTCATGGTACTTAACAGAAGCTGGGAACTGAAGCCAAAGAGGGTGAGGTGGGGGAAAACTTGATTGATTGTCACTAGGTTAAAGCTAAAATGGTAAAACAAGCTCTGGCATTCTATTTCACAGTAGGAGGAAGATAGCTAACCCTAATTTATTGCATAGTTCTGTATATAAGGTAGATGATATAGTATTTGGATGTTTCAGTATACAGAAATATCAAATGCTAGAAAGGATAAATACATTTACCTTATCTGGGCATTGTACTATGTACATATGTAAGAAACATCACATAGAGCTCCAAAAATTTTTAGAGTTCTATATGCTTGCTAATTAGTTTTGAAATAAAAAAACTTAAATATTGGAATGTGTACTTCCTATTTCTGCCTATTGTGCCCTGTTTCTAAAATCCCCTCTGTGTTAAGCTTTACCTAACCAGGTTAGTAGTAGGGAATTTGAGACCTTTTTAAATTTTTTTTCAGACATTTGCCTCTATTGTCAGATATTTGTGCATGTTAAATTATGAAGAAAAAGAGAGATTAATTGTTGTCCTCACTTGGATGACACCTTGAAGTGTGGACATCTGGCTAATCATTCTTACAATCTGCCACTTTACTTCTGTCCTCATAAATGGATCTTTTGATCTCCAATATCCTTTCAGAGGCATATCCTTATGAGTCTATCCATCAAATGACAAACTCCTAGCATTACTAATATTTTTTGACAGGCAGACATTGTGCAACCCTTCTATCCTACCTAGAATCCTGATTAGAATACTTCTTAAAATTATTTCTCCCTGTCTCTGGAAGACTCATTATTTCAAACACTATCTGTTTCACATACACATCCATATCTCAAATGTCTGCTTAATACCAGTCTTTTCTAGACTCCACATATAAGTGCTATCACATTCTATCTTTGTCTCTTTGTTTTGCTTCTTTCATTTAACAAAGGATTTCCAGTTTTATACCTATAATTGTAGATGACAAGATAGCATCCTCTTTTAATGGGTAAATAGTGTACTATTATGCATAGATATTACTTTTGCACCCATTCATCCATGGATGGGTACTCCATTGTTCCCATGCCTTGACTACTGTGAACAGTACTGCAGTAAACGTGGGAGAACAAACATTTCTGTAACAGATTAATTTTACTCCCTTTGTGCATATGTCCATTAGTGGGATTGCTAGATTATATAGTGGTTCTATTAAGTATTTTTTTAAGAATCTCCTTATTTATCTGAAATGCAGTGGATGCTGAGACCGGAGAGGCGAGGAGAGGAGTTATTTCATCTGTGATTCAATCTATAAACTAATCTTTTGTGGGGAGATATTCTGTTGTCTTCAAAACTGTCTCACATACTGAAGTAGTTTTAGTATGATGATATTCATTTAAAGCACAGATGTTTCTGTTTCATGAGTAGTCCAGTAAGATTCATATTTGTGTCTGTTTATGTTTTAGTGCTCTATTTTCACCAAACTTTTTTAAAGATATTTTTAATCTCAAAACTTTAATGGAAATTTCTCTAATCTTACACATTTAGTTTGAATAAACTGTGGATCTTGGAAAATCCTTATTATTAATTGCATGTATGGGAACTTGCTGAGAATAAACAGAATATACACTGATAGCAGAATCCTAGCCTCCCTTTGGAATAGACTATTCTGAGGAAGGAATCCAACAGGTACATTTTGGAGACAGAGCTGCATTCACCACTCAGTCTGGTTTACCACATGGAGATGGAACTGTCACGGCTTCGATTTTTTGTTTTAATCTACCTTTTCTTTCCTTTTTTTGCCCTTTAAATATTTATTTATATTTTTGAAAAGCAGAGTAGCATAGTAGGCTTTTCTCCTAGTGTTGAGATATTGTATTTCCCTGTATTGAGCACTGGGCTAAAAGGTGAATGAATTACTTTTGTGTCTATTTGTTTTATTATATTATTATTATTACTATTATCCACTACAATTATACCCAAGGTAATAAGTACTATTTGAGATTGGTCCAAAAAAGAAGGGTGCCCTAGTCTTACCCTATTTAGCTTTCTTATAGAGGAATAGGTATACAGAGTAAAACAATAGGTGAAATTGACAGCACATTGTCCACCAATCTGATCACTCTCTGTCTCTGTTTCTTACTGTCACCCTTTCCTCCCGTTATGCCCTTTTTTTGAATACTTTATTTTTTTTAACTTTTATTTAGTAAATATAAATTTCCAAAGTACAGTTTATGGATTACAATGGCTTCCCCCCCCATAACTTCCCTTCCACTCGCACCCCTCCCATCTCCCGCTCCCTCTCCCATTCCATTCACATTAAGATTCATTTTCAATTATCTTTATATACAGAAGATTGATTCAGTATATATTAAGTAAAGATTTCATCAGTTTGCACCTACACAGAAACACAAAGTGTAAAATACTGTTTCAGTACTAGTTGTAGCATTACTTCACATTGGACAACACATTAAGGACAGATCCCACATGAGAAGTAAGTACATAGTGACTCCTGTTGTTGACTTAACAAATTGACCCTCTGGTTTATGGCATCAGTAATCTCCCTAGGCTCTAGTCATGTAGTCATGAGTTGCCAAGGCTATGGAAGCCTTTTGAGTTCGCCGACTTTGATCCTATTCTGACAGGGTCATAGTCAAAGTGGAAGTTCTCTCCTCCCTTTAGAGAAAGGTATCTCCTTCTTTGATGGGCCCGTTCTTTCCACTGGGATCTCACTCGCAGAGATCTTTCATTTATTTATTTATTTATTTATTTATTTATTTATTTATTTTTGCCAGAGTGTCTTGGCTTTCCATGCCTAAAATACTCTCATGGGCTCTTCAGCCAGATCCGAATGCTTTAAAGGCTGATTCTGAGGCCAGAGTGCTAGAGTGCTACTTAGAACATCTGCCATTCTATGAGTCTGCTGTGTATCCTGCTTCCAATGTTGGATCGTTCTCTCCCTTTTTTATTCTATCAGTTAGTGTTAGCAGACACTAGTCTTGTTTGTGTGATCCCTTTGACTCTTAGACCTATCAGTGTGATCCATGGTGACCTGAAATTGATCACTTGGACTAGTGAGATGGCATTGGTACATGCCACCTTGATGGGATTGTATTGGAATCCCCTGGCACATTTCTAACTCCACCATTTGGGACAAGTCCGATTGAGCATGTCCCAAATTGTACATCTCCTCCCTCTCTTTTTCCCACTCTTACATTTAACAGGGATCACATTTCAGTTAAATTTAAACACCTAAGAATAATTGTGTGTTAATTACAGAGTTATGCCCTTTAATTCCTCCCTTTGCTAAGCACACATTTTGAAATACTAATAAGCAGGATATGCTTCAAATTCAAAGTAAATAAGAAATGACATTTATTAAATATTACCTTTGGCTGAAATTCAATTGAAATTGATTCCTGTTAAAAACAAGAGTGGGAATAGGAGATGGAGGAGATGTACAGTTTGACACACATTCTCTCAGATTTACCCCTAAGGATAAAGCTAAAAACTTGCAATAGAATTCCAAATCCCATTAAGTTGGCAGGTACCAATGACATTTTACTAGTTAAAGTGATCAGTTTAAATTCGTAACTGATCATAAAGATAGGATTAAATGTCAAAGGGATCACATAAATAAGACCAAGTGTCAACTAATAATAACAGGATTAAAAAGGAGAGAATGATCCAACACTGGAAGTAGGCCACACAGTAGACTCATAGAGTGACAAATGCCCTAAACAGGACTCTGGCCTCAGAATCAGCACCTAAGGCATTTGGATCTGGCTAAAAAGACCATGAGAGCATTTCAGGCATGGAATGCCAAGACACGGTGGCAAAAAATGACCTTCATGAGAGATCTCTGTGAGTGAGATCCCAGTGGAAAGAAGGGGCCATCAAAGAAGGAGGTACCTTCCTCTGAAGGTAGAACTTCTACTTGGTTTTGGCCCTGTCTAAATAATGTCAGAGTTTGTGGACTCTAGATGCTTCTATACCCCTTGGCAGCTCATGATAAGAGCCTCAGGGGATCACTGACGTCATAAATAAGAGTGCCAATTGTTAAATCAACAACTGGAGTCACTGTGCACTTACTCCCCATGCAGGACCTCTCTTCAATGTGCTGTACTATGAGAATTAATGGTAAAACTAGTCTTCAAACAGCACTTTATACTTTGTGTGTCTAAGTGGGTGCAAACTATTGAAATCTTTACTTAGTATAGAGTTGATATTGATCTTCTGTATCTAAAGATAATTAAAACTGAATCTTAATGAAGATTGGGATGGGAGAGGGAGTAGGAGGTGGGATGGTTTGGGGGCGGGAAGACAGGTATGGGTGGAAGAACTGTTCTAATCCAAAAATTTTATTTATGAAATTTATATTTATAAAATAAAATCTTTCTATAAAAAAGAATGTGAAAAAATAAATATTACATTTGGCATTTACTCTATATGGTCAAGTTTTTACAAGTGTTTTCATCCTTGGAGGTACAGCTACTCTGATAAGCTGAGAGCCAGTTAGTTGTTTATGAAGATATATTCAAGATAAGTTATAGTTTATTTACAACTCAAACTGCGGCCCAGTTCACCATACACTAAAATTACCTCATGCCAAATGTTATTATCCAAGCACAGAGACTGATTAGACCAGGGGGGAGGTGGAGAGAGAGGGAGAGATGAGAGAGAGAGAAAGAGAGTCTCATATATGCTCTTTTAGACCTCAAATGTCTACAAAAGCTGGGGCTGGGCCATGCTGAAGCCAGGAGTTGGGAAGTTTGTCTGAGCCTCCTGTGTGTTGCAGGAATGCCAACCACTTTAACCAACACCAGCTGCCCTACATAGTGTCCATCAAATGTTAGACTGGAATGAGGAGCATAACTGGGACTTAAATTCAGGTAGTCCGAAATGGGACATGGGCATCCTAAGCTACATATTAACCCTTGTGCCAAACTCCCAAAGCATAGGCCAGTATATCTTAACTATTATGAACATATTTTTCATTTGAAAACCCTAAAAATGATGGCAGAGAGATTGTGGTATCAGGATTTTAAATAAATTATTTTTCATAGCTATTTTTTTCTCTTTTACTTTGACCCAATTTTCAATTTAACTTTGTAAATACTTCACTGTAAGCATGCTTTTCCATATTGTCTGTATAGTTGTACTTCCCCATTAGCTGTGGCATTTCAAGTTGTTGAAAAGTTCTTGGTCATATTTTATGCCTACCTTGGATACCAGAGATGATTTTCAATAGTGGTCATAGGCTAAACTAATTCTTTAAGTACACTGAAGATGGTACAGTAAAAATTCAGAGCCTATATCTCACAGATAACAAACAATTCTGATTCATAAATTGTGAATTTCAAGAGTTGGTACTGGGAGCCACGTTTGTCTTTGCATAGGAATTCGGAATAAGCAAAAACCTAAAATCAGTTATTTCTTACTAGAATTCATTATTATTGTATTTTAATACTAAACAATAAATATTAAATGGATTTTACCTTTAAACGTATGTGAAAATGATTGATGCCTCAGCAGATGCATCTGTAGAAGTCCTCTGCCCAAAGCATCAGACAGAGACATAGGAAGGAAGATACCAGGACAGGAAATGAAAATGCCCCTAAATATCAGTACAAGACAAGCCAGAGGACCTGAGTCCTTGACTACAACTCCTTTCAGAGATTAGGATGTACTTGCTGTGCCCCAAGACAATATGGAGTAAGCAGCTTTCTACCTCAATACTGTCAGACATTGCCTATGGTTGGGCCTTAAAACAGTGGATGTAGATCCTGTTAAAGTTGATTGATGTTTCAAAGTAAAAACAAAAAAAATAGTGTTAGATAATCAGAAACATGGTATTTCTTATTTTAAAAAAATAAGAGCATTTAAGTAAACATTCAGTGATTAAAAGCTGAGGTTTCTATTTTAGTTAATAATATTGATTGTGGCCAACTCAATTCTTAAGCTATAAGAGATGCACTGAATGTTTAATTTTTAGTTTGTAAAATAGACCTACCGTATGACCCAGCCATACTACTCCTGGGAATTCACCCTAAGGGAATGAAATCATCATGTGAAATACTTATTGTACACCCATGTTTAATGCAGTTGAATTCACAATAGCTAAGAATTGGAATCAACCCAGATGTTCATCAACTGATGCCTGACTAAAGAAAATGTGGTATATACACACTATGGAATACAACTCAGACATAAATATAGATGAAATCCTGTCTTTTGCAACAAAATGGATGGAACTGAAAACCATTAAACTTAGTGAAATAAGCCAGTCAAACAAAATAGATAGATATTATATGTTTTCTGATACATGATAGTTAATTTAGAATACCAAAAAGATACGGAAATGAAGTGGAAATTTTGTGATCTGTTTGTTGTTTTTAGCCTTTTTAGTTGTTGGATATTATGGCTAGTGATGCTTTAAGTCTGATTATAGAGTGCACTGAAATTACGCTTTTGCAAAAATTGAAGAAAAAAAGGAAAGAAAGGAAGGGGGAAGATTGAGGGAGGGAAGGATGAGGGGGAAGGAAATATAGTTATCTTAGAATTATGTCTATGAAATACATGAAATCTTTTTATGTAAATTTTTAAATGCAAAAATAAGTTAAAGAAAAAATATTGATATTCATACCACTAGCTTGTCATTATTTTATCCACATATTCCTTAATTAAATCTATTAAAATTCATTTGCAAATTAGTTTTCCACAAAATATTCACATCAACATTTTATCTGTTTCTGTGGTATCCAGTTATATAATTAAAATGGCACTAGAATTGTCACAGTTAGTAAACAATAGAATGTATACCTGGGAAATATTTCATTTAACTTGCAGAATTAAAAGTAAAAAATTTATAATAGAAAGTGGTTTCAACTTCTCACTAGAAGTGACAGAGACAGAAAGAATTGTGGAGGGGAGAGAGAGGGAGAGAGAGATAGAGAGAGAGGGAGAGGGAGAGGGAGGGAGAGAGAGAGATTTACATCAATGATTCACTTCTAAAACCAAGAATTTCAACAGGGTATCTCATATGGGTGACAGATGAGATATGGGATGCCAGTATCACAGGTGGCAGCTTAAACCACCATGTCATAATGCTAACTCCAGCAGCATACGTGAGAAATTCAAATATCAAATATCTCAAGTTGGTATCCTTTTTTGAATCTACTTAATATGGAAATGTGAAATGTAAAGATTATTTCACGTGGAATTTATCAGAAAGTCATGTTTTTTGTTAGATTGGGAGAATGCTTCATTTAATTAATTTCAGTGTTTTCTACTTAGTTTTATATTATCCTTCTAATATTTATTCATCAGTAACATATAGTTACTAGTTACATTGTGACGTGCAGTTTCAAAATGAAGTTGCAGTCTGTAGTTCCTTTAACTGTATGATTTGACTTTCTAAAAGATTTTCTAAATTTATTTTATTCTAGAGGCAGAGAAGCTGTCAGGGATGGGGAAAGTTCCCATCTGCTGCTTCACTCCACAAATGCCCACCAGTCAAGAACCATGAACTCAGTCCAGGTCTCCCATCTATGTGTGCCATTCCCTGCTGTCTCCTAGGGTCTAAAATGGCAGGAAGCCAGAACTGGCAACTGGTGCCAAGAGTTGAAATTAGGTACTCTGATACCGGAAGCGGGTGGCTAAAATCCGAGGCCAAATGCCTTTCTCTAGTTGTGCAATTTTAAACTTGCAGGTCTTTGGACCTGAACAGAAATGTTCATATATTTAATTTTAAGTCACATTTAACAACTTTGAAGAACATGGTTAGAAATTTGTAAATAAATAATAAGTTTACATGGGTAATTATTTTAAAATTATTCCAATTACTTTGAGTAAACAATATTGACAATGCCAACAACAAACATAACTGTCATGATTTCTGTGATACACAGAGAAGAATATGTTCCTAAGGAAAATGATGCTATACAGATATTTGAGGCCACAGACTCCAAACAAGATACATGGTTCATCAGTCAACATGGATGTGCTGAACTTGCAAAACCTGTATGGCTGTTCAAGAAGATACTCTTGCTCATGTTCATAGCTGTTTTATTAGATGAGAAGCATTAAATATATCAATTATAATGTGTGCTCCTGGGGCAAACATACAAGCCAGATGTAAAACAGATTAGTAAGCACAAAACTTAAGTATAAAAAACACAAAGGACTTATATACTATGAAGACAATTAACTACATCTTTCCATTTATTTATCAAATCTATTCTTTCCTTTAGGTCTTAATTTCCTTATTTCTTACTTGTCCAATTCTTATTCTTTAGAAAAAGGCTTTAAAAAACTAGAATACTACTAAAAGTTCACTGAATAATGAATGAAAAGATTAGCTTTTTGAAGGCAAAATCTTGAATTCTAAGAATTTTTTAACTAAGAAGTAGCTTAATCAAATTTATTGAACTCTCTTAGTACTTGACAAAGTAAGATAATGAATATCAAAGGAATATATATAGATACATAATGTATGAATGTGTAAATAATAAGTGAATGTATTCTCTCCATGTGTGTATATATATTATATATATATATATATATATAGATGTAGTTTCATAGGAAACAGTAGATGCCTACATAATAAAATAAAGGGAATGAAAGTTTAAGTCTATAGTTAAATTTTCAAACTGTAAAGCTTCAGAGTCAATAAAACAAGTGACAAAATTTCAATAAAAGGCACCAAAATTGATGAAGATTTATATAAAATTATAGCTTTTTTTATTTCCAGAGTAAGGGAAAGGGTTTATTGGGGAAAACCCAGCAGACTGGAGGGAAGGGGCAAGGAAGGAAGAAAGAGAGAGAAGGAAAGTGTAAGAGAGAGAGAGACAGGGAGGTCAGGAGGCAGAGAGGAAGGAGAGAGAGAGAAGAGACAGAGAGAGAGGAGAGGAGCAAGGAGGGAAGAAGACGAGACCAAGAAGAGAGAGGAGCTGAGAGAGAACAGAGAGAAGAGAGTGAGCAAGAGAGGAGAGGGGAGAGAGAAGCTGAGAGAGCCATGTGTCCAGGAACAGGTCTTTTTAAAACTTTGCTGGAGAGCAGGAAGGGAAGTAGGAGCAGCAAATCCCATTAGGATGGGGGTGGAGCTTGACAATGGGGGTTGGGCCACTTGGCCTCCTGGCTTCCAGCAATGGCGGTGAGGGCTAGAGCCTAAGATGGTGTCAGGGTGTAGATTGTGCCATCAATAAAACTGCATCATTTTTCTAACATTCCCCCTTTTTACTTTTTATAAAGTAGTTGTATGGGATTACATTAGTCCCAAAAGTCCAGGAGGGGTAGAGGGACGATGATCTGTCTGTAGAGCTACTTCCTGCTGACATGGGGTGATGAGGTACCCTTCGCTGGCATAGGGCGATGTCTCAAGCCACTGTCTTGTGAGTGGGAAGCCGAATATATCCCTCTAGCAACATTTGGTTGACCACCTGGTTGCTGAAGGCCTTGGTTCATTCCATTATCACCTGTTGTAAACACCTAAACAGACACTGTAATATAAAAGTCAGGGTGAGAATAGCAACCAATGATCTTAGGGAGTGGCATTAACCAGGTAAAGAGGAAATGAAGGGAATCTCTGGACCCTTGTGAGGACTCTCTGATGGACGTGGTTTGAGGCTGATCCCAACCAAGACCAGGAGAAAGGCCACATAACTTTTGCAAGTAGAGGGGTTTGTCTGTAGAGAAATTCTGAAATCATACAACATTAGGTAGGGGAGAGGACTATCAGTAAAGAAATATTCACTCAGTTTGAAAGTTCATTTGAATGGATACTAATAAAAACTTATAAAAATCATGTGACAAAAAATGTCTTAATAAGAGTGAAGAAAGATTTTAATCAAATTAGAAGGGAGACTCTAAATTACTGAAACCTAAAATTCAGTTTGATTTCTGTAATTTGGAAATGTTGACTTGTCTCATACTTACGTATTCAAATCAGTAAAAACTAACATAGTACTGAGATCAAATGAAAAACTACAAAATTAACAGGAGGTTTAGTAAGTGGAGAACATTTTTTACTGAAAGGTAAGCAGAAAAGACTGCCTCAAAAACTAGATCTTGCTTATGGTGGCAGCAGGTACCTACTGGAGGACAAAAGGAAACAGTAAATGGTTCTGAAGAGCATGCTAAGTATAATTAACAATTTAACATTTATATTTCAATAGCATTAAAAGTAAGCTTCTAATGTTTTGATCATAAAAACAAAATAGTGTGGGTACTGAATATGCTACTTTTATTATTTATCACTTCATTCAACAATGATAATACCATTTTGTGCTCAACAAATACATAATCTGTATCTAGTTTTATTTATTTATTTATTTATTATTATTTTTAAATGAATATAAATTTCCAAAGTACAGCTTATGGATTACAATGGCTTTCCCACTCCCTCTCCCCTTCCATTCACATCAAGATTCATTTTTGATTCTCTTTATATACAGAAGATCAGTTTAGCATACATTAAGTAAAGATTTCAACAGTTTGCTCCCACACAGAAACATAAAGTGAAAAATACTGTTTAAGTACTAGTTATAGCATTAAATCACAATGTACAGCACACTAAGGACAGAGATCCTACATGAGAAGTAAGTGCACAGTGACTCCTGTTGTTGACTTAACAAATTGACACTCTTGTTTATGGCCTCAGTAATCACCCTAGGCTCTTGTCATGAGCTGCCAAGGCTATGGAAGCCCCCTGGGTTCACCGACTCTGATCATATTTAGACAAGGCCATGGTCAAAGTGGAAGTTCTCTCCTCCCTTCAGAGAAAGGTACCTCCTTCTTTGATGACCCATTCTTTCCACTGGGATCTCACTCACGGAGATCTTTCATTTAGGTTTTTTTTTTTTTTTTCTTTCCCCAGAGTGTCTTGGCTTTCCGTGCCTAAAATACTCTCATGGGCTTTTCAGCTGGATCCTCATGCCTTAATGGCTGATTCTGAGGCCAGAATTATTTTATTGCAGCTCAATTCACAATAGCTAAGACCTGGAACCAACCCAAATGCCCATCAACAGTAGACTGGATAAAGAAATTATGGGACAAGTACTCTATAGAATACTATACAGCAGTCAAAAACAACGAAACCCGGTCATTTGCAACAAGATGGAGGAATCTGGAAAACATCATGCTGAGTGAATTAAGCCAGTCCCAAAGGGACAAATACCATATGTTCTCCCTGATGGGCGACAACTAACTGAGCACCAAAGGGGAAACTTGTTGAAGTGAAATGGACACTATGAGAAAAAGTGACTTGATCAGCTCTTGTCCTGTTGATGTACAATGTGATACTTTATCCCTCTTAGTATTTTTTTTTTTTTGTTCTAGTACTATTGGTTGAACTCTGTAATTAACACACAATTATTCTTAGGTGTTTAAATTTTTAACTGAAAAGTGACCCCTGTTAGGAATTTGGGAAACATTATGCTGAGTGAAATAAGCCAATCCCAAAGGGATAAATACCACATGTTCTCCCTGATAGGTGACAACTAACTGAGCACCAAAAAGGAAACCTGTTAAAGTGAAATGAACACTAAGAGAAACGGTGACTTGATCAGCGCTCGCCCTTACTGTTGTTGAACAACTTAATATGTTATCACTCTTAGTATTTTTGTTTGTTTGTTCTACTTAATACTTTTGGTTGAATACTGTAATCAATACACAATTCTTCTTAAGTGCTGAAACTTAACTGAAAAGTGATCACTGTTAAATATAAGAGTGGGAATAAGAGAGGGAAGAGATGTGCAATTCGGGACATGCTCAAGCTGACTTACCTCAAACGGTAGAGTTAGAAAGATACCAGGGGATTCCAATTCAATCTCATCGAGGTGGCATGTACCAATGCCATCTTACTAGTCCCAGTGATCAATTTCTGTTCACAATTGATCATAATGATAGGACTAAGAACCAAAGGGATCACATAAACAAGACTAGTGTCTGCAAATACTAGCTGATAGAATAAAAAAGGGAGAGAATGATCCAACATGGGAAGTGAGATACACAGCAGACCCATAGAATGGCAGATGTCCTAAACAGCACTCTTGCCTCAGAATCAGCCCTAGTTTTATTTTTATATGAGAGGCAGAGAAGGAGCCAAAACAGACCATTCAATAAGGAGGGATCTTTCAGGTGCTTAAGTTGAGCCAGAAAAAAAAACAAAAACCAAAAACTGGGATCCTTGAACTGAACCTCAGACCACAATACATGGATCATCACTTGATAACAACTAAAATGCTCATTTGCAGGAAGCCAAATTGAACCCAGTAGTCCAATATGGCAATCATCTTTAGCCTACTACATCTTCTACCTCCCCTATAATTATATGTTTGGTTAATATGTCCCTTAAATCTCATTTATATTGTTTTACTTCCTTTATATAAAGGGAGAAAATTTCATGTATCACAGTTTATTTATCCACTCTCTTACTGGAAGAATATTTCCGTTGCTTGTGAGCTTTTTTCAATAGCAAATGAAGCTGCTGTAAGGAAACCTGAAGAATTCTATATTGACTCGTTTTCAATTCCATAGTGCAATGGCAGGATCATATGGTAAGGACATATACAGTTTTGATAGAAATTGCCAAAATTTCCAAGACAGTTGTGTCATTTCATATTCCCAATCCTCAGTGAATAAGATTTTCTGTCAATATGTACCCTGGACAGCATTTTATGTTGTCAGTGTTTTAGATTTTCTCCATTCTAATAAGAGTGTAGTGTTATCTTATTGTCTTTATTTTTAATCTCCTAATGTATAATGTTTAAACAATATTCATGTGCTTACTTGCTATAAATATATATTTTGAGCTAGATGTCTGATCAGGACTCTTTTGTTCGCTTAATTGCGTTGATCTTATTGTTCAGTTCTGAGAGTTATTTTGCATTTCAGACAGCAATACTTATGAAATGTCCCCTCAACATATACTTCTTGTAGTCTAGGGCTTATTTTTAATTTTTAAAAAATTCTTTTGAAAACCATTCATTTTTAGTTGTAAAGATTTATTTATTTATTTGAAATATTTACAAAGAGAGAAGGAGAGGCAGAGGCAGAGAAAAAGAGAGGTCTTCCATCCTGTGGTTCACTCACTAACTGGCCGCAACAGCCGGAGCTGTGCTGATCTGAAGCTAGGAGCCAGGAGCTGCTTCCAGGTCTTCTACATGGGTCCAGGGGCCCAACGACTTGGGCCATCTTCTACTGCTTTCCCAGGCTATAGCAGAGAGCTGGATCAGAAGTAGAGCAGCTGGGACTCAAACCGGCACCCATATGGGATGCCACATTGCAGGCAGTGGCTTTACCTATATGCCACAGGGCCGGCCTCTCCTGTGTTATCTTCTAGGATTTTTACAGTTTTGTGTTTTACATTTATGTCCATTTTGAGGGTCAGAGTGGTGCAACTGTTTAAGCCGCTGACTGAGACATCAGAACCCCATATCAGAATGTAGCTCAAGTCACAGCTACTTGGCTTCAGATATAGCTTCCAGTTAATGCACTTGGGAAGGCAACCGAGGATGTCCAGAGTATTTGGGATTACTTGGGTGGTAACCCAAGTGGGACATAAGGATGGAGTCACTGAGTCATAGCTTCTGCCTGCCTCATGCTGTTGTCATGGCCATTCTCTCTCTCTCTCTCTCTCTCTCTCTACCCCCTCTCTCTCTATCTCTCCCTCAAACACACATACACACACAAACACACACACTTTCTCTGCTGCTCTGCCTTCTAAATAAACATTTCTAAAAAAAACAATTTTTTCCATTGTATTGCCTATGCTCCTTTTTCAAAGCTCGTTTTACTCTATTTTATCTAAGTTAATTTCTAAGATATGTATTCTTTGTTGACTCTCACCAATAAAAACATTGCCTTGATCATTATAGCTAGGTTGCAAGCCTTGATGTAAAATAATCTCATTCCTTAAACTTAATGCTTCTCCTTCCATTTTATATTGTCTATTCTGGATATTTCTTTATAAATAAATATTACAGTAATCAATTGATATCTGCAAAACAACTTATCTGGATTTTGATTGATATTAAGTCCCAAGTAGAGATGAATTTGGGAAAAATTGCCATGTAGATAATATGCCTTCCTCTGCATGAACATGGACTATGTCTTTATTTATTTATTCTTTGGTTACTTTCACCAGATTTTTGTACTCACCTATATATAGATTTGATCATAATTTGCTAGATTTGCACTTAAATGTCTCATTATTGGTGATGCTAGTGTAATCTCTGTTTTATGTTTTAATTTCAAATTCCTCTTGTCACTTATGATATATAGGAAATTGATTGGATTTTTATATTGACCTTATTCTACAACATTGCTGAATTCCAGAAACTTTTTGGCTAATGATTTTAAATTTTATATAGGGATAACTACATCATTTTCAAACAGTGGCCATTTTATTTATTCATTCTCAACAAATATAACTTGTTTTCTTTTTTTTTTGACATTCTGCATTCCAATATAATGTTTAAAAAGTGCTTAACAGGACTTTCTAACCTCATTCTTCTTCATTCATCTTCTTATCATTAAGGATAAAATTAGTTGTTAATTATTTTGTATATGTTATCTATCTGATTAAGAAAGTTCTTCTCCATTTGTGCTAGCTGATGGTTTTTATCATAAAACCATGTTGGCTTTACCTGCTATGCCACAGTTCCAGCATCCCATATGGGTGCTGGTTCAAGTCGGGATGCTCCACTTCCAAACCTGCTCTCTGCTAATGGCCTGGGAAAGCAGGAGAAGATGGCCCAAGTTCTTGGGCCCTGCACCCACATGGGAGACCCAGAAGAAGGTCTTGGCTCCTTGCTTCAGATTGGCTCAGCTCCAGCCATTGCAGCCAGCTGGGGAGTGAACCAGCAGATGGGAGACCCCTCTCTCTCTGTGTCTGCCTCTCACTCTCTCTCTGTGTAACTCTGACTTTAAAATAAATAAATAAACCCTTAAAAAAACCTATGTTGGATATTGTTAAATGCCTTTTTGGAATTGATATCATTATGTTGCATTTCTTCTTTAACCATTTGATGTGATATATAATATTCTTCAAATTTTCAAATGTTAAACCAGCCTTACCTACATAGGATAAATCCTATTGGTATAGTTATTTTAATTGCTGTTGAATTCCATTTGCTAATATATTGTTAAGGACTTTTGAATCTGTATAAGTCAATATATTTGTCTACAGTTTTTAATTTTTAAGGAAAGTTTTATTTATTTATTTGAAAGACACTGTGATAGAGAGAACATACACACACACACACACACAAACAAAACACACAGAGATAGAGAGAGAGACAGAGAGAGAGAGAGACAGAGACAGAGACCGAGACAGAGATCCCTTCCATTATTTTACTTTCCAAATGGCCACAATGGTTGCGGCTGGGCCAGGCAGAAGCCGTGAGCTCGGCACTCCGTGCAGGTCTGCCATGTGAGTTTCAGTGACCAAGCCTGAAACGTGCATTTCCAGGCATATTAAAAGGGAGCTAGATTAAAAATGTAGAAGCTGGGGCTGGCGCCATGCTCACTTGGTTAATCCACCGCCTGTGGCGCCAGCATCCCATATGGGTGCTGGGTTCCAGTCTCGATTGCTCCTCTTTCAGTCCAGCTCTCTGCTGTGGTCTGGGAAAGCAGTGGAGGATGACCGAAGTGCTTGAGCCCCTGCATCCACATGGGAGACCAGGAGGAAGCACCTGGCTCCTCGCTTCAGATCAGCACATTGCCGGCCGTAGCGGCCATTTAGAGGGTGAACCAACGGAAGGAAGACCTTTCTGTCTCTCTCACTGTCTATAACTCTACCTGTCAAATAAAAAAAAATCTAAATCCAGGAGACTCCTTTAAAATTGAAAAATACTAAAAAAAATTTAAAAAATGTAGAAGCTGAGATTCAGACTAACATTCATATAGGTTGCTGGTGCCACAAGTTTTAACCAGCTGCTCAATATCACCCAACCCTACTTCCCTGTTCTTATAACATATTTTTCTGCTATTGGCATAAGAGTAAAGGTGTACAGATAGAATGTGTAGAAATACTTGCTCTGCCTTAGTCTCCTGTAAAAGACCATAACCAGTTGATATAATGCATGTATTAAACGTTTAATGGAATTCATAAGTGAAGTCATGTACCAGTGAGTTTTTTATGGAAAGTAATCAAGTGTTTAATTAATTTATTTAGTACAGATAGATCTATTAAGATTGATTTTTCATTCTTGTATAAGTTTTGGCAATTAATTTGTTCATTTAATCTTGTAGACATAGAGTTTTACATACTGTTCTCTTACTAACCCTTTACCAGCTATGGTGCCTATAGTGATGTTACCTCATTGATTTTTATGTTAGTGGTTTGCATCTTCTTTCTTTCTCTGCAACAGCTTTGTTGAGGTATATCTGAAATATAACAGAACTTCACAGGCTGGTGCTGTGGCCTAGTGGCCTAAGCCCTATCCTGTGGTCCCAGCCTCCCATATGAGTGCAGGTTCATGTCCTGATTGCTCCTCTTCAGATTCAGCTCTCTGCCTATGGCCTGGAAAAGCAGTGGAAGATGGCCCAAGTATTTGTGTCCCTAAACCTGCATGAGAGACTTGGAAGAAGCTCCTGGCTCCTGGCCTCAGATTGGCCCTGTTCTGGATGTTGTGTCCATTTGGGGGAGTGAAGCAGTGGATAGAAGACTTCTGCCTCTGTCTCTCCCTCTCTCCATTTGTAATTCAAATAAAATAAATCTTAAAATTTTTTAAAAAAGAACTGCATGTGTTATTATAATCAGTTTGGACATATGCATATACCTGTGAAACTATCACTATAAAAAAGATAAGAAATCACTTCCAAAATTATTTTTCATTTGTGCATTTAAAATATTTATTTTAAATTTTATTTAAAAGGGAGAGTAACAGAAAGGGAGTGAGACATATTATCTTCTGTGGAGTCCAAAAATCCATCTCAGTCTTCCACATGGGTGGCAAGTCCTTGGACCATCATCTGCTGCTTTCCTAGACACATTTGCAGCAAGCTGGATTGAAGTAGGTTAGTCAGGACTTTGAACTGGTGACCCGAGGCTTGTTCTGCAAGTGACAGCTTAACCCACATCACCCCTTACGGTCCTCCAACTTTGTCCTTTTTCTAAAAAAATAAAAGATAAGAATGCTTAACATAAAATATGTTATCAAATTGTGATGCTATTAATCAATACATAGGTACACACCCATATTTATTATAACAATGCACACAATCACCAAGATATTAATTTTTATTAGGCTGATTTTTGTATTTTTGTAATTACAATAAAATACCTAAGACAAGCTACTTATAAATTCAGGAGGCTTATTTTGTGTCTGATTTTGGAAGTTCACAGTCCAAGACTGGGTGGGCCCCACTCATTCAAAAACCTGAAGAGTTCTGAAAATGGCAGTGGCAGAAGTAGTGTAGAGTAACCATTACTTGCAAGATAGAAGAGAGAAACGAGGTCCAATTAGACATTTACTTTCTCGGAACTACTTTCTAAGTATACACCTTCAATTAGCAAAATCCATTCAACCAGGTTCATATTCTAAGCAGCATAATTTGTTTATGTTTATACCTTCTGAGTTGCAGAATGAGTTTGGAGCCTTATTCTATTCATATAATAACAGATTCAAAAAATGCCCATGAGCAGATGAATAGATATGTTATAAAACACAATGGAATATTATTAATTCTACCATTTGTGACAACATAGGAAACCTGTAAGACATTATGCTAAGTGAAAGGCAGTCTCAGGAGGACAAGTACTACAAGATGGCACTTAGGAGATGCATAAAATAGTAAACTCATAAAACAGAGAATATAATGGCGAGTTACAGCAGCTGCAAGAGGATGGATAGTGGGGTAGAGGGTGACAGGGAAAGGTGTTGTTCAATGTGTCTTTTCTTCTTTAGCAGTTAGATTGATTTCTCTCTTTTTTTCACTCCTTTTCTTCCTTCTTTTTTTGTTCTTATACTGGCTAGACATCAATTTTATTGAAACCATCATTTAAAATATTCACTATTATAAATCCATAAAAATTAAATATGTGGGATTATATTGCAAGAAGTCTTTTTTTCCAAATTCTTTAATTCAATATAATGTTTTGGGGATCAGTGTTGGGGCACAGCAGTTTAAGTCACTGCCTGCAGCACCGGGATCCCTTATAGGCTCCGGTTGATGTCCCAGATTCTCCACTTCCATTCCAGCTCCCAGCTAATGTTGCTGCCACCTACATGAGCTACCTGGATGAAGTGTCTGGCTCCTGGTTTCAGTCTGACTCTGCCCCAGTATTTGCAGGCATTTTTAGAATGAACCAGTAGATGAAATTCTCTCTCTCTCTCTCTCTGTGTGTGTGTGTGTTTGTGTATGGGCATGTGTGTGTGTAACTCTATCTTTCAAATAAATAAATAAATCTTTAAGAAAGTAATAATGCTTTGGAAATACCCTTGTTGTTGCATATGTTTATAGCATCTTTTTCTTCATTACTGCGTGTTAATTCATTGTCTGAAGATAATGTGGCTTCTCTCATCCAATAGATGCAATTTTTTTCACCTACCCTCTTACATTAAATTCACCAGGCCAGTGCAATCATTGAAACAAGTATTTAAGATGTTTGTTAAGATACCTGTGTCCCGTATCAGAATATCTATGTTTGTTTGCAGGCTCCAGATTCCTGCAAATGCAGATGCTGAGAGGCAATGGTGATGAATCAAGCAATTGGATCCCTGCCACCTATTTGGGGAACGTGGGTTTATTTCCTAGCTCCTTACTTCTGCCAAAGCACAACACCAACCAGTGTATGCATCTGGGGAGTACACTCACTCTGTCAAATTATCTATCTATATCTCTTTCCCTCTTTGTGCCACAGAAAAGGAAAAAAAAATCACAAGGCTAATTCTGTTAATTCCTTTTGATCATACTTTTGCAGTTCTCAAGGTTATTTTTATTTCTTATGCTGGTTTTACTTCTAAATATTGATTTTTCCTGTAGACTGTAAGATACATAAGGACATAAACAGGGACTCTTTCTTCTCTCATTAATTAGATTTTCTGGACAAATGTTGGATAAAAATATATATTCACAAGTTATGTGATGGCTAGACCATTTAGTCACCATTTGTTAGAAAATATAACTATTTTCCCATCTTGGTTCATTTTCTGTTCCTATAACTGAATAGCATAGACTGTGTTAAGTGTATATAGACAGTTTAAGCATCTGGGAAGTCCAAGACTGAGAGGCTGTGTATGGTGGAGAGCGTTCTTGCTTCATCCTAATATGATAATAGGATACCTAGCAACAAAAGACAGGGAAAAATTAGACCAAAGTCATCCTTTTTATCAGGAGCCCACTGCTATATTAACTGGCTCACCCCTAAGATGATAGCCCTAAACTACATTTGAGGTAGATTAGTGACATGACATAGTCACTAGGTTTCCTCTCTCTCTCTCTCTCTCTCTCTCTCTCTCTCTCTCTCTCTCGATGTTTATTTATTTGAAAGGCAGAGAATTACAGAGAGGTTGAGGCAGAGAGAGAGAAGTCTTCCATGTGCTGGTTTACTCCCCATACAGACACAATGTTTGGAGCTGCGCTGGTCCAAAGCCAGGAGTCAGGAGCTTCTTCCAGGTCTCTCAGGTGGGTTCAGGAGCCCAAGGAATTGGGCCATCTTCTACTGCCTTCCCAGGCCATAGCAGAAAGCTGGATTAGCATTGGAGCAGCCAGGAGCCTCTGTGTGATGCAGGCACTGCAGGCCACGGCTTTACCTGCTATGCCACAGCACCTGCCCCCTTATCTCTAATGCTATGATGATAACAATGGAATATCAAGAAGAAGTTTGAAGGGGATTTTCAAACAATAGCAATTGCACATATATTACTATTTTGTGCAGAAACATAGAATTGATTACTCTTGCACTAGCTTGACTTATACAAAACAAGTTAAATGGCCATTTCTTCACAGAATAAGATTCTTTTTTTAAAATATTTATTTATTTATTTGAAAGAGTTACACAGAGAGGATGAGAGGCAGAGAGAGAGAGTGATTTTCCATCCTCTGGTTTACTCCTTAATTGGCCGCAACGGCCGGAGCTGAACCTATTCTCAGGCCATAGCAGAGAGCTGAATCAGAAGTTGAGCAGCTGGAACTATAGCCGACACCCATATGGGATGCCAGCAATGGAGGAAGCAGCTTTACCAGCCCTGAAAATAATATTCTAACATAGCAACTTGCTAATTTAAAATCATAAGTCAATCATGTTATTAAGTTTTAGATCTCTGATAACAAAAGATTTAAAGTATTCGTAATAGATGTTAAAATGTCTCCCATTAGTTGAGAAAAACATAAGGCGTTGTTGACTTCTAAATCTTTTTCATTTTCACAATTTCCCAAATATAGAAAGCATACGACTTTACTATAATGTACATTTGTAAAAACAATCTAATTTATCGAAATATTGCTTCCTTAGAGATTTATGTCAACAGCTATGCTAATTAATCATTGGAGAGATGAAATTACATCCCCCTATAGAAAGGACTATCCACTGAAACATTCAATTAGAAAATCAGCAGTAGATAATCTATCACTAACCCAAATGTTTTTCTTGCTCCATTAAAAGTTGAATATTATTCTGTGTAATAAATATGAATAATAGATTACATTAATAAGGCAACTTAAACTCACACATATTTAAAAATAAAAACACAATGGAATTAACACCATTAATTGCAGAAGCAGTATAATTTAATGAGGTATATTTTAAAATTCTGATTAAAACTAACTTTTTAGCATTCTGCATAGAGTAATCAAGTATTTTCCTCAATATTGACATTTATAATGGACATAAAGACAAACTTTTGGGCCAGTGCCGTGGCTCAATAGGCTAATCCTCCACCTAATGGCGCCGGCACACCGGGTTCTAGTCCCGGTCGGGGCGCTGGATTCCGTCCCAGTTGCCCCTCTTCCAGGCCAGCTCTCTACTGTGGCCTGTGAGTGCAGTGGAGGATGGCCCAAGTCCTTGGGCCCTGCACCCCATGGGAGACCAGGATAAGCACCTGGCTCCTGCCTTCAGATCAGCGCGATGCGCCAGCCGCAGGGTGCCGGCTGCGGCGGCCATTGGAGGGTGAACCAATGGCAAAGGAAGATCTTTCTCTCTGTCTCTCTCTCTCACTGTCCACTCTGCCTGTCAAAAAAAAAAAAAAAAAAGACAAACTTTTGTTTAGAGACAAATTATATGAGGAATTTTAAAACAATTTTGAATATATATATATATATATATATATACAAAAATTCTTCCAAAAGTGTGTATATGAGAGCCAACACTGTGGCACAGCATGTTAAACTGCAACCTGTAACAAAGGCATCCCATTCTGGAGTATTAAAATTTGAGTCTCAGCCTCTCTGTTTCTAATCCAGCTTCCTGCTAATGTTCTTGGGAAAGCAGTGGAAGGTCACACAAAGGCCTGACTCAATACTGGCCGTTTGTGACCATCTGGGGAGTGACCCAGCAGATAGATCTCTCTTCTCTTTATCTCTCTGTCAGTCTGTATTCAAAATAATAAATAAATCTCAAGGAAAAAAGAAATTGTGCATTTTGAAAAAGCTATGCATGATTTTCATATAAATAAACATCTTAATTTCACAAATGTTTTGATTAATTTGTTTTTGCTATTTTTTTCAAGATTCTTTTTATATAAGGAATAAAATCCTTATGCATTTCATAAGAAGAAATTTAAGAACATAGTGATCTTCTCACTGTAACTGCCCTCCCATCTACACTCCCACCCCTGTTCCTCCTGCTGCTCTTATTCCCATTATTATTTTTATGATTTTGAAGAGCCCTTGTTTCGAATATTGAGGAATAGTCATTTTTTCATACTATTTTTTGAACTCTACTTAGTATAGAATTAATCATATGTGTATAAAGTTCGTTGAAAATAGATCTTAGTAAAAAATAATAATGGGAGTTAATTTATTTTTTATCTGATTTATTTTTAACTTCCAATTGTTTTTTTTATTATTATTATTTTTTTTTATTTTGACAGGCAGAGTGGACAGTGAGAGAGAGACAGAGAGAAAGGTCTTCCTTTGCCATTGGTTCACCCTCCAATGGCCTCTGCAGCCGGCGTGCTGCAGCCGGCGCACCACGCTGATCCAATGGCAGGAGCCAGGTACTTCTGGTCTCCCATGGGGTGCAGGGCCCAAGTACTCAGGCCACCCTCCACTGCACTCCCTGGCCACAGCAGAGAGCTGGCCTAGAAGAGGGGCAACCGGGACAGAATCCAGCACCCCGACCGGGACTAGAGCCCTGTGTGCCGGCGCTGCAAGGCAGAGGATTAGCCCAGTGAGCCGCGGCGCCAGCCAACTTCCAAATTTTTTTGAAATACTTGTGTGTGTATGTGTGTGTGTGTGTGTGTGTATTTGTATTTCTTTTCTAGCCGTGTAATCAGCAACTTGTAATCAATGGAGTGTGAATCATCTCCTGAGTGCAATTTCTAGTGTCTTGATGTCTACACACACTGTCACAAGGATCAATATGCACTCTTAAGGACACGAAGTTCTGCCTATGTGCTCTGATCTTTGAAAATCTTGGACATAATCCCTTTTCCATGACTCCTCTTGTGTTGAAAATTCATGGCTACCCACAGAAAAAAATAATTATAGGTATTATCTGCCCCTTAAAGATCTTTAATTAACAGATACATTCACAAGAGTTCAATCTTATAATTTGAAATTAGAACCATGGAATACAGGAAAAAAAAAAATGTGCAAGTTAGGGCCGGCACTTTGGTATAGTGGTTAAAGCCGCTGCCTGCAGTGCAGGCATCCCTTATGGGTAATGGTTAGAGTCCCAGCTGCTCCACCTCTGATCCAGGAAAGCAGTAGAAGATGGTCCAAGTCCTTGGGCCTCTGAACCCGCGTGGGAGACCATGAAGAAGCCCCTGGTTCCTGGCTTTGGATTGGCACAACTCCAGCCATTGAGGCCAACTCGGGGGTGAACCAGCGGATGGAAGACCTTTGACTCTTTTTCTACTTCTCTTCTTTCTGTGCAACTCTTTCAAATAAATAAATCTTAAATAAAATGCTTGTTTTCAATGAAAGGCCATTAAGAGCTGCCAATTCCTGCTGCATGAGACAAATATATAAAGGGTAAATAATCCTATCTTGACAATAGATTCTCATGCATTATTATACAGGTGTGAAATGGAAACAATTCACAATAAAAATTAAAATATTTCCTGATTTACTCAACTTTTCAAAGTTTCAATTTAATTATTGGTAAAATACAGCTAAAATTCCCATGCTCATTGGGAATGATAATTTGAATGCTTTGCAGTTAAAAACCACCAGAAACACAACTGTAAATGAACTAGTTGGAGGTATTACTTAATTTAAAAAAAAAATAGAACTCACATGCCAAAAGATTGTGAGGATGTTCAATAAGAGAATGCTTCAAGGAGCCTATTACTGCATTGGTCTTCTAGTGGGTCATTTTAGAATGAGTGTATGGGAGTTAGGGTCCCCTTTGAAATAGATGAACTTAAGAAGCAATAAAAGCAGAGCCATCATTGTGACCTTGTTATTAAAGCTGCTGCCTGCGATGCTGACATCACATATGGTCACCAGTTCAAGTCCCAGCTGCACCACCTCTGTTCCATCTCCCTTCTAATGTGTCTGGGAAAGCAGTGGAAGTTGACCAAGGTGCTTGGACCCTTGCGCCCATGTATAATACCCAGAAGAAGCTCTTGGATCCTGGATTCAGTCTGGGCCAGCCCTGGCCTTTGGGGTGTGAAACAGTGGATAGAAAATCTCTCTCTCTCTCTCTCTCTCTCTCTCTCTCTCCCCTCTAATTCTGCCTTTCAAATAAATAAATCTTTAGAAAAGCAACAATATTCAAGAATGATATTTTTTTTGAAGTTCAAACATAAATTTATTTGAAGCAAAATATTTGAAGTTCATGAATGGCTTTTTCATAGTACCTATTTTCCATGAATTTTTGAAGACTTTTTTTTTAACTTTTATTTAATGAATATAAATTTCCAAAGTACAGCTTATGGATTACAATGGCTTCCCCCCCATACCGTCCCTCCCACCCACAACCCTCCCCTTTCCCACTCCCTCTCCCCTTCCATTCACATCAAGTATGATATTTTAATAATTTCATCATGGAGGTATCTGGAGTGAGAATAGCACTGTACTTGGTTAGGAAGTAAGTCATAAAAGATGGGTTGGAGACACGGATGTTTGATATGTTACGGAGCATAGAGTGATTTTGTTTTCATATCACTTTATCTGGATTCTGAGTTATCTTGCCTCGTTTTGTCGCTTGTTAGATTATGTACATTCAGTAGGGAACAATGTGTCCTAGTTCTGAATGTTAAGTGAACTGCTAGCAACATGAGATCTAACAGTCAAGGTCTGTCCACTTCCCAGATATAAGGCACTAGTTTGTGCTTCCTCACAAAAATGATATAGAAAATAAAATAATGAATAAGTACATGACAATAAAAAATTCAGACATCCAGTATACCACATATAAATAAATAAAATGGCTAAGAAATGGCAAATTAATATTAAAGAAAATTTTCCTCTATGCTAAGCATAGTAGTAAACCAAGAATATGAAGAAAAGTTTATTAAATATCCAGAGAAAATTCAACAAATAAAAATTTAATTTTTTTACAATAATTGAAGAAGGTTCATATTATGATCATATGGCTCATTAACAATATCAGACTCCATAACAACAAATTAATGTCATTGAAATTTTAAGGAAAACTTTTTTTTTTGACAGGCAGAGTTAGACAGTGAGAGAGAGAGAGACAGAGAGAAAGGTCTTCCTTCCGTTGGTTCACCCCACAAATGGCCACTATGACCAGCGCACTGCGCCGATCCAAAGCCAGGAGCCAGGTGCTTCCTCCTGGTCTCCCACACAGGTGCAGGGCCCAAGCACTTGGGCCATCCTCCACTGCCTTCCCGGGCCACAGCAGAGAGCTGGATTGGAAGAGGAGCAACCAGGACAGAATCTGGTGCCCCAACCGGAACTAGAACCCGGGGTGCTTGTGCCGCAGGCGGAGAATTTCCACGGCGCCGGCTGGAAAACTGGTTTTTGATTTTCAACTCCAATGACAAACTTTGATTCTGAAAATATTTGTAAAATTTATCTCCACTAAACATTTTCTGATATAATTACTTGAAAATATGACAAGATGAGAACAGAAACAAGAATGAAGAATTGTGATGCATGAAATGATGTGATAAGCCATGAAAGAAATTGAGAATGGACCTGAAGAAAGGCTTAGAAATTATTGGTCTACAGTGGTATAAAACCAGTGAGCCTAAAGAATGTCTTAAACCAATGCTTCCCACACTGTATTGTACACATGAGCCACATGACTTTTTCCCTTTTTTGATAATTATTTTAATTGGTTCACAATAATTGGAAATTGTATATATTGTGTTATTTTTGTTCATATTTAGAATGTTTAATAATCAAATCAGGATAATTAACATTGCCATCAGCTCAAATATTCATTTCTTTGTGCTGGGAACATTCCAAATCCTTTCTTCAGGCTTTTTGAAATCTCCCATAGTCACTATATCCACCCTACTATACCATAGAACATGAGATTTTCTTTTCCTCCCATCAAATCTTTGTACACAGTGACCAACCTTACTCTATCCTTCTCCCAACTTCAACTTTTTGTAACATCTCTACTAATCTTAGTTTCTATGAGATCAATTTATTTTGCTGCAGTATGTGAATAATATGTAGTATTTATTTTATGTGGTGGCTTGCTTCACTTCAGATGATCTCTAATCCCATCTTTTTTGTAGCAAGTGTTAGAACTGTCTTCATTTTTTTTTTAACTTTTATTTAATGCATATAAATTTCCAAAGTACGACTTATGGATTACAATGGCTTCCCCCCCCATACCGTCCTTCCCACCCACAACCCTCTCCTTTCCCACTCCCTCTCCCCTTCCATTCACATCAAGATTCATTTTCGATTATCTTAATATACAGAAGATCAGCTTAGTATACATCAAGTATGGATTTCAACAGTTTGCTCCCACACAGAAACATAAAGTGAAAAATAATAGATGATTTTTTTTTAAATGATGATGAAATCAGAGCAGACCTATTGTCATGTTTAATCCCAGTGAGAGTCAAGTTGGGAATTGATAATTTCTTTTTTTTTTTTCTTTTTTTTTTTACAGAGGATCAGTTTAGTATGCATTAAGTAAGGATTTCAACAGTTTGCACCCCCATAGAAACACAAAGTGAAATATATTGTTTGAGTACTCGTTATAGCATTAAATCTCAATGTACAGCACATTAAGGATAGAGATCCTACATGAGGAGTAAATGCACAGTGACTCCTGTTGTTGACTTTACCAATTGACACTCCTGTCTATGGGATCAGTAATCTCCCTATGCTCCAGTCATGAGTTTCCAAGGCTATGGAAGCCCTCTGAGTTCTCCGACTCTTATCTTGTTTAGACAAGGTCATAGTCAAAGTGGAGGTTCTCTCCTCCCTTCAGAGAAAGGTACCTCCTTCTTTGATGACCTGTTCTTTCCACTGGGATCTCACTCACAGAGATCTTTTGCCAGAGTGTCTTGGCTTTCCATGCCTGAAATACTCTCATGAGCTTTTCAGCCAGCTCCGAATGCCTTTAGGGCTGATTCTGAGGCCAGAGTGCTATTTAGGACATCTGCCATTCTATGAGTCTGCTGAGTATCTCACTTCCCATGTTGGATCACTCTCCCCTTTATTTACTCCATCGGTTAGCGTTAGCAGGTACTAGACTTGTCTATGTGCTCCCTTTGACTCCCAGTTCCTCCACCATGACCAACTGTGAACTGAAACTGATCACCTGAACAGTGAGATGGCATTGGTACATGCCACCTCGATGGGATTGAATTGGAATCCCCTGGTATGCTTCCAACTCCACCACTTGGGGCAAGTCAGCCTGAGCATGTCCCAAATTATACATCTCTTCCCTCTCCCATTCCCACTCCCATGTTCAACAGGGATCACATTTCAGTTAATTTTCAACACTTAAGAATAACTGTGTGATAATTACAGAATTAAACCAGTCATATTAAGTAGAACAGATAAAAAACTACTAAGAGGGATAATGTATTAAGTTGTTCATTAACAGTCAGGGCTATGCTGATCAAGCCACCGTTTCCCATAGTGTCCACCTCACTCCAACAGGTTTCCCTCTTGGTGTTCAGTCAGAACTGTCTTCATTTTTATGAGTGTATTGATTACATGACCATATTCTCTATATCTATTTATCCATTGTTCAATTTTCAGTCTTTCTTATAGAAGCTATTCTGAGATATAATCTCATTATCACCCTGAGATTTACAAATGTGGATTTTGTTTCAATAGGTCTATAATGGGGTCAAAAATTCTGTATTTCTTTATTAAAATTTTCATTTGTTTTTATTTTTTTCAGCTACTCAAAAGACAGAGTAGAGATAAAGGCAGAGAGAGAGAGAGAGAGAGAGAAACTCTTCCATCTGTTGGTTCACTTTCTAAATATCCACAATAACTAAATAACCACAATAACTGAGGCTGGGTCAGTCCAAAGTCAGAAGTCAGGAACTCCATCTGGCTTTCTCACATGGTTGAAAGGGGGCCAAGCATTTGAGTCACCATCTCCTGCCTCCCAGATTTTACATTAGAAGAAAGCTGAACTGAAAGTGCAAGTGGTACTCTATTATGGGATGCAGGTGTCACAAGCAGTGACTTAACCCATCGTGCCACATCCAGCCCAAAGATTCTACATTTCTCAGAAGATTCTAGTTGATGCCAATGTGCAAATCCATTAGCCATATTATTAGTGTCAAGATTTGTCATTATGTAATATATTCAGTCCTTGAAAATATAAATTTGGTTTCATGGTTTATCCCATCCAAATCTGTAGCACGCTGCTTTTCATTGTCCTTAGAATTAAATCTCTACTCCTTTCATTGGCTCTCGAGGTTTTTCACCACCTTGATTTCACAAGCTTTTAATTCAAACACCAACCATATTATGGAACAATTTCAAATATGTTTGTTTTAACTTCAGGATGCTTACATTCACTCTTTCCTGTTTAGTAGCTCTTTTTCCTTCTCTTATTAGAGAAATTTGAGATGGTGACTCAAATGTTAAGATTTCAACAATTTGGCACACACACACATACAAAAAGTATTTGAGAACAAGTTTTTCAGTTAATTCTCATAATACAACTTATTGAGGATAGCAGTCCTATATGGGAAGTAAGTACACAATGACTCCTGTTGTTAATTTAACAATTAGCTCTTTTACATATGCATTCAGTGAACATCCGAGGCTCCTGACATAAGCTGCCAAGGCTATGGAAGCGTTTTGAATCTACAATCTCAGTCAGTTTTAGACAAGGCCATAAGCAAAATGGAAGTTCTCTCCTCCCTTCAGAGAAAAGTGCATCATCCTCTGCCGGCCATGTTTTTCCACTGGGGTCTCACCCTCAGAGATCCTTCAGGCAAGACATTTTTTTGACACAGTGTCAGCTTCCATGCCTGAAACAGTCTTATGGGCTTTTCAGCCGGATCAGAATCCCTTAAGGGCTGATTCTGAGCTCAGAGTGCTGTTTAATGGGATTGTCATTCTATGCGTCTGCTGTCTGGATTGCTTCTCATGTTGTAACATTCTCTCCATTTTAATTCTATCTATTGCTATTAGCAGACATTTGCTTTTATTTATATGATCCCTTTAATACTTAATCCTATATGTGATCACTTTAATGTTCAATATGTTCATTTTAACCTTTAAGATGGCATTTTTATCACCCAGCTTAATAGGATTTGGGGTCCCATGGCATGTTTTTAAGATATACCCTTAGAAGTAAGTCTGTGGGAATGTATGCAAAAATTTTTCTCTTCTTCATACTATTTATTGACCCTTTATTTAACATAGAGTTAATCATATGTGTATATATTTAATTGAAAATAGATCTCAATAAAAATGAGTAGGAATATCTACAGTTTGTAACTGTAAAGCCGTATTATTCTCTTTTACAGCACTTTATTTATTTTTACCGAAGCATTTAGTATGAAGTTATTAAACTATGCATTTTATACAGCTCATTGATTATATATAACTATGATGAGGAGTAAATATTCATATTATTTCCAATTAGGTACAATTCTTTCCAAAATATTTGTTACTGATTAAATGCTTAATAATTGCTGAAAAATAAATGTGATGGCTTGAAGATGACAGATAATATGAGGATCATTAAAGTTATAAAGCAGAATGAAATATGAATAGATACAATATGGTAATACACAGTGGGAGAGCAGCAAATTAAAATATCATCAAAGTTATCTTTTTAATGTGTACTTATCTCTTAAGTTGTGCCCTCATCACTATTACTTTTGTACCTACTAATTATATTTCAATATATGCAGCTTATTTTTACATTTCTTTCTTTGTGCTGGAAGCTTTGAGAAGTCAAAATATTTGAGAATGCCACTCAATTCCCACAACAAACCCCTATAATTTAAGAGAATCCCAATAGCTTAGAAAGATTTTTAGTGCAAATCTTCATTCCATATCTTTCTGAAGTAGTGAGACAGCAAACAAAAATATGAGGACACATTCACTATATATATAGTATGTATTTGTATTGCATTTATCATAAGCATTTATATGATATTAATTATACTATTTTATAATATAAATTTATTCTGCAAAAGTAAGTTCAAGGAGCTATAAAATGGCAATAACAGTGGAAGCTATGATAATTTACATATCAGAGTATCAACATAAGAAAATCCAAATAAATAAAAATGTATCCTGTTAATTTCATACAGCAATTATATTCCAACAATAATACCATCTTAAAGAAACACATAAGAAACATAATGAAAAAGAAAACATACATATTAGCTAGATATAAGTATAAATTTATTAACCTAGATATTAGAACTACATAGAAATATTGTAGTATTTCTATACATGATTATATAAGAGAAAATTTCATTTGTGTTCCTGTGACACCTTTGCAAAAAATTTTTTCTTGTATTTGCTCAGTGATCAAAGTTTCCTAAATTGCCCTGGAGATTCTTACCTCAGCCTTGAGACCATTGACTTTCTAAAGCTATTTGTGTGAATATTCAAAGAAATTGTCTGCACATTAACATTAAATTAGTTTCCCTTATTAGTCACAGAACAATAAGACTGTGAACAAATCATGTCATTAGGAACAGCTCTCACATCAGTATCATATTTTCTCCTCTGTTTACTGCTAAATGTGCAATTTACCTAAAAGGGAGTAAAAATGGAACAATGAGACAATAATTGAATGAACATTTATGATACTAATTTTCTGACCCAGAAATGCTAAAATGAGAAGTTAAACAAAATAGCTATTGTAAAAGTACTATTGTAAAAGTACTATGTGTGGAAATATATGTGTGTGTATATATATATATATTTGTATGTCAATCATGGAGACATTTGTCCAAAAATGGACAGCAAATGCAATGACATTAATAGTTTCTGATGCAGGTGCTTTCATATTAAATTTTAACTCAAATGTTGAAAATTACTCTTAGAGACTAATGAACACGTAATAAGTTACAACTTTTTTTGTGGCATCCTGAGTTTTGATTCCTTGCTATCTGTTTCTGAATCTCATACACACTTCTCTGTACACATAAATTTACTGTCTTTTTTACTGTACTGTTACATCTAATTCTTTTTCTTTGAAGCACTGAAGAAGATATGCAATCTCAATTTGAAGACATTTAGGTTTGCTTAATTTGAATAATAGCTTCATAATCTAAAAAATCTGTGAATTTAGACAAGTTAATTAATCACCTGGGTTTCAGAAATCTGTTTAAAATAAGATAGTTCTTCACAGACTATTACAAGCACTAAATCTTCGGGGCTAGCTGAGGATATGTTTATGACATTAAATAGTACCTGATGCAAAATAGGTGCCAATTATAAATTATTTTACTTGTCCTCTCTCTCCTTATGATCTTCTAACAGCATCATCACATTATTTGCTTTACCATAGCTATTCACATACTTCAAATCTACTTGATTCACTAGTAGGTTGTTCTTTTAAAAATTGTTTTACCCAATGATTGTAGTTTTAAATTCCTCATCTCTACATGAATTTCCATGCCTCATATCTGTCTGATTCTCTTACTCTTACACAATTATAATAATTGACCTATCAGAGAGCAATATACTAAGTAAATATTTTAGTACAGTTAAATGAACTAAGATGCACAGAGGTCCAAAATGAGTTGAAAATGATGAATTAGTAAGAGAAAAAATGCAGGATTCTACACTGGATTGTACAGGCATTTAATGAAAGAAAATATGATTTCGACTATGATTTTTTGCAGTTGATGCTTCAGTAACAAAAACAAAATCAATATTCTTAATTGTAATTAATGTAGCCTATTTATGTACAGAGAGGAAAAGACAATACTTTTTTCTGCAATTTGTTTCATGAGATAAATAGGGAAATTTAATTTGATAACAGAATATTGTAAATAACTTATTCTTCCCAGACTTGAGAACAACTCAGGTGCTTTTATTTCCTGAACACTGTTGTTACTTTGCTACTTTCCTGAACATGTTGTTACTTCTTTGTAGACCATGGAATTCTATTAGGTATATTTTTTGTTGTTAATTTAATCATGTTTTTGTTGCTTAAAATGAACTTCCTTCTAGACAGACTTATCCCAGGATAAGAAATTGATTCAAAATCCAATAGAGTAGCATTTATAATTTATAGCTTATTCCATATTTATATGTCCCTTTGGTGAGAACCTCATACATCTCCCATCCAGCTGCGTTCCACCCAGCAGGAAAGAATCAAATTCTGGTCAAAACAGCGTGTTGAGCTCCACGAATACTTTAATACAAGAGTTTCCGATTACTACACTTGTTTTTACTATCCTCTAATATTAGATTTCACAGAATAAATATTCAGTTGGATAGAAATCTATATTATGAATGTTTATGTAAAGTTGAGCCCATCAGTAATTCATGAAAAATGTTTTAATCTTTTGATTTGTTCATTCTTTCATGATTTCTTCTCACAAAGTAAAATGTGGTAAGTTATTACTCTACCTGCAGAGTATCCAATATCAATATTTCATAAATTAGAAATTGGGTGACAAAATAGATCAACACAAGGGCATCACAATTAGTTATGTTTTGATCTAAACAATCCAGATCATGTACTAGAAATGTGCATTAATGTGGTATTTTAAACTGTGATTCAAACTAAAAAATACTTTATGTATAGTATAAATATTATTATTGCATAAAGTATCAAAATATGTACTTGAACAAGATGAAAACTGTACATTACAGACATCCATGCATTATAAGAGTTATTGAAATCAGGCCGGCACCGCGGCTCACTAGGCTAATCCTCCGCCTTGCGGTGCCGGCTCACCGGGTTCTAGTCCCGGTCGGGGCGCTGGATTCTGTCCCAGTTGCCCCTCTTCCAGGCCAGCTCTCTGCTGTGGCCTGTGAGTGCAGTGGAGGATGGCCCAAGTACTTGGGCCCTGCATCCCATGGGAGACCAGGATAAGTACCTGGCTCTTGCCATCGGATCAGCGCGGTGCGCCGGCCGCAGCATGCCGGCTGCAGCAGCCATTGGAGGGTGAACCAATGGTAAAGGAAGACCTTTCTCTCTGTCTCTCTCTCTCACTGTCCACTCTGCCTGTAAAAAAAAATAAAAAAAAATTAAAAAAAAGTTATTGAAATGCATTTTACATATTGCATATATATTTGACTACAATATGGTAATAAAACTAGTTGACTTATTTCACTCATAAGTTTAAAAAGTGGTCTAATGATTTTATTGTTTGTAAGTAAATAAATGATAATAAAAACACTTCTCTAATTATTCAGTTTTTTGTGTATTATTATTAGATCATTAAATCTGAGGTCTTTGTGAAGGAACTAGCTTTTAGTTCAGTCATATGACACTACCTTTTCATTACCCATACATACAGTTGTTTAACAATTATGCTTCTATTATGTATTTATACATACATACTTAAATATATGTATGTGTAAATATTATTAAAGTAATTGTGGTAACAAATATCTCAAGAATATTGCAAGTCAGCTGATGGATGACATGTTCTTTTCTGAAAAATCTCCATAAGAATCTTAGTTCTCCTGTTTATAAGTATGGAAATATTGTATTACTCAGTCAGTACCAAGGATGTATTACATCAGTACCAAGGAACTCCGAAAAACAAGCATTTTTATACATTTACAACCGACAGAAAGTAAGTGAATATTGACAAATAAAATATTGATAAATATGTGGGAATCATGAAGTTCTGATGATTTTTTTCTATGCATCAGTGAGCAAGTTAGTAAAAAGGAAGTAGGTATCTATCAGGCTATCTGAAGATAGCAAAACACATTTGTAAAGATATATGAACCACCCAGGAATAAAAGACTCATTTTCCCTTGTATGACCTGAATCGAGAGCAGCCTGCTTTCAACTTTAAATAGAATTGCTCAAAAACAGGTCCCATTCTCAGAACAGATTAGCATTGACGCCAAAAGTCCAGATAGTGTTATGTGAGTTGGGAAAGCTCTGATGGATCATATTGGCATCAAAACCACCCCTAAATATGACTCTGACTTTCACTGCAACACTGTCACATCCCTATTTTTCTTTGCACAATCTGCTTTTTTTTTATTTTTACATAGATTGATCTCACGAATATTCCCTAATGCATTTCCCACACTGTGTCTATTTCACAGTTTGCTACCTAGGGAACTCACTCTGTAAAAAGAGTTACTTTCCTAATTGAGGTATTTGGATTTGAGAGGAATTTGTGAATTGTGCATGACAGGTAAAATGAAGAAACACTTTGTAGATCTCATTCATGAAAGTGAGCATAGCTCTGATTACGGAGCTTTGACGTAATTCTAATTATGGAAGTTTTAAAATTTGCACCAGCATCTTATCGCCATAATTTGGACAAGCAGTTCAAAAAAGCAAAGCCTAAGTTTCTCTGATTTCTGGTGTAAAACAGCATAGAAAGAGTTTTTCAGTGCTACTGAAGCTTGGTTAAGAGAGTATACTTATGAATATGCATGCTGTATCACATATTCTTGATATGAACAAGTAAGCACAGCCCTGCTTACTGATTGTTTTTGGAAACCAATATCAGACTATGAATAAAATATACTCAGAAGAGAAAGGCAACTGTGGCTTACAGGTCAAAACAGAAGATGGAAAGAATCTGAGACTTTTTGTGACAGTGTTAGGTTAATAAAATCTAATCTATTTGACCTTTACACAATCACAAACAACTCTTATGAAGTCAGTATACTTGTATTTTGTGTAAGTAAGCTCCTCCTAATCTACTGACTACATAGGAGACTTGCAACACAAGTTTTGAGACATGATAAAAACAACATGTTAAATAATATCTGAATGTGAATTTTAAGCACTAAGCAACAACATTGAAAGTATTAAATTTTTCTTTATAGAAAATTGAAAATTTACAACAATAACTAGCATAGAGGGGCAATAATATGATTTTATTTTTTTGAATTTTTAAAAAAGTTCAGATTATTCTAATTGCATGTAATAGAATGTGAACACTCACATGATTGATATTTATCCAATGGAGATAAAAGCTGAAGTGTAGAAAGAGTGGAACAAACATGAGAATGGAAAAAAAGAAAAATGATAATATTTCACAGAATAAGATAACAAGGAGAATATAAATTCAGAAGAGGACATTCAAAAAGGAGTAGTCCAATTGTCAAGTTGTTGGATAATTTAAATCAATAGAAGAATATTTATGAGGCACAAAACAAATGACTAACAGAATGATGTAGACAGAAGTTACTTGCCACTTGATTAAAGAATTTGCTTTTGAAATACTATAAATATGATTCATGTGTGTAATTGTTAACATCCTTTTTGTCACTAAAGAGCCAAACAATGGCAAATGTCCTAACAGCACTCTGGCCTCAGAATCAGCCCTTAAGGCATGCGGATCCGGCTGAAATGCCCATGAGAGTATTTCAGGCATGGAAAGCCAAGACACTCTGGCAAAAAAAAACAAAACAAAACAAACAAAAAAAAAACAAACAAACAAAAAAAAAACACCTAAATGAAAGATCTCTGCGAGTGAGATCCCAGTGGAAAGAATGGGTCATCAAAGAAGGAGGTACCTTTCTCTGAAGGGAGGAGAGAACTTCCACTTTGACCATGGCCTTGTCTAAAAATGATCAGAGTCAGTGAACTCAGGGGGCTTCCATAGCCTTGGCAGCTCATGACAAGAGCCTAGGGTGATTACTGAGGCCATAAACAAGAGTGTCAATTTGTTAAGTCAATAACAGGAGTCACTGTGCACTTACTCCTCATGTAGGATCTCTGTCCTTAGTGTGCTGTACATTGTGATTTAATGCTATAACTAGTACTCAAACAGTATTTTTCACTTTATGTTTCTGTGTGGGAGCAAACTGTTGAAATCTTTACTTAATGTATGCTAAACTGATCTTCTGTATACAAAGAGAATCGAAAATGAATCTTGATATGAATGGAAGGGGAGAGGGAGTGGATAAGGGGAGCGTTGCGGGTGGGAGGGACGTTATGTGGGGGAAGCCATTGTAATCAATATTCTGTACTTTGGAAATTTATATTCATTAAATAAAAGTTAAAAAAAAAAAGAAAAAAGAAATACTTCTAAAAAACCGGAAAAGCCACTATAATCTAATAGTTGTACTTTGGAAATTTTATTTATTAAATTTATAAAAGTTTAAAAAAATAATAAATAGTCCTAACTAATTATAAATTTCTGAAGACAACATTGTTTTCTCATTTCACTTTTTCCCAAATGTGAAGTGTGTCACTGTATGTGTGAGTTCCATTTATTTGAGAGTGTGCTTTTGCCCTTTTTCAACTGCTAGGCCTAATACCATTTTGGCTTCTTTTGTTTGCCCTTGGTAATATTTCTTGTTTTCCTTCTACTTCAATTGTGCAATTATAAGGCTCTGTGTTTATAGTCGACACAATGCTTCCTAGCACTTGATGCCTTATTGGAAGAAATTTATATTCATTCCTATCTATGTCAATATCTTCTTTCCAGATAGATATCATTTCTAAGATTCTTTAAAAGATACCATGGAATTTGGTATTCATTGTGTGATCTTTTTGACCACTGAAACACAACATTTGCTCTCTAAGTTTTGGAATCATTCAAAAGGAAATATATTTTCAATTTTTTAAAAAATATTATTTATTTACTTGAAAGGCCAACTTTTTAAAAATGTTTTATGCATTTAAATGGAAGGGACAGTCGATTATTACCTTTTTATGAAGCAGTTATCTAAAGATCAAAAATATTTTCACTGATTACATTCCTAAGTATATTTTTCATTGTCAACAGAAGGGTCTGCAAACTTATTAAAACATATTCTACTAACTATAACTAAGTGAGTGGTTTTAAGCCCCTGACTAAAATCTGCAAATTGGTAAATAGCTAAATAATCTAAGAACTAGAATTATCACAACACTTTTCAGGACAAATTTCTGCTTGGAGGGCCCCATGGGAAAAGTGACACATTTGCAAGAAAGTATAGACTTTATTTTATTTTGTTTTAGTTCAATTCTTTTTTTTTTTTTTTTTTTTTTGGCAGGCAGAGTTAGACAGTGAGAGAGAGAGACAGAGAGAAAGGTCTTCCTTCCTTTGGTTCACCCCTAAAATGGCCGCTACGGCCGGTACGCTGATCCAAAGCCAAGAGCCAGGCGCTTCCTCCTGGTCTCCCATGCAGGTGCAGGGCCCAAGCACTTGAGCCGTCCTCCACTGCCTTCCCGGGCCACAGCAGAGAGCTGGAGTTGAAGAGGAGCAACCGGGACAGAATCCGGTGCTCCAGTCAGGACTAGAACCCGGGGTGCCGGCACCGCAGGCGGAGGATTAGCCTAGTGAGCCATGGTGCTGGCCCATTCAATTCTTTCTTTCTGTTCTTTTTTTTTTCCAGTCACTTTTCATATTCATCAATAGGTTGTTTATCTTCATCTCTTCCCTCAACTCTTTTAACTTCTTCTTTTCTTTTCTTTTTTCCTTTTGTTTGAAAAAAAAAAAAAAAAACTTCCTTTATTCATTTCACTTTTAAGCCCCAAAGAAATTATCTTTTTTCTTAGCAACAGTTGCCTCTTCTTTTTGTGTACTTGTTCTTTCATATTTTTTCTATCTTTCAATTTTACTCTTTAATATATTCTATCTTCTCTCCATTTTTCGAAAGCTTGCAGTGTTTCTCCTTTTCTTACAGCATTCTTCTCTTTTTTTTTTTTTTTTTCTTTATTTTCCTCAAGCCTCTCTTTTGTCAGCTATTTTCTTTGCTTCCTTTTCTTTCCTAACCTTCCAGGCTTCAAATGTCACTGATGCTTCTTCTTCCTTAGCAGCTCTTTTTTGTTCATTTTGGATCCTTAAGTTTTCACTTTCAAATTTTTTATTCTGTGCATTTTAGGTAAAAATACAGTTTTATTTTCTTACCACTCCTGATACACACCTGCCTTGGGCAGTCTGCTCTGTCAGGTTCTAGACTTTGTTTCTGTGAAAGCTTTTGGTCTAAGACTCACAAAGTCCCTCAATAGTGAGAAGAAGTAGTTCTTGAGATATAGAATGGGAGAGAGAGGGAGAGAGAGGGAGAGAGAGGGAGAGGGAGGGAGGGAGGAAGGGAGAATGAGAAACAAAGAGGGAGAGAGAGAGACAGAGAGAGAATATGAATGAATCTTTCTCTTCTGGTTCACTCTCCAAATCAATGCAACACTCAGGTCAGTATCAGGCAAAAGCCAGGAACCAGGAACTGCATCCTGGTTTTCCTTATCCATAGCAGTAATGGGACACCTACCATTGCCTTCCAAGGCATATTAACACTAAGGTGAATTGGAATAGGAGTAGCTGGTGCTCTACCCTGCTATCCAATATGGGATGCTGGTGCTGCAAGCCAGCTCCATACAATTTCTCTTTAAAAAATATTATTTTTAATGTATTTGAAAGGTAGAGAGAGAAAGAAATGAAGACAGAGAACTCCATCTGCTGATCAACTTCCCAAATGCCTGCAGCAACTGGAGCTAGTCCATCCTTAAGTCAGTTGTCTAGAACTCAATACAAGTATCCTATGTGTGCGGCAGACACCCATATTCTTGAGTAACTGCTGTGCCTAAATATGTGAATGGTGGAAAGCTAGAATCAAAAAAGGAGTCAGAACTCTAATTACGCTTTCTGACAGTGGACATGGTAGCACAAGTAATGCTTTAACCACTGCAAAAACATGTGCCTGAACAAGTTGTCTTCTTGTTCATGTTTAAGAATTCATTCCTTGAGGTGCATTACTTAGCACTCTCCCTCTCTCTTTCACTCTATAAACACACACACACAGGCACACACACACACACACACACACACTACAATCATCTGATTCAGTCTTTTTTTTCCTAAAGATTTATTTATTTATTTGTAAGTCAGAATTGTAGAGAGGCAGCTGCATAAAGAGAGAGAGAGAGAGAGAATCCACTGGTTCACTCCCCAGGTGGCAGTAAAGGCTGGCGCTGAGCCAACCTGAATGTAGGAGTCGGGAACTTCTTCCAAGTTCCCTACATGGGTGTAAGGGGCCAAGGACTTGGGCCTTCCTCTACTGCTTTCCCAGGCCATAGCAGAGAGCTGGATTGGAAGTGAAGTAGCCTGGATTTGAACCAGTGTCGATATGGCTTGCTAGCACTGCAAGCAGCAGCCTTACCCACCTACAATGCTACAGTACCAGCCCTAATTGAGTTCTTATTTTCCCTTTCATATACTCAATACATTTTCCAATATCTGAGGTTTGTTTTCCAATTAATTTTATCTGCATAATTATTACTGGTTTTGAATAAAGATAAGGCCATTCAGACTTTTTTGTGATTAGATACTGTGTACCACATTGAAGTGTCCATGATCTCTATAAATTATAATCTAATTTTAAATATCTTTAACAAGCCATTTACTATTAATTGGAAATGCATCCCAAAAGAAGTCTGAAAAAATTCCCAAATTTTATTGGCAGAGTGGACAGTGAGAGAGAGAGAGAGAAAGGTCTTCCTTTTGCCATTGGTTCACCCTCCAATGGCCACCGCAGCTGGTCCAATGGCAGGAGCCAGGTACTTATCCTGGTCTCCCATGGGGTGCAGGGCCCAAGCACTTGGGCTATCCTCCACTGCACTCCCTGGCCACAGGAGAGAGCTGGCCTGGAAGAGGGGCAACCGGGACAGAATCCGGCGCCCCGACCGGGACTAGAACCCGGTGTGCCGGCACTGCAAGGCGGAGGATTAGCCTAGTGAGCCGCGGCGCTGGCCAACATTTCACTCTTAAAAGTAGGTTATTGACAAATGTCACCAGCCTCCTGACAGTTCTGTGGAGGTTATATTAGCTTTTATGATGAAGTATACATAATTTGAAAGTCCTAGTTTGTCAGTGGAAATGTGTGACTTCCCTTTTTGGCTTTGATTCTTGTTTCCCACGCTCTGAGCTTAATTTTCTCTCATTAATGTATTCCGATGGATATAACTTCTTTCTGCAGTGCTAGATTTAATATTCTAGGTCCTGATTTGTACTCGCTTACAACCTGAACATTCTCTTTAATGTTTATTTTATTCATTCAAATACAGAACAACTCAGAAAGAGAGAGAGAGAGAGAAGCAGATCTTCCATCCACTACTTCTAGAAAGGCTGCCACAGCCAGGTCAAATCCAGTCTGAAGCTTTTAGCCAGGAAATCCATCTGCGTCTCCCACATTGTTGATTGAGGCCCAAGTGCTTGGGTCATCTTCTACTGCCTTCTCAGGCACAGGAAACTGGATGAGAAGTGGAGCAGCCAAAAATCAACATGCCACTCCCAGCATCAGAAGAAGTATCTTAACCTACAATGCCACAATGCTGGCCCCAAGGAAATACCTTTTATCATTTTGTCTTATGAATGCTTAAACACAGATTCTTAAAACATTTTATTTGTAATTGTTCTTGCTGTCTACATAATAGATTTTGATCTAAGCACTTAGTCATTATACTATCATAAATCCTCATTTTTCCAAGAATCCACTCAATCACATTTGTATGATCAAGTCAGCTAAAGCCAAGTTAAATAAAGCTTATGATTTAATGATCAATTTTCAGTTGTAGTTTTATAAAATATCATTGATATTTGCTACAATCAATTCATCTTTCTTATTTAAAAAAGTTTCACCACTCAACTGCCATAAAACTGCACACTCTTGATTTCCTTGATTGTCACTGGGATATTGTCATTCTGCATTCGTAACTTCTCTTTATCATTGCCCATCTTCACATGCTGTTTTTTCTAAGGCTTGGTTCTTGGACATTTTTCTCCTCTCTATATGCCTATTCCTTTTTGATTGATCTTACTGAGTCAGTGGGATGTGAATTGTGGCCAATATTAACCAAACCAGCTTGGTATAACTCCTAGCTGACATTTCCAGGTAAGAGGTTATTATATTCCTCAAACTCAAAATATCAAAAACTTCTGCAACTCAACAACTGGAACTATTCGCTTCTAATGCCTCATGCTGAAATCTTTATATCTGACATTCAAAAAATCAACACACCTTTAAGATTTATTTTCAAATATATATTCAGATGCTCTCCCAGACCAAAATTGTTCACTCCCAACCTGGTTTTCCTTCTGTCCAAGCTGCCGGAAGTCAAAGTAAGAGTCAATACTATCCTGTCTAATGGACTGTATCAACAGCTGCTCCCAAACTCCAATGTTCACACATATTGTCATGTATTTCATATTTATTCACTCTCATATCATATCTGTCTTCATTCTTTAGCTTAATTTAATCTGCAATAGACTATAGGTTTTGTTTCAACTTTAACAAGGCAGTCTTCTGCCACAGGAAGTTAGTATTTATTCTTTCTACTTCTACTCCTATCACATAATCTCCTTAATTTCCTGAGATTTTAATGAAATGTTGCCTTTTCAATTCTATGACCAACACAAATAAAAGGGAATCTCTTTGCCTGTCCACACAATAATTCTCCTTTGCTACTGTACCATTTTTCTTTTACTACCATATTTTTTCTTCCAATCATATTTCCATTACATGAAATTCACAGTCAACATTCCCTTTAGTAGGTGAGTGAAAAAATGGTGGTACATATGCATGGGGTATTATTCAGAAGTGAAAGAAAATGAATTATAGAATGCTGAAATGATAGGTTTTTAAGTTTTTTTTTTCAAATTTTATTTAAGGAATACAAATTTCATGCATTTATATACACAGATTTATGAACATAGTGATACTTTCCACCCTACCAAAGATTCCACTCTTCTTCCAACTCCATCTCTCATTCACACTCTTGTTAAAAAGATATATTTTCGGCCGGCGCCACGGCTCACTAGGCTAATCCTCCGCCTAGCGGCGCCTGCACACCGGGTTCTAGTCCCTGTTTGGGGCACCAGATTCTGTCCCGGTTGCCCCTCTTCCAGGCCAGTTCTCTGCTGTGGCCAGGGAGTGCAGTGGAGGATGGCCCAGGTGCTTGGGCCCTGCACCCCATGGGAGACCAGGAAAAGCACCTGGCTCCTGGCTCCTGCCATCGGATCAGCGCGGTGCACTGGCCGCAGCAGCCATTGGAGGGTGAACCAATGGCAAAGGAAGACCTTTCTCTCTGTCTCTCTCTCTCACTGTCCACTCTGCCTGTCAAAAAAAAAAAAATGGTTTGGATTAATTTTCAAACCAATAAAAAAAAGATATATTTTCAATTTACTTTGTACTCATAAGATTGACCCTACACTAAGAGATCCCCAATAGTATGAAAAAAATCAGTGTTCCTCAACAGTATATACATGCACTGTAAACAACCTAGGTTGACTTCATATCTCAGCAATTGTGAATTTAGCTACAGTTAAAATAGGGTTGCAGGTCATTCTTTTCATCAGATGATTTTATTTTTTTGGGTAAATTCTCAGCATGAAAATGTTAGGTCATATAGTAGATCTATTTTTAGATTCCTTCCTCCCTTCCTTCCATCCATCATCTCTCTCTCTCTTCCTTCCTTCCTTCCTTCCTTCCTTCCTTCCTTCCTTCCTTCCTTCCTTCCTTCCTCCTTCCTTCCTTCCTTCCTTCCTTCCTTCCTTCCTTCCTTCCTTCCTTCCTTTCTTTTGATAGGCAGAGTTTAGACAGTGAGAGAGAGAGATACAGAGAGAAAGGTATTCCTTTCCCCAAATGGCCACCACAGACAGCACAATGTGCTGATCCAAAGCCAGGAGCCAGGTGCTTCCTCCTGGTCTCCCATGCAGGTGCAGAGCCCAAACACTTGGGCCATCCTCCACTGCCTTCCCGGGGCACAGCAGAGAGATGGACTGGAAAAGGAGCAACCGGGACAGAATCCAGTGCCCCAACAGGGACTAGACCCAGGGTGCCAGCACCACAGGCAGAGGATTAGCCAAGTGAGCCATGGCACTGGTCCTATTTTTAGATTTCTGAGGTATCTCCATACTGCCTTGCACAATGGGTACAGCAGTTTACATTCCTATCAATAGTGGATTTGGGTATCTTTTTCTCTACATCCTGGTAGCATATATTTTTTGTTGATGAGAGATTTCCTAACTAGAGTGAGGTGAAAGCTCATTGTGGTTTTGATCTGCATTTCCTTAATGGATAGTGATCCTGAACATTTTTTCATGTGTGATTTGGCCATTTGAATTTCTTCTCTCAAAAAATGCCTGTTCAAGTCCTTTGTCCATTTCTTAACTAAATTTTTGTTCAGTTGTTTTTGAATTTATTGAACTCTTTATAGATTCTGGATATCAGTTCATAGTTTGTAAATTTGTTCTCCCATGTTGATGGTTGTCTCTTTACTTTGCTGAATGTTTCTTTTCCAGTACAGCAGCTTCTCAGCTTGATGTAATTCTATTTATCAACTTTGGTTTTGATTGCCTGTGCTTCTGGGATATTTTCTGAGAAGTCTTTACCTGTGCCAATGTCTTGCAGAGTTTCCAAAATGTTCTCAAGTAATTTGAAAGTACCAGGTCTTAAGGTTAGGTCCTTAATACAGTTTGAGTGGATTTTTCTTTTTTCTATTTTTTTTTCTTTTTTTAACTTTTATTTAATAAATATAAATTTCTAAAGTACAGCTTTTGGATTATAGTGGCTTTTTTCCCCGCATAACTTCCCTCCCACCTGCAACCATCCCATATCCTGCTCCCTCTCCCATCCCAATCACATCAAAATTCATTTTCTTTTTTTTTTTTTTTTTTTTTTTTTTTTTTTTGACAGGCAGAGTGGACAGTGAGAGAGAGAGACAGAGAGAGAAAGGTCTTCCTTTGCCGTTGGTTCACCCTCCAATGGCCGCCGCTGCAGCCGGCGCACCGCGCTGATCCGATGGCAGGAGCCAGGAGCCAGGTGCTTTTCCTGGTCTCCCATGGGGTGCAGGGCCCAAGCACCTGGGCCATCCTCCACTGCACTCCCTGGCCATAGCAGAGAGCTGGCCTGGAAGAGGGGCAACCGGGACAGAATCCGGCGCCCCGACCGGGACTAGAACCTGGTGTGCCGGCGCCGCTAGGCAGAGGATTAGCCTATTGAGCCACGGCGCCGGCCCAAGATTCATTTTCAATTATCAATTTAGTATATATTAAGTAAAAAACTCAACAGTTTGCACTCACACTGAAACACAAAGTATAAAGTACTGTTTTAGTACTAGTCATACCATTGATTCACATAGTATGACACATTAAGGGCAGAGATTCTACATGGGGAGAAAGTGCACAGTGACTCCTTTGTTGATTTAACAATTGACACTCTTGTTTATGGCATCAGTAATCACCCTAAGCTCTTGCCATGAGTTGACAAGGCTATGGAAGCCTCTTACGTCTGCCAACTCCAATATTATTTAGACAAGGTCATAGTCAAACTAGAAATATCCTCCTCCCTTCATTGAAAGGTACATCCTTCTTTGATGGTCCGTTCGTTGCGCTAGGATCTCAATCACACAGTCACACAGATGTTTCATTTAGGATTTTTTTTTTTTTTTTTTTTTTTTTTTGCCAGAGTGTCTTGGCTTTCCATACCTGAAATACTCTCATGGGCTTTTTAGCTGGATCCAAATGCCTTAAGAGCTGATTCTGAGGCCAGAGTACTATTTAGGACATCTGCCATACTATGAGTCTGCTATGTATCCCGCTTCCCATGTTTTATCATCCTCTCCATTTTAATTCTATCAGTTAGTATTAGCAGACACTAGTCTTGTTTATGTGATCCCTTTGTCACTTAATCCTATCATTATGATCAATTATGAACTGAAACTGAGCACTTTGACTAGTGCGATGGCATTGGTACATGCCACCTTGATGGGATTGAATTGGAGTCCCCAAGCACGTATCCAACTCTGCTGTTTGCGGCAAGTCTGATTGAACATGTGCCAAACTGTACATCCCCTCCCTCTCTTATTCCCATCCTTATATTTAACAGGGATCGCTTTTTAGTTAAATTTAAATACCTAAGAATAATTATGTGCTAATTACAGAGTTCAACCAATAGTATTAAGTAGAACAGCAAAAAATTACTAAATAAGATAAAGTGTTAAGTTGTTCTTCAACAGTCAGTACAAGGGCTGATCAAGTTATTGTTTCTCATAGTGTCCCTTTCACTTCAACAGGTTTCCTTTTTGGTGTTTGGTTATTTGTCACTCATCAGGGAGAACATATGATATTTGTCCCTTTGGGGCTGGATTATTTCTCTCAGCATGATGTTTTCCAGATTCCTCCATTTTGTAGCAAATGACCGGGTTTCATTGTTTTTTATTGCTGTATAGTATTCTATAGACTACACATCTCATAATTTCTTTATCCAGTCTTCTGTTTATGGGCATTTAGGTTGATTCCATTTCTTAGCTACTGTGAATTGAGCTGCAATAAACATGAAGGTGCAGACAGCTCAATTATTTGCTAGTATAATTTGCTTTAGGTAAATTCGAAGGAGTGGGATGGCTGTGTCATACGATAGGCTTATAGTCAGGTTTCTGAGCAATCTCTAAACTGAATTCCATAGTGATTTACCAAACTGCATTCCAGCGAACAGTGGGTTAGTATCCCTTTTCCCCCACATCCTTGCCAGCTTCTGTTGTTAGTAGATTTCTGTATTTGTGTCTTTCTAACCGGGATGAGATAAACTTCATTGTAGTTTTGATGTGCATTTCCCTGATGGCTAGTGATTCTGAACATTTTTTCATGTGTCTATTGGCCATTTGGATTTCCTCTTTTGAAAAATGTCTATTGAGGTGCTTGGTCAATGCACAAAAATCAACACCCTCTGTATACACAGGCAATGCCATGGCTGAAAAAGAACTCCTAAGATCAATTCCATTCACAATAGCTACAAAAAATCAAATACCTTGGAATAAACTTAGCAAAGGACATCAAAGATCTCTATAATGTGAATTAAAAAATCTTATAGGATGAAATAGAAGAGGATACCAAAAAATGGAAAAATCTTCCATGCTCATGGATTGGAAGAATCAACATCATAAAAACGTCCATTCTCCCAAAAGCAATTTATAGATTCAATACAATACCAATCAAAATACCAAAGAAATTTTTCTCAGATCTGGAAAAAATGATACTGAAATTCATATGGAGGCACAGGAGACCTCAAATAGCTATAGCCATTTTGTACAACAAAACCAAAGCCAGAGGCATCACAATACCAGATTTCAGGACATACTACAGGGCAGTTGTAATCAATACAGTATGGTACTGGTACAGAAACAGATGGATAGACCAATGGAACAGAATAGAAACACCAGAAATCAATCCAAACATCTACATCCAACTTATATTTGATCAAGGATTTAAAACCAATTCCTGGAGCCTCAAATGGTGCTGGGAAAACTGGATTTCCACGTGCAGAAGCATGAAGCAAGACCCCTAACTTACACCTTGTACAAAAATCCACTCAACATGGATTAAATATCTAAATCTATTACCCAAGATCATCAAAATATTAGAGAACATTGGAGAACCCCTGCAAGATATAGGCACAGGCAAAGACTTCTTGGAAAAGACCCCGGAGGCAAAGGCAGTCAAAGCCAAAATTAACAATTGGGATTACATCAAACTGAGAAGCTTCTGTACTGCAAAACAAACAGTCAGGAAATTGAAGAGGCATCCAACAGAATGGGAAAAATATTTTTTTCTATTTTTTAAAGATTTATTTTTAATATTTGTTTAAAAGGTTTACAGAGAGAGGTAGAACCGGAGAGAGAAAAAGAAAAAAAGCAAGAGAGAGAGAGAGAGAGAAATTGAAAGAGAGAGAATTAGAGAGGTATTCCATCTGCTGGTTTACTCCCCCAGATGACTGCAATGGCCATAGCTGAGCTGATCTTAAACCAGGAGCCAGGAGCTTCTTCCAGGTCTCCCATGCAGGTGCAGCGGCCCAAGACTTCGGCAGTCTTCTACTGCTTTCCCAGGCCATAGCAGAGGGCTGGTTTTGAAGTGGAGAAACCAGATCTTGAATCAGTGCCCACATGGGATGCTGGCACTGCAGGCCAGGGCTTTAACTCACTGTGCCACAGTGCCTTCCCCAGGTGGATTTTTCTGTAAGGTGTGAGGTATGAGTCTGATTCCATACTTGTATAAACAGAGTTCCAATTTTCCCAACACCATTTGTTGAAGAGACTGCCCTTGCACTAAGAATTGATTTTAATTCTTTTGTCAAAGATAAATTTGCTATAGATGGATGGATTAATTCCTGGAGTTTCTACTCTGTTCCACAAGTCTACATGTGTGTTTTTGTGCCAGTGCCAGGCTGTTTTGATTATTAATGCCTTGCATTATGTATCTTGTAATCTGGTGTTGTGATGCCTCTGACTTTGCTTTTGTAGTATAAGATTGGTTTAGGTATTCAGGGTCTCTTGTGTTTCCATATAAATTTTAGCATTTTTTCCAGATTTATGGAGAATGTCATTGATATTTTCATTGGTATTTCATTGAATCTGTAAATTGTTTTTCTTTGTATGAACATTTTTATATTAACTCTTGCAGTCTATCAATATGGATGACTTTTCCATTTTATGTGTACTCTTCTATATCTTTCTTTACTGCTTTGAATTTTCATCATAGATATCTTTTGCTTCCTTGGTTAAATATACTCCAAGTTATTTAGGTTTTTTTATTGTAGATACCATCAGTGAGACTCATCTTAGAATTTCTTCCTCATCCAAGGCTTTATCTATGGATACATAGGATATTGATTTTATGTATTAATTATATATCCTGCCACTTTACCAAACTCACTTATGAATTTCAATCATCTCTTAGTGGAGTCTTTTGGTTTCTCTCTATATAGAATTATGTCATTTGCAAATAGGGAGAGTTTGACTTCCTCCATCCCAATTTGTATCTCTCTCTCTCTTTTTTTTTTTTTTTTGTTGCCTGATGTCTCTGGCTAAAACATCCAGAATTTCACTGATTAGCAGTGGTGACATGAGGCATATTTGTCTGGTTCCAGATCTTAGTGGAAATGCTTCCAACTTCACCATTCAATAAGATGTTGGCTGTGGGTTTATCATAAAATTCTTTGACTGTCTTGATGAATATTCCTTCTATTCACAATTTACATAAGGGTTTCGTCATGAAAGAATACTATGTATTATCAAATGCTATCTCTGTGTCTATGATTATATGTTTTTTGTTCTTGTTTGTTAATGTGATAAATCACGTTTATTGATTTGTGAATGTTGAACTATCCCAGCATACCAGGGATAAATCACACTTGGTCCAGGTGAATAATCGTTTGATGTGTTGTCTGATTCAGTTAGAAAGTATTTTTTGAGAATTTTTGCATCTATTTTCATCAAGGAAACTGTTCTATAATTCTTTTTCTCTTTCATCTTTTTCTGTCTTAGGAATTAAGGTGATGCAGGCTTTGTAGAAGGAGTTTGGGAAGATTTCCTTCTCTTCAACTGTTATGAATTGGAATTAGTCTTCTTTTAATGTCTGGTAGAAATAAGCACTGAAGCTATCAGGACCTGGGATTTTCGTTGTTGGGAGGGTCTTTATTACTGATTCAATCTTTTCTTGGTTATTGACCTGTTTAGATTTTCTGTGTCTTCATGACTCAATTTTAGTAGATTGTATGTGTACAGGAATCTATTCTTTTACTAGATTTGTAAATTCTTGGCATATAGTTCTTTTTTTGAAAGCTTTTATTTAATGAATGCAATTTTCATAGAAATTCACAATTCACAAACAGACAATGTGAAAAGTACTGTTTGAGAATGAGTTTTGCAGTTAATTCTCATAGTACAACTCATTAAGTACAGGGGTTCTACGTGGTGAGTAAGTGTACAGGGACTTCTGTTGTTAATTTAGCAATTAACACTTTTATATATGTATTCAGTAATTACCCAAGGTTCTTCATGAGCTTCCAATGCTATGCAATCATTTTGAGTCCACAAACTCTGTCAGTATTTAGACAAGGGCATAAGCTAAGTAGAAGTTTTCTCCTCCCTTCAGAGAAAAGTACATCTTTCTTTGGTGGCCCCGTCTTTCCACCAGGTCTCATTTACAAAGATCCTTCATGTAGGATATTTTTTGCCACAGTGTTTTGTCTTTTTATGTCTGAACTCCTCTCGTGGGCTTTCAGCCATGTCTGAGTGTGTTAAGGGCTGATTCTGAGGTCAGAGTGTTACTTAAAATGATTGTCATTCTTTGAGTCTGCTATCTGGACTACTTCTTATGTTGGACATTCCCTTCTTTTTAATTTTATTATTATTACTAGGCACTTGATGCTATTTATATGATCTTCACCACAGGCACAGTAAGCAGGCAAAACCTCCCTTTCAGGCCAAACTAAGGGAGAGAAAGTTTCAAAGTGAGGACATAGCTTTCCTTATGGGCATTGTCTACCTCAGAAAAAGCACTATCAGAACATGCATGTGATTATAGACTTCTAATTTAAGCCACCGAAGATTAGAGATGGGACTTGAGCACCCCCTTGAATTGCATCCTCTGGTCTCCTTTAACAAAAACCAGGAGAAAAAGAAAGTTGGGCATCAGTAGCAATGTGAAGATAGGTGGCAGACCAATTAAATGCTGCTTTGTACAGTGATCTTCCCTCAAGGAGACCCAACAGGTCAGTCCACTGCATTGATTTTCAATGTGGAAAGCCAGGGCTTCAGCAGAATTCAGCTTATGAAGAGCCCTGGAGTCTCTGCCAGCTAAGAGTTGGATCAGCAGAAGTGGAACTGCCCTGAGTTGAAGGATGGTCAGATTAGAGCCAGAGATCTTGCTGGCTCCAAGCTAAAGGGTTCTTCACTCAGCTCAGCTCTCAAAGTAACCACTACTGCTGAGGGGATAGCCAAGTAGCGTCAGTAACATTGCAGGCAGAACTGTAAATTTCCTCCAGCGCTGCGGCTCACTAGGCTAATCCTCTGCCGGTGGCGCCGGCACACCGGGTTCTAGTCCCGGTCGGGGCACCAGATTCTATGCCGGTTGCCCCTTTTCCAGGCCAGCTCTCTGCTGTGGCCAGGGAATGCAGTGGAGGATGGCCCAAGTACTTGGGCCCTGCATCCCATGGGAGACCAGGATAAGTACCTGGCTCCTGCCATTGGATCAGCATGGTGCGCTGGCTGCAGCGCGCTGGCCATGGCGGCCATTGGAGGGTGAACCAATGGCAAAAGGAAGACCTTTCTCTCTGTCTCTCTCTCACTGTCCACTCTGTCAAAAAAATAAAAAAAAAAAAACCTGTAAATTTCCTGTTAGAGATGCCACCTGCCTTTACCTGGCCATCTTTCCTCCCAGGCAAGGTATGCAATGGAAATCAACAGGGTGCCTTCCCAAGGAGGTTTAATCCTCCCATAAGATGTACCCTATGTGAAGAGATAGATAGGTATGGGCCTCATAACTGACAAGGCCTTAAAGCCCACTATATTATTATCAAGCCCCTTCTGTCAGGTTCTATTTGCCTCTGAATTGGAGAACTTAGTCATGGTTTAGACATCAGCTGTCTTAGGTTCTCCAATAATGGCTCTGTCCTTTGTTCTAGATCCCGCCCACAAAGTTTTAAAAGGACCTGTTCCTGAACATATGGTTTTCTTTCTCTTTGTCTCTTGATCTCTGTCTCTCTCTTTCTCTTTGTCTCTGGATCTGTTTCAGTAGTGGAATGAGAAGGCTGTGCCAATATGGCCACTGGCAAGTGAGTGCCAGTTACTCAGGTATGGCTTTGGAACCCACCTGGCAAATGTGCCTTTCTGGCAACAGGCAGTGATTGGTTAGGGCATAAACCACCCCTTGATTGGATTGGCTGCCTTGGCTATATAAACTGCTATACCAACTGAAATAAATGTGCCTGCAAGCTGCTCACCTCTAACCCATTTTCACCTGACTCCTGGTGTCTGTGTTGTGACTCCGTACCTCTTGCCCCCACCATGCTCCTCCCCTCAGAATGAATCAGCCTCAACATCTGGCGCCCAATGTGGCTGAGAGAGAGACAGTGTGACAGACTTGGCGAGGTCCCCCCTTGATTTCAGCAAGTAGGCCCCTTGGTGTTTTGTGTGCTATTCAGTTTTGTGAGGGTGAGCACAGAACCCCCTACTATGCCCCTTTCCTTGTTCTTGTCCTTGGTCAAAGTGACCCCAGGTTAGGCACACACCACTCAGAAGTGTAACACCGCTTCTCGGTTCCTCCTTTTACTTTTGGTTTGCCTGGCAAATTCACATAAGGGACTGATGACCCCAGAATTCGGAACCAAGTCTCTTCCCTCACTGGAGTGAGGTGACGCTCTGGAGACAACATGTAGGCATATGGCCTTGACCTAATGAATCCAGGAAGTCCCCAACTAAGCACAGGACATATGTACGATCTGATACACCACTGTCTATTCCTCTAACAAAGGGAACCCCGTGCATAATGTCATTGGCTGCTAAGGTGCTAGGAATTTGTTTTGTTATGGTAGCAGCACTGTGAGCGGCTTTCTTTTGGCTAGAGTTGGCATGGCATGCTGTTCTTAAATGCTCAAACATGGGAAAGATACCCCCCTCTCAGAAACCCACACAGATTACCAAACATAATGAATCTGTGAGTGATAAGAGCCTGTCACTCCAGGCCACTGCCTCACAAGTAACAGTTGATGACTTGGGGAGAGAGAGCTCTGACAGTGAAAATGACATGATAGCAGAAAATGCAGCAATACCTAGTCAGCCACCCCGCAAATATCCATGATATGAACTTAGATGACCTCGAAGTGATAACCCATGCGAGGTCATCCCATCTGCACCCAGTGAGGATCACCACATTTGTGGCAGTCCCCAGGCACCCCAGGCTCTCAGGACAGCTGCTAGACTTCATCCCATCTGTTTGTTTGCCATTAATATTGGAGTGGATGCAGAATTTAGGCCCTGGATACCAATGTCCAAAAAAAGGCTTCTGCTAACCAAGGGCCAAGGATATGCTTGTGTCTTCCCAGAGAATATGAGACAACCCATTTTGGTACCAGCTAGAAACATCAAGCCTGCAACTGCCAATCAATTAGAACCAGCTGAACAAGACTGAGAGACCACCTTGTTAGCAGACACGCCTGCTATCGAACTAGATCTGCTGCCCTATCATCCTGCCCTGAGGAACTGCCCACAGCCACATCCACTACTGCTTTATACCTCATGGGCTCCTGTCAGCCACTCAAAGGGCCCACAGACTGCATGTGGCAGCACCATTCTGATTACCATTTTTCCTCATTCCTACCCCCATCTGAGCAAGCACTCCTGTGTTCTCCCATTTTGAGTGCTGGTTAGTCAATGACAGATAAAATCCCCTGGTAGACAACCTAAGACAGGCACAGCCACATGAGGAGACCACATAGAAACAAGGAAAACAATGGTATGGCCAAGGATCATGCCTCCCATTGCTCAAAAATAAACAAAAAGGGAGAAATGTGGTGGAATGAGAAGGCTGTGCCAAGATGATCACTGACAAGCAAGCGTCAGTTACTCAGGAATGGCTTAGGAACCCACTTGGCAAAGGAGCCTGTCTGGCAACAGGCAGTGATTGGTTACAGCATAAACTGCCCCTTGACTGGATTGGCTGCCTCAGCTATATAAGCTGCTGTATCAACTGAAGTAAATGTGTCTGCAGGTTCCTCACTTCTAGCCCACTTTCACCCGACTCCTGGTGTCTATGTCATGACTCCACACCTCTTGCCCCCACTGCACTTCTCCTCTCTTATGCTGCCCTCTCCCTTTCTCCATCTTTGCTCCTTCCCTCTGATCTGTAGTGTTTGCCCCAATAAACCCTTTCCCTTACTCCAGTATTTGGTGTGTTTTGTGGTGGCCTTGTACTCTCTCTCAATTTCTCTCTTGATCTCTCTCTTACACTCTCCTCCTCCCTCTTTTTCCTTCTCTGTCCCTTCCCACTGTTCTGTCGAGATTCCCCCAATAAACCTTTTCCCTTAAAAAAATTGTAAGAATGGTAGCTAATATATGACCAAATTAAAGTATTCATATTACTTTGTAACAGAAAATATAAGAGGTATATGATCATAATCTAATACACACACTGTATATTTTCAAGTCTTATAAGTATCTTCATGCACTGTCAGCCATGCTTCATTTTAACTAGTATTTTTTTAAATTTTTGTTTATGTGATTAAGTAGAAAAATTGCCTTAATAATATATTATATGTAGTTATAATCCAATAGCAATGACAATTTCTCAGGATGAATTAAAAATTTACTTCAATAATGTACAACTTTAAAAATAGATTAAAATTAAATTTTACACAAAAGTTGACAAAGTAGAGGAATTTTCACAGCATTCAAATTATTAAATGATCATGAATTTATCCACTGATATGTTTTCATTATGCAAAGCATGTCGAAATACTTATCTTTGAATTCAGAAAAAACACAACAAAGACCTTTCATAGCTTTACATTTTGAATTTGAAAAATATAACTTGACAAATTTCCCAGACTTTTGCAATATGTCACTGTCTCAAAAAATGATAGACCATAAACATAAAACCCTGCATTATTTTCATTTGTAATACAATTCAAGATACCACCAATTCTACATTTCTATTTCATACAAATTGCTGTCAAAGTATTTGCTTTCTGAGCTAATTTCAGAAACTGTACCAAGGACATAGCTAATAATACCCAGCAACTGATTATAATTTAATGCACCTTCCCAGATCCTACTTCTCAGAGGCCAAGCATATCATTTTATTTTTACTATGGATGGAATATAATATGAGAAGATCTCTTTTGCCTTCTTATTTCTATTTCAGAAGAAAGGCTTAGATTATATCATCATTAGGTTTTATTTAAATACAGTGTTCTTATTTTCCTCCCATTCCTTTAATATCTGTTTTTCTTTCAGTTGTTGTGCTTATTGTTTTCTTTATATTATAAATTTCTGACTAAGTTACATTTCAAATTTTTAAGAAATGTCACTTAAAAATAAGTCATAGGGAATTTAACATTGTGCCAATGTCTTATGGCTTTTTAATAAAGTACTGGAACTTTGAAAATTGAAAATTGTATCATTTAAATTAAGCTTAGTGTTTTAGAAAATCAATTTATAACTCATAGCTTAGATAATAATAAATACACTATTATAATAACTCTCATTTAGGCTTCTTGGTTGAATAAGTGATGAATACCTGGGTCCTCTCTAATTTCACTTAATTTTCATGGAAAAATAGTTGTCATTTATCAACATTTTTAAAATAGCCTTGTGTCATTATTTACTAAAAGACTTATGAAGGTTTCATGATATCTTATTAGGTTTTACAAAGCCCTATTGTTTGTTTTTTTTTTTTTTCTTAGAAGTCTCCTCTGACTGGAGAAACCTGCAATAATGCTTTGTCTTCTTCTTATTTCTTTGAACGTAAGATATAAGAATGCGGTGTTCACTAAAGTGGATAAAATATTTAAGCAGATTTATATTTCCAATATAGTTCATAACCTTCAGGGAAATAATGTACCATTGATGTCAGAAGAAAATAAAATTGCCATCAACAGAAACAGAAGTAAAAGAAAATTTCTAATGAAAATATATTTGATTCTGTTTTTAGTGTTTAATCTCTCAGTACGAAATGCTCAGAGATTTGTAATTATTTTTGAGAAGAGGATGAGACTTAATGTGTCTCTATATTTTTATCATGCTAAATCTATATTCACTGGATCTTTACAAAATAGCTTTGAATACTGAACAAACACAAGTTCCTAGTTTACTTAAGATATCCCTTAAATTCTCATTAGTTTTGGTATAGAATTGAAGTTTCTCAAACAGAAGATAGTGTGAAGAATGTTCATATTTCCTACTATTCCACATTCTCACTGAGCAAAACAGAAACTTAGAATTTCCCAAAAGAGAATGTAGTTTCAGGTAATTTTGTCTTACCCAAAGTTGGGAAAATTTCTCCTTTGACCAATATTCAGATGCCTCTTGATGAAACTTTCTTAGTGAATTGGTCTATATTCCCTTTTATCTGTCTCTGGAAAGTGTTAATTCTCCTTACTATGTAATTGACATATGTTTCTATAATTCTGACTGGCATACACTTGTTTGCACCTAAGTATGTCTTATTAAACTATAATTATCTCGTCGCTAGAGGGGCAGATCCTATTTGTCAATATAGCTACATCAGAGATCATTCTGTTAGCATATAATAGGCAAATAAAAGCTACTTGCTGAGGTGAGGGTTTAATTTAGTAGTTATGATACTTATGTCCCACACTGGAGAGTCTGTATTCGATACCTAGCTCTGATTTCTGTCCCCAGCTTCTTGCTAGTACTTACAGGAAGACAACAGTGATAGGTCGGTGATAGCTCAATTGTTGAGTTCTTGTCACCCATGTGATAAACCTGAATTGAGTTCCTATCTCCCAGTTTTGGTCGAAGCCAAATTAAATAATTTACCAAACTACCAAACTATTTTTGCACAAATAGTTGATTAAATTTTAAAAAGTGACTCAAAAGTAACTTTTCTGGACCAGTTGTGGGCTAACAGGTGATCCAATGCAGGCATCCAATATGGGCACCAGTTCAAGTCCCAGCTACTTCACTTCTGATCCAGCTCCCTGCCAACACACCTGGGAAAGCAACAGAAGATGATACAAGTGATTGTAGTGATTGTGCCCCTGCACCCACCTAGGAGATTGAAAAGAAGCTCCTGGATCACAGCTTTAGTCTGGCCTAGCCCTCACCATAGTGGCCATTTGGGGAATAAACCAACAGTTAAAAGATTCTTTCTCTCTCTCTCTCTCCCTCTCCCTCTCCCTCTCTCTCTTACCCTATCCTTCAAATAAATAAATCTTTTAGTAAAGCTATTTCTATTCTTTTTATATTTGGGTTAGTTAGGTGTTTTTGTGTTAAACTTACTAAGGTGCACATTATGTGTCTTGTAAATGCCTAATGATTAACAGATACTATTCATATTATTTATATGAATTTTATTATTTAACATTGACCTCATTGTTTTTAAATATTCACTTTATTATCATTTGAAAAACAGATTGATGGAGAAACAGAGAAGGGTAGAAAGGAAAAAGAAAGAGAGAGAGAGATCATCTAGCTGCTGGTTCATACCTCAAATGACTACCATGAATCAGTGAATGGCTGTGGATGGTCCTAGCCATAAGGCGGGAACCCAGAGCTCTGTTCAGATCCTCCACATAGATGGCAGAGACCCAAGGACTTGGGGCTTCCTCTGTAGCCTTCCAGGCGCATTGGCAGGGAGCTGGTCTGGAAGCAGAGTACTTGGAACTTGAACCAGCTCTCTAATATGACATTTCAACATTGCAGTCATTAGCTTATCCCAAAAGCATCACAATTTGAGCTTCTCTAGTAATTTATTTAGTGACAATTTAATGTTCATTTTACAAGTGGTAAAACTGAGGTTCAAAAGATTTAAATGACTTTTCCAGTGTCACACAGATAAGTAACAAGTTAGTATTTGGAAACACTTTTATGATCAAAGCTAATACTCTTCTGGAGGTAGTTGAAGATGACAGGTGCCACAGAACAACCTTTAGGAGAAAGAAACAAAGCATCCACAGAGTTTTGCTCTCTGCCATTTTTTCATTCACTTATAGTATATAAATTCTGAGAATATGTTTTTCTTATTAAAGAAAAGACATTGGTGATAATATTTAAAATTATACAACTAAAATGTCATATAGCAGTCACATTTTACTTGTTCTGGCTTACTAAAAAAAAAATAAAAAAAGTATTTCTAAAAACTATAGAAAACCCTAAGAATTATACGTTTTATACTTGCTTGATTTTTATATTCTACCTTACCATTTTCCAACTTAAATATATCCATTTGACCTCTACTTTAGCCTCCTTGGAAAATAACATCTTATTGGTTTTAACTATATTGATTTTTCAATTGAAGATAAGATTCGATGAACATGAAAGTTCATTTGTTATAGCTTTCTATTTATAAGCTCTGCATCTTGATTTAATGTTATTTTCTTGCAGAAACTAAAGTTTGTAGGTCAATCTTCAAGAATAAGTATAACCACAAATATAGCAGATGCCTCATAAAATTATCTTCTACTGCCTCTCTGTGACCTCTGTCAAGGAAATAGCAGTCAAGCCTGCATCAGCATGAACAGCTGTGGATGCCACTGTTAGATAGCCATGACCTATCCTCCCAAGGGTAGTGCCCAACCGGGAGAGAATGGTGATTTTCGCAGAGTCAATGTTATTAACGCCAACATAAATCAGAAAATACTGCCTCAAATCTAAAAATTAGATGCCACAGTTCATAAAAGGAAGCAAGCTTTGTCCATAATAAATCAACCTAAGTTCTATGTAACATTTATGGAAATGATAATGACAATTGTGTAAAGATTTTATATACTTCAAAAATTCATTACAGTAAATGTGAAAATGGATGTATAAATTGTCCATTTCTTTTACAGAGGAGTACATTAGAAATGTTGCTCTTTGGGTTTTCAGCTGAATAAAATTTTAAAAAGCACTACACATTTCAAAGCATGGTGGTATTAAGCATTGGAGCTATTTCCAGTAGGTTTCTCTGTTATCTGAAACTTACAAAGCCAGATCAATTCATAAGTAGTAAGGAAGATGCAAAACCAGGAATTTGATTCACATGAGCATATGTAATAAAAGTTTCTCCATATTACAGTTTTGTAGCTTGATCAACAGTTCATATATACCCATGTATGTTTAATTTGCACAATTATGTTTCAGTTTAAGTATGTTAAAATGTATAGTTTTCCATGAAGTCCAGAAATTAAATATATCAATCCAATGTGTTCATGTATTTAAATAAATCTTCCTCTTTAAAACTCTTGACTGCTTTGTAGCACACAAATATAAAAAATGGGTTTTGATATGCTTGAATTTGTGATTCCATGGAAAGCATAGTCTTGAGTTAGCCCCCTGTTCATTTCCGGTATTTTTCTCCCAAGGTATAGTTCTGAATCCAGGAAATGTGCCTGCTTTCCTCAATGACTACTTCTGAGCTGCAGATAAGTGTATTTGGAACACACACAGTTCTTAAGATCATTTCTTTTGTTAAATCATGTCAAGATACATGTATGGATCCTTTTAAAATTTTGAGCAACTTGAGGGAGAAAATGCTGTCTACAAACATGTACTACATTAATTTATGCAACAATTTGTGCTTTTTCATTTCTTTTTAAATCAGGAATCAGCATGTAATAATACTTGCTCAGCTGTAAAGGATATGGGATACTATTTCAACACATATACGCAGAATAGAACAAGCATACCAGACAATGAGCCTTGGCATTTCCTTATCTTTTCTTTGGGTTTAAATAATTCCTCTGTTCTAGTTCTTTATACAGAATATAATGCATCTTTGGGAGTAACAGTCTCCCAAATGTGCTTAAACAACAGAATCCATTACAATCACCCTACTGTGTTTTGTGCCATTATCCAGTGTCAGCCAAGTCTCCTCCTTTATCTTCCCCAGCCATTTGTAATCACCTTTGAATAGTTTGCAACTATTTCTTCCCATTCTGTGGGTTGTCTCTTCACTTTGTGATTCTTGATTTTGTTCTGGAGAAGCTTGCTAGCTTGATATTTTCTAATTTGTATATTTTTCTTTTTATTCCCTGTGCTGGGGGGGGGGGGCTTTCCCAAAGACTCATTGTCTATGCATTGTCATGGAGTGCTTCTTTTATGTTTCTGTTTAACAATTTCACAATTTCAGTGACACTTTTAGCTCTCTGATCTACTTTAATTTTTCTTTTGTATAGGATGGGATGTAGGGTTCTGGTTTCAATCTTTTACATACGGACACCTGGTTTTCCTAGCATCAATTAGGGAAATGACTGTTTCTTCTCCAGAGGATGGTTTTAGCTCTTTTGTCAAAGATAATTTGCTTATGGAGGTATGGATTCATTTTGGAGTTTCTAATCTCTGCCATTGGTCTGCATATCTGTTATTATGCCAGGACCATTGCGATTTTGATACAATATTTCTATAGAATTTCGTAAAACCTGGTGTTGTGATGCTTTCACACTGTTATTTTCCTTCAATATTGTTTTGGTTATTTGCAGTCATATCCATTTTAGAATTATTTTATTTATACGTAATGAAGGTTAACAGTGCTTTAATGGGATTGCATTTAATCAGTGAGTCACTTCAAGAAATATGAACATTTTAGCTTATGGATTCTTTAAATACATGAACACTGGTTGGTTGTCTCTGTGTGTGTGTGTGTGTGTATTTGAATTTCTTTCAAAACTGGTTTTAAATGTTCTTTTTTAAAAAGAAAATATTTTTCCACATACTTGGTTTTTCACATACTTGGTTAAATTTCTTCCAAGAATTTTTGGTAATAATTATGAACAGAATTGTTCTTATAATTTTTTTCAAAAGAATATATCAAAAGAGAAACTTAAAAATTCCTTCAGTTATTGGTGTTCTTCAAGAGTGCTTATTTTTTCTTCAAGATAATTCACTGGATAAAGCATTTAAAAATTAGCTATTCAATAAATTTCACTGAACAAATCCTAGAAGTTTATAATGCTTTGTTTTTTATCCATATACCATTCCTTTAAATACTATATACACATACACTGACATTTTTCTTTTTTTTTATTTTTTGACAGGCAGAGTGAGCAGTGAGAGAGAGAGAGAGAGAGACAGACAGAGAGAAAGGTCTTCCTTTGCCGTTGGTTCACCCTCCAATGGCCGCCGCGGCTGGCTGGTGCACCACACTGATCCGAAGGCAGGAGCTAGGTGTTTATCCTGGTCTCCCATGGGGTGCAGGGCCCGAGCACTTGGGCCATCCTCCACTGCACTCCTGGGCCATAGCAGAGAGCTGGCCTGGAAGAGGGGCAACCGGGACAGAATCCGGTGCCCCAACCGGGACTAGAACCCAGTGTGCCAGTGCCACAAGGTGGAGGATTAGCCTATTGAGCCGCAGCCCCAGACATTTTTCTTAAATGAAGCATTTAAGATGTTATGGAATCCTTTTTAATGAACACTGGAAAGCTGGTTGTGAAAGTTAAAATAATTGCTGTAAAGGTTATGAAATCTGTGTAAAAACTAAGAATAATGGCTATTTTTTATTTAGCATTTACTGTCTACTTACTGAGCACTGTGGCAAATAATAGTATTTTTCGTATTATTTTCTCAAGTGATCTATTTTTAAGATTTATTTATTTATTTGATAGAAATACAGAGAGCAGAAGACAGACAGAGATATCTTCCATCTGCTGGTTCACATCCCAAATGTTCACAATGCCCAGGGCGGGGCCAGGCTGAAGCCAAGAGCCAGGAGCTTATTCTGGGTCTCTCACTTGGGTGCAAGGGCCCAAGGCTTGGGCCATCTTCTGTTGCTTCCATCGGTACATTAGCAGAGAGTTAGATTAGAAGTGTAGCAGTCAGAATGTAATCCGGAGCCCACATGGGATACTGATGCTGACGGCTGTGGCTTAACTAGCTGCAGGACAGTTCCGAGGCCCCAGAGTCATCTTATGATGTATTGTTACTCTGTGTGTTAACCTAGAGACTCAGAGATTTAAACACAAAATAAAAATTTATAAAAATATTTAAAACATTTATACTTCTATATCCAAAATGGCTTTCAGCTTGAAGCATTATGTTAAACCCATTAAATCATACATCTGATTTTAGAAGTACATTCTTTTCTATTGTTCAAATAATTATTAATATAAAGAAAAAAGATTTCATGTGTTTCATAGATACAAGTCTAAGAAGAAAAGCATACTCCTCTCTCTCTTTATATCCCCTCCCCTATCTTTTTTTTTTTTCCTTTAATTTTTGCAGTAATTGATCATAATTACAGGATTAAGAGTCAAAGGCATCACATAAACAAGACAAGTGTCTGGTTATTAACCCTTTATCTGTTGCATAGTTTGCAAATATTTTTTTCCCATTCTATCGGTTGTCTCTTCACTCTCCTGACTGTTTCTTTTGCAGTACAGAAACTTCTCAATTTGATGCAATCCCAATAGTTGATTTTGGCTTTGACTGTCTGTGCCTCCCGGGTCTTTTCCAGAAATTCTTTGCCTGTGCCAATATCTTGAAGGGTTTCTCCAATGTTCTCTAATAACTTAATGGTGTCAGGACGTAGATTTAGGTCTTTAATCCACGTTGAGTGGATTTTTGTGTAAGGTGTAAGGTAGGGGTCTTGCTTCATGCTTCTGCACGTGGAAATCCAGTTTTCCCAGCACCATTTATTGAATAGACTGTCCTTGCTCCAGGAATTAGTTTTAGATCCTTGATCAAATATAAGTTGGCTGTAGATGTTTGGGTTGATTTCTGGTGTTTCAATTCTGTTCCATTGGTCTATCCATCTGTTTCTGTACCAGTACCATGCTGTTTTGATTACAACTGCCCTGTAGTATGTCCTGAAGTCTGGTATTGTGATGCCTCCGGCTTTGTTTTTGTTGTACAAGATTGCTTTAGCTATTCGAGGTCTCTTGTGCCTCCATATGAATTTCAGCATCATTTTTTCTAGATCTGCGAAGAATGTCTTTGGTATCTTGATTGGGATTGCATTGAATCTATAAATTGCTTTTGGGAGAATGGACATTTTGATGATGTTGATTCTTCCAATCCATGAGCATGGAAGATTTTTCCATTTTTTGGTATCCTCTTCTATTTCTTTCTTTAAGGTTTTGTAATTTTCATCGTAGAGATCTTTAACGTCCTTGGTTAAGTTTATTCCAAGGTATTTGATTGTTTTTGTAGCTATTGTGAATGGGATTGATCTTAGCAGCTCTTTCTCAGTCATGGCATTGCTTGTGTATACAAAGGCTGTTGATTTTTGTGCATTGATTTTATATCCTGCCACTTTGCCAAACTCCTCTATGAGTTCCAATAGTCTCTTAGTAGAGTTCTTTGGATCCTCTAAGTACAGAATCATATCGTCTGCAAAGAGGGATAGTTTGACTTCTTCCTTCTTGATTTGTATTCCTTTGATTTCTTTTTCTTGTCTGATGGCTCTGGCTAAAACTTCCAGAACTATGTTAAATAGCAGTGGTGAGAGTGGGCATCCCTTCCTGGTGCCAGATTTCAGTGGAAATGCTTCCAACTTTTCCCCATTCAATAGGATGCTGGCTGTGGGTTTTTTATAAATTGCTTTGATTATATTGAGGAATGTTCCTTCTATACCCAATTTGCTTAGAGTTTTCATCATGAAAGGGTGTTGAATTGCAGTAATTGATCATAATTACAGGATTAAGAGTCAAAGGCATCACATAAACAAGACAAGTGTCTGGTAATACTAACTGATAGAATTAAGAAGGAGAGAGCAATCCAACATGGGAAGCAGGATACACAGCAGACTCATAGAATGGCAGATGTCCTAAACAGCACTCTGGCCTCAAAATTAGCGCTTAAGTCATTCAGATCCGGCTAAAAAGACCACGAGAGTATTTCAGGGATGGAAAGCCAAGACATTGTGGCAAAAATAATAAAAAAAAAGACCTAAATGGAAGATGTCTGTGATTGAGATCCCAGTGGAAAGAATGGTCCATCAAAGAAGGAGGTACCTTTCTCTAAAGGGAGGAGAGAACTTCCACTTTGACTATGGCCTTATCTAGATAAGATTGGAGTTGGCTAACTCAAAAGGCTTCCACAGTCTTGGCAGCTCATGACAAGAGACTCAGGTGATTACTGATGCCATAATAAGAGTGTCAATTGTTAAATCAACAACAGGAGTCACTATGCACTTACTCCCCATGTAGGATCTCTGTCCTTAATGTATTGCATTATGTGAATTAATGGTATAACTAGTACTCAAACAGTACTTTATACTTTGTGTTTCTGTGTGGGCACAAACTGTTGAAATCTTTACTTAGTATATACTAAATTGATCTTCTGTATACAAAGATAATTGAAAATGAATCTTGATGTGAATGGAATGGGAGAGGGAGTGGGAGATGGGATGGTTGTGGGTGGGAGGGAGTTTAAGAGGGGAAAAAGCTGCTATAACCCTAAAGTTGTACTTTGGAAATTTATATTTACTAAATAAAAGTTAACAAAATTCACTTTTTAGTCACAGGCTTAATGCACCAACAACCATAATATTCATCAAGTAAAAAGTAGAAATACCAATGTTCCATAGAAATATATGCAAGGACTATAAACAATAATCAAATCATAAGATGTCAGTTTCACTCTTTACCTTTGTTTTATATTCTATATTAACTATCACATTCAAAGAAAATATATATTTGTATTTTGAGGACTGGATTATTTCACCAGCATAATGGTCTCAAGTTGCATTCATTCTATTTTGAAAGAAAGGATTCCATTATTTTTATGATTATATAGTATTTCATTGTGTATATATGCCACATTTTTCTGCAAGCTGTATTTTCTTTCCGAAATACTGTTATATTGTACTGTAAGTTTTCTCATGAAAAACTTTTTTTAATTTTTTAAAACATTTATTTAATAAATATAAATTTCCAAAGTATAGCTTTTGGATTACAGTGGCTTTCCCCCACCCCATAACTTCCCTCCCACCTACAACCCTCCCATCTCCTGCTCCCTCTCCCCTTCTATTCACATCAAGATTTATTCATTTTCAATTCTCTTTATATACAGAAGATCAATTTAGTATATATTAAGTAAAGATTTTAAAAGTTTGCACCCACACAGAAACACAAAGTGTATAGTACTGTTTGAGTACTAGTTATAGCATTAATTCACATTGTACAAACATTAAGGACAGAGATCCTAAATGGGGAGTAAATCCACAGTGACTCCTGTTGCTGACTTAACAATTGACACTTTTGTTTATGGCATCAGTAATCACCCTAGGCTCTTGTCATGGGTTGCCAAGGCTATGGAAGCCTTTTGAGTTCACCAACTCTGATCTTATTTAGACAAGGTCATAGTCAAAGTGGAAGTTTTCTCCTCCCTTCTGAGAAAGGTAGCTCCTTCTTTTTTTTTTTTTTTTTTTTTTTTTTTGGACAGGCAGAGTTAGACAATGAGAGAGAGAGAGAGAGAGAAAGAAAGGTCTTCCTTTTTCCATTGGTTTACCCCCCAAGTGGCCGCTATGGCCAGTGCATTGAGGCTGGCCCGCTGTGCCAATCGGAAGCCAAAAGCCAGGTGCTTACTTTTGGTCTCCCATGCAGGTGCAGGGCCCAAGGACCTGGGCCATCCTCCACTGCACTCCTGGGCAATGGCAGAGAGCTGGACTGGAAGAGGAGCAACTAGGACAGAATCCAGTGCCCCAACTGAACTGGAACCCAGGGTGGCAGCGCCGCAGGTGGAGGATTAGCCTAGTGAGCCATGGCTCTTGCCATGTACTTCCTTCTTTGATGGCCTGTTCTTTCTGCTGGGATCTCACTCACAGAGATCTTTCATTTAGGTGTTTTTTCTTTTTTTTTTTTTTTTTTTTTTTTTTTTTTTTTTTTTTTTTTTGGCCAGAGTGTCTTGGCTTTCCATGTCTAAAATACTCTCATGGACTCTTCAGCCAGATCCGAATGCTTTATGGGCTGATTCTGATGCCAGAGTGCTGTTTAGGACATCTGCCATTCTATGAGTCTGCTGTGTTGCCTGCTTCCCATGTTGGATCATTCTCTCCTTTTTAATTCTATCAGTTAGTATTAACAGACACTAGTCTTATTTATATGATCCCTTTGATTCTATTCTCAATCCTATCATTATGATCAAATGTGAACTGAAACTGATCACTTTGACTAGCAAGATGGCATTGTACATGCCACCTTGATGGGATTCAATTGGAATAACCTGGCACATTTCTAACTCTACCATTTGGGGCAAGTCTGATTGAGCATGTCCCAAATTGTACATCTCCTCCCTCTCTTATTCTCACTCTTACATTTAACAGGGATCATTCTTCAGTTGAATTTAAACACCTAAGAATAATTGTGTATTAATTAAAGAGTTCAACCAATAGTATTAAGTAGAACAAAAAAATACTAAGAGGGATAAAGTATTAAGTTGTTCTTTGACAGTCAGGACAAAGGCTGATCAAGTCACTGTTTCTCATAGTGTCCATTTCACTTCAACAGGTTTCCCCTTTGGTGGTCAGTTAGTTGTCACCGATCAGGGAGAACATAAGATATTTGTCCTTTTGGGATTGGCTTATTTCACTCAGCATGATGTTTTCCAGATTCCTCCATTTTGTTGAAAATGACCGGATTCATTGTTTTAAACTGCTGTATAGTATTCTGTAGAGTACATATCCCATAATTTCTTTATCCAGTCTTCTGTTGATGGGCATTTGTGTTGATTCCAGGTCTTAGCTATTGTGAATTGAGCTGCAATAAACATTGAGGTGCAGACAGCTCTTTTATTTGCCCCTTTAATTTCCTTTGGGTAAATTCCAAGGAGTGGTATGGCTGGATTGTAAGGTAGAGTTATATTCAAGTGTCTGAGGAATCTCAAAACTGACTTGCATAGTGGCTTTACCAGTTTGCATTCCCACCAAAAGTGGGTTAGGAGAGTCACATAATCTTTTACCAATTTTGTCACATAATTCCATGAAACAGCCCAACTTCAGACACACCCTAAAGTTTACCATCCATTCCTTGTGAAAAGAGAAGCAAAAAGTGAATGGCAATTACACTGAGTGCTTTCAGAAGGACATAGTCTTTAGTGACCATCTACTAGCGTAAGGGAACAGGATGGAAAAGACTACAACCTGGTGTTTTGTATTCTCTTTTTTCCTGTTCCATTAGAAAATGGTTTTTTGACCTCTAATGTCCTTTATTTATTTTTTTTTATTTTTAACTTTTATTTAATGAATATAAATTTCCAAAGTACAGCTTATGGATTACAATGGCTTCCCCCCCATAACGTCCCTCCCACCTGCAACCCTCCCCTTTCCCACTCCCTCTCCCCTTCCATTCACATCAAGATTCATTTTCGATTCTCTTTATATACAAATCAGTTTAGCATACATTAAGTAAAGATTTCAACAGTTTGCTCCCACACAGAAGCATAAAGTGAAAAATACTGTTTGAGTACTAGTTATATGTTCTCCCTGATCAGCGACAACTAACTGAGCACCAAAAGAGAAACTTGTTGAAGTGAAATGGACACTATGAGAAACGGTGACTTGATCAGCTCTTGTTCTGACGGTTGATGTACAATGTAATACTTTATCCCTTTTAGTATTTTTTTTGTTCTACTTAATACTGTTTGTTGAACTCTGTAATTAACACACAATTATTCTTAGGTGTTTAAATTTTAACTGAAAAGTGATCCCTGTTAGGAATTTAGAAAACATTATGCTGAGTGAAATAAGCCAATCCCAAAGGGACAAATACCACTTTTTCTCCCTGATAGGTGACAACTAACTGAGCACCAAAAAGGAAACCTGTTAAAGTGAAATGAACACTATGAGAAACGGTGACTTGATCAGCCCTCGCCCTGACTGTTGATGAACAACTTAATGTGTTATCCCTCTTAGTATTTTTTTTTGTTTGTTTGTTCTACTTCATACTTTTGATTGAATACTGTAATCAATACACAATTCTTCTTAAGTGCTGAAACTTAACTGAAAAGTGATCACTGTTAAATGTAAGAGTGGGAATAAGAGAGGGAAGAGATGTGCAATTTGGGACATTCTCAAGCTGACTTACCTCAAACGGTAGAGTTAGAAACATACCAGGGGATTCCAATTCAATCCCATCAAGGTGGCATGTACCAATGCCATCTCACTAGACCCAGTGATCAATTTCTGTTCACAATTGATCATAATGATAGGACTAAGAACCAAAGGGATCACATAAACAAGAATAGTGTCTGCAAATACTAGCTGATAGTACATAGTTTCTTGAATACAGACGCTAGATACCATCAGGGCAGAATTTCCTGGCTTTGCTCCCTTAGCTTAAAGTGTCTTCACACTACTTTTATGATTGGCTAATCAACAAGTTACTAAATTTAATTCCCTGAATTAAGGGAGTAGTGCGACTGGTTCTACAAGCTTGTAATCACCAGTTTGTGAGGTCATTTGCTTCTGCATCTTAATAGCATCTTGATGGTCAGTATTGTCTTGATGACTTTCTTTGGAGAACTAGTCTGGGGCAGAAAATAACCACTATCTGCATGTAGCCACCAGACTGATTCTATTGAAGAGCATGATATTGCCAAACAATCAAAGTAAGTTGACAGGGGCTGGTGCTGTGGCCAGCGTGTTAAAGGCTGATTGATATGTCATATGGGTGTTGATTCAAATCCTGCCTGCTCCTTTTCCAATCCAGCTCCCTACTAATATGCCTGGGACAGTAGCGGAGGATTTCCGAAGTCCTTAGGCTCCTGCACTCATGTGAGAGACTGGAAGAAGCTCCTGACTCCCGGCTTCATACTGGCATAGCTTTCGCCTTTCTGACCATTTGGGGAGTGAATCAATGGATAAAAGAACTCTGTGTGTGTGTGTGTGTGTGTGTGTGTGACTACTTCTCTCTGTAACTCTGTCTCTGAAATAAATAAAATAAATATTTTTTTAAAAAAGGAAATTCACAATTATCACTGGCCAACCAGGAACCTGAACATGTACTAAATATGTTCCATTCATTCTCAATTTTAAACCATAAGAATCTGCATTTATAATTTATTGTGGAGCCCAGCAGTATCTTGTCCAGCTCCTTGCTCTGTCCATTGCAATAAATTCCTTCTTTCTTTTTTTTAAAGATTTATTTATTTATTTGAAAGTCAGAGTTACACAGAGAGGGAGAGAGAGAGAGAGAGAGAGAGAGAGAGAGAGAGAGATCTATCTATCTGCTGGTTCACTCCCCAATTGGCTACAATGGCCAGAGATGCATCCATCCAAAGCCAGGAGCCAGGAGCTTCCTCCAGGTCTTCCCATGCAGGTGCAGGTGCCCAAGGACTCATGCCATCTTTTAGCATTTTCCCAGGACAAGGCAGAGAGCCGGATTGGAACTGGAGCAGCTGGACCTTGAACCGGGGCCCATGTGGCCCGACCCACTATGCCACAGTGCTGGCCCCATAAATTTCTTATTTCTTACAGCATTCCATTGTCAGTGATTGACTTTCTTTTCTCCAGGTGAGCAAATCCAATTTTGCGTGTCAGAACAGCCCCTCTAACCTGTCTTCAGAGTATTTGTCCATATCATCTCTGTATTACTTTTGGTGTCTGTCAGATCTATTGTTTCCATTGCTGTTTTAAAGATTGATTTTTCATGGATTCAGACCTTTTCTAAAGATGTGTCTTCTGGTTTCAGTTTGTAATCTATTTTGACTTATTTTTTCTCTCATGGGATGCTGTATAGTGTAGTCTCCATAAACTTCCTTTTGTTGTGGTGGATGTTAGCAGTAGCAGTGGTCTGTGAGACTCTTTGGGCCAAATCCACTTGCTCTGTACTTTAGTATACAATCCTGTAGCTACTCCAGAAGTTTGAGCTCAGCCAGAATGAGTGGGGCAATTTGATCTCCAACTGCTTGAAAGAACAGAGCTAGTAACGCTGGAATTTATGGGGTCCAGAGAACTTTATGTCTGAATGAATTTGCTGCAAGCTGCAGGAGTATATCTGCTCATGGGAAAGGTGTGGTGTGCAGGCTTCTTCTTTGTGAAGGATGTGGGGTGTGCTGAATGGGTGGTGCGTACAGATGCCCAGCCAGTGCCCATACATGCGCCTGAAGCTGCATAATCAGTGATGTTGCTGCGAGCTGATCAGAAATACACACAAACCTAAGCATAGTTCTGAGAATGTGCATCTTTCCTGTTCAGGGGTGAGCAGACTAGGCTAAGGTTCAGGAACCCGGAATATGACACTTCCTATATATGAGTATCTCTTGGCCTCAGTGCCCTTGGTGGTAGGCAGAGAGAAAAGAGATGGGGCAGAGCAGCTCTCCCATCTCTTGTAGTTCATAGTATTGTGTGGACTAGAGTAATAGGTAAAATGTTGAACTGATAGGTCTAGTTGGATTCATATGTCTAAAGCCTTTTATTGTTAATAATGTGGTGGATATCTGCCGGGCTCCGGCGGGGGAGGGGGATACACAAGTGCTTCTGTCTTCTTGCCCAGAGTGGATTCCAACAGTCAATCCTTTCTCAGGATAATACCACTCCATTGCAGACTGTGCTCTGGGTGCTGTGGGAGGTGTAATGTCAAATACTTCTACAAATCAAAGCAACTGTGGAATCTCTAGATAGCTCTCCTTCCAAGACTGTTAATCTCTGTTGCCTGTGACTGCATCCTATGGCAAGGATTGCCTGCTAAGGCAATAGTGCAGGTGAACTCTGGTGAGGTCCTTTACTCTTTTCCTGTAACAAGGACTACCTCCTGGCCATTGGGTCAGGGTCTCAAATGCAGGTCGACTTTGTTTCTTTCTCTATGCTGTCATCAAGATCACTTGGTCCTATTAGGTTCCTGTTACTCCCCTCATGAGCTCCAGTGTTCTTCCTCAGGTACTCACCTCAAAATGTAGCTGTGTGTTTGTTCTTTTGCTACTTCTTTGCAGAAATGGAAGCAATAGCAACTGATTGGCACTTGTATTTATTTAGCCATCTTAGAAGGCCACTCAACAATTTCTTTATAGATGTATTCTCAACACCAAGGATGAACATGAAACAATGAAAAGAAGACAGACAAAGCCACCAGGTTCAGTTTATAAATCTCAGTGAGGGACAACAGACAGTGAATAGATAACCTGCCATCTAATATAAAGAAAACTACATCACAACCCTTAAAAATCAGGAAGGCTTTAAGGATAGTGATACAAATCTGATTTGTTGTTAGAGTGGAGTGAAAATTTTACTCATTGAGGAAACCAAAAATGTAAAATCTAGAAAGGTCAATATCTTAAGAAATTATGGAGCAAACAAAGAAGTTAAAAGCAGGGAATGAGGTGAGAAGAAACAGCTGAGGGAACATGGTGGCCTCTCAACCCGAATTAAATTCTCTAGCTTTTTTTCTAGGTGAGATGGGCAAACCACTATAGACACTGGGACAGAGAGGTGACAGAAAATTATTAGGTTTCATAAGAATCACTTCTACTACTCTGGGAAAGTAAATGAAAAGTGGTCAAAGTAGCATTCCAGAGATCAGTCGGGAGTCTCCTGCAATAAGCCAGGTGAAGATGGTCGAGTGGAGGAGGTGGAGGTGGGGACAAGTCAGGCCTCAGACACATTTTGAGAGTAGAGCTGACATGATTTGCAGTAGATTTGATGTTAGGTGGGAAAGAACAATACCTTAATAACATCTGCTTTCCCCATAGTCCATTTATCCTCAATAACTCTATTTCACTCAAGCTTTTACTGCCTGACCCCATGTGACTCATTTCAAAAGAAGTATACTAGAGATAAAAGAACCATGCTGAGTAAAAATCAAAAGTAAGATAAAATACATGTTAAACTACCTATGTTCTATTTTTCCCACAAATAAACCAGGAATTCCATGCAAACTCTATGAATTTTGAGAAGAGCACCCTATTTTATATTATCCTTACCATTCTTAAAAGAACAGCATCCTTTTTCTGCCCCTGGATGCCTAGAGTCTCTTAATATAGTTCAATCCCTTCCACTGGTCTAGGCAATTACAATATATTTATTAGACAAAGTGTATATTCCAGGCATAATTCTGTTCATTTCATGATTAATCATACAAAACCTCACAAACCTAGTGGGAACAAGTCCAAAATTCACATCCTGCCAATCTGGCTCTAGAGTTTGCTCTTTTTGCCCTCAAGTTATTGGGTCTCACCCACAGAGAATGTTTTATAAAAACAATCTCTGGAGCTTGTTTTTTTAATGTTATTTACTACTAACTTTGTATCACTTTCTTTCAGAAAATTAAATTTCTATTTTTTGACAATGGCACATGATCATTAACAACTTTTTTAAATTTCTGAGTCTATATTGTCTCAATCCAAATAGTTAGCAGGAATTAATCATGACCAATAAAACCCCAGTTTCAAATTCTTCAAGAAAAAACACATGTAATCTACATCTGGAATTAGGACTTCTAGTAGCATTATGTTTACCAACATCAATGAGAATTTCCTAAGAGCAGTAACTTCTATTTTATGCATGGGAGTGATTAGCTGAGATATTCTCATGTGCACATGTCAAAATTACAAGCAATCTTGTACAACAAAAACAAAGCCGGAGGCATCACAATACCAGATTTCAGGACATACTACAGGGCAGTTGTAATCAAAACAGCATGGTACTGGTACAGAAACAGATGGATAGCCAATGGAACAGAATTGAAACACCAGAAATCAACCCAAACATCTACAGCCAACTTATATTTGATCAAGGATCTAAAACTAATTCCTGGAGCAAGGACAGTCTATTCCATAAATGCTGCTGGGAAAACTGGATTTCCACGTGCAGAAGCATGAAGCAAGACCCCTACCTTACACCTTAAACAATAATCCCTCAACGTGGATTAAAGACCTAAATCTATGACATGACACCATCAAGTTATTAGAGAACATTGGAGAAACCCTTCAAGATATTGGCACAGGCAAAGAGTTTCTGGAAAAGATCCGGGAGGCACAGGCGGTCAAAGCCAAAATTAACTATTGGGATTGCATCAAATTGAGAAGTTTCTGTACTGCAAAAGAAACAGTCAGGAGAGTGAAGAGACAACCGACAGAATGGGAAAAAATATTTGCAAACTATGCAACAGATAAAGGGTTAATAACCAGAATCTACAAAGAGATCAAGAAACTCCACAACAACAAAACCAACAACCCACTTAAGAGATGGGCCAAGGACCTCAATAGACATTTTTCAAAAGAGGAAATCCAAATGGCCAACAGGCACATGAAAAAATGTTCAAGATCACTAGCAATCAGGGAAATGCAAATCAAAACCACAATGAGGTTTCACCTCACCCCAGTTAGAATGACTCACATGCAGAAATCTACCAACAACAGATGCTGGCGAGGATGTGGGGAAAAAGGGACACTAACCCACTGTTGGTGGGAATGCAAACTGGTCAAGCCACTATGAAAGTCAGTCTGGAGATTCCTCAGAATCCTGAAGATAACCCTACCGTTCGACCCAGCCATCCCACTCCTTGGAATTTACCCAAAGGAATTTAAATTGGCAAACAAAAAAGTGGTCTGCACCCTAATATTTTTTGCAGCACAATTCACAATAGCCAAGACCTGGAACCAACATAAATGCCCATCAACGGTAGACTGGATAAAGAAATTATGGGATATGTACTCTTTAGAATACTATACCACAGTAAGAAACAACGAAATCTAGTCATTTGCAACAAAATGGAGGGATCTGGAACACATCATGCTGAGTGAAATAAGCCAGTCCCAAAGGGACAAATACCATATGTTCTCCCTGATCGGTGACAACTGACTGAACACCAAAAAGGAAACCTGTTGAAGTGAAATGGACACTATGAGAAACGGTGACTTGATCAGCATAGCCCTGACTGTTAATGAACAACTTAATACATTATCCCTCTTAGTAGTTTTCTTGTCTGTTCTACTTAATATGACTGGTTTAATTCTGTAATTAATACACAGTTATTCTTAAGTGTTGAAAATTAACTGAAATGTGATCCCTGTTAAACATAAGAGTGGGAATAAGAGAGGGAAGAGATGTATAATTTGGGACATGCTCAAGCTGACTTGCCCCAAATGGTAGAGTTAGAAACATACCAGGGGATTCCAATTCAATCCCATCAAGGTGGCATGTACCAATGCCATCTCACTATTCCAAGTGATCAATTTCAGCTCACAATTGATCATAATGAAAGGACTAAGAGTCAAAGGGAGCACATAAACAAGTCTAGTACCTGCTAACACTAACTGATAGAATAAATAAAGGGGAGAGTGATCCAACATGGGAAGTGAGATACTCAGCAGACTCATAGAATGGCGGATGTCCTAAATAGCACTCTGGCCTCAGAATCAGCCCTAAAGGCATTCGGATCTGGCTGAAAAGCCCATGAGAGTATTTCAGGCATGGAAAGCCAAGACACTCTGGCAAAAGATCTCTGCGAGTGAGATCCCAGTGGAAAGAACAGGTCTTCAAAGAAGGAGGTACCTTTCTCTGAAGGGAGGAGAGAACCTCCACTTTGACTATGACCTTGTCTAAACAAGATAAGAGTCGGAGAACTCAGATGGCTTCCATAGCCTTGGAAACTCATGACTGGAGCATAGGGAGATTACTGATGCCATAGACAGGAGTGTCAATTTGTAAAGTCAACAACAGGAGTCACTGTGCACTTACTCCTCATGTGGGATCTCTGTCCTTAATGTGCTGTGTATTGAGATTTAATGCTATAACGAGTACTCAAACAATATATTTCACTTTGTGTTTCTATGGGGGTGCAAACTGTTGAAATCTTTACTTAATGCATACTAAACTGATCTTCTATAAAAAAAAAAAAAAAAAGAAATTATCAATTCCCAACTTGACTCTCACTGGGATTAAACATGACAATAGGTCTGATCTGATTTCATCATCATTTTAAAAAAATCATCTATTATTTTTCACTTTATGTTTCTGTGTGGGAGCAAACTGTTGAAATGCTTACTTAATGTATACTAAGCTGATCTTCTGTATATTAAGATAATCGAAAATGAATCATGATGTGAATGGAAGGGGAGAGGGAGTAGGAAAAGGGAGCATTGTGAGTGGGAGGGACGGTATGGGGGGGAAGCCATTGTAATCCATAAGTCTTACTTTGGAAATTTATATTAATTAAATAATAGTTTAAAAAAATTACATGTGTATATATAATATATATGTATATTTAAATAGCTACTAATGTGTTATTATTCAGAGAGGTGAGCAGAGGAGTCAAATATTGAATTAACTGTTTTCTTCATATCTTATTTTATATTCTTGCTTTTCTTCTTTTTCTTTTCAAAATGCTCCATGTTTCCAATTTACTATTCAAATCTGAGCCATGTGAAAATCTTACAACTTTGCGATGCATTCTGTCTCAGTTTACATTCAAATATTTATTTCTGCTCACAGTGTCAACAATGATGTTATATGTATAGTATCTCAGACTCCTTTAAATCAAACAATAACTCAATAAACATTAGCCATTTTAATGAAAATTACATATTTCTTTTCCTTAATATAAATTCCATATGATAACTTATTTTCTTCAAATCCAATGTTTTCACTTAGAATGATTTCACAATATAAATAATGTACATATTGTATAAAATTCTGTACTCTATGTATTTTTCATTCCTTTCATTACAGATAATTCTGAATCCCTTTCATTCTTTTTTTTTAATGATTTTTATTTATTTGAGAAGTAGAGTTACAGACAGTGAGCAGGAGAGCAGAGAGAAAGGTCTTCCTTTTGTTGGTTCACTCCCCAAATGGCCACAACGGCTGGAGCTGCACCAATCCAAAGCCAGGAGCCAGGAGCCTCCTACCAGTTTCTCATGCGGGTGCAGGGGTCCAAGGACTTGGGCCATCTTCTACTGCTTTCCCAGGCCATAGCAGAGATCTGGGTGGGAACAGGAGCAGCCGGACTAGAACCTGTGTCCATGTGGGATGTCTGTGCTGCAAGCCGAGGATTAACTTAATGCGCCGCAGAGTGAGCCTCTCACTGTCAATCTACAACCTATTTGCATTAAAGCACTCTTCTAGAGAATATATTGCTGAACTTTTCTGCATGCATTTTTTCTGTGTGTGTTAAGTTGTGTAAAAATTTGCAATCTTAAACCTATTTGAAAAACATTCTTATTACTATATGTTCATTTTATTATATTTTATATAATTTTGCAAATATTTTATCCCATTTTGCATAAATATATTTCTTTCTGATTCACTCTTTTTCAATTTCCACTGAAGGTGTATGTGGGGAGCAACCCGGACTTAGTCTAAGTTACTGGAATTAAGGCTTATTCTATGCATCTGCTCTCCCACAATATGGCGCTGGGAGAGAAGAAAACAGTTTCTGCACAGCTGCCTCCAGTTCAACCAATAAACTGTAGGACCTGCTCCTGATTGGAGGAGAGCAGCGTACTCGGCGTGTGGGCAGCCGAGTTGGGATTGGCGGAGGAGGACTATAAAGGAGGAGAGAGACGGCATGCACGAGGAACATCTAACGGGAACATCTAAGGGAACACCTGTGCAGCCCCCAAGAGAGCCGGCCGGCGGTGTGCCGCTCCCCTGCGGAAGTGGGGAATGTGGCCAGGGGGAACTGCCCTTCCACGGAGGTGGAAGGGACAGTAGCCAACCCGGGAAGAACCAGCAGCAAACCCGGGGAGGGCCGAGCAGACGAAAGAACAGCGCAGGGTCCTGTGTCGTTCCTCCACGAAGAGGGGGAGCGACAGGTGTAATCATTTTTTATCTGTTTTTATCATTGTATGTTACATATTCACATTTCTGGTTTATCCGTATGATTTGTGACTATTACTATTGACACACTATACCTGTTCTATATTTCCATTAGCTGTTCTTATTTCGTTCTTATTTACTATTTCTCTTATACTATTTTTTCCCATTTGATTCATTAATATTGGTTCAGATGCAATGGAATCTTTTGTTCTTTAAGTCTTTGTAGAAAACAGTAAGGTTCCTCAAGTGTTCAACTTACTTTGTGAGGTCATCCCACCTGGGATATCAGCTGTTTCCTTTATTTGGTCGAAAAAAGGCCAAGGACAAATTCCTGGGTTATGAAGCAATTGAAAACTTAAGAGACAGAAAAGAACTGATGGGGCAATACATTGTCCACTCCCCAAAATTCAATAATTCTGCCTCATTAATAACCTCCTATAAATTTTCCCAGTTGCTACTATTTTCTGAGAGATATTTTACTATATATTGTCAACTATCTTCTTGGATTACATTTACACAATTTGGAAAGGATTGTCAGAGACCATCCACTCTTGCATTAGTGTTATCTACCTGGCCAATCTCATGCACAAAATTTGCTATTTTCTCTACATTCTGAGCTAAAGATGTGTTGATAATATTCTTTTAAATTTTGCATTGATGAAAAAATGGCAAGATATGCCAAGTGCACCACTGAGAACAGGACAGAGCTAAAATAGATGCTATTTCCTATATATGGCTCTCATGTTATTTCTAGCCTAAAGATTACTACTTAGTTTCCTGTTTGTAATCTTAAATCATCCTTGTGTTATTAATTATTGTGACAGAATCATTTCCAGCATTCAGTTTTTCCAACAGACTGAATTTTATGCAGATATAGATACATAGTTTAGGTATATCTATCTATCTATCTATCTATCTATATATATATATATCTTAGTATTATAATTATAAGAATTGGTTATGAATTTCAAGAAATATGTATATATTACGTATTGAAAAAGAACAATATAGAAAACAAACATATTCATATTGTTAACTTGCCATATTCACCTCAATTGTATCACACAGAATATTTTACTAGGTTTGGAATTTGTTTCTATAATACTCTTTCAGGAAATGAATTTTAAATTTTAATTATAGACCTATCTCATTTGAAAGACTTTACTGATCTAGAAATCTGGTAATGTCAGTGGACAGGGATCATTCTGATCTCCACTTGACCAATACCAACAATTGCCCTTTAGGAGTTTCTTTCCCGAAGTAAATATACCTCAAAAACGAAATTGACTGGGGCTGGCATCGTGGTACCACAATGGTTATTTCTGTCTCTCCCTGTCTCTGATGCTCTTCCTTATTATTTATACATAAATAAATATAAAACCAAATTGTTTTTCGGTAACTTGTTAGTTACCTTATTACAATTCTTTTTCTTTCTTTTTTTTTTTTTTTTTTTTTTTTTTTTGACAGGCAGAGTTAGACAGTGAGAGAGAGAGACAGAGAGAAAGGTTTTCCTTTTTCAGTTGGTTCACTCCCCCCTCCCCCCGAAGTGGCCGCTTTAGCTGGTGTGCTGCGGTCAGAGTGCTGCGCTGATCTGAAGCCAGGAGCCAGGTGCTTCCTGGTCTCCCATACCGGTGCAGAGCCAAAGGACCTGGGCCATCCTCCACTCCTGGGCCACAGCAGAGAGCTGGACTGGAAGAGGAGCAACCTGGACAGAATCCGGCACCCCAACCAGGACTAGAACCCAGGGTACCGGTGCCATGGGTGGAGGATTACCCTAGTGAGCCGCGGCAAGGGCCTTATTAAAATTTAAAATAAGTCAAATCTTGTGTCTTTATGTTGCTTCACGGTGGTAAAATACCTGTATTTTCTATTTGACATCCTCATTTCCTTACACCTCATGGTTCATCTACCAGTCTGGTTCTAATCCTCATCCCAGTGTTACTGAATTGACGTGATGGATCTCCAAGGTTATAGGTCATATTAGGAAATGTTAGCAAGAAAATTACTTCTAATTATAGGATTTGAGCCATCTGTGAGACAAGTGAGAGACTTGGGCCTTAGAAAATTTTGAAGATGTCTTGCATGCTATCACACTACTTAGGTGCTTATTAATACAGTGCTTGACCTATCACATAATGCTGGCATATGAGGAGGATTTCATAAAGTAATGAAAAATTTAAATAAAAGTTTATTTTACTGCAAACGATTTTGAAATTCATGCAAGGCTTTTTCTTATAATGGATTTTATATGAAAGACCCCTAGAATGCATGTATTTCAAAAATTTTAGTACAAAAATAAACTTTTCATTTAATTCAATTACCTTGACCTTTTTTAAGAACCCTCATTGATAATGTATTGTTTTAAATAGTTAATTTAGGCATAAATTCTTGGAGGTTTTATTAATATTCCACTTGTACAGAATTACACTGGCTGGTTTTTAGCTCTCCTCCCATTCCCTCTGCAAAAATTTCAAGTGTTTTATGCTCACATGGTAATTTTTTGTCCTTTCACTAAAAAAAATCCTCAATTGCCTGCTACTATTAGAAACTGAGCTGATCAGCATGTAGAGGCATAAATAACAACTTCCTTAATATTTGAAGTAGTGTATGATTATTTGTTGAAAACTTCTCAAAGTATGTGAATATTTGGATGTATGTTGTAGATTGATAAATACCTTCCTTAAGTAGTTATTCCATAAGGTTTATATAATTTTTGATTCAGTGTACATAGCAAGGAAATAAAAAGAGTGACTTCTAATACATCTCACATTTTCCGTAAAGTTATTGAATGTTCTTTGTGTAAATTATATATAAGGTCTATGTCTTTGACTTGTCAATAATCCAGAGAATTGATCAAATGTACACAGGTTTCAAAGCAGGAATTAAAATTCATGACGTAGTAGAAACAGCATGCCCAGCAAGTAGAAGCACTACCATCTCAGCTAATTTAGATGCTTAAGTCTCTTCCAAATCCATGGACCATAAGGAAGCAGCTGGAAATGGCAGGAGCAGATGGGTGTGGGGACTGAGTGCCAAGTGAATGTTTTTTTTCTTCACCAGGGAAAGGTTTAGATTGGAAGCATGTGAATGTCAGCCAAGAGCTTTGTGGAAAACCTTGGCATAGACCTTCAGACTGAGTTAGAATTGGAGCTTCCAAAGAGAAATATGGTCAATAACATATACTTTCCCAATTTATATCTTAAGTGCCTTGACTGCTTGGGATTAATGAGACAATAGGTTTTTAGTGTTTTTATTTATTTTCTTTACCTTCCCTCTCTCTCTCTCTCTCTTTTAAAGAATGCTTAGATATTTCAGCCTACTCTACTATCTTTAAGGAATGTTATATCAATGAATAAATAAGGAAGGGTTATGAGATAGTCTATTACAAGAAAAGGGGAATGCAATCTCAAATCAGCAGAAAAATAGATACTTAGAAGTTCGGTAATATTTTTATGCCCTAAGGTAGTAAGTTCTTACACCCTGAAATCAATATCAATTTTTTTCATATTGATGAATAGTCATTTGTCTAAGTCAACAATGTAAATGTAGTTGCTATTTAATGAAACAGGATACATGAAGAGGTGACATTTTCGGGAATATAATTTAGCTATTTTCTGGAAATGCTAAATTTGAGTTATCTCCTAACTCATTTAGTGAAATGTAAACAAATGCCAATGTGTGAGATTTACATTGGAGATAGCAATTTTGACATTATAAGAATTTGGATAGTCATTATAGTTATGACTTGGATAATAAATTAATGACAATAAACATGCAATTATTATTTTAAAGGACATCTAAGAATGAGACATTGTCTTTGGTTTAGAGATGATAAACTTAGGCTCATAGAGATTAAGTATTCTGTCCACAGCTATCTCTTATGGAATAATCAAGTTTGAATTGCATCAAGGCAGTATGGGCCCAAATTACATGTATGAAATCACTATATACATATATATATATTTATATACATGTATATAATTTTGTGTGGTAATGATTATAATATATGATGAAAGAAATGTCTTCTATCAAGTTTTAGGCTACTTGAACACTTCAAAATAAGAGATGAAAGAAATATTAAACAAAAAATTCTTTTTTTTTCAAATTTTCTTTTTTTTTCTTTTATTTAATGAATATAAATTTCCAAAGTACAGCTTATGGATTACAATGGCTTCCCCCCCATAACGTCTCTCCCACCCGCAACCCTCCCCTTTCCCACTCCCTCTCCCCTTCCATTCACATCAAGATTCATTTTCGATACTCTTTATATACAGAAGATCAGTTTAGCATATATTAAGTAAAGATTTCAACAGTTTGCACCCACACGGAAACATAGTGAAAAATACTGTTTGAGTACTAGTTATAGCATTAAATCTCAATGTACAGCACACTAAGGACAAAGATCCTACATGAGGAGTAAGTGCACAGTGACTCCTGCTGTTGACTTAACAAATTGACACTCTTGTTTATGGCCTCAGTAAGCACCCTAGGCTCTTGTCATGAGCTGCCAAGGCTATGTACGCCCCCTGAGTTCACCGACTATGATCATATTTAGACAAGGCCATGGTCAAAGTGGAAGTTCTCTCCTCCCTGCAGAGAAAGGTACCTCCTTCTTTGATGACCAGAAACAAACAATAAATTAGTGAAAAACTGTATTCCTGCAGCTAATGAAGTATATATATTTACAAAGAATGAAGTAATCCACTATTAAATGCCGTTGGATGTTTAAGCTGGGATATTAACAGTGATGTATGAGTTTTACAAGCTAGATCATTTAATGACTGATTGACATGAAAAATGTTGTTCATTCCATGGCGTAAACAAAGACTTCCAGGAGTGGAGTGAGAGATCATAGAAGATAAGAAAGAAGACTCAGCAAGTGTTCACAACCATGCAGAAGATTTCTTTAAAGGTGAATCAGATGATTTTGCATTGCAGGATCAAAATAAAAGGTAAAAAAAGGTTTAGTATATGATGCAAAATACATTGTAGCACCTTGAGTGTTACTGAGAATGATCCAGGTGACAATACATGATCAATGCTTCCATAAAATTAAGAGATTTCAGGGTTAAAGTCACTGACTACAAAACATGGGTATGACACATGCACTGCTCAATTGTTCAGACTGAAGTTAGAGCAAGAGTGAGTTGTAAGAATGAAAAAAAAAATAAGAATATGTGAGCAGACCTTTAGAAAGAATGGTATATTTGGGTATGGAATGTCTAAACAATTCTCATGCTTCTATTATTTTCAGTGACATTTGAATCAAAGAGTCAACAAAGATTCAGAAAACAGATGCTGTACAGGTATTTTCGATGGAAGGGAAACTGTGAAATAGAAATCTCAGAGAAATAAAGGACAATTTACTAAAACTTAATAGATAATCAGTGATGCTGATGTATTGAGGTTATGAGTGTGAAGTTAGATCAATCATAATAGATATATGATATTTTTCAACTCTGCTTGGTTATGAGTACAAAGTATTCTATCACATTAATTTTAAACAATGTTAGAATTTGTAAAATAAATATGGAGCTACAAGATAATTGAAGTTTTATGTAAGGAGTCTAATTGTTTTTTCTATGTTGTCTATAATCATTTACCAAAATTTACCATTTTAAATCAAAGTTTATTTATCATCTCACAGTTATGTGGGTCAGAAGCCTAGAATTCTCAAAGAGAATGGCCTCACAAGGACAAATTAAAGAAGCTGTGTAGCTTAATCTTTTATTCAGCTCTTAACTCCCATTCTGGTTGAAAGAATTCATCTATCTTTAATTTAAAAATATTAAGAATTGTTAAATATTTAAAACTATATATATATATATATATATATAGTCAAAGTGGAAGTTCTCTCCTCCCTTCAGAGAAAGAAAGGTACCTCCTTCTTTGATGGCCTGTTCTTTCCACTGGGATCTCACTTACAGAGATCTTTCATTTAGGTTTTCTTTTCTTTTCTTTTTTCTTTTCTTTTTTCTTTTTTTTTTCTTTTTTTTTTCTTTTTTTTTTTTGCCACAGTGTCTTGGCTTTCAATGCCTGAAATACTTTCATTGGATTTTTAGCTGGATACGAATGCCTTAAGGACTGATTCTGAGGCAAGAGTGCTGTTTACGACAGCTGCCATTCTTTAAGTCTGCTGTGTATCCCACTTCCCATGTTGGATGGCTCTCACCTTAATTCTATCAGTTAGTATTAGCGGACACTAGTCTTGTTTATGTGATCCCTTTGACTCTTAATCCTATCATTATGACCAATTATGAACTAAAACTGATTACTTAAACTAGTGAGATGGTATTAGTACATACCACCGTAATGGAATTAAATTGGAATCCCTGGCACTTTTCTAACTCTACCATTTGGGGCAAGTCTGATTGAGCATGTGCTGAACTGTACACCTCCTCCCTCTCTTATTCCCACTCTTATATTTAACAAGGATCACTTTCCAGTTAAATTTAAACACCTAAGAATAATTGTATGTTATTTATAGAATTCAAGCAATAGTATTAATTAGAACAAAAAATAAAAACTATGTGTGTGTGTGTGTAACTAAAATCTCAACTTTTTTTTTTTTTTTTTTTTTGCTAGCTACAGTAACTTTTCAACTTCTAAAGAATATCTGCATGCCGGCGCCGTGGCTCACTAGGCTAATCCTCTGCCTTGCGGCACCGGCACACCGGGTTCTAGTCCCGATCGGGGCACTGGATTCTGTCCCGGTTGCCCCTCTTCCAGGCCAGCTCTCTGCTGTAGCCAGGGAGTACAGTGGAGGATGGCTCAAGTGCTTGGGCCCTGCACCCCATAGGAAACCAGGATAAGTACCTGGCTCCTGCCATCAGATCAGAGCAGTGCGCTGGCCGCAGCGCGATGGCCATGGTGGCCATTGGAGGGTGAACCAACGACAAAAGGAAGACCTTTCTCTCTGTCTCTCTCTCACTGTCCACTCTGCCTGTCAAAAAAAAAAAAAAAAAAAAGAATATCTGCATTCCTTATCTGGTACAATCCATCTTCAAAAGCAGATATGGCTGGGGCCAGTGTTGGAGTTTGGCAGGTGGCGCTTCCGCCTGTGACGACCGCATATGTTCCGCCTGTGATGACCGCAATATGGATGTTGGTCCAAGTCCCAGCTGCTCCACTTCCCATCCAGCTCTCTGCTATGACCTGGGAAAGCAGTAGAGGATGTTCCAAGTCTTTGGGCCCCTGTATCCACATGGGAGACCCAGAAGAGGCTCCTGGCTCCTTGCTTCGGGTTGGTGCAGCTCTGGCGATTGCGGCTATCTGGGGAATGAACCAGTGGATGGAAGACCTGTCTCTCTCTGCCTCTCCTTCTCTCTCTGTGTAACACTGACTTTCAAATACATAAATAAATCTTACAAATAAGAACAGATATGGTGAGTCAAATCCTCGTCATGTTTTGAATCTATAATAATTTACCATCTACGGCAGCTCCTTGGATTTCTCTTTTGCTATTGGCTATCATCTTAAGGCTTGTGTATTGACATCAGACCCATTACAACACATCTTTGACTTCCTTTTTTGCTGTCACCTCAGAGAAACTTTTCATTGTAAGGATTGTATTGTTACATTAGATCCACCTAAACTAGAAAAATATCTCCTTAAATCAGGAGCTGGAGGTATTTAGGACTAATTAATGAACAATACAAGACTGCAAGTAACAGTAAGATAAAATAAGCTAATGGTGACATTTGCAGAAGATTATATAAGAGAAAATGTCCCTTATAGCATGGCATCTTTCTAAGACTTATAACATGATGTTCAGAAGAGGAAAAGGACTAGGTATTTATAGAGGGGAGAAGGATCAGAGAGGAGGCTGATGCGTCTAGATGATTTTACTTAGTGCATGGTGGTAGACAGTCTCTAGGTTCGAGAACTCTGCAGGATAGCAGTGGCTTGTGGCCTTTTAACTGTGAGACCCTTTGTTATTCATAGGTAATAGCTATTTTTCAATATTTTGAAAGGAGCACAAAGCAAGGGGGTTCTATGTGATTAAAATTGTCTTCCTTTTAACTTTTTTTAAATAGCTGAGATGTCAACAAAATAAATTTGACGCCTACAAGCTTTTAATCTACTGGGTCTCAGTCTGCTGTGAAGAAGTAAACCTAAAGCCCAAATATCCCATTTTAATTTTGTACAAAAGTACTTCAAAAGTACTCATAGGCAAAATTACTCACAGGCAAATGGCATTAAAATTAAATTTATTTTGGAGCAAAAGTTTTGAAATCAATGCATCTTTTTTTTTTTTCACAATATCCTTTTTTATGAACATTTTGAAGATACCTTTTTGTGCATCAATTATATATTTTGCACCAAATTAAACTTAGATTTTAAATTTTGTTTTCCATGAATTTATGGAAGTATTGTCAGTTATGTGATGATATTATCAGCCCCTTAGTGGTGATATGTAAACTTGATGTTGTCTACCAATGTGTAAAAATATGTAAAATATGTTTTTATAATGAACATTAGTGTAGAGTGAAGAGGCATGTGATGTTGAGACTAGTAAAAGATAGAAACTTATCAGGTGAGGAAGGAATACAGAAACAGAGTAGAGATTAAAAATCAAAGGTCATATATGGCCAGCAGTAGGGGATCTGAGTATACCAGGGGGATAGTCAAATAATGACTTGGGATGTTCAACTATCTTGGTACCCTGGGGATAATTCCACCTGCTCAGGCTATATGATACTTTTCATGTGGTATTAAATTTAGTTTCCTAGTTTGTTGAGGTATGTTGTGTCTGTGTTTTTCAGGAATATAGACCTGCAATTTTCTTCTCTTGTAATCCTTGCTCCTCAAATTAGCTAGTATTATGATAGATTTACTGCTGACATCTATAGCAGAAGGTTAACTGGTTCCTACCAGGAGGCACCAGTCAATAGTGAATGAGGTTTCCTGTTGACTAAGGAAGTCCATTCCAATAACAGGAGAGGAATCTTGGGGCTATCCACCAGAACAAAAGTAATTTTTTTAACAAAATTGGGCCTATTTTAATATGTGAGCAACTAATTATTCCTTCAATTATTCTTTCTCCCAAGACAATCACATCCTGGGGCATGAAAGATTCAAAGGTAAAGAAGGAGAGCTTCATTATTTATATAAAACATTGTTTTAAGATGACATAATGTAAAAGATTACATGAGATTAAGGTTACAATTAGTAACTTTGATTCAATCTTTATAATCATCTTTTCCACATAATGAGACATAATCACAGTACAACAGGGGATGACTTTCATGGATATCAACACACTGGACTTGTACTCATGGACATCAAAGTTGATAATGGTTATAAAGGAAACAAGTACTTGTCCTATATGTAGTGCATGCAATAATGAAAACATTTTAATTTCATTTTAAAAAATTAAGTGGAAATATTATATTCACTTATCTTTTGTATGAGAAATGTATCTACCCATATTATGAATTTATAAAATATTAGTTAAATTAATACATAAAATAAGATTTGGATTGGGGCCGGCGCCATGGCTCACTTGTTTAATCCTCTGCCTGTGGTGCCGGCATCCCATATGGATGCCAGGTTCTAGTCCTGGTTGCTCCTCTTCCAGTCCTGCTCTCTGCTGTGACCTGGGAAGGCAGTGGAGGATGGCCCAAGTGCTTGGGTCCCTGCACCAGCATGTGAGACCAGGAGGAAGCACCTGGCTCCTGGTTTCGGATCAATGTAGCTCCGGTCTTAGCAGCCATTTGGGGGGTGAACAAATGGAAGGAAGACCTTTCTCTGTCTCTCTTTCTCACTATCTGTCAAATAAATAAAAAAAAATTGTTATTAAAATATTTTGACTGAGAATTTGTCTAATTCAGTATCCTGTGGATAAATTCAGTTATATCTAATCTTTCATAGGCAGATATTTAGAGGTGCAGTTGTGATTCTCCAATCACTTTGGCTTTCTGACACCTTTTCATCCTATGTGTTTCATGGAACTTCAAAAGAAAAAAACTCTACATTTTATGTTTTTGTAAAGATGTGAAATTCTGTCTATAGCTTTTTATGGATGAATGAGGTAGCAGTGGTTTTTAACAAATGTATGCACTCCTTTGGGGGCGGCACTGTGGCATAGCGGGTAAAGCCACCGCCTGCAGCACCAGCATCCCACATGGGTGCTGGTTTGAGTCCCAGCTGCTCCACTTCTGATGCAGCTCTCTACTATATCATGGGAAAGTAGTGGAAGATGGCCCAAGTCCTTGGGTGCCTACACTCTCATGGTAGACTCAAAAGAAGCACCTGGATCCTGGCTTCAGATAAGTGCAGCTCCAGCCATTGTGGCCATCTGGGGAGTGAACCAGTGGATAGAAGACTCCCCCCCACCACTTCATCAGTCTCTTTGTAACTCTGCTTTTGAAATAAATACATAAAATTTTAAAAATAATGCATGCTCTCACTGGTTCTGTAAGACAGTGTTCTCAACTATTGACCTCTTTTCATAGCCACAGAACTCCTCCTTTTATCACTTCCTGATTTCAAGTTAAGGAAGTATAAAAATGCATATTTTCCTTTTAAATGTACATACAGTAATAAATATTAGCAGTACTGCATATAGGTGTTTTCCTGCTCGGTCAACAATAGACGATATTTCTTTTGGAAAGTTCATCATGAGCATCTGGACTTCCTTTAATACAGAGACTCATTGATTATTGGTTGCTTGTTTTAACATCTGCATACTTCAACTATTTAGTTTTGCCTCATCAATCTTGCAGTGCTGTTTGCAGGAAGATATGATCCATGATAATCCAGGCATGAGAACATCTGATGCTCAGAGTGTTTGATGTTCCTGATGTGACTCACAACAACTATGCATGGGAGTTTCAACTCAAATGCCTCTTATCACTGGCCCAAAATAAATCATGGTATCATTTTATTTTTAAATGAGACAAATATATTTTGAAGGATTTAAATGAAAGTATTATAGCTAATATCATAGCAATAGCTAAAATGTTTTGAGAGTTTAATGTGTCAACTTTCTTTTAGGCAAGTCCAAAATAAATGGACTTGATATATATAATCATTATGTCATAAGAATATTTGAAGTTTATGCTAAATACAGAACCCAATGCAGAGGATTTGGAAAATAATATAAAGTAATAAAATGGGATTTTAATACAACCACCATGACTTGCCAAAATTTTACTTTATCAAGAGAAATATCTAGAGCTCTATTGCTCTCTCTATGCAAACAACCCATTTGCATACCTACATGAATGTTTACTAAAATAAAATATTTGTTTATTTTACTCCTTTTCAAATGTTGGGATTTTCTGTAAATTATATAATTTATTTTGGTTCTTTTATAATATTTCACAAAGTTATCATTTATGGTTCTTACAATTTATATTATGCTAGTGTGAATAATTCTTTCAAAATTATTTAACAGCATTCATAAGGCATATGACTGTCATTAAGAAATAATTCAGGAGTATGATAGAGGTATCAATATCAATATCAAACTACATACTAATTACAGCAAAAATACATTAAATATATTGTATTTTACAAATTAAATCATCCAAGAGAGGCCAGCACCATGGCACAGTAGGTTAATTCTCCATCTGCGGTGCCGGCATACCATATGGGTGCTGGTTCTAGTCCCAGCTGCTCCTCTTCAAATCCAATTTCCTTATATGGCCTGAGATAGCAGTAGAAGATGGCCCAAGTGCTTGGCCCCTGCACCCTCATGGGAGACCAGGAACAAGCACCTGGCTCCTGGCTTCAGATTGGTGCAGCTCTGGTCTTTGCGGCCATCTGGGGAATGAACCAACAAAAGGAAGATGTTTCTCTCTGTATATCCCTCTCACTGTCTGTAACTCTACCTCTCAAACAAATAAATAAATAATCTTTAAAAAGATCATCCAAGAAAGCATAAATGTACATATTTTGGTGATATACCCTTGAAAGATTGTGATTCAGTAGTTTCTGAGGGTAGTAGAAAACTAACATTTTTCAAAGATAAATTACTATCATTTATGTTCATGCAGGAAAATTGCTTTTTATTATTCGTCAACTTAAATATTCACATTAAGAATTTGGTAATTTTGTGAAGGTTTTTTTTTTTTTAAGTTGAATCATTTTCTAAGAATTTATAAAATAATTTAAGAAATTTGCTTTGGTGTAGTAGGATAAGCCTCTACCTGAGGCATTGGAATCCTACATGGGTGCTGGTTCGAATTCTGGCTGCTCCATTTCTGATCCTGCTCCCTGCTAATTGGCTGGGTAAGCAATGGAAGATGGTAAGTGCTTGGGCTCCTGTATCCACGTGGGATACCCAGAAGAAACTCCTGGCTCCTGGCTTTAGATTGGCCCAGACCAAGCCATTGTGGTCATTTGGGGAGTAAACAAGCAGATGGAAGACCACTTTCTCTGTCTTTCCCTCTCTCTGTCTAATAACATGACTTCAGTTGTTAATTAAGTTTTACCTTGTATATTTTTGGATATATTGGAGCAATATATACTTTGGTGTCTTGTTACCATAGACAGATTTTTTGTAATTTAATAATATACAAATTCATATATTTCTACATTCAGATCCAAATAATATCACAGATAACTAAGAGAAATTTATATGTTTCAGATTAATGATGGATTTAGTTACTCTCATTTTCCTCAAAAAGTTCAAGAATTATAATTCAAAATATAGAGAAACAATCAAATGCATAGAAATACTAGGACATTGAGCCTTTACACATTACTGCATTTCAATATTATACCAATATTTTACATGAGAGAAACTATCTAAAATGTAATTTTACTTTTTTTGTGATGAAGTTTTTGGGGCAATAGGAATATTTCCAGCATGAGAAAATAACATTGAGGATGAAAAATACATACTTATTAAAAATTAAAATCATAGCAAGCAAGTATCATTAGGCACAAATGAAGTGTTTTTACAGTAGCCAAGATTTTCCTTGGTTTAATTCCTGCTTCTCTCCTTTGTGTCCACATCTGGCACAATTCTTTCTAAAAGCACTAACAAGCAAGTTAATGAAATGCTTCTCTGAATAGGTATTATTTGGTTTTCAGAGATAAACAAATGGCTATATAGTCCATATTGCAATTAAGCTCTATCACATTGTGCTCATAGTCTGAAAAGGCAATAACTGTTATTACTAATATTTGGGCGCATCTGCATTCTACAATCATATCATGAGCAATTGAAAAAATGTTGGAGCACATAAAACACAAGTTTTTTTTTGTTTTTTTGTTTTTTTGTTTTTTTTTTTTTTTGCCAGTAAAGAAATTAACCATCATTGAAAATTGTGCCAATAGGTTTATTCAGTTGTGCATTACAAGCTTGTTTGAGAAGCTCTCTTATTAAGAAATTCCTTAGTAAAAGCACATGAGAGAAATACTGTGAAAAAAATGATGCAACAAAAATATTTAACATACTCTGAGTAAATTAATCAATTTTCTGAACAAGCTTACTGGGGTTTTAAACCACAGACACCCATGATAATCTTTAGAAATTATCAATATTACACCTTGAAACATGAAATTTTAGATTTTTATGAAAATTCCCACTCCCATCCCACCTCCCATCCCCTCTCCCATCTCCTTCTTCACTATGGATCATTTTTAGTATGATTTTATATATAGAGGACCAACTCTATGCTAATCATACATTTCAGCAATTTGCCCTCACGCCCAAACACAACATGTACAGTACAGTTTGGGGAGAGAATTTGCAGTCAATCTCATATTGCAATTCAATAGGGACAGAGATTCTACCTGGGGAGCAAGTGCACAGTAACTACTGTTGTTCCTTTAACAATTAACACTCTTTTTATGACATCAGTGATCATCCCAGGCTCTTGTCCTGGGCTGCCAGGGCTATGAAAGCCTTTTGTGACCATAGACTCCATCGGTATTTGGACACGACCATAAGCAAAGAGGATGTTCTCCTCTCCTTTCAGAGAAGAGTGTCTCCTTTGATGACCCTGAGGTCTTGCAGAGATCCTTCATTTAGGATTTTTTCCACAGAGTCCCAAACGATTTTCAACAAATGTGTTAGAGAACAGGAAATGGAGAAATGATATTGCAGATAAGTCTGGATATCTTCATGCAAAATAATGAAGATAAGGTTTTATCTCCTAACTATGTACATGTCAAGGATTACATAGTTAAATTTATAACCCAACAATTATGAAACTACTAGTAAAAACCATGGGAAAAACATTTCATGATGTTGGTCTAGGTAAGTATTTTTTTGGAAATATCTAAAAAGCACAGAAAATAAAAGAAAAAATAACATGAAAATATTAATACATCAAACCAACAGACCTCTGCACACCAAGGAAACACTCACAGAATGTCAAGATAGCCTACAGAACACAAGGATGTTTACATTTGAAAAGAGGTTTATTCCTGAGTATATAAAGAGCCAAAGAATTCAATGGCAAAATAAAATAAAACAAAAGAATTCGATTAAATGAAAGGCACAAGACCTGAATAGACATTTCTCAAAAGATATACTAATAATCAACATAAATATATCATATACACATATATGATTTATTTACTTAATTGAAAAGCAGAGTTACAGAAAGAGAGAGAGAGAAATCTTCCATCCACCATTTCACGCCCTAAATGGTCACAATGGAGCCAGGAGTGTCTTTCAAGACTCCTATGTGGGTGCAGGGGCCCAACCACCTTTTTTGATGCTTTCCTAGGTACACTAGCAAAGAACTGAACTGGAGTGGAGCAGCCTGGATGATGCTTTGCCCACTATGTCACAGCACTGGCCCCCAAAATATATTTTTAAATGCGCAACCTTATGATTCATCAGAGAAATAAAAAACAAAATAAAAATGAGATATCACTCTACCCCATTTAGAATGACTATTATAAAAAATCACCAAAGTTATAATAATTCCTGACATAAAAGTGAAGAAAGGGGAACATTTTTTACACTATTGTTTGGAAAGTAAATTGATATGGCAATTATGAAAACCAGCATTTAGGTTCCTGAGAAAGTTAATAATAGAAATACTATCTAGTCTATGATCCAGCAATCCCACTGCTGGGTACATTTCCAAAGAAATTAAATCAGCATGTTAAAAGACATCTACACTCCTATGTTTGTTCTTACATTATGAAAAAGAGCCAAGACATGGAATCTACCTGAGTCTATCAACAGATGGATGAACAAAGAAAATGTTGAGTGGGCGTGCACACACACACACACACACACACATGCAAACCTATACCTTGAAATACTATAGACCATAAAAATGAATGAAGGCCGGCGCCGTGGCTCACTTGGTTAATCCTCCACCTGCGGCGCCAGCATCCCATATGGGCACTGGGTTCTAGTTTCGGTTGCTCCTCTTCCAGTCCAGTTCTCTGCTGTGGCCCGGCAGCGCAGTGGAGGATGGCCTAGGTGCTTGGTTCCCTCACCTGCATGGGAGACCAGGAGGAAGCACCTGGCTCCTGGCTTTGGATCAGCACAGTGCCGGAAGTACCGGCCATATGGGGGGTGAACCAATGGAAGGAAGACCTTTCTCTCTGTCTCTCTCTCTTGCTATCTATGACTCTACCTGTCAAATAAAAAAAAAATGAAATTGGGGCCTCAATATGGTGGTGTAGAGGGTAAAGCTAACTCCTCTGATGCCAACATCCCTTGTAGGTGCCTACAAGGGCACTTTCAATCCAGCTCTCTGCTGGTGCATCTGGGAAGGCAGAAGAAGATGAGCCCCTGTACCCACTTGGGAGACTCAGAGGAAGCTCCTGGCTTCTACCTTTGGACCAGTCCAGCTCCAGCCATTGTAGCCACTTGGGGGGGTGAACCAGGAGGTGGAACCGCATTCTTCCCCAGCCATAACTCTGCCTTTTAAATAAATTAATCATATAAGAATTCAATCCACATGATCTCAATTATATTTAGACTCAAAAAAAAAAAAACCTGACATCATAGAATTTAAGAATAGATGGGCAATGGAAATAGTTTACTGTTGAACAGAAAGGTAGCCATGCTTTAAAATGCTATATTTAACATTTCATAATAGCCAGAAGACCTACTTTCCAAAGTCCTTACCACAATGCTAAATTTATGAGGTTCTAGATTTATGACATGCTAAATACTTGTATTTTGTTATTATACAATGTGTATCAAAACAACACCCACAGTCCCATAAATAACTATAATTATTAAACAAAATTATAAGAATTATATGGATAGGTCAATGACTGTAAAAATGTGCTTTAAGAAAGGGAGTTTGGAGGAATTGGCACTGATAATTTGGAGAAATTAGAACACAGAATACCAAGAAAATACCTTACATTGAATATGACTGGATAACTTGGAACTAATAGATGCGACCATAGAGAGAGGAAGAACCTTATTTATGGAAAGAATGCACTGAGGTAGGATGATGCACCTGATGGCGAAGGAAGAGCTCATACCTGGGAGGGCCAAGGATGCTATGAAAGAATGAAATGCAACTGAAGTCTTGTAAGTAGAAAAATGGCATAACACAATCCAACATGTAGGTTGTTAACTTGCTCATAAAAAATAAAAGATAAAATTTCTGATAATTCAAGAGAGTGAGCAGGAATGTTGATCTGGAGTCTGTTCAAGATTCTAACTAGTGGGTTACTAAACATTGAAATAAATGCATGCAATTAGTCTTGGACAAAGAGGGAGACAAGAAATAAACTCAGCCTAAGTATGACTTTGTAGAATATGAGCAAGAAAAAAAAAGAAAGATTTTCATATTTCTGGTTTGGTTGATGAGGAAGAGGCAGCTGCAATCAAAGGGATTCTCAGGAAAATAACTGTTAGGGACTAAGGATAGAGATTGGTGCATTCTATTTTGAATCTGTTAATTGTGCCTTTTTTCAATGTTAAAATTAGAGTTACTCAGCAGATCATTTTTAGGGATGAAAGAATGTTTTAAACATATCATGCAGTCCTGGAAATCAGATAATGACACTTAAGGTACTTTATTTTATAAAGGAAGAAGAGTATCTAAAGCTAGGAAAATTTAGAAACATATTGTGCCTTTTTTGGTTATGGGAAAAGTATTATTTATATGATCTTGGACATATCTTATACCTCACACATAATAAAACTATTAATTACTTATTAAACAATTTCATATCTACATTTCTTCGTCTTCACATTGAAAAAATTATAAACAGAACAAATAAAATAATACATAATATAATAAACTACATATATGAAAACCATATTATAAAATATTAATCAAATGAAGCTATTAAAATCAAAAGATAAGGTAAATGTTTCACTGAAAACATTGCTAAAGAAGCAGATATTCAATTTTCTTCTTTAAGAAATTTCTTTACCATTTCTAGGAGAGAAGAGTAAGAATTTTAATCAATCACTGTACTGAAGTCTTTCCTAGATCTAACTGATGAATAATGGGCAGGTGTCCTGAGAAGTCACATTCTGCTTACACACAGTAACTAAGCAATGGTGAAATCTATTTGCACTTAATGTAAGTAATGCTTATCTGGTTTGTGGAAGAAAATGAGAATCTAAGGATGTACCCTTGTAACATGAAGCAATCTTGTTCTCTAAAATAATTTAGATCTGGGTTTCTTTGTCGGACTATGAATGTCCACTAGTACATGGATGAGTAGTGAACTTAAAATCAACTTTTTCACAATTCTACAATTATTTGTTGAGTTTATATTTGATTCTAAGCAACTAGATGAGGGAAACCACTTAATCTCTTAGAGTTAATAAATTTTCCAAAATTGACCCAGTATGCACTTAAACTTTTTTCCCAGTCTACTTTTATTAATGTAAGTGATTAATTGCTTAATTCTCTAGAAATTCCAATGTATTTGAATTGTATTTCTTGGTAAAAACTTCCAAAGGATGTCAATTTAAGTAATTCTGGAGAGAAAGTGCGTTAGAATAAGGCTTCCATATTTTGATAGTCAATGCTTTTGTATTCAATGAATTTTGAACAATAACTTCACTACTTCTAAGACTATTTAATTACAATACTCACAGCATTTAATAACTGAATATGTAGAAATAATTTACTTTATTTTCACATAAATATTGTATCTTGGTCCATTATAATATTTCATTACAGTTGAGGTGAAAAATAAACTCATTTCAACCACACACACCCACACCCACATCTGCAAGCACAATTTACTCAACTAAACGTACTTAATTGATTTTTAATTCTGAGAATCACACAAAACTGCTATGAGTGATAGAACACATGAAAATAAAAAAGCAAAAACCATTTTCAAGGCAAAGGAGGACGTAAGTGTACTTATCAATTCTAACTTGTAGAAACACTTGGCTATTCTTATAGCTAAAATACACCCAACTGTAACACAGAAATCTGGGAAGGGTAATTTGATAAACTTGAATCAAGATAGCATTATTATTTCTGTCTACTAAAATATGTACTCAAAGTATAATGTGAAAGAAAATGAGAATATTGTAATATTCACATAAAGGTTTAATACATTATGTGAGTATTATCAAATGAGCATTTTTAAGATAGTCGATTTCAGTGAGTCTGTTAAGATGATTCTTTTTTCTCTGACCAAAAAAAAAAATGCTTGAGTAGTGCAGATTTATAAACAGAAAACAGATTCATGTTTTAAGAAAAGGACACCTAAAACATGCATCCACACTTAAAGGTCAATAGATTCAGTTTCCATCAGATTAGGATAGATGAGTTCAGAGAACTTCATGAAAACTCTCACTTCAATGTCTACTCAGTTTGTTTTCTGTTAACCGGTATCAGTTACAAGAGGTCAAGGTGAGAATAACACATAAAGAGCATAAGGTGTCTGCTAAGAAATAAGTGCTGGCATTTTTCTAAGGTCTAATAGGAAGCAGGATGCTTGTCAGAGAACTGGTCTTGGATAGAGCATAGCCAGAACTGTGGGAGGTGATATACATCAACTATAGGCAGTCAACTGGGCCATTATAACTAGGAGAGGACGGAATAAGTAGTTGTCTCACTGTTGTTATCTAAAAGCTAAAATCATTTAGCCTGTGTCAACACTAGTGAAGAAATTGGTTTGTGAGGTAAAATGCTTTGGTCCATGTGACGAGATAAATTCATCTGAAGCAGTCTCATACTAAAAAAAGATGGCTGTTTAATAAAAGATGATGCCAATATTAAGATTGAAAGTAAAATTTGACATCTGGAGGTGATTCAATTTTCAGATCGACAAGAATTTTTTAAAAGATTTATTTTATTTTATTTGAAAGGCAAAGTTACAGATAGGGGGAGAAGACACAGAGAGATCTTCTATCTGCTGTTCACTCCCCAAATGGCTAGAACTGGGCAGGACTAAAGTTAAGAGCCAAAAGATTCCCTTTTTTGTATACAAATACTGTGACACCTTTGTTCACAACCCAAATATCTATCAACATCTACACAGATAAAACAAAATATGACATACTACAGTAGTAGAATCCTATTCAGCAATATACAGAATAGATGTATGCATTATCATGAATCACAAAACATGTAAAACTACAGATACTAAACACAAGAGTATATACTATCTGACTCAATTTTTGTGAAATTTTAAAACAGACAAATTCAAAATCCAATGACATAAAGTGCATCAGTGGTTACCCAGTGCTGCAGAGACTGACTTCTAACATCTATGTTGGTAATTGCCAAAAACATAAGAAACCAGAAGGAGTTCTTGGCTCCTTGTTTCAGCCTGGCCCAACCCTAGCTATTGTGACCATTTGAGCAGAGAACCAGTAACTGAAGATCTCTATCTCTCTCTCTCTCTCTGTTATTAGAATCAATCAATCAATCAATCAATCTTTAAAAATAGTAATTTACAGAGGAACAGATGAATTTTCTGTTTGTATTTGAGGAGAAACTGAGTCATTAGTTTGAATTTTCCATAGTAAATTATTTATCACATCTATTCTAGAATAGTTATAGAACATTATCACTAAATATTGGTAGATTTTTGATTTTAAAAAAGTGTATCTGTTGGTTTTAAAATCATTAGGTGAATGACTTATAAGAAACCCATGTCATTTAATGCAAAGTAATGCTACATATTTTAATTTCTACTTGCAAATATATTTATAGAAGAAGAGTGTTATCATCATTCAAATTCAATGACATATGTTAGCACTTAGAATATGATTCCATCTGATTTTCTGATTTTTATGTGATGCAACATGAATTGCATGCCATCTATGTTGCATTCTAACTAAATGTTGTTATAAAAATCAAAAACCTCAAACTACAAAGCACCAGAGAATTCAAAATCAGATTTTTCTAACTTAGGTTTGTAGAGGGAAAATAAGGAAGATTTATACATTCCTTTTTTCCAAAAACAAGTAATATTTATTTAAGTCAGAGACTTCCTGGCAGAGTGGCCATGAGGGAGGCTCCAAGAGAGTCAAAACCTGAAGGAGTTGGTGGTGCTGGGGTTTTTAAGCACAATTTTGGGGAAAAAATTCTTAGCTTGACATTCAATTACAAGGCAAGGACAAAATCCATCAAAAGACCTGATCTGTACCTATCTGGGATAGGTAACTTGTTTTTACAGTAAACTGAGAACTCAGAAGGATGGAATCACCACTCCCTTGCTATCCTCATGATAAAATTGTAAGTTCCTAAGGAGTGGGAGAGGTACTTTTGGTCTTGCTAGAGGTAACTTTTGGTGGAAGCAAGCATTTCACACCCACAATTTCTACTGCGATCAACCTGGCTGCCTATTAACCCATCTGATTCTTCACATTCCCTCCTCCAGAAGAATGGAACCTAACTTCTTACAAGTGAGTAGAGGCGGCATAAAGAAAAGCAGTCAAGAGAGGGTGCCCGTTGGAGATGGCCCCTCAAGGGGATGCAGTGTCAGCTTACAGAAACTACTTCCATCTGAAGTTTCATATGCATGGCCTTCTAGAATTTTACTGTTTCAAGTCTGGGGAAAACAAATCTAACAAGCAGGTTAAGTGAACAGGTTCTAAAACAAAGGAATGAGTCATTATTAAAGGATCTAAGAGGGGTGCTGTCTGGACCGCAAGGAAATTTTCACAGCAGCAAATAAAAACTGACAGAATGGGCTTGATAATAATCATGTGGGTATTAAGACCTGCCAGGTATGAAGTCCAGAACTATGTATCTCTTCACAGGACATCATAAGGGAGGTGTGAACCTCCTTAGGGAAGGCATCCTGTTGACTCCATTACCTAGCTGGCCGGGGATGAGAGCTAGCCTGAATAGAGAGGTGGCATCTCTAAAAGGAAATTTACCTTGTTGCCTGCAATGTTACTGACACTGTTTGGCTGTCCCCTCAACAGTGGTTGTTACTTTGGAAGCTGAGCTGAGTGAAGGGCTTTTTTCAGCTAAGAGCCAATAGGGTCTGACCTAGGAGTCCTTTAACTCCAGGGCAGTTCAATTTCCAGTGACCCAGCTCTTGGTTGGCAGAGCTGCCAGGGCTCTTCAGAAACTGAATCTGTGCCCAGCTGAAGCCCTACTTTTCCACATCTAAAACCAAAGCCATTTGGGGTGGACTGGCCTGTTGAGTATCCTTGATGGCAGATCATTGAGTAAAGCCTGCCACCTATAATTACATTTTTCCTGCCAACTAGCTTGCTCCTTTTTCTCTGGTTTCTGGTAAACTCGACCACTGAGGCAGCTTGTAATTTCAGGCAAGAGGGTGCTCAGTCACATTCCTAATCGTTAGTGGCCAGAACTAGAAATGTATAGTCACAGGCATGTTCTGTGATTTTTCTATGAGGTAGATAATGCCCATGAGGAAAGCTATGTCCTCACTTTAAGAACAAAAATTATGACTAGCTTAACTATGAATTTTGAAGTCATTATTAAAACTTTCTTTACCTCACCCCTGTTAGAATGGCTTACATACCAACAACAGATGCTGGCGAGGATGTGGGGAAAAAGGCATACTAATACACTGTTGGTGGGAATGCAAACTGGTTAAGCCACTATGGAAATCAGTCTGGAGATTCCTCAGAAACCTGAACATAATGCAATCATGTAACACAGCCATCCCACTCCTTGGAATTTTCCCAAAGGAATTAAATTGGCAAATACAAGAACTGTCTGCACCTCAGTGTTTATTGCAGCTCAATTCACAATAGCTAAGACATGGAATCAACCCAAATGCCCTTCAACAGAAGACTGGATAAAGAAATTAGGGGATATGTACTCTATAGAATACTATACAGCAGTAAAAAAAATGAAATTGGGTCATTTGCAACAAAATGGAGGAAGCTGGAAAACTTCATGCTGAGTGAAATAAGCCAGTCCCCAATGGACAAATATCATATGTTCTCCCTGATCGGTGACAACTAACTGAGCACCTAAAAGGAAACCTATTGAAGTGAAATGGACACTAGGAGAAACAATGTCTTGATCCCCACTTGTTCTGACTGTCAGGAACAATTTACTATTTTATTCCTTTTAGTATTGTTTGTTCTACTTAATACCAATGGTTGAACTCTTTAATCAACACAAAATTATTCTTAGGTGTTTAAATTTAACTGAAATGTGATCCCTGTTAAATATAAGAGTTGGAATAAGAGGGGGAGGAGATGTGCAGTTTGGCACATGCTCACTTGGACTTACCTCTAATGGAAGATTTAGAAACGTGCCAGGGGATTCCAATTCAATCCCATCAAGGTACCAATGCCATCTCACTAATCCAAGTGATCAGTTTCAGTTCATAATTGATCATAATGATAGGATTAAATGTCAAGGCATCACATAAACAAGACTAGTATCTGCTAATATTAACTGATAGAATTAAAAAGGAGAGAATGATCCAACAGGGAAAACGGGATAAACAGCAGACTCATAGAATGGCAGATGTCCTAAACAGCACTCCGGCCTCAGAATCAGCCCTTAAGGCATTTGGATCTGGCTAAAATACCGATATTTCTATTGTCATATAATTTTTAAAAGATATATAAAATAATTTTAGAGATAAAATATCAAGATAGCTGAATAGAGAGGATCTGCATCCATGTCAGCCTGGAAAAAGCCTGAGAACAATGGCAGGACCACAATTTCAGAAGTTGTTTGAAGATAACCTTTAGTCAAAAAGTGATTGAACGAGCCAGCATTGTGGTATAGCAGGTTAAGCCACCATGTGCAACATCGCATCCCATATGGGTGCCAATTCTTTTCCAGGATGCTCCATTTCCAATCACATGCCTGGCTAAAGCACTTAGGAGAGTGGCAGAAGATGGCCCCAGTGCTTGGACCCTGCACCCACATGGGAGACCCAGAAGAAGCTCTGGTCTCTGGACTTCAGCTGTGCCAGGCCACAGCTCTTGTGAACTTTTAGGGAGAAAACCAGCAAATGGAAGACTTCACTTTCTGCTTCTTTTTCACTCTCTGTAACACTGAAGAAGGAGAACAATAAGAATAGAAATCATCAGCAGCAATGGGGACTACAAACAGAATGGTGATGATGAAACCATGCAGACAGAAAGTTCACCACTACTTTTTTTTGTTTGTTTGTTTGTTTGTTTTTGTATTTTTTATGTCTTTAATCTGAGGTACTGCTCAGCTTGTAATCACTTATCTTTTTTTTTTAACTTTTATTTAATGAATATAAATTTCCAAAGTATGGCTTATGGATTACAATGGCTTCCCCCCCCCATAACGTCCCTCCTGTGGGGAGCAGCTCGGACTAGACTAAGTTACTGGAATTAAGACTTATTCTATGCATCTGCTCTCCTACAATATGGCGCTGGGAGAGGAGAAAACAGCTTCTACCCAGCTGCCTCCAGTTCAACCAATAAACTGTAGGACTTGCTCCTGATTGGAGGAGAGCAGCATACTCGGCGTGTGGGCAGCCGAGTTGGGATTGGCAGAGGAGGACTATAAAGGAGGAGAGAGATGGCATGCACCGGGAACATCTATGGGGAACATCTAGCTGAAGGAACACCTGTGCAGCCCCCCAGAGAGCCGGCCGGCGGTGTGCCGCTCCCCTGCGGAAGTGGGGAATGTGGCCAGGGGGAACTGCCCTTCCACGGAGGTGGAAGGGATAGTAGCCAACCCGGGAAGAACCAGCAGCAAACCTGGGGAGGGCCGAGCAGACGAAAGAACAGCGCAGGGTTCAGTGTTGCTCCTCCACGAAGAGGGGGAGCGACATAATGGTGCCGTGACTCGGATATGAAGCCTAGGCAGGGTTCAGTGTTGCTCCTCCACGAAGAGGGGGAGCGACATAATGGTGCCGTGACTCGGATAGGAAGCCTAGGCAGGATCCTGTGTCGTTCCTCCACGAAGAGGGGGAGCGACATAATGGTGCCGTGACTCGGATAGGAAACCTAGGACGGATAGGAAACCTAGGAGGGAAGAAGAGGGAAGAAACGGGAAGAAGTGGAAAATACCGGAGAGAGAGACTATCAAAGAGCCTAGGTGCCGGAAGAAGCTATTGAAAGCCTAGGCAGAGACTCGGATATGGACTGTGGGAAAGAAGTTAGGATTTAAAGTGAAAGCAAGAAGAAACTTAGACTCAGATACGGACTGCAGGTTGAAAGTGAAAGTGAAACCTGTAAGAAACTTAGACTTGGATACGGACTGTGGGGAGAAGCCAGGAGAAATGAGAGGAATATTGTTGGAAGAAAACTTAAGGAAACATACTGGGTAGAGAGGAATGTTAGGGGGGATGAGGCCGCGAGTGCAGGCCGAGGCGGAGATATAAGCCACCTTGGAATTCTTCAGGTCACCCCGGGGAGCAAGAGGCGAAGATCTGGAACCAGAGGCAGAGACGTGGGCCACCAGGTTGAAATTCGCCAGGTTAGTCCGGGGAACTTGGACTGAATGCCGGTGGTGGCGGAAACATTCGCGGAAGCCGCTGCGTGCAGAGAGAGCACGGGGCGTGAATAGATAGGAAACGCGGGGCTGGCGCAAGGCCGTGGTGCGGGCGCGAAGTGCGTGGAGACCGCGGAGCGTGCGCGCAGAGCCGGGAACCCGCCGGCGGGGCGAGGCGCCGGGAAGCCGCGCAGAGCCGTGAAGCTGCCGGCAGGGCGAGGTGCCGGAAAGCCGCGGGGATAAGAGAAACAAAAGTTTAGAAGTAAAGTGAGAGAAATAGGAATGCTGGAAGATGGAAGTAGAATGGGAGAAATAGGAATGCCCGGACATAGAGAAATAGAGAAATAGAAAGGCCTCCCCACAACATGGCAATTAGAAAGCTTGGATTCGGTCTGCCTGATTAAGTGAGGCGATGAGCACGATGAGCACCTGCGGCGGCTAGCAGCTTATGCGCCGCAGGTCACCGAAGACAGGCACGAATTAACATCAGTAAGGCTTCCCCACAATACAACAATATTAAGCTTGGATTCGGTCTGCCTGATTTAAGGCGGTAAGCGCCAGCAAGCAGCTCGACCAGAGTATGAGCTGCAGGTCACCGAAGATAGGCACGAACCAACACTAATAAGTCTCCCCCACAATACGGCAATGAGAAGGCTTGGATTCGGTTTGCCTGATAGGTTTTGTAAGCACCTGCAGGCAGTTCTAGCAGAGCAGAGCATGCGCCGCAGGTCACCGAACACAGGCACGCATCAGTGCCTAAAAACCTCCTCACAACATGGCGAAGAGAGGACCCGGATTCGGTTTGCCTGATAGGACTTGTAAGAGCCTGTGGCAACTCTAGCAAGTAGAGCAGAGTGTGTGCCGCGGGACACCGAAGACAGGCGCGTATCAACGCCAAAAAAATAAAAAGAAAGGGGGATCTGTGGGGAGCAGCTCGGACTAGACTAAGTTACTGGAATTAAGACTTATTCTATGCATCTGCTCTCCTACAATATGGCGCTGGGAGAGGAGAAAACAGCTTCTACCCAGCTGCCTCCAGTTCAACCAATAAACTGTAGGACTTGCTCCTGATTGGAGGAGAGCAGCATACTCGGCGTGTGGGCAGCCGAGTTGGGATTGGCAGAGGAGGACTATAAAGGAGGAGAGAGATGGCATGCACCGGGAACATCTATGGGGAACATCTAGCTGAAGGAACACCTGTGCAGCCCCCCAGAGAGCCGGCCGGCGGTGTGCCGCTCCCCTGCGGAAGTGGGGAATGTGGCCAGGGGGAACTGCCCTTCCACGGAGGTGGAAGGGATAGTAGCCAACCCGGGAAGAACCAGCAGCAAACCTGGGGAGGGCCGAGCAGACGAAAGAACAGCGCAGGGTTCAGTGTTGCTCCTCCACGAAGAGGGGGAGCGACATAATGGTGCCGTGACTCGGATATGAAGCCTAGGCAGGGTTCAGTGTTGCTCCTCCACGAAGAGGGGGAGCGACATAATGGTGCCGTGACTCGGATAGGAAGCCTAGGCAGGATCCTGTGTCGTTCCTCCACGAAGAGGGGGAGCGACACCTCCCACCCGCAACCCCCCCCTTTCCCACTTCCTCTCCCCTTCCATTCACATGAAGATTCATTTTCGATTCTCTTTATATACAGAAGATCAGTTTAGCATACATTAAGTAAAGATTTCAACAATTTGCTCCCACACAGAAACATAAAGTGAAAAATAATAGATGATTTTTTAAATGATGATGAAATCAGATCAGACCTATTGTCATGTTTAATCCCAGTGAGAGTCAAGTTGGGAATTGATAATTTCTTTTTTTTTTACAGAAGATCAGTTTAGTATACATTAAGTAAAGATTTCAACAGTTTGCACCCCCATAGAAACACAAAGTGAAATATACTGTTTGATTACTCGTTATTGTGGGGAGCAACTGGGAGCAACTCGGACTAGACTAAGTTACTGGAATTAAGACTTATTCTATGCATCTGCTCTCCCACAATATGGCGCTGGGGAGAGGAGTAAGCTTCTGCACAGCTGCCTCCAGTTCAACCAATAAACAGCAGGACCTGCTCCTGATTGCAGGAGAGCAGCGTACTCGGCGTGTGGGTAGCAGAGTTGGGATTGGTGGAAGAGGACTATAAAGGAGGAGAGAGACAACATGCACTAGGAACATCTAAGGGGAACATCTATCTGAAGGAACATCTGAGCAGCCCCTAGAGAGCCGGCCGGTGGTGTGCCACTCCCCCGTGGAAGTGGGGAAAGTGGCTAGGGGGAACCGCCCTTCCATGGATGTGGAAGGGACGGTAGCCAACCCGGGAAAAACCAGCAGCAAACCCGGGGAGGGCCGAGCAGACGAAAGAACAGCGCAGGGTCCTGTGTCGTTCCTCCATGAAGAGGGGGAGCAACACTTATAGCATTAAATCTCAATGTACAGCACACTAAGGACAGAGATCCTACATGAGGAGTAAGTGCACAGTGACTCCTGTTGTTGACTTTACAAATTGACACTCCTGTTTATGGCATCAGTAATCTCCCTATGTTCCAGTCATGAGTTTCCAAGGCTATGGAAGCCCCTTGAGTTCTCCGACTCTTACCTTGTTTAGACAAGGCCATAGTCAAAGTGGAAGTTCTCTCCTCCCTTCAGAGAAAGGTACCTCCTTCTTTGAAGACCTGTTCTTTCCACTGGGGTCTCACTCACAGAGATATTTCATTTCGGTTTTTTTTTTTTTTTTTTTTTTTTTTTTTTTTTTGCCAGAGTGTCTTGGCTTTCCATGCCTGAAATAATCTCATGGGCTTTTCAGCCAGATCAGAATGCCTTTAGGGCTGATTCTGAGGCCAGAGTGCTGTTTAGGACATCTGCCATTCTATGAGTCTGCTGAGTATCTCGCTTCCCATGTTGGATCACTCTCCCCTTTATTTATTCTATCGGTTAGTATTAGCAGGTACTAGACTTGCTTATGTGCTCCCTTTGACTCTTAGTCCTTTCATTATGATCAAATGTGAACTGAAATTGATCACTTGGACTAGTGAGATGGCATTGGTACATGCCACCTTGATGGGATTAAATTGGAGTCCCCTGGTATGTTTCTAACTCTACCATTGTGGGCAAGTCAGCTTGAGCATGTCCCAAATTGTACATCTCTTCCCTCTCTTATTCCCACTCTTATGTTTAACAGGCATCACATTTCAGTTAAATTTCAACACTTAAGAATAACTGTGTATTAATTACAGAATTAAACCAGTCATATTAAGTAGAACAGACAAAAAAGAAAAAAAACTCCTAAGAGGGATAATGTATTAAGTTGTTCATTAACAGTCAGGGCTATGCTGATCAAGTCACCCTTTCTCATGGTGTCCATTTCACTTCAACAGGTTTCCTTTTTGGTGTTCAGTCAGTTGTCACCGATCAGGGAGAACATATGGTATTTGTCCCTTTGGGACTGGCTTATTTCACTCAGCATGATGTGTTCCAGATTCCTCCATTTTGTTGCAAATAACTGGATTTCATTGTTTCTTACTGCGGTATAGTATTCTAAAGAGTACTTATCCCATAATTTCTTTATCCAGTCTATCGTTGATGGGCATTTAGGTTGGTTCCAGGTCTTGGCTATTGTGAATTGTGCTGCAAAAAATGTTAGGGTGCAGACTGCTTTTTTGTTTGCCAATTTCATTTCCTTTGGGTAAATTCTAAGGAGTGGGATGGCTGGGTCGAACGATAGGTTTACATTCAGGTTTCTGTGGAATCTCCAGGCTGACTTCCATAGTGGCTTGACCAGTTTGCATTCCCACCAACAGTGGGTTAGTGTCCCTTTTTCCCCACATCCTCTCCAGCATCTATTGTTGGTAGATTTCTGCATGTGAGCCATTCTAGCCAGGGTGAGGTGAAACCTCATTGTGGTTTTGATTTGCATTTCCCTGATTGCTAGTGATCTTGAACATTTTTTCATGTGCCTGTTGGCCATTTGGATTTCCTCTTTTGAAAAATGTCTATTGAGGTCCTTGGCCCATCTCTTAAGTGGGTTGTTTGTTTTGTTTTTGTGGAGTTTCTTGATCTCTTTGTAGATTCTGGTTATTAACCCTTTATCTGTTGCATAGTTTGCAAATATTTTTTCCCATTCTGTCGGTTGTCTCTTCACTCTCCTGACTGTTTCTTTTGCAGTACAGAAACTTCTCAATTTGATGCAATCCCAATAGTTGATTTTGGCTTTGACCGCTTGTGCCTCCCGGGTCTTTTCCAGAAATTCTTTGCCTGTGCCAAAATCTTGAAGGGTTTCTCCAATGTTCTCTAATAAATTGATGGTGTCAGGTCGTAGATTTAGGTCTTTAATCCATGTTGAGTGGATTTTTGTGTAAGGTATAAGGTAGGGGTCTTCCTTCTTGCTTCTGCACGTGGAAATCCAGTTTTCCCAGCACCATTTATTGAATAGACTGTCCTTGCTCCAGGAATTAGTTTTAGATCCTTGATCAAATGTAAGTTGGCTGTAGATGTTTGGGTTGATTTCTGGTGTTTCAATTCTGTTCCATTGGTCTATCCATCTGTTTCTGTACCAGTACCATGCTGTTTTGATTACAACTGCCCTGTAGTATGTCCTGAAATCTGGTATTGTGATGCCTCCGGCTTTGTTTTTGTTGTACAAGATTGCTTTAGCTATTCGAGGTCTCTTGTGCCTCCATATAAATTTCAGCACCATTTTGTCCAGATCTGAGAAGAAGGTCTTTGGTATCTTGATTGGTATTGCATTGAATCTATAAATTGCTTTTGGGAGAATGGACATGTTGATGATATGGATTCTTCCAATCCAAGAGCATGGAAGATTTTTCCATTTCTTGGTATCCTCTTCTATTTCTTTCTTTAAGGTTTTGTAATTTCCTCGCAGAGATCTTTAACGTCCTTGGTTAAGTTTATTCCAAGGTATTTGATTGTTTTGTAGCTATTGTGAATGGGATTGATCTTAGAAGTTCTTCCTCAGCCATGGCATTGTCTGTGTATACAAAGGCTATTGATTTTTGTGCATTGATTTTATACTCTGCTACTTTGCCAAAATCTTCTATGAGTTCCAATAGTCTCTTAGTTGAGTTCTGTGGGTCCCCTAAATAAAGAATCATATCATCTGCAAAGAGGGATAGTTTGAGTTCTTCCTTCCCAATTTGTATCCCTTTAATTTCTTTCTTGTCTAATAGCTCTGGCTAGAACTTCCAGAACTATATTGAATAGCAGTGGTGAGAGTGGGCTTCCCTGTCTGGTACCAGATCTCAGTGGAAATGCTTCCAGCTTTTCCCCATTCAATAGGATGTTGGCTGTGGGTTTTTCATAGATTGCTTTGATTGTATTGAGGAATGTTCCTTCCAAACCCAGTTTGCTTAGAGTTTTCATCATGAACGGGTGTTGTATTTTATCAAATGCTTTCTCGGCTTCTATTGAGATAATCATATGGTTTTTATTCTGCAGTCTGTTAATGTGGTGTATCACATTGATGGTCTTGCGCACATTAAACCATCCCTGCATACCAGGGATAAATCCCACTTGGTCTGGGTGGATGATCTTTCTGATGTGTTGTTGCATTCTATTGGCAAGAATTTTATTGAGGATTTTTGCATCTATGTTCACCAGGGATATTGGTCTGTAATTCTCTTTCAATGCTGCATCTTTTTCCGGCTTAGGAATTAAGGTGATTCTGGCTTCATAGAAAGAATTTGGGAGGGTTTCCTCTTCTTCGATTGTTCTGAATAGTTTGAGAACAATTGGAATTAGTTCTTCTTTAAATGTCTGGTAGAATTCAACAGTGAATCCGTCTTGTCCTGGGCTATTTGGTGCCTTTCCAATTTCTTGATGTAGGCACCTATTGATATAAACTTTCCTCTTAACACTGCTTTTGCTGCATCCCATAAGTTTTGGTATGTTGTGCTGTTATCCTCATTTACTTCCAGAAAATTTTTGATTTCTCTTTTAATTTCTTCTTTGACCCATTGTTCATTCAGGAGCATGATGTTCAATCTCCATGTGTTTGCGTATGCTCTAGGGATTCCTGAGTTGCTAATTTCCAACTTCATTCCTTTATGGCCTGAGAAGCTGCATGGTATGATTCTAATTCTTTTGAATTTGCTGAGACTTGCTTTATGGCCTAGTATGTGGTCAGTCCTAGAGATGGTTCCTTGTACTGCTGAGAAGAATGTAAAATCTTTAGCTGTAAGATTGAAAGTTCTGTATATACCTGTTAGATCCATTTGGGCTATAGTGTCGTTTAAATCTACTGTATCCTTGTTGATCTTGTGTCCTGTTGATCTGTCTATTTCTGAGAGTGGAGTATTGAAGTCCCCCAGTACTATTGTATAGGGGTCTAAGTCTCCCTTTAAGTCCCTTAACAAATCTTTTAGACAAACTGGTGCGCTGTAGTTAGGTGCATATACATTGATAATTGTTATATCTTCTTGTTGTATTGATCCGTTAATCATTATATAGTGTCCCTCTTTGTCACTCTTAACAGTTTTTGTGGTAAAGTTTATGTTGTCCGATATTAAGATGGCTACGCCCGCTCTTTTTTCATTTCTGTTGGCATGGTATATCTTTTTCCAGCCTTTCACTTTCGGTCTGTACGGGTCTTTGTTGGAAAGATGTGTTTCTTGTAAGCAGCAAATAGATGGGTTTTGTTCCTTAACCCAATCAGCCAATCTGTGTCTTTTAACTGGACAGTTCTGGCCATTCACGTTCAAAGTGACTAATGATAAGTGGTAACTTTGCCCTGCCATTTGCCAAAGATAAGTTCTAATATATGCTTTGAATTCCCTGTGATCTTTTGCTGTGAGGTTTCCTTCCTTTACCTTCTTTCATATTGATGACCATGTTTCTGTGTTTCTGTGTGTAACACATCTTTAAGCATCTTTTGCAGGGCTGGACGAGTGGCGACAAATTCTTTCAATTTCTGTTTGCTATGAAAGGTCTTTATTTCTCCTTCATTCACAAATGAGAGCTTTGCAGGATATAATATTCTGGGCTGGCAGTTTTTCTCTTTTAGTACCTGGGCTATATCTCGCCATTCCCTCCTAGCTTGTAGGGTTTCTGATGAGAAGTCAGCTGTGAGTCTGATTGGAGATCCTCTGAGAATAATCTGACGTTTCTCTCTTGCACATTTTAGGATCTTTTCTTTATGTTTCACTGTGGAGAGTTTAATTACAAAGTGTTGTGGTGAGGATCTCTTTTGGTCGTGTTTATTAGGGGTTCTGTGAGCTTCCTGTACTAGGATGTCTCTGTCCTTCTCCAAACCTGGGAAATTTTCTGCTAATATCTCACTAAAAAGGCCTTCTAATCCTTTCTCCCTCTCCATGCCTTCAGGAACTCCTAGAACCCGAATGTTGGTTTTTTTAATAGTATCCTGAAAATTCCCGACAATATGTTTTAGATTTCTAATTTCCTCTTCTTTTCTTTGGTCTGACTGTATCCTTTCCTGTTCTCTGTCTTCTAAGTCCGATATTCTCTCTTCTGCTTCACCCATTCTGTTTGTAAGGCTCTCTATTGTGTTTTTCATTTGATCAATTGATTTCTTCACTTCATTATGATTTCTCGTCACTATCACAGTTTCCTGTTGTACTAGTTGTTTCGTTTCATTTTGATTCCTCCTTAATATTTCATTTTCATGAGAGAGATTTTCTATCCTGTCCAGTAAGGATTTCTGTAGTTCAAGAATTTGTTTTTGAGAACTTCTTAATGTTCTTATCAATTTTTTGAGATCTGCTTCTTGCATTTCTTCTATCTCATCATCTTCATAATCTTGAATTGGGGTGTCTTTTTCATTTGGGGGCATCATGGTGACTTCCTTGTTTTTATTACCTCGGTTTTTGCGTTTGTTATTTGGCATATTGGAGATATTTGTTTTTTTCACTGTGGTGCTTTTTCTTGTTATACTATGACTCTAGATTAAGTGGACTATCTGTTTTTGATGGAGCCTTAGGGCTTGAGATGGGTGTGGCCTGAGAGCTCTGTTTGGTGTGCCAAAAGTGACACTCCCAGGTTAGGCGTGGTAGCTCACTCTCTCTCTCTTTCTTTCTTTCTTTGATTCAAAAGGGAAGTAATTCCACACAGCTGAACGAAGTTGGAGGTAGTTAGCAGGCAAATGATATACCCACAGGAGCCAGAGATCGGAAGCTCTTTCCCAAGGACCACACAGGGAATCTGTTTTGCCCTCAGAGTGGGCTCAAATTCTCCTTCAGTCTCCCACTGGGTTGCCAAAGTTTCAGAATTGTAGCATCTCTGGAGAGTACTCACGTGAATTCCGTGATTTCTCTCCCCCACCATCTCTTTTTTCACAGTCTCAGTACAGTAGCGCCACAAATTCACTAGGTCCTAATCTGCTGTTAATTCACCACCCCCCCCAGAGTCAGGTTTTTCTGCTAGGCTCAGGGCAGGTGAAGACCTGTGGTAGCTCTGCTTATGACGTATGTCCAATATGGTGCCTGCTCTTTGTCTTGCTCGCCTTTGAGAGGTGAGCGGAGAGAGAGAAACCCGCCTCCGTACCAGTCACCTTTTTTTTTTTTTTCCTCTCTCTCTCTCTCTTCCTTTTAGCCTGGTGAACTTTCCCCCCCCTCCCCGGTGGTCGTTCCCACTAGTCTCCTCTCTCCGCTTGCCTGCCGGTGTCTCGGGCTATTGAGGTTCTGCTCACCTTGCGTTCCAGCGCTGGTATGTTGAGTCTGCCGCTGGTGTCCTGAACTGTGAGCTCCCACGCTCTCCATGCAGGTCCACTGTGAATCACGCATTCCGGAAGAGTTTCTTCTGCTGTTTCCTCCCCTACTCTTCCTTGAACCTGCAGTATCTCCACTTTTATTAAACTGTCTCTCCCCGGACTATCAGTGTGCTCCCTTCCTATTCCACCATCTTGCCTCCTCCTCCTCACCACTACTTTTATGACTCCTCCATGGGCACTCTGGCCAGGGACTCCATCTTGCCTGGAAAATGTTCTGTGTATAAAAAAGAACACAGAGACTGAAGGAACACTTCAGTAAAGAAGTGGTTAGAACAGCAAATGGCACAGAGACTCCAAACAGCAAAGACAAATAAAGCATGCTGCCACCATCTGCCATTCCTCTCCTCATTCCCCAGTGGAGGGATATCATCTTTCTGGGAAATGGTTTAACTTATGAAATATTAGAATTAAGGATAATGAGAGAAAAACTTTAGTAAGGCAGTAACAGGATCGGCAAACAGCAGACTCTGAAGGACAGTAAAAAGAGAGGAACAAAGCACAAGCCTGCTGTTGTTGCCTGCAGCTCCTTCCTCAGCTTTCCTGCTAGGGAACCACTATCTTGCCATATACAGATGAATAGAAAGCACCTGGATCTCTGCCCTGCTGCAGACAGGCAGCTCTAACTTTGCGAGAATTCCACAGTGCTCACTGACTTTAAGCCTGGAAGGCTGACCGGGGTCCCAACATTGCACTTTGCTCCAAAGAGGAAACCCACAAATGCTCCACCTCCACAAATCTCAAGTCGGTATTACTCTCTATTAATATTCATTCATCTTACCCAATCTCTTTTTGTGTCTTAAACCTGCATAATCAGTTTGGATTCCCAGTAGATTTTGTTTGCTTTTATTCTAAATTTGTTAACATGGTAAAAGTGTGAGAGTATGAACCAGAGCTGCTCCTCAATGCATTTCATAGCCATCTTTATGAATTGATCTTTTTACACTTGATCTATTTCTGCTTGCTTGGAGAATATAAGGATTGTAAGTAACCCCGATGACTATATGTATCTGTGTATTCAGAAGGTTTGAAATGAAGACAATGTGTTTCACTAATGATATTGTCAGGTAACAGATTAAACCATATACTTTACAACACTGGAGATATAAATTCTATTGTGTATTTCCCAGATACAATCATGATGGTGCTTTTTATTTTTTTTTAACTTTTATTTAATGAATATAAATTTCCAATGTACAGCTTATGGATTATAATGGCTTCCTCCCCATAAAGTCCCTCCCACCAGCAACCCTCCCCTTTCCCACTCCCTCTCCCCTTCCATTCACATCAAGATTCATTTTCCATTCTCTTTGTATACAGAAGATCAGTTTAGCATACATTAAATAAAGATTTCAACAGTTTGCTCCCACACAGAAACATAAAGCGAAAAATACTGTTTGAGTACTAGTTATAGCATTAAATCTCAATGTAGAGCACACTAAGGACAAAGATCCTACATGAGGAGTAAGTGCACAGTAACTCCTGTTGTTGACTTAACAAATTGACACTCTTGTTTATGGCCTCAGTAATCACCCTAGGCTCTTGTCATGAGCTGCCAAGGCTATGGAAGTCCCCTGAGTTCACCGACTCTGATCATATTTAGACAAGGCCATGGTCAAAGTGGAAGTTCTCTCCTCCCTTCAGAGAAAGGTACCTCCTTCTTTGATGACCCGTTCTTTCCACTGGGAACTCACTCACGGAGATCTTTCATTTAGGTTTTTTTCTTTTTTTTTTTTTTTTTTTTTTTCCAGAGTGTCTTAGCTTTCCATGCCTGAAATACTCTCATGGGCTTTTCAGCCAGATCTGCATGCCTTAAGGGCTGATTCTGAGCCCAGAGTGCTGTTTAGGGCATCTGCCATTCTATGGGTCTGCTGTGTATCTCACTTCCCATGTGGGATCGTTCTCTCCCTATTTTATTCTATCAGCTAGTATTTGCAGACACTATTCTTGTTTATGTGATCCCTTTGGTTCTGAGTCCTATCATTATGATCAATTGTGAACAGAAATTGATCACTGGGACTAGTGAGATGGCATTGGTACATGCCACCTTGATGGGATTGAATTCGAATCCCCTGGTATGTGGTGCTTTAAAAACATATTCAATTAAAGTATTGCTAGGTATTTTTATGTGAGTTAGAATAGTTCATATCATTAGAAAAACTTGAATATTAAATTTGCATAAAGATACACTAATTTGTTATTATATAACACTAAATACAGTATTTAATTGAAGTACATGTATAATATTTTAATAATACTATGGATTAGTGTATCAAGTTTTGAAGTAAGGTTTTCAGAATAAATAAAATTTTATAGATTAGTGAAATAAAAGAATGCTAATTATATCATGTGAAGTTATGTGAATATAACTAAAGTAATATTAGAATCTTTTTTTAACTTTTATTTAATAAATAAAAATTTCCAAAGTACAGTTTTTGGATTACAGTGGTTCCCCCCCATAATTTCCCTCCCACCTGCAACCCTCCAATGTCCCACTCCCTCTCCCATTCCATTGACATCAAGATTCATTTTTTAATTAACATTATATATAGAAGATCAATTCAGTATATATTAAGTAAAGATTTCAACCATTTGCACCTACACAGAAACACAAAGTGTAAAGTACTGTTTTAGTAGTAGTTTCACCATTAATTCACATAGTACAACACATTAAGGACAGAGATCCTACATGAGGAGTAAGTGCACAGTGACTCCTGTTGTTGACTTAAAAATTGACAGTCTTGTTTATTGGGTCAGTAATCACCCTAGGCTGTAGTCATGAGTTTCCAAGGCTATGGAAGCCTTTTGAGTTAGCCAACTCTGATCTTATTTAGACAAGGTCGTAGTCAAAGTGGGAGTTCACTCCTCCCTTCAGAGAAAAATATCTCCTTCTTTCCTTCTTTGATGGCCCTTTCTTTCATTTAGTTGTTTTTTTTTTTTTTTTTTTTTTTTTTTTTTTTGCCAGAGTGTGTTGGATTTCCATGCCTAAAATACTCTCATGAGCTCTTCAGCCAGATCTGAATGCCTTAAGGGCTGATTCTGAGGCCAGAGTGCTGTTTAGGACATCTGCCATTCTATGAGTCTACTGTGTGTCCTACTTCCCATGTTGGATCATTCTCTCCTTTTTAATTCTATCAGTTAGTATTAGCAGACACTAGTCTATTTTATGTGATCCCTTTGACTCTTAATCCTATCATTATGATCAATTGTGAACTGAAATTGACCACTTATGACTAGTGAGATGGCATCGGTACATGCCACCTTGATGGGATTGAATTGGAATCCCCTGACATGTTTCTAACTCTACCATTTGGGTTAAGTCCGATTGAACCTGTGCCGAACTGTACATCTCCTCACAGTAAAAGATCACAGGAAGTTCAAAGCATATATTAGAAATATCTTTAGTAAAATGGCGAGGCAAAGCTACTAGTTATCAATAGTCACGTTGAATGTCAATGGCCTCAACTCTCCAGTTAAAAGACACAAACTGGCTGAATGGATTAAGGAACAAAACCCATCTATTTCCTGTAATACTAGATTCTAACCCAATTTCACTTTTGAAATCAAATTTTTCCAATTTTATATTATCTGGAATAAATTCAGTTAGCATACACCATTGCATACACATGTGTGCATAATCATACAGCATTTCATATTATGTTGTTTGCTGTAAATATTTAGTATATTTTAGTACTATATTTACTTTAGTGCAAATATTTGTAAATATAGTTAAAAGAATGAATCAATCAAAATATTGAATCTTCTAAGAAGTAATAGTGTTAGAGTCAGTATACACATAGATTATTTTTTCAGCTGTCAGCCAATTATTATTTTTACAAAAATAATTGAACTGCTTTCATATCTCATATTTTTAAGGATTTTTATTTATTTATTTTAGAGGTAGAGTTACAGACATGAGAGGGAGAAACAGAAGGAAATGTCTTCCGTCCGTTGGTTAACCCTCCAAATGGCCACAATGACTGATGCTGTGCTGATCCGTAGCCAGGAGCCAAGTGCTTAGTCCCAGTCCCAGTCTCCCATGTGGGTGCAGAGGTCCACAGGGCCATCCTCCACTGCCCCCCCAGGCCACAGCAGAGAGCTGGATTGGAAGAGGAGTAGCCAGGACTAGAACTGGTGCCCATATGGGATTCCGATGCCACAGGCAGAGGATTGACCCACTGTGCCATGGTGCCAGTCCCTTTCATATCTCATATTATTAGCTACCCAGTAAATATGTTTTTTTTTATTTTACAGTAGAGTTATATACAGTGAGAGAGAGACAGGTCTTCCTTCCATTGGTTCCTTTTCTCTCTCCTCTCTTTTTACTGAGGCTATAGAAGAATATTGGAATTTGGTTTACTTCATTAGAAAAAATACAAGTTTATAGACACTAAGGGGTTCAAAAACAATTACCAGGTATGCATTATAATATGGCCCAAGACTTCTTTTGGGTGAGAGAGAGTGAGAGACAAGGACAACTGCATGCTCTACAAGGATTCCACATTTGATACCATGAGCTCACTCCTGTAATAAGAGTACTAACCCACCAGTAAGATCAGAGTCTTCATGACTTAATACCTATTAATGGTTCCACTTGTTAACACTGTTATGTTGAGGAATGAGTTTCAGTTATAAATGTCTGGGCATACACATTCAAGTCATTTCAGTACCTTTGACCTAGAGATAGTGGAAATAACTTCCCTGATTTTATTTCAAACAGATAACTCTTAAGGTTTAAAGATGAAACTGAGAAAAGATTTTATACAGATTTAAGTTTCATGGAGGCAGAAAGAGAATTTATAATTAAAAATTTTCTAAAATACTTTAAGAAAAAAGAAGTCAGGAGCCTGGAGTCAGGAAAATCTTGCCTAAACTTTAGTCAAGCTGAGGAGACTTTATAAGGTTGTTCATGCAATCTATTAGGGAATCCAAAAATAAAGTTTGACTTCCATAAGCCTGTTATTTTACATCAGAGACTCAGTTTGATCCAAAATTTTAATGTGCAAACAGTTATTATCCAGGCATAGAATCTTACTTAATGCAAAATTTTATTAGGCTTAGCGTTAAAGTACAACATAATGAACATATTTTCTGATTCAGTGAGTATGTTTATTGAGTATCTAGCATGGGATTAACAATGCTAGTTCTCCCTTGCTCCAAATGGGTGCCCAATGCAGCTAAAACATGACTAGCATATGCATAATTTGAATAGAATGAGCTTTTGAAATAGAAAAAAAAAACCTGTCATTCTGTATCTATATAATATGAGATATTATAACTGTGCATAGAAAGACATGGATATTACATATACAAGTAGTTTTGAATACCATTTTATTCCAGCATTTAGATTAGGGTTCTAAAGAATCTGATAGTCTGGGTCACAATGGATATCATGCATCAGGCAAACTATTGAATGCCCAGAACTGACAGATATAAATGTCTAATTCCATGTGATTTTTACCAAATCCTGTGAAATTAGGAATGTCTTTCTCATTTAACCACTGAAGACATTGAAGTTCTGATTTTGATAGTTTCTGTTTCCAAAGTGGCTGGGGCTTATAACAGAGCCAGGATGTACAATCTCTTTCACACCCTGCTTGTGTTCTGTTCTCACTACATGCTACTCCCCTGAATGTTATTCCTTCATGAAAAGTAAATGCTTATTCACTTTGTTGTTTTAAGAATAATATCAACCCTAGGTTATGAATTGTTGAATATTTCTTGCAAGAGGATATAGCTTTATATAATATTTTTTTCTAAACTATCAGGTAAATATTATGTTTTTCAATCTTTTTTTATTTATTTTTTTTGTTATTTTTTGGACAGGCAGAGTTAGACAGTGAAAGAGAGAGAGACAGAGAGGAAGGTCTTCATTTTTCTGTTGGTTCACCCCCTAGATGGCCGCCATGGCCGGCACACTGCGCCAATCCAAAGCCAGGATCCAGGTTCTCCCCCACGCCAGTCTCCCATGGGGGTGCAGGGCCCAAACACTTGGGCCATCCTCCACTGCCTTCCCATGGCACAGCAGAGAGCTGGACTGGAAGAGAGGCAACTGGGACAGAATCCGGCACACCAACTGGGACTAGAACCTGGGGAGCTGGCACCACAGGTGAAGGATAAGCCAAGTGAGCCGTGGCACTGGCCTGTTTTTCTATCTTGAGCTAACTTGATAAGTAGTAGCTTAAACAGACTTCTTAGAAAATTGAGACTTGATACAGAGGGTTATTGTGTTCATATTCTTAACTTACAGCACAACTGTCTTCCATTTGTTTCCATAATACTAAAAAGTGTCCTGCTGCTATACTAAATACATAGAGAAAGAATTGAAGATTGATTGTCTAACTTAAAATCCATTATATAGAGAAGCACATCTTAACTGTGCAGTGTCCTACATCCAAAAGTGACCTAATTGATCAAGAATATACCTCAAGAATCTATCAAACCAATTTTACATGATGATTTGATACATATATTATATTTCTTAATATGCGGGTATATGACATATATTATTTTCATGTGAAACAATTATCAGATATCAGCTTCTCTTAATCATGGTATAATGATACACATTTAAGTATGGGTTTTACCTTTTTAAAAGACATGCAGTTTGGCTATAGTAATCCTGTAAAGATCTCTACTGTTTAATCATTCATTAAAAGTTTGTTTTAATCAAATTAAACATTATTCAAGAAGAAGGGGCCCAGACTCTTGCTGCTTTGCTGCTACAGCAGGACTGCAGCCTAGGACAGGAGCATGCCTAAGAAGCATGGAGAGAATTAAAAAACAAACAGCCCAACAAAAACAGGGTCTGCCTATACTCTTTCCAGTTTTCAGCCCATCTCCCCACCATCAGGTTCTTCAACATTATTAATTTTAGGTAGAATTTACTATTTCAGTGTATTTCATTACACACTCAACTCCTCTAAAATTAAACTTTATTCTCCACATTCAATTACTGCAACAATTACCTTTACACATTTTTAAATCAGTCATTGTTTAATAGTCAAAACAAGCCACAGAAGTAGCAATATCCTCTCCCCACTCCACTTTTATCTACATAGTTCGCCTAACCTTCAGATCATAAAGATAAATGTTCAGGGTGCCTTTGCAAATTTTACTACTTTATATATTAGCACACATTATTTCTTTCCTATTCAATTACCTGACTTCAGAATTGTAAATTCATTCACTCTCTAATTTTCACACTGTGGTTGATCATCTCTTAGCCTGAAAACTTTCTTTTCTCCTATAATAGAGGAAGGATGAGTTGGAGTATCCAAAGGGAAGGAGGATTTAAGAGGTAAGAAATAAGTTGCAGTGTAGCAGCAGGTGGAGGTTTAAGACAAGGAGAGATGACATCACTAGCCTTTGCTAACTGCTGGCTGACATCTATGTTCCTCATAATAGAAAATGAAAAATCCCAAAAGAGTTGTTTATACCAAATACCTTGTACTTCACTCCTTCCATTCACTTTATAAGCTGCTTTTATCAGGATTTTGTGAACATCATTCAACAGAAATTGCTGTAGTTCAAATCAATAGTTATTTACACATTGATGAAATCAATGGCTAACTCCCAGTCCTCATCTTGTATAACCTATTGGTATCTGTTGAAATAATTGATTACTCTCTATTTTTTCTATATATTCCTTTTCATTGGTTTCTAGTCAGGGCAGGCTCCATTACCATGAAACCTTTGCATTCACACAGATCGTTCAAGACCTTGGGCTTAGAAAGAAACTGCATTTGGCTTAATGTTCTACTTTCATGTTCTTTACTGTCAAAATAACTTTTAAATAAGAGTTTCACATATTCACTTTTGAACTGAACTCGATTTGTTTCACCAGCCCCACTTCCAATAGACAATGTTCTCACTATTTTCTTTCTATATTTCTGAGTTTTGCCTGTTGACCTCTTTTGTTATTTGCCCATCTTTTATTCTTCAATTCTTTACTCCTCAGTCCACAATATTTTATGTGAATATTTCACTGATTGCCGTGTTGTAAAAACCATAATTTTCATGATGATTTCAGTTTTTATATTTCCAGATCAGATTCACTCACTTTCTGAACTCCAAACTTGTATACTTAAGACTTTTTTCAACATGCTGACATTTAACTGATTATCTTTCACCTCCACCCTATTCTGTTCACAGCCTGTATCTTCATGGTTGGTAGAAACTCCATCCTTCTCATTACTTATTTATTTGCATCCATTTTATTCTCCACACAGAGTTTGCTAGAGGTCATGTGGTGTTTACATTCAAAATATCTCTAGAATTTCACCATTTGACCATTAACACCAAAGCAGTGATGTTTTGCCTGAGTTATCATGACCTTCACTGGATTGCTGTGGCAGCTCTCAGAAAGGTGAAATTTCTTCTATTCGTCCTTCTCTGAGGGCTGTTTCCTATAGAACAATCAACATCTTTACAATACAAATCAATGAAATGGATCCTAGGCTCAAATCTCTTCTATGAATCCTCTTTTAAAACCACAGTCCAGACAATGACAAAAAAAAAAAAAACAACTCTGTATTATTTGGTCCAGAATTACCCACAGATCCTTGTTTCCTCCCCATCACTTATGCAAGTCTACCACCATGATGTACTTGCTGTTCCACATGAAAGTCATATTCATATTTTAGTGCCATAATCTAGCTGTCTCCCTTTCTATTAGATATATACTTGCTTAACTCTTGCCTCTTCTAAACCATTATTTATATATCAACTTTCTATTAACATTATCTTGAACATCATAATTAAAGTCATGATCATTAATCAAGAAAAATAAATTAAAGGGATACAAATTGGGAAGGAAGAAGTCAAACTATCCCTCTTTGCAGATGATATGATTCTTTATTTAGGGGATCCAAAGAACCTACTAAGAGACTATTGGAACTCATAGAAAAGTTCGACAAAATAGCAGGATATAAAATCAATGCACAAAAATCAACTGCTAAGATCAATCCCATTCACAATAGCTACAAAACAATCAAATGCCTTGTAATAAACTTAATCAATGACATCAAAGATCTCTACAATGAGAATTACAAAATCCTAAAGAAAGAACTAGAAGATACCAAAAAATGGAAAAATGTTCCATGATCAAGGATTCGAAGAATCAATATCAACAAAATGTCCATTCTCTCAAATGCAATTTATAGATTCAATGTGATACCAACAAAATACCAAAGACATTCTTCTCAGATCTGGAAAAAGTGATGCTGAAATTCATATGGAGACACAGGAGACCTCGAATAGCTAAAGCCGTCTTGTTTAACAAAAACAAAGCCAGAGGCATCACACACCAGATTTCAGGACATACTACAGGGCAGTTATAAATCAAAGCAGCATGGTACTGGTACAGAAACAGATGGATAGAACAATGGAACAGAATAGAAACACCAGAAATCAATTCAAACATCTACATCCAACTTATATTTGATCAAGGATCTAAAACCAATTCCTGGAGCAAGGACAATCTATTCAACAAATGGTGCTGGAAAAACTGGATTTCCACATGCAAAAGCATGAATAAGACTCCTACCTTACACCTTAAACAATAATCCACTCAACGTGGATTAAAGACCTAAATCTATGACCCGACACCATCAAACTATTAGATAACATTGGAGAAACCCAGCAAGATATAGGCACAGGGATAGATTTCTTGGAAAAGACCCATAGGTACAGGCAGTCAAAGCCAAAATTAACTATTGGGATTGCATCAAATTGAGAAGTTTCTGTACGGCAAAAGAAACAGTCAGGAAAGCGAAGAGGCAACCAACAGAATGGGAAAAAATATTTCCAATCTATGCAACTGATAAAAGACTAATAACCAGAATCTACAAAGAGATCAAGAAATTCTACAATAAAACAACCTACTTAAGAGATGGTCCAAGAACCTAAATAGATATTTTTAAAAGAGGAAATCCAAATGGCCGGCAGATACATGAAAAAAAAGGTTCAGGATCACTAGCAATCAGGGAAATGCAAATCAAAACCACAAGGAGGTTTCACCTCACACCGGTTAGAATGGCATATATACAGAAATCTACCAACAACAGATGCTGGCAAGGATGTGGGGAAAAAGGCACACTAATCCACTGTTGGTGGGAATGCAAACTGGTTAAGCCTCTATGGAAGTCAGTTTGGAGATTGCTCTGACACCTGAACATAACCCTTTCATACAACACAGCCATCTAACTCCTTGGAATTTATCCAAAGGAATTAAATTGGCAAAAACAAGAGCTGTCTGCACCTCAATGTTTATTGAAGCTCAATTCACAATAGCTAAGACTTGATTCCAAGTCTTTATTCCAAATGCCCAAAAACAGAAGACTGGATAACGAAAGTAGGGGATATGTACTCTATAGAATGCTATACAGCAGTGAAAAAATGAAATGGGCCATTTGCAAAAAAATTGAGTAATCTGGAAAGCATCATGCTGAGTGAAATAAGCCAGCCCCAAATGGACAAATAACATATGGTCTCCCTGATCGGTGACAACTAACTGAGCACCTAAAAGGAAACCTTTGCCAGCATCACGGCTCACTAGGCTAATCCTCCGCATTGCGGCACTGGCACACCGGGTTCTAGTCCCGGTCGGGGCGCCGGATTCTGTCCCGGTTGCCTCTCTTCCAGGCCAGCTCTCTGCTGTGGCCAGGGAGTGCAGTGGAGGATTGCCCAAGTGCTTGGGCCCTGCATCCCATGGGAGACCAGGATAAGTACCTGGCTCCTGCCATTGGATCAGCGTGGTGCGCCAGCCTCAGCATGCTGGCCGCGGCAGCTATTGGAGGGTGAACCAATGGCAAAAGGAGACCTTTCTCTCTGTCTCTCTCTCTCTCTCTCTCTCTCTCTCACTGTCCACTCTGCCTGTCAAAAAAAAAAAAAAAAAGTAAAAGGAAACCTGTTGAAGTGAAATGGATACTAGGAGAAACAATGTATTGATCCGCACTTGTCCTGTCAGGAACAATTTACTATTTTATTCCTTTTAGTATTGTTTGTTCTACTTAATACCATTGGTTGAACTCTCTAATTAACACAAAATTATTCTTAGGTGTTTAAATTTAACTGAAATGTGATCCCTGCTAAATATAAGAGTTGGAATAAGAGGGGGAGGAGATGTGCAGTTTGACACATGCTCACTCGGACTTACCTCTAATGGAAGATTTAGAAATGTGCCAGGGGATTCCAATTCAATCCCATCAAGGTGGCATGTATCAATGCCATCTCACTAGTCAAAGTGATCAGTTTCAATTCATAATTGATCATAATGATAGGGTTAAGTGTCAAAAGGGATCACATAAAATAGACTAGTGTCTGCTAATATTAACTGATAGAATTAAAAAGGAGAGAATGATCCAACAGGGAAAACGGGATAAACAGCAGACTCATAGAATGGCAGATGCCCTAAACAACATCAGAATCAGCCCTTAAGGCATTCCGAACTGCTAAAAAGCCCATGAGAGTATTTCAGTTATGGAATGCCAAGAAACTCTGGCAAAAAAAAAAAAAAATGATCTAATGAAAGATCTCAGTGAATGAGATCCCAGCGGAGAGAACAGGCCATCAAAGAAGGACGTACCTTTCTCTGAAGGGAGGAGAGAACTTTCACTTTGACTATGGCCTTGTCTAAATTACATCGGAGGTGGTGAACTCAAGAGGCCTCCATATTATTGGCAACTCATGGCAAGAGTCTTTGGTGATTACTGATGCCATAAACAAGAGTGTCAAATTGTTAAATCAACAACAGGATTCACTGTGTATCTACTCCCCATGTAGAATTCCTGTCCTTAATGTGTTGTACTATGTGAATTAATGGTAAAACTACTACTAAAACAGTACTCTATACTTTGTGTTTCTGTGTGGGTGCAAACTGTTGAAATCTTTACTTACTTAGTAAATACTAAGTATAGCTTGTGTATATAAAGATAATTAAAAAGGAATCTTGATGGAGAATGGGATGGGAGAGGGTGTGAGAGATGGGATGTTTGCAGGTGGGAGGGATATTATGTGGGGAAAAAGCCACTTTAATCCAAAAGTTGTACTTTGGAAATTTATATTTATTAATTTGATGTTTTAAAAGAATAAAGTCATGATCATGTCCTACCTTTCTTGTGTTCCGTATATCCTTCATTTTTTATTTTTTAAATTTTTTATTTATTTGAGAAGTGAGTTACAGACAGAGATATGGAGGGAGAGAGAGGAAGGTCTTCAGTCACTGGCTCACTCTCCAAGTAGCCAAAATGGCAGAGCTGAGCCCATATGAAGTCAGAAGCCAGTAGTATTTTAAGGTCTCTGATCACTGTAGGGGCCAAGGGACTTGAACCATTTTCCACTGCTTTCCCAGGCCACAATCAGAGAGCTGGATCAGAAGAGGAACAATGGCAACCAGCTCCGATATGGGATGCCAGTGCCGCAGGTGGAGGCTGGCCCCTCCCTCATTTTATTTTATTTTGCTTTATTTTCTATTCTTTTTTTGTATGTTTTTTTCTGAAGCATTGTATTAAATTGGGTTGACTGAGTTAAAATTTATTTAATTGGATCTTTTTATGTTAATATATTTTCTTGTTAAGTTTGTACTGACTTTAAATAGAGTATAAAAAATTATTTGAAACAGAGTAGTCAAATGCTATCTATTCAAGTAAACAAAAATCATTAAATTTATTTTGGAACAGAAATTTATATTGATAATAAAGATTAAATGAGAAAAATAAGCAGCTTAAGTATATTTATAGTTACAATATTGGAGTATATGTCTTCTCTTCTCGATAGTGTTAGAGAATCTGCCTGGCAGGTAACTCCATGTACATTAATATAATGCAACAATTTTCTATAGCAGGATATTTTTAGAAAATAAAAACAATATGTTTAATGTTCCTCAGAATGGATTAAAGAACTTTTTTTTTTTTTATAAAATGGACTTTGGCCTGATTGTCTTCCAAATATAATTTGCTGGATAACTGGTCACTAATTCACTAGACTTCTTGTTTCTTATCCATTGGAGATTAGTTTGAAAGAAAATTAACACTTCTGAAAAAAAGAACATAATATCTAGGTAAAATTAAAGCACATTATAATATTATAATATGAAAAATTAATCAAGAACTCAAATCACAATATTGCAATTCTTATATTCAAGAACTGTTTTCTACAAATAATATCTAATTGTTGATATATGAAAGCAAATAAACATGCATGTAAATAGTTTAGTGTATGTCCCATAGTCTTTATGTAGCTTTTTATAAAGACACACACACAATTATAATAACATGAATAACAAATAAGAGATGATTGTATGTACTTTAGGAGATGATAATTGTAGAAAAATGATGTCATATACATAGACATACACTTAGTGTACACCTGTAGGTGTAGGAGAAAAAAAAAAAAACAAAGCTGTATCGTGTTTACTGAATAATGTTTCCAGCTTTGTGTTAATATTTCTGTAAAAGGAGATTGGTAATGCAGTGTAGGATAATTGTTGGGTTTGGTACGGTGTTATACCACCTTTTAACTGAATTAATTTAGGTTATTTCCTGCTCTAGATTCAGGGGTTTGAATCATTAGTCGTCTGTGTTATTTATAATTGACCATTCTTCCCATATGAACTTCTTTCAAAAACAAAACACTTTCCCCCCTAAGTCATCACTCTTATTTCTGACTCCCTTCTATTTCTGCACCTCTGAAACAATTCTTCAATTTATGTTTTTCACTCGTATTTCTTATCTTCTCATTCTATTTTCTAACAGTCTTTCTCTAAAATGAATACTCACTTCCATATCACTATATTTTATCTACTAAATGTTGATAAGAACTAATGTGTGGTTTTACTTGGCATGGCACATTTTTGATTTCTGTGGATTTGAAACAGATTTCTTAATGCCAAATATCAATTTCATAGTTTTCAAGTCTAAGAATTTCTATCTTCCATAATAATCTATCAACAGTTTTAATAGTTTATTTAATACCAATTAGATGATATTGCTACATAATTTATAGCAAAAGCATGAGACAATAGTGTAGTATTTCTCACTTGAAAAAATAACTCTCCTATTAATTTTCTCCATTTCTTTTCTGTAGTAAAATGAATTATTTCACCCTGCTGCTTTTTTGTCCATATCTGAGAATTTATTTTACTGTCTTTTCTCTCAAAATCACACAAAAGAACATAAAGGCAACCTAAATATCAACAAATGCTTTCTTACCATTCAGTTCACTGTCCTTTCTATTCATTCTCTTCTCTTCTTCCAAATTCTTTTAAAGAAGAACTTACTTCTTGACTTCTGCATACTCATTCCTCATTCAAACTGCAACAGACTCAATTTTTATGTAGTTTATCATTATTAACAATCCACTGACCCCCATGTAAGAGAGTTAAATATCTTCATTCATTATGAAGTTGTTGCTGTTCTCACATCTGAGGAGCAGAATTCTTCAACTTCTTGACTGACTTAGAAATGTGACTTGCTTTGGTTAATCAAAATGAACAAAAGTGATTAATTTTATGTTCTAGCAGAAAATTCAAGCCTGTGGCAAGATTGCCTATCTCTCTCCTTTTGTTTTTTTTTTTTTTTCTTTGCCACAAGTTCTGTAGGTCAAGATAGAAAGTGATTATTCATTATAAATATACATGAGCAATGATTCTAGGCAACATGTGAGAAACACATAGAATAAAGTTGCATTTAGTGTGACATGAACTGAGAAAATCATTGGCCAGAAGCAAAGAGAAATGAAACTAAAGCATGAGAATTTCTAGGACTTTCAGTTTTGATAAATGTGGTTTTTATCCACAGACACTCAGGGAAGATGAAAATCTAATGTTAAAATTTACTATGCACTGAGTTTCAAGGAATAGATGAAAGCTAGCATCTGACCATGGGGTCCTTTGTTAAACCAGTAAATTGAATTTCAGCAAGTCTTTTAACCAGAACTGAAGTTTTGAGAAATGAGACTAAGCTGGTAAGCTTAAGTTGTGTCCACATGAGTCAAATGGGAAAACCACGTATAAAGGAAATTCTGTTGACTATTTGCACATGGAGCAAAACTAGACTGTTATATGTTTGATTCTGTCTCACAAACAAATAATGTTGATTCCTAATTCCCAGTGCCTCTGAATGTTTACTTTATTGGGAATAGGTTCTTTGCAGATGTAGTTAAGAGGAGGTCATACTGGAATGGAGTAGGCTTTTGATCCAAAGTAACTAATGTCCTTGTAATCAAAATTTGTACCAGATACATAGACCTTAGCAAGGCAATTGTGTGAAAAGTAATGGCCAGGTAAAATTAGAAATATATAGTCACAAGTCAAGGAACATCTGGGGCTACTTAGAAACTAGCATCTTCTATAAGATGCTATAAGCCTTCTATAAGACTTCAGAGGGAACATGATCCTTCCAGGTCTCGATTTGAAGCATCGAGGCTGTACTGAGAGAAAATGTGGTATGATTGCTTTAAATCACGTGTGTGATCATTCTTACAAGAGCCCATATGAAATTAATTCACTACCAAAAACTAATACATGTGATAGCTCTTTACTGTTCCCAGCCCATATTTCTTTCCCAAATATCGGTAACATATATCCAAATCTCTGTGTTAAAAATACCTAAAAATTAAAACTAAAGCATATTCTAAGCAAAACTCATCATAGTTTCCTGAAAAATCCCTCAATTATCTATAGAATTTTCCCCTAATGTTGGTAATTCCATCAAGTCATTATCAAACAAAAAATCTAAGACTAATTCTCAACTCCACTCGCCACATTTTCTCTACTGATAATATACTTTTTATAGTACCTTTTAAAATTGTCTTATATCTGTCACGTCAGATTCTATACAGTTCCTGGGCTGCTTCTTTCACACATGGGCAGTTAACTTGATATATGAGATCATTCCACTCTACTCTGAGCCATCATTACCACATTCTACCCCTCAGAGAGTTTATTCTCATTTTCTTTTAAAGTTTCCTTTTCTGTTGCTTGTCACATTAAATTCAGTAATCTTTAGGTTTTTCCCAATTCTATTATTTTATTACTATGCACATGATTATTGGGTGGCTTTACTTACTTCCATCATAACCATCATATTTTGCATTTTTAATGCCTGATACTCGATATTAAGAAATCAAATAGATTCAAACAACAAAAGATGCTTCACATCCATAATTGCCATATAAAGTTACACTATATTATCATTCTCATGAGAAACCCAGGGTCTATGATTCAGAAAGCTATAATCACTTGAAAATATTTGGGTGCAAACCTCATTTTCAGCAGCTTATGTGATATCCACTGGATAGGCTGAAAGTACTGTTAATTCTTTAGGTTTCAGAACTGACTCATTTACCCCAATTTCATTTCTGCTTCTTTCTGTCTTATTCCATTCTTCTGATTTAATTAATGGATGCTTAGCCATCTTGTTGAAACGATCTGAAGATGTGAACTAGTCTTACTGCTCTTTCCACTCAGCCTCATCTTCGTGTAAAAGTCCTTCATGCAACTGTTTTAATAACTGTGATTTTGCCTTTCATACAGTGTTGATGTCAATTTCAGTAAGGTTAGTTTTTAAGAAATATTTATTTTTATTTGAAAGGCAGAGAAAGACAAGGAAGGAAGGAAGGAAAGAAAGAAGGAAGGAAGGCAGGAAGAAATGGAGGGATGGCGGGACAGAGAGAGAGATGAAAGAAGGAAGGAGGAAAGGAAGGAAGGAAGAAAGAAAGAAACTTTTGTCTGCTGGTTAGCTTCCCAAATGGATACAAGGTCAGCAGCTGTTCAGACCAAATCTAGAAGCTGAGATTCCATCCAGGTTTCCCCCATGAGTTTGGGGTACAAGCACTTGGGCCATGTTCTACAGCTGCAAGAAACTCTCAATTTCTTAACTTAGCTGGAGGGCAATTCAATCACCTGACTTAAGATGGTTTCCTAACACTATCTTCCATCATTCTACATCATGCATAATCTAAACGCTTTCTTTCTATACAATGATTCTTTATGCCATCTCTCTCATTATTGTAATGCATTTTATGAATTTTGAATTAACATGAACATGGAATATGTCGCACTATCTCAGCATATATACACATGATGAGTCAATCATACTGGGAAATTTTAATTATTTATTTCTTTCTGGTTTATTTTATCTTTATGGTTTATCTTATCTTTGTGGCTTATTAACTCATTCTTCTCCATGTGTAAAATTTTCTTAGTTAAATTACTATAACAGGATTAGTTTATTGTATTAACTATTGTTTTTGTGTTTACCTACCATCTTTTTTTAAAGATTTATTTTATTTTATTTGAAAGACAGAGTTACAGAGAGAAGCAGAAACAGAGAAAAGTCTTCCACCTGCTGGTTCACTTCTCAAATGGCCTCAACGGCTGGAGCTGAGCAAGTCCGAAGCCAGGAGCCAGGAGCTTCTTCCTGGTCTCCCACGTGGGTGCAGGGGCCCAAAGACTTGGGCCATCTTCTACTGCTTTCCCAGGCCATAGAAGAGAGCTGGATCAAAAGTGGAGCAGCTGGGACTAGAACCTGCGCCCATATAGGATGCCAGTGCTTCAGGCCAGGGCTTTTATCTGTGCTATATTACTTTTTCTTTCTTTTTGCAGAGAGAATTATACAACAACCCGAGAGATCCCCAGCAGTTCATGTAATTTATTTATATAACCTCTTCCTTTCAAGAGAGGGATAGACCAAGGAATATGATGGGGTATCACTCCTGTGACTAGATAATTATTCAACTGATTTTGAGCTCGTTAATAGGGATTTAACTTGATGTAATCAGAGCAACACTTTACAAACAAGGGAATTATGATGAAACTGAATTTTTACCAGACTTGCTGGGGGAGAAGTTCTGTGGTTTGGAAAATGTTCCATAATAAGGAGTAGAGAATGGCTCCAACAGGTGAAAATGATCCCTGGATATAATCTAGTAAGAAAAAAAAATACTTTTGTTATACATGCATCATAATAATCACTTTACAACCACTTGATGGAGCATGGAAGATCTTTCCGTAGGTGGCCAACATCTTGATTTCAATCTTGGGAGACACTTAACAGTAGACTCAGCTAAATCATCAGACTTTTGAACCAGAGATTGTGAAATAATAAAGTTTTCCTGTTGTAAATCCCTGAGTTTGTGATAATACATCTCTGTTACTATCTTTGGATTGACTATTTTTTATTATTTATTTGCAGCACTCTCCACTTCATACCTGTATCATTTAAAAATTTATTTATTAATTTATTTGAAAGACTGAGTTACAGAGAGGCAGAGACAGAGAGAGATAGATCTTTGATTGGCTGGTTCACTCCCCAAATGGCCACAATGGCCAGAGCTGGGCTGATCTGAAGCCATGAGCCAGGAGCTTCTTCCAGATCATCCATGCAGGTGCAGGGGCCCAAGGACATGGCCCATCTTCTACTGCATTCCTAGGCCATAGTAGAGAGCTGGATTGCAAGTGGAGCAGCTGAGACTTGAACTGATACCCATATGGAATGGCAGCACTGCAGACAGCAACTTTACTCAGTATGCCAAAGAGCCTGCCTCCCTGCATCATATTTTAACATATTTGACTCCCTTATGTTAGAACCACATTATACATGTCTGACTTTTCAATATTAATTAAGAGGTGTGATTTTGGCACAGCAGATTAAACTGCTAGTAAGGACACCTGATTCAGAGGAGCTGGCTCAAATCCAGGCTTTGTGCTTCCAATTCAGCTTTCCAGTAATGTACTTGGGAAGCAGTGGATGTTGACTCAAGTGCTTGGGTTCCTGCTACCCTTGTAGGTGACCAGGATGGAGTTCCCAGCTCATGGAATTGATCTGGTCTACTGCTGCATGTTGTGGGAATTTGGGAGTGAACCAGCAGAAAAAAGATGTCTCTTTTCTTGCTTTCACTCTCTCCTCCACCCCATCACTCTTTCAAATAAACTAATATTAAAAATACTAATATTATTAATTTGAAATTTAAAAAGTATTTTTTTTCAGTTCAGGACCTTGAAACAAATCATATGAATCCTTCCTTATTTAACATTTTTCATGTATTTCAATTCAATATTATTTAAACCATAGAAGATATTACTACAAATATACTATATACTATAGAATATATAATACATACATATTAAATTTTTCCACAGGTTTTTTCCCACTTTTCATATATTCCTTCCTGCCTATTCACAACCCAAAACCTGAGCTCAGTTCCTTCTGCCTTGATTTCGTTGTTTACTATTCTCTTTAGTTCACTTTTGCATTTGAAAAAAAAAAAATCACTCACTTCTTGTTTTTTTGTTTGGTATTTTTTTATTTATTTGACAGGTAGAGTCATAGATAGTTAAAGAGAGAGACAGAGAGAAAGTTCTTCCTTCCATTGGTTCATTCCCCAAATGGCCATTACAGCCGGCGCTGCACCGATCCAAAGCCAGGAGCCAGGTGCTTCTTCCTGGTCTCCCATACGGGTGCAGGGGCCCAAGCACTTGGGCCATCCTCCACTGCTTTCCTGGGCCACAGCAGAGAGTTGGACAGGAAGAGGAGCAACTGGGACAAGAACCTGGCGCCTATATGGGATGCCAGCGCCACAGGCAGAGGATTTACCAAGTGAGCCCTAGCGCTGGCCCCCACTTCTTGTTTTTTTGAAAAATATAATTGAAGAAATGTTTAATCAATGTAAAATTTTAATTTGGCAATTAAAATTGGTCAACTAACTGTGGAAACTAAAACAGTAGATAAATATGTTCACAAATCTCCATACAGTATTTTTCTCATGAGGGTATAAATAGTCTTAATTTTAGAATGCATACTTTTGTGCATCTAATTTCATTATATGTAAGTATATTACTTGTTTTTTTTTCTTTATAATCTAGCTATAGTCAATATTCCTTTCAGCTTCCAACTGCAGTCGCACCTACTCTGAAATGATATTATAAATATTACCCCAGTGTGTTCTGTTTTGAAGTATAGTCTCCACTGTAGGTGCTGCAATGCCCACTTATTCTCAGTGCCTTCTTGCACCTCAACACACACAGACATGTCTCTTCAAGAACCCTTCATATCAGATGCCTATATGATTGGTTTAGCTTTTCTGGATATTATTCTAGCTCTATGTGGAGCATGAGTTACTAGCTTACTGGAAGACTTGGCTTATTCTCCTGTTTCAGTCTTAACAATATAGTTTATTTCTTTCACTTGGGATACTCACTGGGCTCTTATTATAAGTGTATTCAGAGTCAACTCTAATCTTATTACTTGGTATAGTCCAGCAACCTGTTTTAAGTAGTAAAATTAATTACAAAAAAAAAACAATTTAACTATTTTGTGTCTAAATAAATAAAATTGAGTGAGAAAGGATACTTTCTTCATAACATTACGGGGAATTTTTAAAACTTTATTGTTTACTTAAGAGGCAAGAAAGGTAGACGTAGAGATGAGAGAGAGAGAGAGAGAGAGAAAGAGAATATGAATGAATCTGATAATAATTCACTAATTCACTCTTACGTTTAACAGGGATCATATTTCAGTTAATTTTCAACACTAAAGAATAACTGTGTATTAATTACAGAATTAAACCAGTCATATTAAGTAGAACAGACAAAAAACTATTAAGAGGGATAATGTATTAAGTTGTTCATTAACAGTCAGGACATAAGAGTGAGAATAAGAAAGGGAAGAAATGTATAATTTGGGACATGCTCAAGCTGACTTGCCCCAAATGGTAGAGTTAGAAACATACCAGGGGATTCCAATTCAATCCCATCAAGGTGGCATGTACCAATGCCATCTCACTATTCCCAGTGATCAATTTCAGTTCACAATTGATCATAATGAAAGGACTAAGAGCCAAAGGGGTCACATAAACAAGACTAGTGTCTGCTAACACTAACCGATAGAAGAAATAAAGGGGAGAGTGATCCAACATGGGAAGTGAGATACTCAGCAGACTCATAGAATGGCAGATGTCCTAAATAGCACTCTGGCCTCAGAATCAGCCCTAAAGGCATTCGGATCTGGCTAAAAAGCCCATGAGAGTATTTCAGGCATGGAAAGCCAAGACACTCTGGCAAAAGATCTCTGTGAGTGAGATCCCAGTGGAAAGAACAGGTCTTCAAAGAAGGAGGTACCTTTCTCTGAAGGGAGGAGAGAACCTCCACTTTGACTATGACCTTGTCTAAACAAGATAAGAGTCGGAGAACTCAAGGGGCTTCCATAGCCTTGGAAACTCATGACTGGAGCATAGGGAGATTACTGATGCCATAGACAGGAGTGTCAATTGGTAAAGTCAACAACAGGAGTCACTGTGCACTTACTCCTCATGTAGGATCTCTGTCCTTAATGTGCTGTGCATTGAGATTTAATGCTATAACGAGTACTCAAACAATATATTTCACTTTGTGTTTCTATGGGGGTGCAAACTTGAAATCTTTACTTAATGCATACTAAACTGATCTTCTGTAAAAAAAAAAAAAGAAAGAAATTATCAATTCCCAACTTGACTCTCACTGGGATTAAACATGACAATAGGTCTGATCTGATTTCATCATCATTTAAAAAATCATCTATTATTTTTCACTTTATGTTTCTGTGTGGGAACAAACTGTTGAAATCTTTACTTAATGTATACTAAGCTGATCTTCTGTATATTAAGATAATCGAAAATGAATCTTGATGTGAATGGAAGGGGAGAGGGAGTGGGAAAGGGGAGGGTTGTGGGTGGGAGGGACGTTATGGGGGGGAAGCCATTGTAATCCATAAATTGTACTTTGGAAATTTATATTCATTAAATAAAAGTTTAAAAACAAAAACAAAAACAAAAACAAAAACAAAATTCACTAATTCATTCCCTGAATGCCAGAAATAGTCTTGGCTAGGGTCAAAGCCTAGAGTCAGTAACTTAATCCTAAAGGCATATAAGTAAGAGGAATTCAATTACTTAAGAGGTCCCCACTGTGCCCTAGACTCTTCATCAGCAGGAAGGTTGATTCAGGAACCAGAGCTGGAAGTTGAACCCACAAATTCTGATGTGTGATGCAAGCATTCAAATTGGCTTCTTTAGCATTAAACTGAATGTTCACCCCAGTAATGTAAAAGAATATATTACATGAAACTGTTTAACAGAGTGCTTAGATATAATGGCTATTCATGTAATTACTATTGTTGTATAATCTTAATATACTGAAGCAATAATATAAAGATGCATACTTAAGTTAGTAAACACAATTATTTATTTTTAATCCAATTATTCATATGAACTCAATGTCTAATATGAAATCACTAGAGAGTATCTATTGTATTGTAAAAATATCATCATGCCCTGCACCACGGCTCACTAGGCTAATCCTCCGCCTGTGGTGCCAACACCCCAGGTTCTAGTCCCGGTTGGGGCGCCGGATTCTGTCCCTGTTGCTCCACTTCCAGTCCAGCTCCCTGCTGTAGCCCAGGAGGGCAGTGGAGGATGGCCAAGTCCTTGGGCCCTGCACCCGCATGGGAGACCAGGAGGAAGCACCTGGCTCCTGGCTTTGGATCAGCATATCTCCGATCCAAATGGAAGGAACAAATGGAAGGAAGACCTTTCTCTCTGTCTCTCTCTCTTTCTCTGTCTAATTCTGCCTGTCAAAAAAAAATACCATCTAACTCCTAACTATACCTAAAGTGCATGTGAATGAGGATAATATTTCAAGGTCTATTCACCTCTTGGTACTATCTTTTTCTTTTCAAAACGTATCAATAATTTTGAATATCATTGTTATGTTAGAATTTGCTTGTTAGACTCTTAGGCCAACAGGGAAAAAAAAGAAAGAAAAAAATGTAAACAATATACAAGTTGCAACATTTTCCCTTAACATTTTATAATAAAGAATCATCAATTCTGTTTATGCATTAGATATTGAAGTTCTTATGATGATATCTGATAATATATAAGCATGATATCGCAACACATTATAAACGCTAATTAAAATGAATAGAATTATTGAATATGAAGGATCACTTTTTTATTTTAGCTAAGTCTCTAAACTATGAAATCAGCTCAGTGTCTTTATTTTGCAGGTTTCAATTGTATCTTCTCATATTGAATTTGGAGCAGGGTAGTATAGATACAAAAAAATCAACAGATAAATTTTTCCTTAACAGTCTTTCACATCTCCTACTTATTTTTCAAGATTGATGTTAGTTTTCAAAAACAAACATTAGATAAGTATATGGCATATTTAAGTGTGTTTGCTGAGTACATGTGTTTTGTGCAAGGCAGTAGAGGTACAGGAAATCCTAATAAAAAGTAAATAAAAATGCATGCTATATATTGTATTTTAGAAATCACTTCTTTTTTTCTCTTAAAAAACTATATACCTTCTACAGATAATTTTCTAAGATGTGTGAACATATTAATATATTAATTCCAATATGTACAGCAGTGTTTTACAAAGTGTATTTTGTTTTACATTATCATATAAAAGATTGTGTTGGTAAAGGGGATATGTTAGTTGTAGTAGGAATCAGTGATTGTAGTAATACAACAAAGATTTAAATTTATATTCATAGAATATAATTCTTTTTTTTTAACTTTTATTTAATGAATATAAATTTCCAAAGTACAGAATATTGATTACAATGACTTCCCCCCAAAAACGTCCCTCCAACCTGCAACCCTCCCCTTATCCACTTCCTCTCCCCTTCCATTCACATCAAGATTCATTTTTGTTTCTCTTTATATACAGAAGATCAGTTTAGCATACATTAAGTAAAGATTTCAACAGTTTGCTCCCACACAGAAACATAAACTGAAAAATACTGTTTGAGTACTAGTTATAGCATTAAATCTCAATGTACAGCACATTAAGTACAGAGATCCTACATGAGGAGTAAGTGCACAGTGACTCCTGTTGTTGACTTAACAAATTGACACTCTTGTTTATGGCATCAGTAATCACCCTAGGCTCTTGTCATGAGCTGCCAAGGCTATGGAAGCCCCCTGAGTTCACTGACTCTGATCATATTTAGACAAGGCCATGGTCAAAGTGGACGTTCTCTCCTCCCTTCAGAGAAAGGTACCTCCTTCTTTGATGACCCATTATTTCCACTGGGATCTCACTTGTGGAGGTCTTTCATTTAGGTTTTTATTTTTTTCCCCAGAGTGTCTTGGCTTTCCATGCCTGAAATACTCTCATGGGCATTTCAGCCGGATCCACATGCCTTAAGTGCTGATTATGAGGCCAGAGTGCTGTTAGGACATTTGCCATTCTATGGATCTGCTGTGTATCTCACTTCCCATGTTGGATCGTTCTCTCCCTTTTTGATTCTATCAGCTAGTATTTGCAGACACTAGTCTTGTTTATGTGATCCCTTTGGTTCTCAGTCCTATCATTACGATCAATTGTGAACAGAAATTGATCACTGGGACTAGTGAGATGGCATTGGTACATGCCACCTCGATGGGATTGAATTGGAATCCCCTGGTATGTTTCTAACTCTACTGTTTGAGGTAAGTCAGCTTGAGCATGTCCCGAATTGCACATCTCTTCTTCCCTCTCTTATTCCCATTCCTACATTTAACAGTAATCACTTTTCAATTAAGTTTCAGCACTTAAGAAGAATTGTGTGTTGATTACAGTATTCAACCAAAAGTATTAAGTAGAACAAACAAAACAAAATACTAAGAGGGATAACATATTAAGCTGCTCATCAACAGTCAGGGTAAGGGCTGATCAAGTCACTGTTTCTCATAGTGTTCATTTCACTTTAACAGGTTTCCTTTTTGGTGCTCAGTTAGTTGTCACCTATCAGGGAGAACAAGTGGTATTTGTCCCTTTGGGATTGGCTTATTTCACTCAGCATAATGTTTTCCAAATTCCTAACAGGGATCACTTTTCAGTTAAAATTTAAACACCTAAGAATAATTGTTTGTTAATTACAGAGCTCAACCAATGGTACTAGAACAAAGAAAAATACCAAAATGGATAAAGTATTACATTGTACATCAACCGTCAGGACAAGAGCTGATCAAGTCACTGTTTCTCACAGTGTCCATTTCTCTATAGTGAACTGCAATTTTTTACTAAAGGATGCTACAAAATCCTCATTTATCAATTAGTGAATGAATAAAAAATTAATAGGTTTAAAACACATTGCAAAATCAATGAGGCACTATATAAAATGATAGATTGAAAATTCTTAAAACACTGTGCACAGGGCTGGTGCAATGGCATAGCAGTTGAAGCCACTGCCTGTAGTGACAGCATCTCATATGGGCACCAGTTTGAGTCCTGGCTGTTCCATTTCTGATCCAGCTCTCTGCTATTGCCTGAAAAAGCAGTAGAAGATGTCCCAAGTCCTTGGGACCCTGCACCCACATGGGAGACCCCGAGAAGCTCCTGGCTCCTAGCTCCAAATTGGTGTAGCCCCAATCATTGTGGCCACCTGGGGAGTAGATTAGCAGATGGAAAAACCTCTCTCTGTCTCTGCCCTTGACTCCCTGTAACTCTGCCTTTCAAATAAATAAATAAACCTTTAAAAAAAAAACCCACTGTGTACAGAAGATATAAAGGTCAGTATATTACTATCCATTATTGCATATTTTTGTTGCCACAAATCTAATTTTATCTTTTTTAACTCCACAGCTAGTTTATTGTGACATATAGTTACATTAATGACCATCAAAAATCATGTATTTTGGCACATATATTCAGAGTAGTCTATTCTCATATCAACTGAGCAACTGTAATAGATCTGCATTGAAACCTCTGGATTTACTTTTTCTTTATTTTCTTCTGGATCCTGTTATGCAGCTACAATTAGACCTACTGAATTTTGTCTTGTACTTTTGTGTTTTTTAGCAAAATTTCCCAAATAAATATGGCCAATCATATTATCTAAAATACCACATTTATATAGTATTTATTTTATTACCGCATATTATAATTCAGGCATCTATTCAAACTATATGTGCATATTTTATGTATATTCCCTAATTGAACTTTACCTGTATATTTTAGTTCTATTCTTGAAAACTTTAAATTATTTCTATTTTTTTAAGACTATTAACTAGTCACAGGTCTCTTGGTAGTCCCAGTAATCAACTAGGATTTCATTAACACACCTAATGTTGTTCATGATATATTACTAGCCAATCTAGAAACATACATACAAAAGTAATTCTATTGATTCATCAACAAAATACTGTAAATTAATTTAATCATTATAAGGTTGCTACCCACTGTGGTGCAGTGGGTTAAAGTCTTGGCCTGAAGCGCTAGCATCCCATATGGGCACAGATTCTAGTCCCAGCTGCTCCTCTTCCAATCCTCTCTGCTATGGCCTGGGATAGCAGTAGAATATGGCCCAAGTCCTTGAGCCCTGCAACCACATGGGAGACCGGGAAGAAGCTCCTGGCTCCTGGCTTCAGATTGGCGCAGTTTCTGCCATTGCAGCCATCTGGGGAGTGAACCAGTGGATGGAAGACCTCTCTCTCTGTCTCTACTTCTCTCTGTAACTCTTTCAAATAAATAAAATAAATCTTTAAAAAAAAAGACTGTTACTTTTCAAAACAGGAAAATTGCATATAGGTTGTCCCATTTTTAATTATATAATTGCAATGTTTCACCAAGACTTAACTGCTTTTTGTTTTTATGCTCTACTTTTTTGTGTATTTTGGCTATGAATTGCAAGTCTGTATTCATGGGAACAAGATAATCACTGCCCAACTTTTATCTTTCTACCCTTAAACAATTGATCATAAGAAGAAATGATATTATGGTTGTATTTCTCTGAACCAGATATCCAAAAAAAATTGACCCTATTGACAATAAATGTGAGAGGCTCCCTATGGTTTAAACAGACTAACGAGTGTCTATAATAACATTCTTTAATACTTGTTAATCATTTGTAACTATGACAGCAATCAGCTTATTTTACAAAGTACAAACACTTCCCAAATGTCCAAAATGGCAAAGGAAGAGGCTAGGACTCAGGAACCTAATCCAGGTCCCCCATGTTTGTGGCTGGTAGCTTTGGGATCCACAAAGATAGAAGGCCTATACTTCCGGGAATGGAGAGTCCCTACCCACACTTCCAGAGAAGAAAAGTCCTTGTCAAGGTCCCCATGGGTGCCTAAAGGTCAACCAATGAGGATCAAACCTGCCTCGACCTTTAACCCCCCACACCCTGTATCTATAAAATGAGCTCTCCAAACCTCTGACATGCAACTTCCCTGGTCCCCGCTCTGTTGGGACTGGGGAACCTTGCCGGGGAACAGAATCCCAATAAAGCTTCACCAAGAGGGAAACCTGTTGGAGTGAGGTGGACACTATGGGAAATGGTGGCTTGATCAGCATAGCCCTGACTGTTAATGAACAACTAAATACATTATCCCTCTTAGTAGTTTTTTTTATCTGTTCTACTTAATATGACTGGTTTAGATCTGTAATTGATGCACAGTTATTCTTAAGTGTTGAAAATTAACTGAAATGTGATCCCTGTTGAACATGGTGGTGGGAATGGGAGAGGGAAGAGATGTATAATTTGGGACATGCTCAGGCTGACTTGCCCCAAGTGGTGGAGTTGGAAGCATACCAGGGGATTCCAATTCAATCCCATCGAGGTGGCATGTACCAATGCCATCTCACTGTTCCAGGTGATCAGTTTCAGTTCACAGTTGGTCATGGTGAAGGGACTGGGAGTCAAAGGGAGCACATAGACAAGTCTAGTACCTGCTAACGCTAACTGATGGAGTAAATAAAGGGGAGAGTGATCCAACATGGGAAGTGAGAATCTCAGCAGACTCATAGAATGGCAGATGTCCTAAATAGCACTCTGGCCTCAGAATCAGCCCTAAAGGCATTCGGAGCTGGCTGAAAAGCTCATGAGAGTATTTCAGGCATGGAAAGCCAAGACACTCTGGCAAAAGATCTCTGCGAGTGAGATCCCAGTGGAAAGAACAGGCCATCAAAGAAGGAGGTACCTTTCTCTGAAGGGAGGAGAGAACCTCCACTTTGACTATGAGCTTGTCTAAACAAGATAAGAATCAGAGAACTCAGAGGGCTTCCATAGCCTTGGAAACTCATGACTGGAGCATAGGGAGATTACTGATGCCATAGACAGGAGTGTCAATTGGTAAAGTCAACAACAGGAGTCACTGTGCACTTACTCCTCATGTAGGATCTCTATCCTTAATGTGCTGTACATTGAGATTTAATGCTATAACGAGTACTCAAACAATATATTTCACTTTGTGTTTCTATGGGGGTGCAAACTGTTGAAATCCTTACTTAATGCATACTAAACTGATCCTCTGTAAAAAAAAAAAAAAAAAAAAAAGAAATTATCAATTCCCAACTTGACTCTCACTGGGATTAAACATGACAATAGGTCTGCTCTGATTTCATCATCATTTTAAAAAATCATCTATTATTTTTCACTTTATGTTTCTGTGTGGGAGCAAACTGTTGAAATCCATACTTAATGTATACTAAGCTGATCTTCTGTATATTAAGATAATCGAAAATGAATCTTGATGTGAATGGAAGGGGAGAGGGAGTGGGAAAGGGGAGGGTTGTGGGTGGGAGGGACGGTACGGGGGGAAAGCCATTGTAATCCATAAGTCGTACTTTGGAAATTTATATGCATTAAATAAAAGTTAAAAAAAAAAAAAAAAGCTTGTGAATTAATTGATTTGTCTGCCGGGGAAGATGTGTTATGTGCCAGACACCTTGCAGTGGCAAGAACAAAATACTCGATCATCACTTGTTTTCTTCTTGGGTGCACATTATCAGGAAGCTGGAATCAGGAATCAGGAGTAAAGCTGGGACATCAGTATAAGTGTTCTGATATGGGATGCAGGCTTTTCAATGGGTGTCTTCACTGCTGGGATAAAGTTCTGCTTCCATCAACTTGGCTTAAACAATATTTTTGGTGGACTGGTGTAGTGGTTTAGCAGGTTAAGCCTGTGATGCTGGCATCCAGTATGGAGGCTGGTTCTTATTCCAGCTGCTCCATTTCTGATCCAACTCCCAGCTAACAACCTGTGTAAGCAGCACAAAATGGCGCAAGTGATTGGGCCTCTGCACCCACAAGGGAGAACTGGAACAAATTCTTGGCACCTGGCTTCAGATCAGCCCAGTGTCAGCCATTGTGGACATGGGGAGTGAACCAGAGATAAAGGAAGATTTATCTCTATCTATCTATCTATCTATCTATCTTTATCTCTCTGTAACTCTGCCTCTAACATAAATAAATAAATATTTTTTTAAAAGTTTCTTTAGCAGAGGGTGGTGGGATTCTGGCATTGTGGCTGGTGGGTAAAGCCTCTGCCTGCAAAGCTGGCGTCCTATGTGGGCACTGGTTCTTGTCCTGGCTGGTACACTTCCAATCCAGGTCCCTGTTAATGGCCTGGAAGAAGCAGAGGGGATTGGCCCAAGCGTTCAGAACCTTGACTACCACAATAGAGACCTAAGTGAAGGTCCTGGCTCCTGCGGCCATCAGGGTAGTGAACCAGCAGATAGGAGATCTCTCTTTCTGTGTGTGTGTCTCTCTCTCAGTAACTTAATTTCAAGTAAATATTTTTAAAAATATTTTAAAAGAAAGTAAACGGCTTCTGTTTATGTAACTTTCTACATTGAATATTAAACAAATGTTTAGCAAGTATTCACTAAATATGAACTAATCCAGTATAAAATATAGTGATTCTTTTGTGCTGGCAAATGGTTCTGCATGTAGAATATGTAACATTAATCTTTTGACTCCTGCCTTGTGAAAAGAAAAGAAAAATAATAATCAATTAAGTATGGGCGTAAGCAAAAACAATTTCAGACTGTGCAACATGCTATGGAGAAAATTAAACAGTGTGATTAATTAAATACTGTGATTGATGGGTGTAAAAAGTCAGGGAAAATTGACTTAGTTTGGCTGGTACTGAAAGACTTCAGCATGAGAAAACGCTATTTGAACTCAGACATGGATTGTTGGAAAGTGTCAGCTGCAAGAAGATCTAGTCACCTAGTTTCTGGCAGTCAAGAACATGTGATTAGCAATGTGTGTTTGACTTTTGAATATTAAAAAATAAAGGAAAGTGATGATATTTAATGAATGAAAGATAAATTGAACAACCACAGGAGGAGTATTTTAAAAGCAATAGAAATATGACAAAAGTTTATTTTGTAAGAATCATGAACTCATTTTATTTTTTTATTCACTCAGTTTCTGGATGAAACACCTTATGGTCTGGGACAAGAATTGTAATGAGAGAAATATACAATCACAGTGATTCAGACAAATGATAGTGGCTTGGTCTAGATTTACAGTAGTAGAAATTCAGAAATGATAAAGACCAAGGATTATTAAGTGAACTAAATAATAGCTTTGATTTTCTTATTGTGGAAAAGGATTAGGAATTACTCCTGCTTTCATCTTTACTGTGCAAATGAAAGGAAAGACTGAAGAAACTATATAGTATTTGTGAATGTGAGTGTATTTTGAGAAATCAGACTATTCCACAGTCATGTTGTGTTTGAATTGTCTGTGGACAACCACACTGCAATACCAAGTAGGCATTTTAATATGTGAGTTTGATACCCAATGGTGATATATAAGTCTGATGACAAAAATTCTGGAGTCACTGACTAACGTATGGTATTTACAAAATAATCTCTCATTCCCTTATTTGAATAATTGAGTTTCCAAAGTATATTACTGGAGTGAGTGTTTGGCACAAAGATTAAGATACTACTTGGTGTAGTCACATCTCATGGTGGAGTGTCTGGGTTTGAGTTCCAACTTTGCTCTCAATGTTAACTTCCTGCTCATGCACACTCTGGAAGGCAGCAGATAATGATGCAAGTATTTATGTCCTTATCACCCACATGGGAAACCCACATGGTCTTCTGGGCTCTTAACTTGCTTGGCCCAGCCTCAGGTGTTGTGGGTATTTGATGGAGAGAACCAGCAGATAGAATATCTCTTTCTCAGACTCTCTGTCTCTCTCTCATCCCCTCTTTCAAATAAAATGAAAGTACAGGTTTAAAAAAAAAAACTGGTTATTAATTTTATTATCAAGATAACCAAATTATAATATATGTTTACACTTTATTTCCTTCGGAAACTAATATTAAGTGAATTTTTTTCAAAATGAAATGATTGTCCTATTTCAGAACTATTATTACTTTTAGGCTAATATTTTAATTGTGAATGTTATTTTCTGAAACATCAGGTTTTTTTTTTTAAATCTGCTTTAAAGGATGTCAAAAACTCTATTACATTTTTATTTCTTTACATTCAAGTATTTTCTGAAGCAATAATTTCACTTATTCATAGTGGATTGAACTTATCAGTGAAATTAAAGATGAATCTTAGAAAAGAAAGCAGTATTTACCTGGTAACTTTTTATGCAGCTCTTTTATAGTGTCCACCCAAATCAAAGCAAGAATTCAAAAACTATTCTACAAGTGTTTTCTCTCCAGTCCCATTGGCTGAATTGTGGCTGGCAATGGTCTGTAACAGGGAAGCCAATTTGCCCCTTGATGGAGATTACTGTACCAAATGTAGCAAAGAGATTTAGAAAATGTGACATGCTTTCTATTCAACAGGGAAAGAGTCGATTAGCTTCCTAGTTTTTCTTTCTGTGCAATGGAAATAGGTCTTGCTAGTTAATTCTCTTTAATCTCCCATATCAGTTCCCTGGCTTTGTTGCTTATTTCTAGACTCTCAGAATTGTATTAAAAATAAATTTTTATATAGTTCTACATGTGTGAAAATTCTAATCCATAAGTAAATAACTACTTTAAACTTACTTTGGTAATGTTAAAATAGTTTGAGATGAAATTGATCATAATTATATGTTTTTTGGAGGAGAACATATTATTCTTCAGCATTTCTAAGATTCTGAGTTTCAGTAGTCAGGACTTTAATTCCTAGAATGACATTTTTAAAAGATAACTGTTCATGCCATTACTATCCCCAGTGTTTTGCAAAGATTTCTTCTTTATTATTTATTGTACCATAATATAAGATCCATTTATATATGTAATCATGGCGCGTGCTTATGAAAATATACTAATAGAAATTTATGAAGTTAAAATTTATATTTTGCATATTTTCATATTGTAATAAACCCATACAAAATATTTTACAAATTTAATTATAGAGAAAAGAAATAATCTTCATTGTGGAGACAAAGCATATTTTATATGAGTTTTAACATCAATATATTTATTTCAATTAAATACATAATTTATTTTATGTTTAAATTGATAAAATTAGTTTGATAAATATACACATACAAACGTATATCTAAAAATAGCATTTTCAAAACACTTTTACACAAATTGTACCTTCTAAGGTATATATTTTCGTACTTATACATAGTTGTTGTTGCAATAAAACCTTTACATTGAAAATGTGCAAAATGCTTATAATTAAAATATATTTTATATGTAGAAAACTTGATGTAAGACAATTTAAAAAACTATAATAATAATATTTTATTTTGCTGCCATTTGATATTCATAGAATCAAAAAATGCAATAGACTTAATAGAATATTAAATTCAAACAACCTACACTTACTCCTGATCAAGGATAGCCATTAATTCTTCTTCAACATTTCTAAACCCATAATTTAGCATTTCACAGGGAAATTTTCATTTTGCAAGTAAATTTAGAGTGTCACTTTCAGGGAGATAGTAGTTTAGGCACTGGGAAAATAGGAACAAATTACATACGATTCCTGTTCAGAATACTGGCCATAAGTGAACGAATACTATATAGCAAATTCTGCATGAAGGGGGCAGGGGCACAAAATAAAAAAAGATGAGGCAGCAACACATGCAAAATGCCTCAGTGAATACACTTGGGCCACCAATGAAGAGGCGTACTTGCCACTCTGAGGAACAAAAAGGAAACAGCGAAAGTGAATACATAGAAATGCAAAAAGACACAGTTTCCAGGAAAAAATGCAAACATTTGTTGTCACTAGCATTTAGGATATTAGGAACAAGGACTCATAATGATATTAACTATATAGTCAAAGATGAAACCACAAAGGGCTAATAAGAGCTATATTTCTCAGTTTCTAGATTTGAAACCATCACTTTTGGACATCACTCCTTATTCTGTATTATTTCAATGCTGTAGTATCTTCATGGACCCATCTAGATAAAATTAATCCTACATATAAATTCACTACAAATATTTTCCAACTCATATGATCAAGTTTCAGGCTTACTCTGTTAACATTTACACTGTGATAATTAGCACATAATTATCATGAAAAAATAATCATGAGCGTTTTCCATTATATTTTCAGATAGTTAATGGATATAGCTTCACTATTAGATGTTTTTATGGAAATGCACTGTCATTGGATGCAAATGTACATTTTAATAAAATCCTCAAAGTTAGGTTAAATGTCTGAATATCAAATTGATAAATCTTTTGTGCCTTTGTTCTGGATATTTTTGGGCATCTCTCCTGCCAACTCTCCTATTTTAGTGGAACACTATTCTAGTAACATCTGCAGGGATCTAGGAAAATAAAATGTTTCATTTTAATTTTGTCTGTATAATCTATTTCTTTTGGGCATTATATTTCTTTCATTGACAGACTTCAAACATTAGATAATCCTGACTTTCAATTTTCATATATACACAATCCACCCAATATTTGTTTAAATTTTATGTTTTATAGAAACCAATACCAAGGAGAAATTGGGGGGTAGTACAAGCAGTATCACTGATGAGTAACATTGATTGTAAAACACCTACACATCAGACAAAAGATTCATCTCAGTTATGTACTGAATTCGGTACCCTCCTCCCAAGTTTATACTGTCAGAAAGAGACTTTGAAAGGTAGCATTTGTTAAAATTTGGCTATTAGGGTGTGATCTATTTCCTTATAAGAAGAAATTAGTACATTATGGAGAGTCTCCAGGGAGGTGAAGAGAGTCCGTGTCAGTCTACAGAGAGAATGCAGCCAGTCAGTGAGAGAGGCCTCAGGAAGGCATCCCTGCCAAAACTTTGGCCTTGGACTTTGAAATCTGGAACTGTGAGAGAGAAAAAAAAAATATGTATTTTAAGATTTACTGCAGCAATCAGGGCCGAATAATACAATGGTCCTTATATGTAACATAGGATAAATGAAGAAAATAAGGCCCCCAAAACTTTGTTGTGAATGGGCAAAAAGCAGAAGCCCAGATCACAGAAAATAGCCAACCATTCCTTAATGAGGCAAATTCAGCTTTACAAGCATTAAACACATTCATATATAAACTACTGCATCTCATTGTTTAAGTGGCAAAAAAATCCAAGATGTGGTGAAGCACAAGATATTTAATGTGGGCCAATTGTCTCTATGCAAACATGAAGACTCTGCATCATGCTTAGGAATTAGCCTAGTAAGTGGTTCTGGTAAGGCAATTTATTAATTCAACTACGAAGGATACCAATCTACTTACCTTACCAAAAATATAGAGCAAGACTAGGCAGCAATTCTTTTTCTTTCTTTTCTCAATGAAATATACAGTTTCATTTGTTTTTTGTTTGTTTGTTTGTTTTGTTTTTCTTGGTCTTAGCTTCAAAACTCAAGATTTACCCCATTGTTGTTTGCTACAAGTCCACCCAGCTTACCACTGTCCTCAAAGGCATTGAGACAGTTTTGACCTTTCCAAGACCCCACAGATAAATCTTCATCAGGAAACTCTGCTCACATTCCCTAGGGCAGACCCTTTTAAAAGCAGGCAGCAAAATCCTCTCAGATTTGTCCCAAAGGAAGTGCCATTTCTCCTTACCCCTTTGCTCACTAATTACACCTTCTACACTTTTCTTCTCAAGGGAATTCCCTGAAAAGAAAAGAAGAAATGGCCAAGTGTCAGAGTGCCAGCAGAAGTTCAAAGCCTTGATCCCTCTTATCGAGGAACTTGCTGGATCTGATCCTAGCTCTCCAGAGAGTGGAATCCCTACAGAGCCAACGGTTCTCTGGGTAATATATTCTCTCTTTCGTCTTGTATTTTAGTCATAGAGCCAATGAGTCAAGTGGTTAAAGTTTTTCTACTCTCTCTCCAGTATATAATCATAAAAATTTTAATATATAAAAAACGATTTCTATGAAGGACATCTTATTTTTTTTTTTTTTTTTTTTGGACAGGCGGAGTGGACAGTGAGAGAAAGAGACAGAGAGAAAGGTCTTCCTTTTTGCTGTTGGCAGGAGCCAGGTACTTATTCTGGTCTCCCATGGGGTGCAGGGCCCAAACACTTGGCCATCCTCCACTGCACGCCCTGGCCACAGCAGAGAGTTGGCCTGGAAACGGGCAACCAGGACAGAATCCGGCACCCTGTCCGGGACTAGAACCCAGTGTGCTGGCGCCGCAAGGCGGTGGATTAGCCTAGTGAGCCACGGCGCCGGCCTAAGGAACATCTTATTTTGAGGCTTCCAGAACATCATATTTGTATACACAAAAGATCAACAGGTGGGTACATTAGGCCTAGCAGCTCAGTTACAGTACCCTTGTCTTTCTTGTATTGAAGTATGTGGGTTCATACCCCAGTTCAGCTAATGTAGACCATAAGAATCAGTAGGAATGACTCAAATAGTTCAGTTCCTACCACACACACGTAACTCCTGTTTTGATTTCCCGTCTCCTCCTGACTTTAACCTGGCCCAATCAGGATTATTGCAGGAATATGGGGAATATGCAGATGGTTTCTCTCTCTCTCTCTCTCTCTCTAGTTCCTCTCTCTGTCACACATACACTCTTTCTTGCTCTCTCTCTCTGTCTCACTCTCTCTCTCTTGCTCTATGTCTCTCTCTCTCTCTCTCACACACACACATAAATATATAACTTTTTTTTAAACTTTTATTTAATGAAAATAAATTTCCAAAGTATAGCTTATGGATTACAATGGCTTCCCCTGCATAACGTCCCTCCCATCTGCAACCCTCCCCTTTCCCACTCCCTCTCCCCTTCCATTCACATCAAGATTCATTTTTGTTTCTCTTTATATACAGAAGATCAGTTTAGCATACATTAAGTAAAGATTTCAACAGTTTGCTCCCACACAGAAACATAAACTGAAAAATACTGTTTGAGTACTAGTTATAGCATTAAATCTCAATGTACAGCACACTAAGGACAGAGATCCTACATGAGGAGTAAGTGCACAGTGACTCCTGTTGTTGACTTAACAAATTGACACTCTTGTTTATGGCCTCAGTAATCACCCTAGGCTCTTGTCATGAGCTGCCAAGGCTATGAAAGCCTCCTGAGTTCGCTTAGTCTGATAATTTTTAGACAAGGCCATGGTCAAAGTGGAAGTTCTCTCCTCCCTTCAGAGAAAGGTACCTCCTTCTTTGATGACCTGTTTTTTCCACTAGGATCTCACTCACGGAGATCTTTCATTTAGGTGTTATGTTTTTTTTTCTTTTTTTTTTTTTTCCCAGAGTGTCTTGGCTTTCCATGCCTGAAATACTCTCATGTGCTTTTCAGCCGGATCCGCATGCCTTAAGGGCTGATTCTGAGGCCAGAGTGCTGTTTAGGACATCTGCCATTCTATGGGTCTGCTGTGTATCTTACTTCCCATGTGGGATCGTTCTATCCCTTTTTGATTCTATCAGCTAGTATTTGCAGACACTAGTCTTGTTTCTGTGATCTCTTTGGTTCTTAGTCCTATCATTATGATCAATTGTGAACAGAAATTGATCACTGGGACTAGTGAGATGGCATTGGTACATACCACCTCGATGGGATTGAATTCAAATCCCCTGGTATGTTTCTAACTCTACTGTTTGAGGTAAGTCAGCTTGAGCATGTCCCAAATTGCACATCTCTTCCCTCTCTTATTCCCACTCATATTTAACAGTGATCACTTTTCAGTTAAGTTTCAGCACTTAAGAAGAATTGTGTATTGATTACAGTATTCAACCAAAAGTATTAAGTAGAACAAACAAAAAAAAATACTAAGAGGGATAACATATTAAGCTGCTCATCAAAAGTCAGGGTGAGGGCTGATCAAGTCACCGTTTATCATAGTGTTCATTTCACTTTAAGAGGTTTCCTTTTTGGTGCTCAGTTAGTTGTCACCTATCAAGGAGAACAAGTGGTATTTGTCCCTTTGGGATTGGCTTATTACACTCAGCACAATGTTTTCCAAATTCCTAACAGGGATCACTTTTCAGTTAAAATTTAAACACCTAAGAATAATTGTGTTAATTGCAGAGTTCAACCAATGGTACTAGAAAAAAAATACTAAATGGATAAAGCATTACATTGTACATCAACCGTCAGGACAAGAGCTGATCAAAAGAGGCAAAAGAGAGGCAAAAGAGACCTCGAATAGCTAAAGCAATCTTGTACAACAAACACAAAGCCGGAGGCATCACAATACCAGATTTCAGGACATACTACAGGGCAGTTGTAATCAAAACAGCATGGTACTGGTACAGAAACAGATGGATAGACCAATGGAACAGAATAGAAACACCAGAAATCAATCCAAACATCTACAGCCAACTCATATTTGATCAAGGATCCAAAACCAATCCCTGGAGTAAGGACAGTCTATTCAATAAATGGTGCAGGGAAAATTGGATTTCCATGTGCAGAATCATGAAGCAAGACCCCTACCTTTCACCTTACACAAAAATTCACTCAACATGGATTAAAGACTTAAATCTACGACCTGACACCATCAAGTTATTAGAGAGATTGGAAAAACCCTGCAAGATATAGGTACCCGCAATGACTTCTTGAAAAACACCCCAGAAGCACAGCCAGTCAAAGCCAATATTAACATTTGGGATTGCATTAATTTGAGAAGTTTCTGTACTGCAAAAGAAACAGTCAGGAAAGTGAAGAGACAACCGACAGAATGGGAAAATATATTTGCAAACTATGCAACTGATAAAGGGTTGATAACCAGAATCTACAAAGAAATCAAGAAACTCCACAACATCAAAACAAACAACCCACTTAAGAGGTGGGCCAAGGACCTCAATAGACATTTTTCAAAAGAGGAAATCCAAATGGCCAACAGGCACATGAAAAATGTTCAAGGTCACTAGCAATCAGGGAAATGCAAATCAAAACCACAACGAGGTTTCACCTTACCCCGGTTAGAATGGCTCACATACAGAAATCTACCAACAACAGATGCTGGCGAGGATGTGGGGAAAAAGGGACACTAACCCACTGTTGGTGGGAATGCAAATTGGTTAAGCCACTATGGAAGTCAGTCTGGAGATTCCTCAGAAACCTGAAGATAACCCTACCGTTCAACCCAGCCATCCCACTCCTTGGAGTTTACCCAAAGGAAATGAAATTGGAAACAAAAAAGCTATCTGCACATTAATGTTTATCGCAGCTCAATTCAAAATAGCTAAGACCTGGAACCAACCCAAATGCCCATCAACAGTAGACTGGATAAAGAAATTGTGGGACATGTACTCTATAGAATACTATAGAGCAGTCAAAAACAATGAAACCTGGTCATTTGCAACAAGATGGAGGAATCTGGAAAACAGCATGCTGAGTGAATTAAGCCAGTCCCAAAGGGACAAATATTATATGTTCTCCCTGATCGGCGACAACTAACTGAGCACCAAAGGGGAAACTTGTTGAAATGAAATGGACACTATGAGAAACAGTGACTTGATCAGCTCTTGTCCTGACGGTTAATGTAAATATATAACTTTTTAAAAAGAGACCATGTGTTTTGTGGTATATTTATTTTTTATAAGAACAACAGTCATATCATTTCTGTTTATAATACATTATGTAATTTATGTGTGGTGAAATGTGAAAATCACTGCTAAGTGACTTCCTTTCACATTTATTTATGCATTAAAATTACAACTGTAATTGCCCCATGGAAATGGAGTGGAAAACTGCTACTTAAATAACATGTAATTTTAGGATCACAACATTGTCTTCAATTCAATTGTTATATTAGCAAATATTGATTTTCTAATCTTATAAATGCCTACTCTCAGAAGTATTATCAATATGCCATTGTTTCATTTAAAAGTTTTTAGATACTTATTGAAGCTTTATTGTTTTCTTTAGAAAAAGATAAGCTCATGTCTATTTTTCAGAAAATTTCTTAAATTCATCTTGTACTTCTCCATTTCATATTTTATTTTCTGAAATCAATTATATATTTCAGGTTTAACAGCAATTATATTAGAAAAAAATCTAATTTTAAGTAAGAAAATATCAATGGTCACTATAAAAAGACTTTTTTCTTCTTTATTACTCGTATTATTATTTTCCTTTTAAATGAGGGAGATAAAAAATGCAGGTATTTTGACATTTAACAGACAGTTGAGGACTTATATTGCTTTCCAGGAACACTTGAGTTGAAGAAAACTTCTAGAACTTGGAAATTCTATGTGAACTATGTTAGTGTGGCCCTAAATAAATGCTAAAGGATTTTTTTTTTCTTTCCACTCTTTTGAGAACATATAAATGCTAAATAAGGAAGCTCTGACATTATCCCACAATGAACCAAATCATTATTACCCTCTTCTTACCTATTGCATATGACAAATGTTGTGAGACACCCTGTGGATACATGAAACTTCAAATAGTATTAGAACCTACAAATGCTATATTTTATCTGATAACTAAGAAAGCTATTAATAACCAATGAACAGGTAGAATATACAAGGTGAGCTAAATAGACAAAGAATTATTCAAATCTCAGGTGGGGTGGAGCAGAATGGTGCAAGAACTTTTAACAGATTTAGAATGTTCGCCATTTAAAACATATGAATTTTTTATTTCTAGAATTTTTCATTTAATATTGTTGGATCAGAGGTCACATAAAGCACACAAAATGAAATCAAAAGTTAGTAGGTGCTATCACACTTGATTGTTAAAAAAAATACAAAATAATAATTTGTGCATCAAATATACTTTGTTTTTTTTTTAAGATTTATTTATGTATTTGAAAGTCAGAGTTACACAGAGAGAAGAGAGGCAGAGAGAGAGAGAGAGAGAGAGAGGTCTTCCATAGGATATTTCACTCCCTGATTGGCTGCAATGGCCGTAGCTGTGCTGATCTGAAGCCAGGAGCCAGGAGTTTCTTCCAGGTCTCCTATGTGGGTGCAGGGGCCCAAGGACTTGGGCCATCTTCCACTGCTTTCCCAGGCCATGGCAGAGAGCTCCATCTGAAGTGGAGCAGCCGGGTCTTGAACCAGAGCCCACATGGATGCCAGTGCTTCAGGCCAGGGTGTTAACCTGCTGTGCCACAGTGCCAACCCCCAAATTCACTTTGAATCCTAGAATATATTGTGCAATAGTACACATTGATGTGTGAAAATGATTAAATAAAAATAATCTGAATTGACTAAGTAGAAATTATTTCTACTTCATATATAAATATGTAACTTTAAACCATTACATTTTTATCATAAATGTCTCAGGATTAATTGTGTCACCTAGATTCCCAGCTATGGTGCATGCTAAAAGAAGTCATAATAAAATAGTAGTACCTAAAGATTAAATGCTATAAGAAAGGGCATCTTACAAAATAAAGGATATTTTTCAACATATCCACATGAAAAAGAGTTAATATTCAGAATGTATAATGAATTAAAGCAATTCAATTCCCTCAAAAAACACTTTAAAATGGATTATAGACTAGTATGAATTTCTCAAAGACATACAAATTGTCAAAAGTATATTAAAAATCATCAACATCATATGTTCTCAGAGAAATGTAAATCAAAACCACAAGGAGATAATACCTCACACATGTTAGAATAGTTATATATGAATAGTACATATGATTATATATATCATGAAATATTATTCAGTTTTCAAAAAGAAGGAAGTCTTGTCATTTACACTAACATGTAGAATTGCATGGCATTATGTTGAAACATATGAATCATAGAAAGATAAATATTTCATATTCTTACTTATATGTGGAATCTAAAACAGCAAATTCATAATAAGAATCTAGTGGATTTTGCAGGGACAAAGGGTTGGGGAAAACAAGGAGAAATTGGCAGAAGGGTAACATGTCCAATACTCAAAGAGGAATAAATTTAAGATATTGAATATACAGTATGGTGACTATAGACAATCTAATGTACATGAAAATTTCTTAAGGATGGATCTTAAGCTTTCTTCATACTCTCTCTCTCTCTCTCTCTCTCTCTCACCCCCCACACACAAATACACAGCAAAACTTAGCTAATGGATATGTTATTTAGTTTGATAATGGCAATCATTTAAATGTTGTATATGCAAGCATGCATCATTCCTCAAATACATGTGCTTTTTATGTATTTTCATCTTAATAAGAAAAACAAAAAAAAGCAATCTGCTTTTTCATTTTATAATATTATGCTCCTATGTAAATATGTATTTCATCACCTTTGGGTTGGCTCTGCTATTATGGTGTGTGGTCCCAGACCCCACTCCTGCTGACATCACCCTCAATTTAGAGATGAGTTGTGACTTCTCACAGCAATCCACCTTCTTTACCCATCTTGGAACTTGCTATCCTGCTCTGAGTCAGAGTCAATATGTTTTAGACTAGAACACAGAAGTAAATACTGGTTTGCTAGAGATCCCTGATGGCATTTGGGATTCATTGTTCACAAAGGAATGGTGTAGTAAGGAAATAAAGAAAAGTCCAGGGGCTAGAGAATAGACATTGGTTTTCATCCACATTTAATAGTTAAAGGATTCATAGCATGAGGATAAGGGATTTGTCAGCCAGAATAAGACATACAAACACAAAGGCATCTGTGTTTGGAAATAGAAGGGAGAGATAAGTGGCTCAGAGCAGAATAATGAATCCCAAGCAGAATGAAAACGGTGTCTTAGGGAAGGTAGAGTGTGTTTGAGGTGAGGAGAATGTTCACAGAACTGGGATTGGACAATGCATGCTGGAATAGGGGCATCAATCCAGAGAGGATGAACCCTGAACATGGTGTAGAGGTTTTCCAGATTTGTGTGTGTGTGTGTGTGTGTGTGTGTGTGTGTTTGGAGATGATGAAATAGATATGTTGAATAACCACTTTCAGTGGATGAAGGTGCTGCTTCAACTCTTTGATCATTGTGTGCTGAGAATCTCAATCTACAGGGAACTTAAAAAGTTCATGAAAAATAAAATTGAAAGATGTCCATTTTGGTGTAAAAATTGTAATTCATATATATAAATGGTTTTCCAATACATTATCGAGAAAGTATAATACATGAAATTATGCAGCCAGCGCCGCAGCTCACTAGGCTAATCCTCCGCCTTTGGCTCCAGCACACCAGGTTCTAGTCATGGTCGGGGTGCCGGATTCTGTCCTGGTTGCCCCTCTTCCAGGCCAGCTCTCTGCTGTGGCCGGGGAGTGCAGTGGAGGATGGCCCAGGTGCTTGGCCCCTGCACCCCATGGGAGACCAGGATAAGTACCTGGCTCCTGCCATCGGATCAGCGCGGTGCACTGGCCACAGCGCGCCGGCGGCACTTGGAGGGTGAACCATTGGCAAAGGAAGACCTTTCTCTCTGTCTCTCTCTCTCACTGTCCACTCTGCCTGTCAAAAAAAAAAAAAAAGAAAAGAAAAGAAAAGAAAAGAAAAGAAAAGAAAAGAAATTATACATGAATATTAAAATTTCACACCAAAAAATTCACTTAAATTGCATTTTCCATGAACTTTGTGAAACACCCTCATATTTTGTTCTTAACTTTCAAAGTTTAATTTATAAATTGCAAAAGGAATCTTTTTGCAGTACTCCTTCTGTATGCAACTTACATGATGACATACTTGATTCAACAAATGCTGTAATATTTCACTCCTGCAGTTTATTGTTTAGACACAGTTTAATACCCACAGCATAGCAAAATGGTAAAAAATGCAAATGAAAATGTTGGAAAACATGCATAGTGGCTCTCACACCCTGCTTCATACATTTCAGTTGGGAGTAAGAGTTTTATACTATTTCAGAAAACTGCTTAGCAGTAGCTACTAAAGTGTATTAAATGTATACATACCTGAAAATAAACAAAATTCTTGCACAGTAGTGTTTACAGCTTCTCTGTGTGTATGGAATGTGAATGTTGCATTGACTGTAGTATAAAGCTATTGGATTGCTGTTGGCAGGAGTGTAATAAGAATATATTTACATTTTTGCTTCTAAAGAATGGTCTGTTTCAAGGGAGATTGAACGTATGGTAGGGAGCACAACAGATGATAAGAACATTTACAATGCAGTTTTACTTTTCCAGGTGAGATAAAATTGTGATTTGGCTTTGGTTTTTTGAATTAGAGAGAGTACAACTTATTCACATTTGGGATATATTTTACTTGTAGTTGACACATACTTGCAGTAAACTGCATAATCATTTCTGTCCTGGGACTAGTGTTTAACAAAAGAACAGAACAGAAAAAGAAGAAAATATCGGCTGTATTCACATTTTCCTTGATACCAGCACAAATGTAGGCAAGATGTAAAGTATGTAAAGCATATATTTTTCTTTGTCACGTTCTTGCATTTTACCTTTTTGCATATCCCCCAGATTCCCAGACATAAGAATGTCCTTATGCTATCCTTACTTCTCTTTGTCACATAATAATAAAAATAAAATCTCCAGTGCCCCAGTTTTCTTTCTCTATACCATTACTTAAAACATCCATTTCTGACCTGAACAGTGGCTCACTTGGCTAATCCTCCCCCTGCGGCGCCGGCACCCTGGGTACTAGGCCCGGTTGCTCCTCTTCCAGTCCAGCTCTCTGCTGTGGCCCTGGAAAGCAGTGGAGGATGGCCCAAGTGCTTGGGTCCCTGCACCCACATGGGAGACCAGGAGGAAGCACCTGGCTCCTGGCTTCGGATTGGCACAGCACTGGCTGTAGCAGCCATTAGGGGAGTGAACCAATGGAAGGAAGACTTTTCTCTCTGTCTCTCTCTCACTGTCTCTCTTTCTCTCTCACTGTCTAAGTCTGCCTGGCAAAAAATAAAAAAAAAATCCATTTTTTTTTGAAAAGGAAAGTAAATTAATAAGCTATAAAGAATTTTCTGCATTTTCTGAAGGACTGCTCAATTAATATCCTTACTCAGAATATTTTTTATTACTTGTTAGGAAAAATATCATTGCCAAATACAATGTGGTAGGGTGTAAAGCAGCTCTGAACTCATAATTTATGAAAATGACAATGAGTTCTAATGTCCAAACAAAACAACAAATTTGTCAATAAGTAGTAGAGTTACATTGGTCTTCCTCTCCCCAATTTCAGTGGGTGGCTGTCGCTCCCCATCTTCGTGGAGGAACGACACTAGACCCTGCGCTGTTCTTTTGTCTGCTCGACCCTTCCCGGGTTTGCTGCTGGTTCTTCCCGGGTTGGCTACCGACCCTTCCACCTCCGTGGAAGGGCGGTTCCCCCTGCCGCTTTCCCCACTTCCGCCGGGGAGCGGCACACCGCCGGCTGGCTCTCTCGGGGGCTGCTCAGGTGTTCCTTCAGATAGATGTTCCCCTTAGATGTTCCTGGTGCATGTTGTCTCTCTCCTCCTTTATAGTCCTCTTGCGCCAATCCCAACTCTGCTACCCACACGCCGAGTATGCTGCTCTCCTCCAATCAGGAGCAGGATCAGCTCCTGCAGGTCATCACTCAAGTTGGTGAGAGGCAGCTGCGTAGAAGTTGTTACTGCCTTCTCAGCGCCATATTGTGGGAGAGCAGATGCATAGAATAAGTCTTAATTCCAGTAACAGTCTAGTCCGAGTTGCTCCCCACAGGTGGCACAGTGCTCACAAGAGCTACAAGGTACATAGATGCCTTTGCACCTCACCCGAGAAAATCTAAAAATATAGAATCACAAGGAGTCCAAAAACCCTTTGTTTTCAGCATTCAGATATGTGTGTGTTTCTGTATGTGTGCACGTGTATACTTGCATGTGCCTGTATTTACTTATTCCAAAGCATTGTAGTGACTGGGCCTTTAGCCCACAGGTTGACAATTGCCTCTCATATGAGAGTGTCTGTGTTTGAATCCCAAATCGGGCTCTTGATTCCAGTTTTGTACTAATGGACAACTTGAGAGGCAACAGATGACGGCTCCAGTGATTGGGCCCTTGCCATCAAGATGGGAGACCTAGATTTTACCCCTGGCTTGGTTCCAGTTCCACAAGTCTTACCTTTTGAGGGCATTTGGGGAGCAAAACAGTTAATGAGAGCTCTACCTCCAGATCTCTGCTACTCAAATAAATAATAATAAACTGTGTAAAGAAGTATTTGTGAAATGTTAAGTAGGAATTATTTTATCCAGATAAATGAGTGATCTCTTTCTCAGTGTTCTATACCCAAGATTAACTCAATTTCAAAATTCTTACCGGCGCCGCGGCTCACTAGGCTAATCCCCTGCCTGCAGCGCCAGCACCCAGATTCTAGTCCCAGCTGGGAAGCCGGATTCTGTCCCGGTTGCTCCTCTTCCAGTCCAGCTCTCTGCTGTGGCCCGGGAGTGCAGTGGAGGATGGCCCAGGTGCTTGGGCCCTGCACCCACATGGGAGACCAGGATAAGTACCTGGCTCCTGGCTTGGATCAGTGCAGCACGCTGGCCTTAGCGGCCACTTGGGGGGTGAACCAACAGAAAAAGGAAGACCCCCCCCCCACTGTCTAACTCTGCCTGTCAAAAAAAAAATCAGAAAAAAATCTTCATTTTACTTCATTTCTTTTATTTTGGTTTGGTCTCTTAATTGCTCTTAAAGAGACAATGGTGGTTTTGGAGAGGAGTTTCCTGGGGAATTTTGGAGTTTTGGTAGCAGAAAGATTCCTATCCCAGAAAGACTGATTGGTTTGAGGAAAAATGAGGATTGTCACTACTTATTATTCCATGTATTTGTAAATGAAGTCCTGCTTGCATTTGTGAGTTAGAACAAGCTATTTTTGTATAAATAGTAGATTCTACTGCTTACAAATGGATGAAGTTCAAAATGCATTTCCAGTTGCTGAGTCTTTTTCCCTGTCCATGTGATCCTTCAAAAAGCAAAGAAGCTGAATGTAAAAGATAAAACCTGTAACAACAATGTATGTGCCTACTACTCTATCTATAGTCCTGCTCACAAAATTCTTTGTCTTTTTCTTAATTAAAATACTGCTTCTTCTCTACAAATTCAATATAATGTATTTAAGAAAGGAAGCTTTATCTCATATACTAGTGATTGTAACACCTGTATAGTGCTACTCAGCTAACCAGAAAAGGTTTGGTTTACAACAAAATGTGCTAACACCTGGTCCAGAAACCCTGAAGAAATGAGATATCCGTATGTAGACTAATTATGCCAAGATGTTTGAAGAAATGCTCAAAACTAAAACTGCTACAAAACTATCTGTGATTGCAGCTGTATCAGTAAATTATTTTGTGGCATATCCAATAAAAGTAAAATGAATATCTAAATTGTGGCAAAGCTTGTACAAAAGCTAAATACTCTTCTCACCAAAGAACAATTTAAAAACCATGTAGCGTCCCCTTGGCCACTTATTAACAATGATACACACACACACACACACATATACAGAGAGCGAGAGAAAGAGAGAGAGAGAGACCACATACAGAGAGTTAAATGGGAAAATGTTTATTTGTTCAATAGAGTTTAAAAATTTGACTTGAAAATGTCATATTACTATACAGGATATTTTCAGAGGAGCAGATTAAATGTATTCATAAGTTCAAGAAGGAAAATATATAAAGTGAGAACTGCTTCATAATTTAAACATAATAAACCACCAACTTCTCTTTTGGTTCTGACTATATTGCATATTTACTACTTGTGCAAACAAAGCAGAGCAATATGCACATATGAAGGTAGCATAGTTTTATCTTTTAATTTTACCTATGAAGATTTTTTCTAGGGTAAACTAGCAATTTTAAATTAAGCT